>NW_027205137.1:0-600000 GCF_024711535.1 Dipodomys merriami | reverse complement strand
AATCCCACTTAACATGCTTTATATTCATTCTACTACAGGGGAAGTGGAATGAGTGGCTACAGGTAGGTCCACAAACTAAGGCATCAATCTAGCTGTGGTTACAACTATTAACTAAGGTATTGTCTGTATACATAGTGATAATTGAATCCCTTATTTTTAGGGATCAGAAGGGAACAATTGTCATTATGTAATCACTTAACCACCATTAAAAAAAAGAACCTCAGCGAAGTTAGGGAGTGAAGGGATGGTAGGGGGAAAACAATGGAGGGGGTAACAAAACTCAATAGGAAGTGTACTCATTACCTTGCTCATGTAACTGTAACTCTCTGTAGAGTATCTTTACAATAAAAAATAAAAAAAGAAAAGAATCCGAACGCTTGAAGGAAATTCTGTCCCTCACTTTTTTGAGTGTGTTTTTACTCATACATAACTTTTCTGTAAACTTCTAGTTGACAGTATTACAGAAAGAAATAATTTGCCGGGAAGTTCCAGTAAGATGGCGGAGGAGAAGCTAGAGGCTAAACAAGCTCTCACATAGAAAGCAGATTTAAAGTTCCAGTGAAAAGTCCTAAGCCAGAGAATCACACCAAGTGTGCCATCACAGGACAAAGAGTTAGGCCAGAGAGGGAAAATCCAGGCAAGGAGACAGATCAGAGCACTTGCCAGGAGATGCCACTGCTGCAGCAGCTGTGTCAGGGGCGGCCATACCAACCATACCTGAAAGAGAGATGGTCCAGGAGAAGGAGCCAGCAAGAACTGACAAGGAGCAGACATATTCATCCTGTAGTTCGCAGACCAGAGATGACCCAGGAAACAAGACGGGGCGTGAGTAGAGGCCTAACGTCCTCACTTCCTCTCAGGGAGCAGAGGAAGGAAGGCCATTCCCCCCACCCCCAGTACCAGAGATCTCCATCTTGGATATTGACAAAGCTCGGTGGAGCTGCTAGCTCCAACTCAGGCATTGGAAGAAAACTAGAGTCATTTAGCAGGTCACAAGAACCTAAAGTGAACTGCCAGACTCAGCTCCACCCAGGGAAAAGTTACTCAGCTCAAGCGCCAAACCCAGGAATGGCTTTCTTCACTGGGTAATCAGAGACAGAGGTTGCCCTTCCCTTTAGCAGCCTTGACAATCTATTGAAATTTAGTAGACATAAACCCAGAGAGTGGCTCCTGGCTGGGCTATGTGTGTTTCTCACAAACTAACCCTTGGGAAAAGCTACTGTTTGCTGAAAGTCCTCAACTCTACGCAGAACCTAGCCTCATCACAGCATCTCCAAACTTCAGGAAAAGCCATCTCCCTCTTTTGTGACACTCAAAGCAGATCTCCCTCTCATTGAACTAGCCTGGGAAGAGGGTCACAAAATCCAGGGTAAAGCAGAGCATTTATCTGCCTGTGCAAACATATTGACTTAAGAAACTCACTAAGCCACAGGAAATTCAAACACCACAAGCAGATAAGAGAATCCAACAAGAGGCTGGTTATGGACACGAGGGAGATACAGGATTTTTCCCACCCCTCCCAAAAAAAATCAAAAAACTTTTTTTCATTTTTTTTGCACCTTCTATAATTTTTTTTTTACTCCTTCATAGCAGAGCACACACCAATAATCGTCCAACTCTTCAATGAAATTGAAAGAGAAAGTTCACTACCGAACACATTTTATGAAGCCATTAAACCCTCATCCCAAAACCAGGCAGGGACTCATCAAAGAAAGAAAACTATGAACCCATTTCTTTGATGAATATTGATGACAAACTTCTCAACAAAATTTTGGCCAATCAACACAACGATCAAACAGGATTCATTTCAAGGATGCATAGCTCTTTCAATATACCCAAATCAATTAATATTATTCATCACATCAACAGGAGCAAGGATAAGAACCACATGGTTATCTCAATAGATACAGAAAAAGCATTCGACAAGATCCAACGCCCCTTTATGACGAAGGTTTTGGAAAAATTAGGAATCCATGGAACATTCCTCAATACAATAAAGGCTGTATATGACAAACCTACAGCCAACATTATATTTAATGATGAAAAACTGAAGCCATTTCCTGTTAACTCAGGAACAAGACAAGGATGTCCATTCTTTACACTTCTCTTCAATCTAGTATAAGAATGCATAGCTACGGCAATAAGATAAGATGCAAACATAAAGGGGATCCAAATAGGGAAAGAAGAAATAAACTCTCCCTCTTTGCAGATGACATGATCTTGTATTTAAAGAATCCCATAGACTCCACTCCCAAATTATTCAAGCTGATTCAAAACTTTGGGAAAGTAGCAGGGTATAAAATTAACCCTCCAAAATCAATGGCTTTTCTGTATGCCAACAATGAGAAAGGTGTGGCTGAAATTAGGAAGGCAACTCCATTTGTAATAGCCCCACAAAAAATAAAATACCTAGGAATTAACATAACCAAAGAAGTGAAGGAACTCTATGATCTAAACTTTAAAAACTTGAAAAAGGAAATCAAAACAGAACCTAGAAAATGGCAAAACCTCCCCTGCTCCTGGATTGGAAAGATTAACATCGTGAAAATGGCAATACTTCCCAAGGCTATCTACAAATTCAACCCGATACCTATCAAAATTCCAACCTCATTCTTCAAGGAAATAGAAGAGGCAATCCAAAAATTCATATGGAACAATAAAAGACCCCGAATAGCAAAAACGCTCATCAACAGAAAGAACGCTGCTGGAGGAATATCAATACCAAATTGGAGACTCTACTATAAGGTCATAGTAAACAAAACAGCTTGGTACTGGCACAAGAACAGACCTCAGGACCAATGGAATAGAATTGAAAAGCCAGAAATGAACCTACAGAACTATAGCCATCTAATCTTTGATAAGGGATGTAAAAAAATAGAATGGAAGAAAGGCAGCCTCTTCAGTAAATGGTGCTGGAAAAAGTGGTTAACTACTTGTAGAAATCTAAAGCTAGACCCTTATATATCACCCTGCACCAGAATCAACACCAAATGGATCAAAGACCTCGGAGTCAAAGCAGACACTCTGAAAACATTACATGATGGAAGAGGAGAAAACCTAGGTCTCCTTGACCCAGGCCCAAATTCTCTTAATAGAGTCATGGAAACACAACAAATCAAAGAAAGGTTGGACAAATAAGATTGCATGAACTTGCAGAGCTTCTGCATGGCAAAGGACATAGCTAGCTAGATCAATATAAAGTCCACGGATTGGGAGAAGATCTTCACTAGCCATAAAACGGAAAAGGGTCTCATATCTAAAATATACTTAGAACTCAAAAAATTAAATCTGCCAACAACAAATCCTCAAAGAAACAACTGCCCTATAAATAAGTGGGCTAATGACTTAAAGAGAAACTTCTCTGAAGAAGAAAGAAGGATGGCCAATAGACACATGAAGAAATGCTCAACCTCCCTAGCTATAAAAGAAATGCAAATCAAAACAACATTAAGATACTACTTCACCCCAGTTAGAATGGCAAAAATCAAGAACTCTAATAACAACAGATGCTGGAGGAGATGTGGACAGATGGGAACCTTACTTCATTGTTGGTGTGAGTGTAAACTTGTTCAACCACTTTGGAAAGTAGTATGGAGGTTCCTCAAAAGACTCCACATAAAGCTCCCCTATGACCTAGCAATCCCACTTTTGGACATGTACCCAAATGTTTACAAACAAGACCACACTAAAGCTACCAGCACAACTATGTTTATTGCAGCATTATTTACCATAGCTAAGATATGGAACCAACTCAGATGCCCCTCAGTAGATGAATGGATCAAGAAAATGTGGTATATATACACAATGGAATTCTATGCCTCCATCAGAAAGAATGACATTGCCCCATTTGTTAGGAAATGGAAAAACTTGGAAACAATTATATTAAGTGAAGAAAGCCAAACTCAAAGAAACATAGGTCCGATGGTTTCCCTTATTTCCAATATCTAGTATATGTATGAGTCAATCAGAACAGGTCAGATAAGGTGATGTTAGGAAAATGAACCCTAAGATATATATTTAAAAGTTTTTTTTCTTTCATGCATTTGTTTCTAACGCATTTATAAGATTATTTCTCTGTTGCTTTTTATGTTCCTGCCCCACATTATAAATCCTACTTTCACTGTATTTGATGTCGCTATAAATTGTGGAGGGGAAAGGGAAAAAATAGTCCTTTAAATAAAGATACAGAAGATGGCGGAGGAGAAGCTGGAATCTTAACAAGCTCTCGCATAGAAAGCAGTTTTCGAGGGCTGTGAAGGTGGCTCAGTGGTAGAGCGCTTGCCTTGCATGCCTGAGGCCCTGGGTTCAATTCCCCAGCACCACATAAGCAAAAAGAAAAAAGCCGGAAGTGGTGCTGTGGCTCAAGTGGTAGAGCACTAGCCTTGAGCTGAAGAGCTGAGGGACAGCACCCAGCCCCAGAGTTCAGGCCCCACAACTGGACCCAAAAAAAAAAAAAAAAAAAGAAAGAAAGAAAGCAGTTTTTGAGTTCCAGTGAACAGTCCTAAACCAGAGTATCAAACCAAGTGTGCCATTAGAGGACAGAGAGGGGAAGCCAAGACAAGGAGACATAACTGAGCGCCTGCCAGCAGCCACCGCGGGGGTGGCAGGGTCGCCGCGGCGACTGCGGCCATACCTGAGCCCTCATACCGAGAGTCCGGGATGAAGGAGCCAGACGCAGCAGGCGAGCGGATTCTACTCAACACCAGCAAGAACCGACAAGGAGCGGACATCTTCATCCTGCAGTTTGCAGACCAGAGACGACCCAGGATCCACGACTCAGCGTGAGTACAAGCCCGACGTCCTCACTCCTTCTCAGCGAGCAGAGGAGGGAAGGCCACCCTCCCCCCCCATCACCACCGGTGATCTCCATCTTGGATACCGACAAAGCTCAGAGGAGCTGCTAGCTCCAACTCAGGCCTTGGAATAAAACGAGTCATTTAGCAGGTCACAAGAACTTAACGTGAAGTGACCTGCCAGACTCAACTCCACCCAGGGAAAAGTCTCCCAGCTCAGGCACGAGCCATTGGAGTGGCTTTCCTCACTGGGTAACCAGAGCCAGAGGCTGCCCCTCCCTCTAGCAGCCTCCACAATCAATTGAAAAACAGAAACCCTGAGAATGGCTCCAGGCTGGGCTCTGTGAGTTTTTCACAAAATAGCCCCAGGGAAAAGCTACTGTTTGTTGAAAGGCCTCAACTCTACCAGAACCTAGCCTCATCACACCTCTTTTGTGATTCTCAAAGCAGATCACCCTCCCATTAAATAACCTGGGAGGGGGATCTCAAAATCTTGGGTAAAGCAGAGCATTTTTCTGCCTGTTTGAACAAACTGACTTAAGAAACCAATCAAGCCACAGGACCTCAGGCTGACTAGAGACTGGTTACAGACAAAAGGGAGATACAGGATTCTTCCCATCCCTCCCAAAAAAATAAAAAAAAAAATCAAAGAACTTTTTTTATCTTCTTCTTTTCCTTTTTCTTTCTTTTTTTTTTTTTTGGTACCATATATATATATATTTTTTCCTTTTCTAAAACTTTTATTAATCTTTAATTTTTGCCTTTTTTGAAAAAATAATTGTTTTCCAGCAATTTTTTCCTTCATAATTTTTTTTTAGGAATACGTGAATGTGCGTTTTCCTTTCTTTTCTTGTTTTCTTTCTTTTTCTTTCTTAATTAACTTTTTGTTTTTTGTCTAGCTCTACTGAACTGAACTTTTTTTCTCCCTTTCTTATCTTTTTCACCTTTTGCTCTCTTTTGTTCTTCTGTATGTGACTTAACTCTTGTCCTGCACATCCTCAGATAAACCCATAGATAACTAGTAGACCCTATCCCCAATTGTGTACACACTTAATCCACAAATTTATTACTCAATCCAAAACCTCTGAGACTTAAAGTCCCACATAGCAGTACTACCTATTTTTACCTATATAATATTTTAAGCATTTTTTAAAGTTTTTCACAACTCCTCTATCTCCCTCCTGTTTTCTCAATATATTCACATTCTTCTCTAAATAAATGGTCTTTCAATCTCCATAACTATATTAATTTTTACGTTTCTATTTTTTTCTGGTCTCTTTTAATTTCCCTTTCCCTTCCTTCT
Organism: Dipodomys merriami; assembly: GCF_024711535.1. Lineage (NCBI taxonomy): Eukaryota > Metazoa > Chordata > Mammalia > Rodentia > Heteromyidae > Dipodomys > Dipodomys merriami. The sequence goes on along the minus strand of NW_027205137.1, from coordinate 593,904 downwards.
TTCTCTCTCTCTCTCTACTTGCATCCAACCCAACCTACTTCCTGCATTGAGATTAGGATATAGTTAACTCTTCCTGTGCCTCCCCACACCAATCTATTCCTATTTCTTACCCACATCTCTCCCTAACCCTAATAATTTCTGGTTTTCCAAATTCTTCTCTGTGGTTCGAAGCCTATTAACATAGTTGTTTGATGTTGAATATATGTATCTGTTGAACTAGATTGTATCTGTAGACTATTGACTGTATAAATGCAAATGTTGGTTGATGGTTGCCTTAAGATAGTGTTCTAGCACAAAACTGGTCCTATTTTCATCTCAAATGGGCAGAGTAAGCCAGAAAAACACAAGAAAAATGGCAAATTCGGGTATCTCAATTCCCAATCTTGATAATCAGGGGTCAGATCAGATAATGAACAATCCAGGGGAGAGTTACCAAATAGCTCTACAAACACTGGTGGCAAACATGATAAATGAGAAGTTTGACAACTTACACAAGACTCTGTATGAGCGTGATAGGGAGAGAGAGGAGGCATCCCAAAAGTTTATACAAGAATATCATAAGCGTGAGGAAGCTACTCAAAAACTGATACAGGATTTGCGTGAACAACTTGAGAATACTCAAAGAGAAAGGGAGGAATGGCGTGAGCAGGCTAAGAACACTCAAAGAGAACTGCAGGAATCCCACGAACGGGAAGAGAGAGAACTGCAGCAATCCCACAGACGGGAGGAAGCTAATCAAAGAGTAATTCAGGAATTGAGAGACCAGGTAGAGAATACACAAAGATCACTAAAGGCATTCATGGAATCCATTAACAAAGAGCTGAAGGAAGTCAGGGAGACCACAAAGGGAATGCTGAATGGAACCCAACAGAAGGAATGGGAGTCCAAAGAAACCATAACCAATCAACTAAGTGATTTGAGAACAAACACTGAACACCAAATTAAGGAAGTAAAGAAATTCATACAAGACCTAAAACAGAGCTTCAACAAAGAACTTGAAGCCATCAAGGCTAAACAATTAGAAGGAAAAGAGATAAAAAAAACAAAGTAGAGAGTCTTGACAGCAGGATAGACCATTCAGATGATCGAAACTCAGGGATTGAAGAGAGCCTACATATTATAGAGAAAGGACATGCAACCATCCAAGACAAGTCCAAGAAATATGATAGATCTATCCAACACCTGGAAGACACCATCAGAAGGCCTAATCTAAGGATAATGGGTGTAGAGGAGCACCTAGAAATAGAAGTTAATGGTCTAGGAAATGTGTTTAACAGGATCCTAGCAGAGAACTTCCCAAACATACAAAAAGATAGGCCTGTTCAGATACAAGAAGCTTTTAGAACCCCAAATAGACCAGACCAGAATAGGACATCCCCCCGTCACATTATAATCCACACAGGATCAACTCAGACCAAGGAAAAGATCCTTAAAGCTGTCAAGGAGAAAAGGGTAATCACGTATAAAGGGAAACCAATTAGAATCACCTCAGATTTCTTAGCAGAGACAATCAAAGCAAGAAGAGCCTGGAATGATGTATGCCATGCCCTAAAAACAAGCAACTATCAACCAAGAATACTGTACCCAGCTAAACTCTCCTTCAAAACTGAAGGCCAAATAAAAACCTTCCATAGCAAAGAAAAATTGAAACAATACATCTCCACCAAACCAGCCCTACAAAAGATTCTTAAAGATGTCCTACACATAGAAAACCAACAAGACCGCAACAAAGACCAAGAAACTGCACCCAAACTGAGAATCCAAGAACCATAGGCTGAACCCAGTTTTTACAGCCCCCAAGAATGTAGATAACATGGCAGGAACTCCCAAATACCACTCAGTCCTATCTCTTAACATTAATGGACTGAACTCTCCAATTAAGCGACATAGTCTGTCTAGCTGGATTAAAAAACAAGACCCTTCTATCTGCTGCCTTCAGGAGTCACATCTTTCCCGTAAAAACAAATACATTTTCAATGATAAAGGTTGAACCAAAATCTACCAAGCAAACGGCCCCCATAAACAGGTGGGAGTTGCAATCCTAATATCAGATAAAATAGACTTCAAATTAAAATTCGTGAGAATAGATAAAGAAAGTTGCTAGATACTAATTAAAGGATCTCTCCTTCAGGAGGATATTACAATTCTAAATATTTATTCGACAAAAAATGGAGCACCCAAATTTATCAAAGAAACACTACGTTCCTTCAAATCCCACATAGATGCAAAGACATTAATTGTTGGGGATTTTAACACACCACTCTCCCCACTAGATAGATCAACTCGGCAACAACTCAACAGAGAAACCGCAGATCTAAACAGCTGCATAGATCAACTAGACTTAACAGACATCTACTGAACGTTTCACCCAGCAGCATCAGAATACACATTTTTCTCAGCAGCACATGGAACATTTTCAAAAATAGACCACATTTTAGGCCACAAAGCAAACTTGTCTAAATTCAGAAACACTGAAGTTATACCTTGCATTCTCTCTGACCACAAGGGAATAAAATTAGTACTCAACACCAAAAGCCACCAAAGAAAGTCCGGTATCACATGGAGGCTGAACAAAACACTGCTGAATCGAGTGGGTCATGGAAGAGATTAGAAAGGAAATTCAAAAGTTCATGCTATTCAACAAAAATGAACACACAAATTACCAGCTCCTCTGGGACACAGCAAAGGCAGTACTCAGAGGCAAGTTTATACCTCTGAGATCCTACATCAACAAATTGGAGAGATCTGAAACCAACAATCTATTGACACATCTAAACCTCCTAGAAAAAGAGCAGCAAGATAAACCCCAATCCAGTAGACAGAAATAAATAATCAAAATTAAATCAGAATTAAAGGAATTACAATCCAAAACAACTATAGAAAGAATCAACAAAACAAAGAGTTGGTTCTTCGAAAAAATTAACAAAATTGACAGACCCTTAGCAAATCTTATCAGAAAAAGATGAGAACACATCCAAATAAATAAACTCATAGACGAGAATGGAAACATCACCAAGGAAACAACCAAGATTCAAAACATTATAAGGGAATACTTCTAAAAACTTTACGCTAATACGTTTGAGAACTTGACAGAAATGGACCTTTTCCTAGCAAATATTGACATGCCAAAACTAAACCAAGATGAGTTAAACCAGCTTAACAGGCCCATATCAAGCATTGAAATAGAAACAATAATAAGAGACCTCCCAGCTAAGAAAAGTCCAGGACCAGATGGTTTTACAGCGGAATTTTAAAAGGCCTTCAAAGCAGAGCTCACACCAATACTCCTCCAACTCTTCAATGAAATTGAAAGAGAAAGCTCACTACCGAACACATTCTATGAAGCTGTCATAACCCTCATGCCAAAAGAGGCAGGGACTCATCAAAGAATGAGAAGTATAGACCCATTTCTTTGATGAACATTGATGCAAAACTTCTCAACAAAATTTTGGCCAATCGACTTCAACAATTCATCCAAAAAATCATACACCATGATCAAACAGGATTCATTTAAGGGATGCAAAGTTGGTTCAATATACGCAAACCAATTAATATTATTCATCACATCAACAGGAGCAAGAATAAGGACCACATGGTTATCTCAATATATGCAGAAAAAGCATTCGACAAGATCCAACACCTATTTATGATAAAGGTTTTGGAAAAATTAGGAATCCATGGAACATTCCTCAATACAATAAAGGCTGTATATGACAAACCTACAGCCAGCATTATACTCAATGGTGAAAAACTAAAGCCATTTCCTCTTAACTCAGGAACAAGACAAGGATGCCCACTCTCTCCACTTCTCTTCAATCTAGTATTAGAATGCCTAGCTAGAGCAATAAGACAAGATGCAGACATAAAGGGGATCCAAATAGGGAAAGAAGAAATAAAACTCTCCCTCTTTGCAGATGACATGATCTTGTATTTAAAGAATCCCATAGACTCCACTCCCAAATTACTCAAGCTGATTCAAAATTTTGGCAAAGTAGCAGGTTATAAAATTAACCCCCAAATTTCAATGGCTTTTCTGTATGCCAACAATGAGAAAAGTGTGGCTGAAATTAGGAAAGCAACTCCATTTGTAATAGCCCAACAAAAATAAAATACCTAGGAATTAACTAAAGAAGTGAAGGACCTCTATGATGAAAACTTTAAACTTAAAAAAGGAAATCAACACAGAACTTAAAAAATGGCAAAACCTCCCATGCTCCTGGATTGGAAAGTTTAACATCGTGAAAATGGCAATACTTGCCTAGGCTATCTACAAATTCAACCCGATACCTATCAAAATTCCAACCTCATTCTTCAAGGAAATAGAGGAGGCAATCCAAAAATTCATATGGAACAATAAAAGACCCCGAATAGCAAAAACGTTCCTCAATGGAAAGAACACTGCTGGAGGAATATCAATACCAATCTTCAAACTCTACTATAAAGCCATAGTAATCAAAACAGCTTGGTATTGGCATAACAACAGACCTCAGGACCAATGGAATAGAATTGAAAACCCAGAAATGAACCTACAGACTTATAGCCATCTAATCTTCGATAAGGGAGCTAAAACAATAGAATGGAAGAAAGACAACCTCTTCACTAAAAGGTGCTGGCAAAATTGGTTAACTACATTAGTAAACTAAAGCTAGAACCTTATATATCACCCTGCACCAGAATCAACTCCAAATGGATCAAAGACCTTGAACTCAAAGCAGACACTCTGAAAACATTACAGGATGGAATAGGAGAAACCCTAGGTCTCCTTGGCTCAGGCCGAAATTTTCTGAATAGAGACTCGGAAACACAACAAATCAAAGAAAGGTTGGACAAATGGGATTGCATAAAGTTGCAGAGCTTCTGCAGGGCAAATGACATAGCTAGCAAGATCAATAGAAAGCCCACGGATTGGGAGAAGATATTTCTAGCCATACAACGGACAAGGGTCTCATATCTAAAATATACTTGGAACTCAAAAAATTAAACCCCCCAACAACAAATCCTCAAAGAAACAACTGCCCAATAAATAAGTGGGCGAAAGACTTAAAGAGAAACTTCTCTGAAGAAAGAAGGATGGCCAATACACACATGAAGAAATGTTCAACATCCCTAGCCATAAAAGAAATGCAAATCAAAACAACATTGAGATATCACCTTACTCCAGTTAGAATGGCAAAAATCAAGAACTCTAACAACAACAGATGCTGGAGGGGATGTGGACAGAAAGGAACCTTACTTCATTGTTGGTGGGAATGTAAACATGTTCAACCACTTTGGAAAGCAGTATGTAGGTTCCTCAAAAGACTTCACATAGAACTCCCCTATGACCCAGCAATCCCACTTTTGGGCATTTACCCAAATGTTTACAAACAATACCACACTAAAGCTACCAGCACAACTATGTTTATTGCAGCATTATTTACCATAGCTAAGATATGGAACCAACCCAGATGCCCCTCAGTAGATGAATGGATCAAGAAAATGTGGTATATATACACAATGGAATTCTATGCCTCCATCAGAAAGAATGACATTGCCCCATTTGTTAGGAAATGGAAAAATTTGGAAAAAATTATATTAAGTGAAGTAAGCCAGGCCCAAAGAAACATAGGTCCGATGGTTTCCCTTATTTGTAATATCTAGTATACGTATGAGTCAAGCGGAAAAGGTCAGATAATGTGATATCAGGAAAATGAACCCTTAGATATGTGTTTTAATGTTTTTATCTTTCATGTATGTGTTTCTAAAGCATTTATAAGATTATCTCTTTGTTGCTTTGTATGTCCCTCCCCCACAGTATAACCCCTGCTTTCACTATATTTGATGTCAGTATAACTTGTGGAGGAGATGGGGAAAAACCAGTTGTTTAAGGATACAGGTGGACCTTTGGCAACAATGAGAAGTACAAGTTGTCATGTCCAAAACGAGCTTTACAACGTCTGTGCGGGTGGGGGGGGGTTGAGGGGGGGAGAAGGAGAAGGATTGGGATTGGACTAAAAGTTGGGAATAAGCCATCTAAATTGATGACTGTGCATGTTGCTATATGTCTACCATCCCAACTACAGAGGACCAGGCCTGGAGGAGCATACCTGTCACATGTAGGAGGACCTCGATCCCGTCCAGCCAGAGCATATATTGAGTCTCTGTTTCAGAAATGCCCAAGACAGAAAGTTGGCTCCTCAGAGCCAGAGAGAGGAAACAAGCAGGGGTCATGGTTCCCCCAGGGGGGGTCTGACCTCGGTAGGGATGATTTGGGGGTGGCCACTCACCTGTGCTGCTGGGAGAAGCTGCTGGAGGCTGCTCCGGGTGGATCGAGCAGTGATGGCGGTGGTATTGTGGACAAATGGGCCCAAAGTAGAGAACCTGGTCCAGGGATCAGGTTGGGGCTTTAATTGGGCTGGCAGCATGACATTGCCTGATATTTGAAATCTCGAAACTTAGGAAAGGGGGAAAGCTGCTGGGGCGAAGGCAGGCTTCTCAATTTCCTACTTGTCGCCTTGAGTCTCTTCCTCACTACTCAAACACCTCACCTTCCTCAACTGCTGTTAGTGGTGTAAACTAACAGTGGGAATCCCGGTGCTACTAGGCAACATGGAATGTGGGCGTGGCTATCATTCTTGTATCCCATTGGTGAGAAAGAACCATGAAAGAATGGGGGTGTGGCAGGAATCCTGTGATGCAAGCAGCATGGGCAGAGTCAAGAAGTTAGCATCTCCCCAGCCCTTTTCCCAGGGAACAATGTCAATTCAGTTGGAGACAAGAGGGTGACCAGCTTTAACCGGATGTCTGCTTGTTGCCAGTCCTGCACCTTGAACTCAGGATCTGGGCACAGTCTGTGAGCTACTTTTGCTCAAGCCTGGCCCTCCAACCTAGAGCCACAGCACTTCTGGCTTTGTTGTCACTGAAGTTGGAAAGGGGTCTCAAGGACTTTCCTGCCAAGGATGACTTCAACCATGATCCTCCAATCACAGCCTTGTAAGTATCAAGGAGGACTATGAGAGCCACTGGTGCCTGCTTAATCACTGGTGTTGCTGATGTTCTTGGACAAACAGGTTAGTTCCCTATCCTTGGGTTTAAGTGTTGGGAGCTGTAGCCCACAGTTCGAATCCTGGTCCTGCCACCTCCAAATGGCAGAAGATCCAAAAAGCTTACTCCTATCCATATGATTAACAACAGAATGTGATGTGTGTCATCATTGAATGAGCAGTTCTTGAATGATTCCAATATAAAATCATACACAATTATATTATAGGACACTGATCTATGTTAGTTAATATTTTATTGATCATTTAAACATTCACATTAATAAAATGGAGGCATAATGAAATAACTAAGAATTGGGTCTCACATACTATAAAGGAGCCATTTTTCTGCCAGGACTGGTTTTGGAACTCATGGTCTTGGTAACTCTGATGCACTTTGTGGGAAGGGAAAGCTGGTTTCCTTGAAGTCAAGAAATTCAAGTCTGTTCCTTAGGCCTGAAATAGATCCCCACAACTAGAAAACATCCTATTCATGTACAATTTACATATATGATTTATATTTATAAACATATGTTGACTATATTTCATTCAGTGCAGTTATTTAATTTTTTGTTTTATTCATGCATTGCATTGAACATTTATTTTATTGACTATTATGTCACATAAAACATTGATTACATGGGCCTGGGAAGGTAGCTCAGTGGTAGAACTTTTGCCTTGCATGCATGAGGCCCTGGGTTCGATTCCTCATAAGCAAAAAGAAAAAAGGCAGAAGTGGCACTCTGGCTCAAGTGGTAGAGTGCTAGCCTTGAGCTGAAGAGCTGAAGGACAGCGCCCAGGCCCAGAATTCAAGCCCCAGGACAAGACGCCCCCACACACAAAAAGCATTTATTACATTAATTACATAGGATATATGTCTGCATATGTATTCCACTTCATACCTGACACCCAGGACTTTCACAGAAAGGGAAAACATGTGTCACCATCAGCTTCTTACTCCACAATTCATTTTTTGGCAGTGCTGGCATCTGAACTCATGGCCTACAAGCCTACAAGGCCCAATTCATGAATGGGTGAGTGTCAGCACTCCATCCTGGGGCAAATTGAGCTGACAGGCTTTTCCCAGGACCTGATACCAAGCCCCAGGGGTTAACAAAATAATAACATTGATATGAAGATGGCAGTACATTAATAAATATATATCTTTATCGAGTGTAAGAGATATCTATATATTATTGTTATATAGATTACATTCCTACCAATTCTTGGGTTTTAATTATGCATCCATGTAATTAATATTATTGTTTTCATCCTTAATGAAATGAGTGTCCTGAAATTATTGTGTTCCTGTAAGTAATAATATTCTCTTAATGCTTCATAAATATTAAATAAAGTCTATCAGCCTCCTGAAATGGTGCTGTCTAATTTTATACGAGCATCATTCACGATCAACTCATTCAACCGTGACATTGAAAACATTCCATTGTTATTCCTATGGATGGGGGACCATTTTCTTAGTATCTCCTGCCATTGGTTGGAGTAAGGACAGGTACTCGAAATCAGGGACGATGTTGCCACATGGGCCTATGGCCTCCCCAATAGTCTGGCAGCCTTCACCAATGCAAGATGAAGTACCATTTGCAACATTGTCATTCAGACCCACATTTTTTCTGTGCATTGCTTTCCCTGCAAGGCCTGGGGGTCTAGGATCCCAGGAACAGCTATAGGTCTAGTGGCTGCAACCCAGCCTAGGGTGATCAAAGCTGAGCAGAGTTGCTACAACCTGAGGTTAAGGCCCATATTGAGAAAAGTAAAATTTAAAAAAAAAAAGCTCCTTGGCTTGCAATTCATGCCGTTTACTCTTCTAGGCTTTGTATTTGAACTCAGGATGTGGGTAAATCTGCAGCAATGTGGATGAAGGGGAAGATCACCGTACTTGAAGATGAGAAAGTCAGGCCTGTTCACTAGTCCTGAATTCAAGCCCAAGCTCTGGAAAACATACTAATTATATACATTGTAAAGATAGGATTTATAATTACCTGTAGATGTTCAGTCCATAGATGTTTGGTGTGGTTGTTCTTTGTAATTTTTGTTTTATTCATTTATTTACCATTGATTGTACTGTAATGAAACCCATTCTGTTTATTTCATTGATGACATCCTATCACCGAGCATCTAGATTTGTAGAAATGTTCTCCACCATGACAGGATTCTCAGGATCACACAGGATATTCAGAAAAAAGGAAAACAAGTTTCACACTTGTCTTCTTACTCCATGATCCACTTGTTGGTAGTGTTGGGATCTGAACTCAGGGCCTAGTAGGACCAATTGGCCAATAAGTCAAGGTTAACACACCAACCTGTGAGCAACTTAGGAGCTAAGCCAGTCCCAGGATTTGACATTGATCCCCAAGGTGGTAGACTATAGTCATAAGTTCATAATTTAAACATACAATCTATATTGACATACATCTGTCAACAGCATATTGTGTTTAGTGAACTTCTCCTTATTTTGTATCTACATCATGGAGGTATTGTGTATTTTACTAAGTATGGTGACAGGTATAACTGTGCTGACATGAATGACAAAAGGTTCCCATGGTTATAGGGTTGTCTATGAATTCCCCTTCTTAGTTGATAGTCAGGACTTTCACAGGAGAAGAAAACATGTGCAACAACTGGCTTCTGACATCAGGATGAGTCTTTTGTCAGTGCTAGGATTTGAACTCAGGTGTGGGTAGCTCTGTTGCACTGTGGGGGAAGGGGAAGCTCATCATCCTTGAAGACTAGAATGTCAGACCTGGTCCAGGGCCTGATTAGAAGCCCAGCACTGGACAAAATAACAAGCCCACCTTTTTTAAACATAGGTCCTCTCTTTACCTACAGGTGTGGTATGCATCTTGCATTCAGTGTAGTTATTCTTTTTATTTTGTGTCTTATTCATTGATGAATTGTGCATTTTATTGAGTATGGTGACAGATATAACTGTGCTGACATGGATGACAACCTATTCCCATGGCTATAGCATTCTCCATCCTCAATGACATCCAGGACATGCACAGAACATGAAAACATGTGCAACCCTAGGCTTTTCACATCAGAATGAATATTTTGGCAATGCTGGAATTTGAACTTAAAACCTAGCAGGCACAATTGGTGAATGGGTCATGGTAAGCACACCAGCCTATGAGCCTCTAAGGAGCTAGACCATTCCCGGGACCTGAGATTGATCCCTGGTGGGGGCCAATATAGTCATAAATTCATAATTAAACAGAGGATCTATATTTCCAAACATGGGTGGGCGGCATCTTGCATTTGGTATAGTCATTCTCTTTATTTTGTGTCTTATTCATTGATGTATTGTGTATGTTCTTAAATATAGGTTGAGAGATATAATTGTGGTGAACTGGATGACACCCTGTTCCCATGAGTATAGAATTGCCTATACCTTCTCCATCTAGCAGAGACCCAGAATTTGTGCAGCACAGGAAAACAGGTGCAACAACTGTCTTCTCACATCAGGGTGAATTTTTGCAGTGCTGGGACTCAAACTCGGGGCTTAAGAGGCCCAACTGCACAGTGGGTCCACGTGATCACACCAGACTGTGAGCCAGTAAGGAGCTGGGTTGTTCCCAGGAACTGAGATCGAGCTCTAGTGAGGCCAAAATAGTCCTCAATGCATCATTGAAACATGGGATGTATATTCACATCCGTGTGTGGACTGCATCATGCATTGAGTGTACTTATTGTCTTTATTTTGTATGCTATTTATGAATGTATTGTGTAATTTCTTGAGTATATGATGACAGGTATAACTGGGCTAACATGTATAACAACTTATTCCCATGACCACAGGGTGACCCATGCATTCGCCATCCTAGCTGTGACCCAGTACTTGCACAGGAAATTATCCAGGTTTAATGATTGGCTTCTGGCATCAAGATGAATCTTTTGGCAGAGCTGGGATCTGAACTCAGGCCTAGCAGGCACCATTGGTGAATGGTAACACCTGATCAGACCAGCCTGTTAGGAACGAAGGATCTAGGCCTTCCCAGTACCTGAGTTTGAGCCCCCGTGGGGGGAGAGTGGTGAGCACAATAGTCACCCATCCATAAGCTGAAGGTAGTATGCAAATAAGTATATATTTGTATAGAGTAGGATTGATGGTGACCTGTGATGGAATCCAATCTGTGTGACTACTGATTCTTGGATCTTTCCTGATGCCTCCATTTCATGACTGTGATTATTATTGTCACGCTTCATCAACTCTCCTTTACAAATAATCAATACCCCATGAGTCTTGCTTATCATTTCCTACTTGCATCATGCACGAATTACTCATTAAAGGATGAGATCGATTGCATTCCATGACTCTGCCTAGGTCCAGAAATGAGTATCTCAGGATCTCCCTCTATTCCCTCTTCATAGGAGGGCTGAATTCAAGCCTCATGCCTGGAAAAGATACTCTTTATATACATTTTATCGATGGGATTTATAATTCCATACAGATGTTCAGTCCATATTGTGTTTGGTGTGGTTATTCATTTTATTTCTAGTTTTATTCATTTATTTACCATTTATTTTATTGACTCTGATGACACCTATACCATTTATTACATTGCTTACATCCTATCACAGAAAATCTAGATTTTAGATATGTTCTCCATCATGTCTGACAGGGTGAGGATCTGAGAGCTCGGTGTCTAGCAGACCCAATTCATGAATGGGTGAGTTTCAGCATGGCAGCCTCTAGACAATGAAGCTGTCAGGTGTTTGCCCAGCACTGAGATCAACCCCCAGGTTTGGCCAAAACAGCAATACATGGATAGGCAGACGGTGGTACACAAATATATATATATATATTGGTAAAGAGTGCCAGAGCCGTCTATCTATGATTGAATGACAACTACTACGTTCCTACCAATTGTTAGGTATTTATTATCCCACCATTGAAGGAATATTATCCTTTTCATGCTTAATAACATTAAGACCAATCAGCATTCTAGGATTATTGATTCCAATTTTAGACAAGACCGATGCATGAACTACTCTTTTAATCACTATTCTTATGCATAGGAATGAGTCTCTTGTGATCTCCTGCCATTGGTATCAGGACTGGGATTTGAACCCAGGGCATATGTTGACAGGTTGGCCTATGGCTTCACTGATAACCCACCAGTCATCAGCAAGGGCAGGTCAGGTCCACCTTGCAGCCATGTCACTCAGACCCAGCCCTCTACAGCATGCCACTTTTTGTGCTTTCCAGGTTTTTTTTTTTTCTACCTGCAAGAACTCTGAGCCTAGGATCTCAGGGTCGGCTATGGGAGATCCAAGCTGAGGCAGAGTTGAAACGAACTGAGTTCAAGCCCTATGGTTGTAAAAAAAATAAAGAAAGAAAGAAAAAACATTATTTAAGTAAATTAAAAAAAATAAAGCTCCCTGGTTTGGAATTTCTGCCAGTTTTCTTTCCTAGCCTGGGATTTGAACTCAGGGTCTTGGTAAACTTGTAGCAATGTGAGGGAAGAGTCGCCACAGCTTGAGTTCAAAACCACACAAAAATGAAAAACTAAATCACTGACCTCGGCAGGGTGAAGTAGTTGGGGAGATGGGAGGCAAGGGATGGTAGGGCTAAAACAAAGGAGGAGTCAACAATGCTTAATTGGAAACGTACTCATTACTTTGCTCCTATAACTGTAACCCCTCTGTAAAACATTTTTGCAATAAAAAAGTACAAAAAAGAGAAACAATATAGTTCTCAGAGAAGCACTTTAGAGGTGAGGAAAGTATGTCTGAATAGCTGTACAAAATTCTACACTGCTTTTTTTTAATGTTCAGTATGGAACTGAGTAAACATGATTGCTTCCATTAAAAAAAGTACGTCACTATCAAAACTTGGGCCAGTATTTCTGCCATCGCTAGCATTTGAGCTCACCATTCAGGTAACTCTTACACCATGGGTGAAGGCGAAGCTCACTGTCTTTGAGGAGAAGAAATTCCAGCTAGAGTTCCCAGGGCCTGAATGAAGGCCCTGCAATTGAAAAAATATTTCTATACATGTGTAGTATATGATATACACTTATACATGTTAATTTCATATTATGATTTTATTAATTTTGTATTTTATTTTTCTTTGATTCATTAATTGATTGATTATTGTATTTAGCGTATTATACACATAATATTTATTACATTTTGCACACCTATAATAAAATTCTATGCAACAATTTAGGACATTGATTCATTTTTCATTAATATTTTATTAAGTATTGAAACATAATACGTAATTAAATGGATGCATTTGTCACAGTTTTCACATGTTTAGAGTTTCTTCCAAGTATGAGCTTTGTCCAATCTTTGGACTTTTTCCTATTGGGATTTCTTTAGATGATTTATAGTCAGAAACCTTTTCCTGAGCATAGGCAAGTGAGGGGTAAAATTGAAAGGATGGAGCTAGAAATGTGGCTTAGTGGTAAAGAGCTCGCTTAGCATGCATGAATGCCAGGGTTTGAATCCTCAGTGCCACATACTCAGAAAACGGTAGAAACTGTGGAGTGGCTCAAGAGGCTAGCCTTGAGATAAAGGAGCTCAGAGACAGTACCCAGGCCCTAAGATCAAGCCCCAGTACTGTCAAAAACAATAGACCAGATGCCAGTGTCTCACACATGGAAATATAGCTTCTCAGGAGGCTGAGAGCTGAAGACCACAGTTCAAAGACAGCTTAGCCAAGGAAAGCCTGTTAGACTCTTATCTCCAGTGAACCACCCAAAGACCCCATGTGTTGCTATTACTCAAGTGGTAGAGTGTTTGACTTGACCTGAGGGGCTAAGGGACAGTGCCCAGTCTTGAGCTCAAGAAACACTATTGGGAAAAAAGTGAGTGTTAATCCAGGCACTTTTCCTATTTGTTAATTATGAGATCATTCTTTGGAAAATGAACACTGATGTATACCAGAATTGGAATCAGAGCTTAAAGTTCAAGTGTAACACATCCATATGCCCAGCCTCTCAGACTCTAGCATTGTAATCTTGTGTCCTACAGGGTTCTGAAAGGTCCAATGTTGAAAGGCTTAATATGCTCCCCAAGCCCATTGTGATAGCAGTTGATTTGTACTGTCAAGGTCATTACAGCTCTGAGCCTAGCAGAGCACCAGTAGTTCAGGCCTGTCACCCTAGCTCAGGATACTGAGGTTTGAGGATTACAAGATGAAGCCAGCCAGGGCAGGAAAGTCTATGAGACTCTGACTTGCACTTCTGAAAGGTCAGATGTTCAAGAGCTTCCTTTGTTTCCCTTGGTGATGAGAAGAACTTGCACTCTAAATGTTCTTAGAATTCTTGAGCTATAGAAGCAGGAAAGAAACATTGACCCATCTTGGGTTCACATGAAGTTCTTAGCTCCAAACCCTAGCCCCGTTAGCAGAAAGAACTCCAGTGTAACACTGTAATTGAAGGACAGGAAACAGTTTCAAAACCAGGCTAGGTGCAGAGACCAGGCCTACAGGATTCGGAGGCAGAATGTACACATTCAACAGATAAGTGAGCAGTAAAACCACTTCATATATTCCAGGCCATTCCAGCAATGGGAGGAAACCTAAAACACTCGTTAGAGTTACACTAGGGTCAGGCTTTTCTCAGCCTCTTCAAACAATGACTAATTAACATTCTTCCCACAAGTGAAGGGAGAATCAGGCTATCTTAGGTTACCAATAGAGCCAGTTTAATCGGGGAAAGGGGAGGAACAGAGTAGAAAATCCCTGACCTCTGGTTTTAGGGAGTGGGTTTTTGACTCTCCATCTTTCAGATTTGAAAGCCATTCTTCTACCTCTGCCTGTCCTTTCTCCTTCCTTCATTCTCCACATAATTAATTCAAATCCCCAGACCAACTAGAGTCAAGGTACTTTCTCTTCTTTCTCCAAGCATCTGAGTTAGAACCTGGCTCTGCCCAATTGGCTCTGGTGCCCTTGGCTGCCTGAGAAGTGGGAAAGAGAGAGTTTTCTTGCTCTCTGGTTGTGTGAAGGCAATGCTGGTGTCCTGGCACACTGCAGAAGGCCTAATGACTGGGAATTGTTCCCTTCTTTCCTCCTGAAATACAAGACCAGATTCATCTATCATCTTCCTATCTATCTATCTATCTATCTATCTATCTATCTATCTATCTATCTATCTATCTATCTATCTTTCTATCTATCCTAAGTCTGTCTATCTATCTATCTACCTACCTACCATTCTACCTAGGTATCTCTTTGCCAGTTCTTGGGTTGAACTCAAGGCCTGGGCACAGTCTGTAGCACTCTACTACTTGAGCCACAGCCCCAATTGTGGATTATTCTATGTATGTGCTACCGGGGAATCATACCCAGGGCTTTTTGCATGCTAGACAAGCACTCTCTCAGTAATCCACATTCCCAGCTCCCTCATCTTTTCCTTAATGGTAGTTTTTTAGAAAAGTATGTTGCCATTTTACCTCCCCAAGTTTAATTTTCTGAATACTGGATACTTCTATGAAACCTGGTATACTTTTCCCCTGCCTAGTTTGTTATGGTTCCTGCATTGGCCTCATAACAAAATGTAAATAAAGGCTCCTGAGAGCGTCAGTGTATCATATAAGGACACAGGCCTGGAACCCTGGAAGAGAAAAGCCATGGGCCTGAAATGAAGAGAATGATGCAGCATATGAAAGGAGCATATCTGAAATATAAATCAGTAAATAAAAGGAGAAGTACTGCATAAGGTCTGTTTGCATTCAGGGAGGTAATATACAGACAAAAGTAGGTAGGGCACTGATACACAAAATTGGCCTTCTCTTTTTGAAATTTTTTTGTGGACATCCCAGGGCTTAACCTCAGGGCCCAATGCATTCCTCTGCTGTTTTTCCCAAAGCTGAGGCTTTATCACTGCCACAGCTCCACTTTCAGCCATCTGGTCATTAATTGGACATAAGCACCTCCCAGGCTTTCCTGCCTGGTCTGGCCTGTGTCTCCTTCTTGGCTTTCTCTCTCAAAGCTGGAACTCTGCCCTCTGGACCACTGTTCCACTTCTGGTTTTCTGGTGGTTTATGGAGATAAGAGTTTCACAGAATTCTTGCTCAGGCTGAATTTGAACGGTAATCTTCCAAACAAGATTCAAGCAGCTTTCCTCAGGGATACACCAAGGAGTCCCTCCACACAAACCCTTAGTCTAAATCTCGAGAGGCACTAGAGAAAAAGAGATACATGAAGATGCTTCTAGTGGGTTCTAGATACTTAAGGTTGTAGACACACAACACTAATAATTACTAGATCATGTTATAGACAAAAGGAGTCATGCAGACAGTATGAAGATCGCTCCAGCTTTTGGTCTTCTCATCTTGAGACAGCAAATTCACTGCAGCTCAATGCTAAGTGACAGAATTGACAAGTCCCATGGACATTTGCTCCCATATCCTGTGACACTCATTTCTCACTTTTGGCTTCAAACATGTGTCCCAGAGGAGAAGATGAGGAGAGAAAATCTTTCTCAGGTAAAGCAGTTCTAAAGAATATTGGGTACTTAATTTATAAATTCAAACCATTGGAATGACCCTGCTAAGAAGTCAGATTGTCCAGATTAAAAATGAAGAAGAAAAGAAAGAAGGTGCTAATGGCTTTTCACTGTAATCCCAGCTCCTCAGAGGGTGAGATGTAGATAATCTGAATTTGATTCCAGCCAGATTAGGAAAGTCCATAACACTTATTTCTAAGAGATCACAGAAAAACCGAGAAGTGGGAATGTGACTCAAGCTTAATGCACTACCCTTGAGCAAAATGAGCCCAGGGACAAGTTCTAGGCTCATAGTTCCACCGCAAGACCTGCCCCCTCAAAAAAAGCCTGTACTTCCATGTCTTTGGGTATGTATGGATAAATTCCTATAGGTGAAGCTCCAGAGTAGCTATGATGAATGGCACCAAACTAGGTAATTTATATTCAATAAAATGATTTCACAACAGAGACTGCTTTCATGATAGTGCATGTTCCGGGGCTCCCCTCACTGTTCCAAGTGTAACCTGAGGGTTTCTCTGTATCCCAGGTCTGCTGGAAGAAGTCTCTCTCGTTGTCTGGACAGGCAGACCAAAGACCTCAGTCCTGTACAACTGTGTAGCAAACAACTCCGTCTGGGTCAGATAGTGAGGATGAGTGTGGGTGGGCTCTGAAGTTCAGGAGAAATAGGTCTCTTTGTACCCCAAACTATTTCCCCAGTGCTCTTGTTTGACAGGAAACCTTCATATGTGCCACCTTCTGTGACAGTCCATGTCCTGTGCACTTACCTTGGTTTTGTGAGACTATATTCCAGTGTTCAGATACAGTGCTCAATATAATTCAAGAGTCCTTCTGGCGGACAAGTAAGGCATTGAACCTAATGAAATGTTTCATTGCCTGTGATGATGGGCCTATGATGCCTCTCCTAGATTTCAGGAAGCTTGGGAAATCCAAGCATATATCTGGTATCACAAAGCTTCCTGTCATCTAGGGCTGGTGAACCTAATCAGGTTTTGAAACATTTGACCTCTCCTAGTTGGGCCCTGGGTAGCCAGGTTTTGGGGTTAAACACAGGGCCTGGGTGCTGACCATGAGCTCAGTGCAGAAGCCTGGTGCATTACCATTTTGTATAACAGCATTACTTCTTGTCTGTGTATGTGTGAGAGTGTGTGTGTGCGCGCACACGTGGGAGAGGGCGCATAGGCACATACACGATTCTTGGAGGTTGAACTCAGGACCTGAGCACTGTACCTAGTTTCTCTTTTTAAGTATAGCCCTCTCCTACTTGAGCCACAGAGCCACTTCAGGCTTTTTTTAGGGTTGTAGTCCTGAGAGATCAAACTCAGGGTTTCATATTTGCAAAGCACTCTAACCCTAAGACACATTCCCAGCCCTCTACTTCAGGTTTGTTTGTTTGTTTCTGTCTTTTTTTATTGTTGTAGAAGATGATGTCTGGGCCTGGGTGCTGTCCTTGAGCTCTTCAGCTCAAGTCTTGTGCTTTACCACTTGAGCCAAACGCCTCTTCAGCTTTTCTGGTGGTCCAATGGAGCTAAGTGTCTCAAGGACTTTCCTGTCCATACTGGCTTTGAACCATGATCCTCAGATCTCATCCTCCTGAATAGCTTGGATGACAGACATGAGTGACAAGCACCTAGCTTCCACTTCAGGTTTCTTAGTGGTGAATTGGAGATAATAGGCTCATGAGACCTTTTGTGTCTGGGATAGTTTGGAACCCATGTCCTCAGATCTAAGCTTCCTGAGAAAGCAGGATGAGAGACCTCAGCTATAGACCCCTAGGGCTGTTGCCTCTCCATGCAATTAATATTATTGTTTTCATCCTTAATGAATTATTAATGAAATCAACCACTGTTCCAAAACTATTGCGTCCATGTAATTAATACTATTCTTTGAATATGTCAAAAATATTCATTAAAATCCATTTGCTTCCTAAAATCACTCTATTTATATAGTAGTATTCAGAAACAACGTATTCAACCTTGCCATTCATAATCTTCCATCGGTATTCCTATGAATAGGAAGGAGATTCTTAGGATTTCCCACCTTTGGTAGGGGTCACGACCGGACTTCAAACACAGGGCCTATGTTGCCATGTTGGCCTATGGCTTCCTTGGTAGCCCGCCAGCCTTCAGCAATGCCAGGTTACCAACATTTTTCAACAGTGTCATTCAGACAGAATGGTCACCTTGCAAAGAAAACAAATGTAAAACCGGCAGCCAACTGCAAGTTGCCAGTTTTTTTTTTTTCCTGTATCGCATTAACTTTTTTTTTTTCTTGTCAGACTTTAGTGCCCAGGAACCCAGGTTCGGCTGTGGGTCCAGTGGCTACACCCCAGCCTAGAGTGATCAAAGCTGAGGCAGAATTGCCACAACATGAGTTCAAGACCTATGCTTGACAAAATAAAAATACATACATACATACATTAAAAATATTTTAAAAATTATGAGGCTCCTTGGCTTGGAATTCACACAATTTTTTTCTGCCAGGCCTGGGAATTGAACTCAGGGTCTGGGTAAATCTGCAGCATTGTGAGGGATGGGGAAGATCACCTTTCTGGAAGACAAGAAATTCAGGCCTGTTCCTAGGGCCTGAATTCAAGTCCTAGCACTCGAAAAATTAATATTCATATATATTTTAAATATATGATTTATATTTACCTACACATGTTTACTGCATATTACGGTTAGTGTATTCATTTTATTTTGTGTTTTATTTGTTTCTTATGCACTTTCGTGAGTATGACTACACTTATAACATTTTTTGCATCCTATTACATAAGAAGTAGATATGCCTATGTATTCTACATCATTCCTGAGTCCCAGAAATTTCACCGATAAGGAAAACAAGTTGGACAATTGGCTCTCCACCAGGATTAAGTTTTTGGAAGTTTTGTGACTTAAACTCAGGGCCTAGTAGGCCCACTTCATGAATGGGTAAATGTTAGCACACCAGTCTGATTCAAGAGACGTTGGCGGGCAAATTTGAGGACCTGAGATCAAGCCCTAGGAATGGCCAATATAAAAACAGATAGATGTTTAGATTGCACTGTGTGTGTGTGTGTGTGTGTGTGTGTGTGTGTGTGTGTGTGTATGTGTGTGTGTGTGTATTTACAAATGTGTGTGCATCTATAAATGTATACAGAGAGAGACAGATAGACATTTATGTAGACTCTAGTGTATAACCCTATATAAAGGGTGATCTCTATATCTTATTTCTATATATTACTACCAATTATTTAGTATAAAATTATGCCTCCATTAATCAATTATAGAAGAAGACTTATAAAGTATTAATCAATGACCTATATTTACTGAAAACAATCTTAAACTGGAATGACTAGCTAATTAGTAATTTAGTTAGTACATTTCAAACATTCTATTAGTGTTCCTATAAATAGGAATAAGTTTCCTAGGATCTTCAGCCATGTGTAGGTGGCAGTCCCAGGATTGAACTCCCAGGATTGAACTCAGGGCCTAGGTGTCTAGGTTGGGCTCAGGCTTCACTGAGAGCCCTAAGCCTTCATCAATGCAAGCTCACGTACAATTTTCAAGCTGAGTCATTGAGACCCAAGAGGGTCACAGTGCTAAGGAAACAAAGGTAAAACTGTTGTGTAAAACTTCCTGATTTTTCCTCCTCCATTTTTGTTGGTTTGTTGTATTTTTGCCAGCGCTGGGAGTTGAACTCAGGTCTTAGTATCCCTGGATTATCTGTGGGTGTAAAAGCTGCACCCCAGCCTAGGGTAATCATGGTTTAAGACACAATAAAATGCTTCCTTGAGCAAAAGGAGCTCAATGAAAATGTCTAGGCTCACAGTTCAAGTCTCAGGACATACCACAAAAAAAGAGCCAGTAACTCCATGTGTCTGTGTATATATGCATGTATTTATATCAGTGAACATCAGAGTCTCTATGAAGAAATGTACCCAGCTAGGAAATTTGCTTTGAATAGAATGATTTCTTAGCACAGCGAGTGCTTTCAAGACAGTGCATGTTCTGGGGCTCCCCTTATTGTTCCCAGTGTAGCCTGAGGGGTTCTGAGTAAGTCTGACTCATTGTTGGAACAGGCAGACAAAAAGCCTCACTCCTGTATTGCTGTGTAACAAACAATTAATCCGGGCCAATTATTGAGGATGTGTGCAGGCAGGCTCTGAAGGTCAGGAGAAAAAGGCCTCTTTGTACCCCAAACTATCTCTCTCCCCAGTGCTATGTTTTTTTTTTTTGTTTTTGTTTTTGTTTTTTGGTTGGTCATGGGGCTTGAACTCTGGGCTTAGGCGCTGTCCCTGCACTCTTCAGCTCAAGGCGAGTGCTCTACCACTTGAGCTACAGAGCCACTTCCGGTTTTCTAGTGGTTTATTGGAGATAGGAATCTCATAGTCTTTCCTGCCCAAACTGGCTTTGAACCATGATCCTCAGATCTCAGCCTCCTGAGTAGCTAGGATTAGAAGTGTGAGGCACCAGCGCCAAGCCCAGTGCTCTGTTTTGACAGGAAGCATTCATTTGTGCAAAATCAATGGCAGGCCAAGTTCCTGCACTCATCCTGTCATTGTAAGATTGTGTTTCAGTGTTGAACCAAACTGCTAACATTAATTCAAGAGTCCTTCTGGCAGATAATTAGGGAGCTGAACCTAATAAAATGATTCATTATTGGCAATGGTGCCTCCGTGTGTGTGTGTGTGTGTGTGTGTGTGTGTGTGTGTGTGTGTGTGTGTGTGTGTGTGTGTGTGTGTGTGTGCTTGAACTCAGGACCTAACCACTGTACCTGAGTTTCTCTTGTCCAAGGACAGCACTCTACCACTTGAGTAACACAGCCACTTCAGCCTTTTTTTCTAGGGATGTGGATCAAACCCAGTGTTTCACACATGTAAAGCAGTCTACCCCTAAGAAACAATCCTAGCTCTCCACTTCAGGTTTCTTTCTTTTCTTGTAAGTTGGAGGAGTTCAAATCAGGGCCTGGGTGTTGTCTCTGAGCTCTTCAGCTCAAGTCTAGTGCACTGCAACTTGCGCTACAGCACCTCTTTAGGCTTTCTAATGGTTTATTGGATATAACCATCTCAAGGAATTTCCTGCCCAGGCTGACTTTTGCCTGTGATCTGGGATAATTTTTTTTAACTCCATAATTTAGTGACTTTAATTTCAAGAGCAGAAATTAACAAGCTTTTTGAAAATTTCATTAGAATATTTTAAAATCACCTTCAAAAGTATTCTTAAAAGGTACTTTAAAAGTCCTTGGATAGAGATGTGCTCATTTCCAGATACAAACATCTCTCTGGCATCATTACATCAAGACTAAAGGAGCATCAGAGCCACTCAACCACCAAAGGGAAAAGGTACCAAGATCCTCAGCTTCCTGATCAGGCAGGATGATAGATCTCAGCTAAAGAGACCTAAGCCGTGGCACTTTGCTGCAAGGGGGTCCTTGGCTCCACATAGTAGAACGTTAGCCATGAACCCAAGAAGAAAGTCAACACCTAGGCTCTGAGTTCAAGGTTCATGATATAGAAAACTAAACCAAAACAATTGTCTACAGGAGACAAGTCACTAGAGCTCAGGATATACATTAATTTGGCTCTGCCTTGGGGACATATCTGAGCCTCGACTTTCTCATCTGCAAAATCATCTTACTTGTGTAGATCTTATAAGGACCAGATGAAAGAATACAACTCGTGAAGGACTCAGCACATAGTACCCTGTGAATGAGTCAGCACACAATACCCCATGAACAACCCAGTACCCCGTGAAGGACTCAACACCCAACACCCCAGGAAAGACTCATAACATGGCTGTATCCCACAAACTGTCATTAGAATTAGGGTGTTTATCACCATTCTTTCAGATACAGGTCACAAACTGCACAAGCTTACATCTACCAGTTTAGAGGGGTGTTTTTTTTTGTAGGGAGGGCCATCAGCCTAGGAGATTTCGCTCATAGGTTGAACGTACTGTCCTAAGACCTTTTCCTCAAGGCTATAGCTCTACCACTTTGAGGCACAGCTCAGAGTCTAGCAGATTCCATGGCAGGGCTGAGTTTTCAACCCACCAGTGTCTGATCTCACCCTCTGAGCAGCTAGGGGTGAGCCAGCAGTGTCTGGTTCCATGATGCTGGGTTGCAGCTGTTGACCTCTGGCTAAGTCAATTCAGATGACAGCCATCAGCTTCAGACTACCAGCTTGATCTGTGAGGAGGTATTTGAAATCTTGGCCTTCTATTCTTGCAGTTAGAACATTCTAACTTGTTTTTGGTGCCAGTCCTGGGGCTTGAGTATGGGCCTAGACACAGTCTCTAAGCTTTCATGTTCAAAGCCAGTGCCCAACTGGTTGAGTAACAGCACTACTTCTGGCTTTTTCTGTGCATGTGATAGTGTGGAATCGAACTCAGGGCTTCATACATACTAGGCAAGCACTCTACTACTGATCTCCAGGAATGACAAGTGTAGAAATATATATATATATATATATATATATAGATATAGATATATAGATAGATAGATACATAGATAGATAGATAGATAGATAGATTGTTACATACATATATATATATAAGTATATATGTAGGTATGTATATATGTATGTATGTATGTATGTATGTATATAAAAACAAGACAGAGATGTCTGTATATTATTTAATTATATATACGATATTACTACCAATTATTGATAAATTATCCCTTAATTTATTTAAGTATTATGGTTGAATACATAACAAAGTATTAATTGTAAATTAGTCAATGTACTATAATTATTTTGTATAATTTTATAATGTAATCATACACTACTAATGTAATTGTTACTTTACAACATTCCATTCATATGGATGTATATCGGAATGCTTTTCTTTGGATCTCCCGCCCTTGATAGGTGGCAGTCCTGGGATTCGCACGCCCGGCCTAGGTTGCTGGTTTGGGGTATGGCTTCCCTGATAGCCCACCAAAGTTCAACAGTGCAAGGTCATGTACACTTTACGGTCCCTGATATTTAGACCCAGGATGGTTGTAAAGGAAAAAATGTAAAACCGCCTTCTGGAACTTCCCAGTTTTATCCTTCTCCCTTTTTTTCCTGGCAATATTTTTTCTTTCTTTTTTTTCGGTTTGGGGCCAGAACTCTGGGTCTGGGTGCTATCCCCCAACTCTTCAGCTCAAGGCTATCTCTCTATCACTTGAGCCATAACACTACTTCCTGCTTTTTTCTGCTTATGTTGTGCTGAGGAATGGAACCCAGGGTCTTATGCATGCAAGGCAAGCAATCTATAACTGAGCCACCTTCCCAGCGCTTCTCCGTTGTTGTTTTTTTTTTGCCAGTCCCAAGATTTGAACTCGGGTCCTAGGATCTCAGGATGGACTGTGGGTCCAGATGCTGCACCCCAGCCTAGGATGATAGAAGCTGAGGCAGAGTTGCCATGAACTGAGTTCAAGCCCTAATCCTGGCCAAAAGAAATTAAGGGTCTTGCTTGGAATTTTGATCATTTTTCTGGCAGGTCTGGGATTAGAATTCAGGGTCTAGGTAACTCTGTGGCACTGTGGGGCAGAGGAAGCTCACCATCATTGAAGACAAGAATTTCAGCCCAGTTTCCAGGGACCAAATTCAGCCCCAGCACTGATAAAAATAATATTCATATATGAGATCTATTTACATACATGGGGTTACTCCATATGACATTTATTAACCTTATGTTTTATTTTAGTTTATTACATATAAACCATTTATCATATTTATTACATATTATCACATGGATATATTTGCATGTGGATTATACATCACACTAAGACCCAAGACTTTCACAGAGAAGGAAAAAGTATGTGTCAAAATTGGCTTCTGACTCCACATATAAAATTGTGGCCATGCTGGGATTTGAACTCACAGCCCACAATGCCGAACTTATAAATGGGTCAGTTGTAGAACAAAAGCCTTTGGCAAACAGCTACCAGCCAGTTCTGAGAACCTGGGAACAAGCCATAATTGTGACTGATATATATAGATATAGATGTAGATGTAGGTATAGATATAGATGGTTAGATAAATAGATAGATGTGTAGTTTGCAATATATATAAGAGAGAGACAATGTGAGGATATTAAATTATATATATTGTGAATTATTATTAAATTATGCCCCCATTTAATGAAGTATAATGGTTGAATATTTATTAAAGCATTAATGTAAAAGTAGTCAGTATTCTTTAATTGGGATAATCATACCATGGTGCTAGAATGAAAGACATAATCCACTACTTTTTTATATATCAATATGAATGGAATGTTATAAAGTAACAATTACATTAGTAATGTATGACTACATTATAAAATTTTACACAATAATTATAGTACAATAACTAATTTGCAATTAATATTTGTTATGTATTCAACCATAATACTTAAATAAAGTAAGGGATAATTTATCAATAATTGGTAGTAGTGTATATATAATTAAATAATATACATGAACTAACTGCAAATTTAATTGTTATTTTTATAACATTCCATTAAGCATTCACATGAATAAGAAAGCTTTCTTCAAGATCTCCCTCCATGTGTAGGTGCGAGTCCTGGCACTTGAACTCAAGGCCTGGGTAGTTTACTTCGAAATGCAAACCATTAGAATGACACTGTGAAGATTTCATTTTGTCACAATGAACAAAAAAGAACAAGAAGAAAAGAAAGCCAGGGGTCAGAGGTTCCTGCCTATAATCCTAGTTCTTCAGGATTATGAGCGGTAGAGAATGCCAGTTTGAATTTAGCCAGGACAGGAAAGTCTACAGCACTCTTACTTCTGAGGGATCACAGGAATAAAAGATAGCCATGAATGGGGTTGTGACTAAAGGGCAGAGGGCTACCCTTGAGCAAAATGAGCTCAAAGACAGTGCTTAGGCTCATAATACAACCCCCGGACCTGCCAAAAACAAAAACAAAACACAAGTAACTCCATGTCTCCCCTTGTATGTATGCATGCATTTCTATCTGTGAATGTCCAGAGTCCCTATGATGAAAGGCACCCAGCTAGGAAATTTGCTTTAAATAGAATGATTTCATAGCACAGAGAGTGTTTACAAGACAGTGCATGTTCTGGGGCTCTCCTCACTGTTCTCAGAGGAGCCTGAGGTTTTCTCCATACCCCAGGCTGCTGGAGAAAATCTGCTTCATTGTTGGAACAGGCAGACAAAAAGCCTCACTCCTGTACAGCTGTGTAACAAAAAACTCCATCTAGGACAATTAGTGAGGAGGAGTGTGGGCAGGCTCTGAAGGCTAGGAGAAAAATTCCTCTTTGTACCCCAAGCTCTCACTCTCCCCAGTGCTTTGTTTTGACAGGAAGCCTTCATTTGTGCCACTTCCCGTGGCAGGCCAACTTCCCTGTACTTGTCCTGTCTTTGTTATACGATGTTCCAGTGTTGAAATAACCTACTACAATTAATTCAACGGTCCTTCTGGCAGACAATAAGGGAGCTGACCCTAATACAATGATTCATTATTGGCAACAGTGCCTTCCTAGATTTCTGGAAGCTTGCTAAATCCAAGCATATGTCTAATATCACAATGCTTCCTGTTATTTAGGGCTGTTGAAGCTCATCAGGTTTTGAAACCTTTTACCTCTTCTAAATGGGCCCTGGGTGGCTAGGTTTTGGGGTTGAACACGGGGCCTGGGTGCTGACCATGAGCTCAGAATTTTACCATTTGCTATCACAGCTTCAATTCTGGTATCTCTGTGTGTGTGTGTGTGTGTGTGTGTGTGTGTGCCTGTGTGTGCATGTGTGTGTGTGCATACACTTGTCCTGGAGTTTGAACTCAGGACCTGAACACTGTACCTGAGTTTCTCCTGTGCAAGGATAGCACTCTACCACTTGAGCCACAGAGCTACTTCAGGCATTTTTCTAGTGATGTTTTACTAAGGAATCAAACCCAGGGATTCATACCTGCAAAACACTCTACTCCTAAGAAACAGTCCCAGCACTGCACTTCAAGTTTCTTTCTTTCTTTTCTTGAAAGTTGGAGGAATTGAAGTCTAGGCCTGGGAGCTATCCTTGAGCTCTTCAGTTAAAGCCAAGCACCCTACCACCTGAGCTACAGCACCCCTGCAGGATTTTGGTAGTTCACTGGAGAGAAGCCTCTCAAGGAATTTCCTCCCAGCCTGGCTTTGGACTGTGATCCTCAGCTCTCAGGCTCTTGAGTGGCTAGGATGACAGGTGCAAGTCACCAGCGCCCAGCTTCTACTTCAAATTTCGAAGTGGTGAATAGGAGACAATAGACTTATGGGACCTTTTGTGTCTGGGAGAGTTTGGAATGGAGGTCATCATATCTAAGCTTCCTGAGTAGGAAGGATGACAAACCTGAGCTACAGATACCTAGACTGTAACACTCTGTTGCAAGGCAGTTCTTGGCTCCACGTGGTAAGGTGCTAGCCATGAGCCCAACAGGGAATGGTCAGTGGCTAAGCCCTAAGTTTTAGGTTAATGACTGAGAAAAATAAACCAAAACAATTATCTGCAGGAGACAACTCACTAGAGTTAGGTACATACATAATTTTGACCCTGACATGGGGACATATCTGAGCCTCAAGTTTCTCATCTACACAATCATCTTACTTGTGGAGCTCTTATAAGAAACAGATGAAAAAATGCACCCTGTGAAGGACTCAGCACACAACACCTCCTGAAGGACTCATCACATAGCTGTATTCCACACACTGTCATTAGAATTAGGGTGTTTTCATCAGTATTATCGTTCTTTCAGAAACACATCCCAAGCCACATAAAGTTCACATCTAATGATTTAGAGGGGTGGCTTTTTTGTGGGGCGGTGGAGTGAGACACGGGGATTGCACTGAAAGGTTGGGGGTACTGTCCTAAGATAGTTTGCTCAAGGTTAGAGCTCTACCACTTCGAGCCACAGCTCAGAGTTTCAGAGACTTCCTGCCAGAGCGGGTTTTAAACCCACCAGTGTCAGATCTTAGCCTCCAAGTATATTGGATGCCAGGGGTGAGCAAGCCAGCAGCATCTGGTTCTATGGAGCTGGGTTGCAGCAGTTTACCTCTGGCTAAGTCAGGTTAGATGGCAGCTGTCAGCACCAGACTCAAGGCTTGCTCTGTGATGAGGTATTTGGAGTGCTATCCTTATATAGTTGCAGTCAGAACATTCCATCTTTTTTTGGTACCATTCCTGGGTCTTGAGTAAGAGACTAGACACAGTCCCTAAGCTTTCATATTCAAAGCTAGTGCTCAGCTGCTTGAGCAACAGCACAACTTCTGGATTTCTGTGTGCACATGGTAGTGAGGAATCCAGGGCTTTGTACATACTAGGTGAGCACTCTACAACTGAGCCCCAGGAGTGACAAGTGTATAAACAGATAAATGTGTAGATTCGTAGATAATCAGACAGACAGACAAACAGACAAGATAGATAGATAGATAGATAGATAGATAGATAGATAGATAGATAGATAGATAGATAGATAGATAGATAGATAGATAGATAGATAGATAGATGTAGTTGCATAAAACAAGAGAGAGATGTCTGTATACTATGAAATTGCATATACCATATTACTCACCATTATTGGAAATTATATTATTCCTTCCTTTTCAAAATATCATGATTGAATACATAATAAAGTACTAATTGAAAATTAGTCAATGTAGTATAATTGTTGTGTATAATTTTATAATATAATCATGCATTACTAATTTAATTGTTACAATTATACTATTCCATTTGTATGGATTTATATGGGAATGAGTTTCTTAGAATCTCGCCATTCATTAGAGGCAATCCCGGGATTCGACCTCCATACCTAAGTTGCCAGTTTTGGCTATGGCTTCCTTAATAGCCCACCAAACATCAGCAATGTTAGGTTATATTCACTTTCTGGGCCTTGTCATTTGCACTCAGGAAGGCCACAATACAAAGGAAAATAAATGTAAAACCACCTTCTTGAACTTCTCAGTTTTATGCTTCTAATTTTTATTTTTTTCCCAGGCCCAAGAATTGAACTCGGGTCCTGGGATATAAGGGTCGGCTGTGGCAAAGATGCCAAGACCTGAGTGCAAGCCCTGTGCTCGGCTAATAATAATAATAATAATAATAATAATAATAATAATAATAATAATAATAATAAGGCCCTGGTTTGGAATGTGCACAATTTTTCTGGAAGCCTTGTATTTGAAATCAGGGCCTGGATAACTCTGTGACACTGCGGGTGAAGGGGAAAGGATCACCGTCTTTGACTACAAGAAATTCAGATCGGTTCCCAGGGCTTGAATTGAAGCCCCAGCTCTGGAAAAAGTAATATTCATATATAAGATCTATTTACATACATAGGTATACTGCATATGTTGTTTATTACTCTTATATATTTAATATTATTACATATATATGTTTCTTTTATTACATCATATCACATAGGATATATTTGCATATGGATTATACATAATATTGAGACCCAGGACTTTCACAGAGAAGGAAAAAAATGTGTCAAGATTGGCTTCTGACTCCAGGAATAAATTTTTGGCCATGCTGGGATTTCAACTCACGGCCTACAATTGCCAATCCAAAAATGGGGTCACAATCTTAGCACACCAGCCTCCGGCAAACTGAGCTGCCAGAAAGTTCTGAGTACCTGTGATCAATCCACAGGTGTTCCCAATAGCATATTCATGCATAGAGAAACAGGGAACGTGCAGATATTAAATTGTATATATATACCAATTATTAGTTATTAAATTATGCCTCCATATAATACTTAGGAAAGCATTAATTAAAAATTAGTCAATATCTTTCCATTAGGGGAATCATACCATGGAGCTAGAATGGAAGATATAAATCCAATAATTTTTGTGTGACATTCTAAAATAGAATCATGAATTAACTGAAAATTTATTTATTACTTGTATAACAGTCCATTAGCATTCACGTGAATAGGAATGACTTTGTCAGAATCTCCTTCCATTTGTGGGTGGCAGTCCTGGCATTCGAACTCCAGGCCTGGGTAGTTTACTTCGGATGCAAACCATTGGATTGACACCATGAAGATTTCAGATTGTTACAATTACAAAAAAGAACAAGAAGAAACGAAACCCAGGAGCCAGGGACTCTTGCCTGTAATCCTAGCTCCTCAGGAGGCTGAGATGTAGAGAATGCCAATTTGAACTGAGCCAGGGCAGGAAAGCCTGTGACACTCTAATTTCTAAGAGATCACAGGAAAGGAAAACATGAATGGGGCTGTGGCTCAAGGGCAGAGCACTACACTTGAGAAAAAGGAGCTCAGGGACAGGGCCTAAGCTCATAGTACAAACCCAGAACTGCCCCCTCCCCCCCAAAAGGAGGCAATAACTCCATGTTTCTGTGTATGGATGATGATGTATGGATGATGGATATTCAGCAGGTTGCCCATGCCCAGCCCCCCAAAGTGGGCAAGCAGGGAAAAGCCCTCAGAGAGAACTAAGTCTGAGCCAGCAGCTTGAACAAAGCATCCTTCTCTGCCATTTAATAACTGAAGTCTTATGTTCTGGCTGAGGTGTCCCATCGGGACACATAGCAGACAGTCACTGCCTCCAAGGAGAGCACAGTTCCTAGATTGTAGTTGTCGAGGGTTCTGGCTCCATATTCTCTATCCCTCTGTAGGATGTGAGCCTAGACCTCTGGGGCCTGGTGGCTATCACTAATTAATCATTCCTCATTGCTAAGTCATAGGCTGGTCCCAAATCTTGGCAAAGATAGAAAATAATAAGCTATTTCTATGCCAAAAGAGGTATGCCAATAAATCCCACTCTCATAGAAGTGGGATTTGGGCTGCGAATGTGGCTTAGTGGTAGAGTGCTTACCTAGTATGCACTAAGTCCTGGGTTCAATTCCTCAGTACCACTGAAAGAGAAAAAGCCAAAAGTGGCACTGTGGCTTAATTGATAGAGTGCTAGCCTTGAGTAAATAAGCTCAGGGACATGCACAGAACCTGATTTCAAGCCCCAAGACTGTCAAAAAAATGAGCCTGGTGAGACATATTTTTCTGGGACTCAGAGGAGGGCCGAGGATATAGGTAAGCAGTAGGGTAGAGGGCTGGTGCTGGTGGCTCACCCCTGTAAGCTACTCAGGAGGCTGAGATCTGAGGATCCCCATTGCAAGCAGGAAAGTTTATATGAGACACTATTCTCCAATTAAAAACCCAAGAAGCCAGAAATAGAGCTGTGGTTCAAGTAGTAGAAGGCTAGACTTGATTATAAAAGCTCAGGGATAGGATAGCATCCAGGCCATGAATTCAAACCCCAGGACTGGTACTCACACACACACACACACACACACACACACACACACACACACACACACACACACACCATGATAGAGCATTTGCCAGTCAGCCTGCACAAGTTCCATTTCCATTTCTAGCAACTCAATATTTAAAAAGAGGGAGAAGGGAAGGAAAGACTTGCTCCAGGAGGTGATATAACCAAGGCCAAAATTCAACAGGACTTTTAAGATGTGGATACAGGACAGAAAGCCTCAGGCAGAAGTTACAGCATGGGAAAAGGTCCTGAGGTATGCTGTAGAGCAGGTGGTATGGGTGGAATGAAGGTTCTGTGACTACTGAAAAGTCTGGCAGGACGTTCAATGCTGGGTCAACGTTTGTACTTGAGTCACAGGGCAGAGGGTAGGGTCCCAGAATTAGGCCCAGGGGAAAGATCAACTTGACTTTTCACCATGGACCCTAGCCATTTCCTGTGGCTGGAAGCCTATTTTTTACAGCTCCTGTCCCTTAGACCTCCTTTGCATGGAGGAGTCAGGGCAAACACAGGGAAGGACCATTGCTTAAGCAAAGCTTCTAGCCCAATGCCAGCAGTGGCTCAACCGCTGTAAATCCTAGCTACTCAGGAAACTGAAATCAGAGATCATGGGTCAAGCCAGCTCAGGGGAGGAAAGTTAGTGAAACTCTTCTTGCTGATTAACTACCAAAAGCCAGAAGTGGAGCTGTGGGTCAGTGGCAGAGTGCTAACTTTGAGGGAAAAAGTTGAGACCAGAGCCCAGACTCTGAGTTCAAGCCCCAGTACTGGCAAGAAAAAATAAAGAAAAGCTTTCAGGAGCTCCTAGCACACTGTAGTGAAAGGCCAGATCAGCTGGGCACTGGTGGCTTATGCCTGTCTTCCTAGCTCCTCAGGAGGCTGAGATGTGAGAATTGCGGTTCCAAGCCAGCCTGGGGAGGATGTCTTGGAGCCTCTGACCTCCAAGCAACCTCCAGAAAACCAGAAGGGCTCTGTAGTTCAAGTGGTAAGCTGAAGAGCTGGGGGACAGAGTCCAGGCCCAGAGTTCAAGCCCCATGACCAACCTTTGGCCTGCTTGGACCTCGCTCTGTGGCTCTAGGCAGAGTACTTTCCAGTGGTCCCCTGAGGGTCTCCCAATGTCTAGGTGTCGTACAAGTCTTGTAGTCTGTTTGGAGGCCATTGCCTACAGAGTCGGCCACACTACCAGAGAAGGGTAGAGTCTGGGGCATGGAGAACATCAGAATGGCATGTCATGGGTACAATATGGATCTGAGCAGTAGTAAATCGACGTCTCAGACCATGGTTCTGGGCCAGGAGGGGCAAGAGCTGCAACCTGTCACACCAGGTAATGCCTGCTCTTTGGCTAGATTGGAACAGATCTGCTCTGGCATCAGCACTCAGGGTGAGCAAGAGTCAGCTTAGCCATGGTCACTTCCCCCAATTGAACTCTAGAGGATTATGGTAAGGGCCCGCATGTCCCCCATCTGGCCACCAGGGAGCAGGAGTCTCCCTCCATAGGGATTTTCCTATGAGTTTTGTTTACTCTTGATTCCCTGGGGCCATGATCATACTACAAAGCCACCCTGGACAGGAAAGTCCTTGACACTCTTACCTACAATTAAATCTCAAAAAGCAAGTGGGGCTGTGGCTCAAGTGGCAGAGCACTTGCCTTGAGCAAGAAAACTCAGGGATAGAGCCTAGGCCCTGAGTTCTCACACACACACACACAGAGACACACACACACAGACACACAGACACACACAGACACACACACACACACACACACACACACACACACACAAACACACACCACATGCATGCAAAATCAGAGATTTCGACACTCTTTAATTTTGGGGAACAGGATGGCTAGAAGGTCAGTCTTCCCCCATCCCAGTTCCTTGATTGGGTCATGGTCTATTCAGGTCCTTTTTGGCTGCTTTTACAGACTTGCCAAGATGCCTTCAAAAGGCATCACATGCTGGGCACTGGTGGCTCATACCTGTCATCTGAGATACTCAGGAAGCTGAGATCTGGAGGATCATGGTGCCAAGACAGCCTGGGAAAGAAAGTGTGTGAGACTCTTATCCTCGATGAATCATCAGAAAACAAGAAGAGTCCCTGTGGCTCAAGTGATAAAGTGCCAACCTTGAGAAAAAGAGCTCAGGGACAACACTCAGGGACAACAACAACAAGGAGAGGCATTGCATGTTGCCAATCCCAGTTGGCATGGGCCAATATAATTGGAATTTTCAAGTGCTCCAAGACAAAGCAGTACCTCCTTTAGTACCATGCTCCTCCATCTTTTCTCACACTCTGGCCTTGGCCCTGCTTTGGGTCAGCATGGCTTAGGCTTGATGGGAGGGCTCCAAGGAGGAAGATCCCAGAACACTTGCCCCAGCTCCTTCCCCCTGCTCACCCTGCTGCTTTTGCCCTTTGCCATAGACCTTCTTCCTGGAATCTATGCATGAGGTCATCACCGCCATCATTGTGGCTGGGCAGTCAGAGGTGGAAGTTGGTCTGGGACTAGGAGCTTCTTCCATGTGTGTGGGCTAAGGACAAAGCTGACCTTTATTTCATCCTGAGCATTGAAGTGATAGACAGTGTAGACTCCACATTGAATCAGGTAATATTGAAGTCTAGAGGACCACTTGTGTGGGGTAGGCTGTGTGGCTCAGGGGACTATTCTTAGTACTCCTCTCTCGGGACTCCCTCTCCCTCTCTCATCCCTAAATGGTAGAAGCAACTAAGGGGGTCAAAGAGGGGACAGGGGAGTATTTCTCTGTGAACCATACTTGTGCTTCATATTCATCCTAGCCTCTACTTCCTATTTATCTGAGGAATGGCCATATGGGTTTGGGAGGGGAGAGAATCATCCTAGCTGAGAATGTGGCTCAGTGGTAGAGTGGTCGCCTAGCATGCCTGACACCCTGGGTTCAATTCCACACAGAAAAAGCTGGAAGGGGAGGTGGGGCTCAATGGGTAGAGTGCCAGCTTTGATCAAAAAGAGCTCAGGGAGAGTAGCCAGGCCCTGAGTTCAAGCCCCAGGACTGGAAGAACAAATCTTTGTTGTAGGCTTTTCTTCCCCTTGAAAACAATTTATTGTTTGGGATAAGTATAACATGGGTCTCTTCCCTGGCCACCAATGGGCCATTAGATGTCCCTTGAATTTGGGCCGCTTCCCGGTAGCCTCTGCCCTACCTGACCTGAAGTTTACCCTTCCCATCTCACAGCAGATGGAGGCCTGAGAGAAGGCCACCAGGCCACCCACTTCTGGTGGCTGCCTTGGCTTTTGAGAGTCAGTATTTCACATAGAGAGTCATCATCCACATCAGTCTACAGAAGAATGGGAGGGAGTGCTCCTAGACCAAGTCCACAAGCTCTAGGCTGCTCTGGGTGTGGGTTATCTGTTGTAGAACGTGCTCTGTGGGGGAGTCATCTATGAGGTAGTGAACCCCGACCACTACTCTGGCAGTGTCCAAGTTGTCTTAAAGTTGCAATTCTTCAAAACCTTTGTGCTGCTCACTCATTTTGCCCACCCTGGAGGCTGAGGCATCTGGAGCAGTAGGGGGGAGGGCTCAGCCTGTGCTGGGATCTGGAGCCTGCTGTCCACTCCTTCCCCTGCGAGGAGTAACA
Source organism: Dipodomys merriami (assembly GCF_024711535.1). NCBI lineage: Eukaryota > Metazoa > Chordata > Mammalia > Rodentia > Heteromyidae > Dipodomys > Dipodomys merriami. The sequence continues at coordinate 559,553 of NW_027205137.1, read as the reverse complement.
GCAGCTCCTGAAGCTCTCTCTTCTTCTCCATCTTCACACATGCTTGGCTTTCTCTTGACACAGCTCATCCAGGACAAACATTTGCTCCTTACATGCCACAAGGGACTCCTTGACATTTGTGGATGTGTTACAACAACTGGCTGCATCGATTGTGGAGCTCATCCGTTGGACTATGGATGTCCACTTCATCATACAAGTCATGGACGAGGCAGATTTTCTTCTCGGACACCCACGTGTCCCAATTACCATCCCCAAGCCTGCTGTGGTGGCAGCTCATGGGGCGGGGGTGCCTGTGCCTCCATCTCTGTCTGACACTGAGCTGCCGGGTTGGCCATGCAACTGCACTGGGGTCACTGCTACTTCAGCAGGAGTTTCCCCCTGTGGATCTCAGCCTCTGAGAGCGCTTGCAGAGCCACATCCTTGTAGGTCTGGGGCAGGTATCCATCCTCTGCAATGCTCACTTTGTGGAGGAGTCACCTCCTCAACTTTTGCTTCTCCAGGGCTCACAACTTCCCCTCCCAGGTGAAAGCCAGGCTCAGCTGGGCCTGCAGGCGCTCCTCCTGTGGTCTGGTCACTTCTAGGAACTTGGGAGTATCCTTCCAGTTTGGGGGCACCACCTGCTCCCCCCAGTTGGTCGGCCCTGCACTTGCTTCAGCTACTCTAGCAGCTGGGCCTGCCTCTTCAAGTGCTGCTGCAAGGCCTCCTTCTTAGAGTTCAGCTGCTCATTGGAGGCAATGTGTTGCTCACAGGTGGCTCTGAGCTCCAGAATTCTGGTGAGCAATTCCTTCTCATAGCTCACCTTGTGGAGAGCATCCCACAGCAGGGCCAGCTCTATCTATGGGTCACACACACATGCGCATTGTGGGGTCTCAGGGATCTACTGCCAATCCTTGGCCTTCTCATCCAGTCTCCATAGTTGCTCCCACTGCTCCACATTCTGGAGACCGAGCCTCAGGTTTTCCTGGACCTGGATGTGAAGTTGTTCCTCCAGGTTTTCCAACTCCATCTGCATGCAGTAAGCCTGGGCCTGCAACTGCCACTCGGCCTGAGATGGTCCTGCGGTGGGCCGAGGCTCTGCCAGCGTCCTTCTCATTTCCTCCAGCTCATTCTCTAGGGCCAGCACCTGCCTCGCCCTTTGCTCCTTCTCCTCTGTCAGTTGGTTCACCTGCTTGGTCAGCCACTGAGCCTCCTCCTTCCATGTGGACCTCTCAATGCTCAGGCTCTCCATCAAGGGTCTCTTTCCAGAATTGCTGAGGTCACCATCCAGCTCAGGTTTTCCAGTAGTCTCTTTACCTCATGCCCCACCAGCACTTGTTGAAACTTGCAGATTCTGTTTTTCTTGTTGCTCTTCTTTGACCAGATCGCTTCCAGCTTCTCCTGCAACTCTGTGTTCACTTGCTCCAGGTCATTGAAGCTTCTGGTCTTTTCCTTGAGCTGAAGTGTCACATCATTCAGCTGTTCAAAGAACATTTCGGTCTCCTTCTGTGCAGCAGCGACTGCCATCTCCAGCTCCAACACGTTACACCCTGTGGCCTGGAGGTGGCAGGTGAGAGCTTCTTGCTCCATTTCTCTGTCATTGGCCTCCTGTTTCACTAGCCCAGTGCAAATTGTAAATTGCTTTCTGCCGAAACCAACCTCTGTATGGGTGGCTTGTGGATGTCTAGCTCTGTTTTTGGTGCTTCGTGCACCTGGGCTATCTTCTCCCTCTCTTTCTCCCATCGATCCTGCAGGTCTGTCATTTCCAGCTTCAGTGGTTGGATCTTGGCACAGCGTACCTGGTTTCTTCTTTTGCTGTGGTCCAGGGCAGGCACCATGTGTCGGTAGCAACTCTAAAGATCCTTGGTGCTATAGGGACCCTTGACACTCTGGACCCTGGTGACTGTGACTGTGTCCAAAGGTAAGGGAGGCCCAAGGTCAGCATCATCTTTGGCTGGACCCTCTGGTGAATCACCTTCCCCACTGGTGTTTGTCTTGAAGATCCCTCTTTTTTTTGTTCTTTGTTTTCTTGAATGTTGCAGGTCTGATGGGAGAATTCTTCTGCCGGTGTTCTGGCAGTAGTTTCTTGCCCACAGCTCTCACGAAATCTTGTTGTTTCAGACATCTGAGTTCTGGGATGGGAAAGATGGGCTGGCCAGGTTCCCAGGGCCTGGGAAATCCTCTACTCTCCCACTCACTGACTAGGACGTCAATTTCGACTCTACTCCAAAGTGGACTAGAGCTCTTGTTCACCACTCAGTCACCTCTACCTTCCTCAACTGCTGGTGGTGGTGTCAACCAACAGAGGGAATCCTGGTGCTAGACATCATGGAATGTGGGCGTGGCCACAATTGTTGTATCCCCTTGCTCAGAAAGAACAATGAAAGCATGGGGGTGTGTTGGGAACCTGTGATGCAGGCAAATGGGTGGAGTCAAGATGACAGAGGCTCCCCCAGCCCTTTTCCCAGGGAAATCTGTCCAATTCAGTTGAGGACAAGAGGGTGATCTGGGGACAAGAGGGTGGCTGCACAGATTGTTGTGTATGTCTGTTTGTTGCCAGTCCCAGATCTTGAACTCAGGATCTGTGCAGTCTGTGAACTGCTTTTGATCAAGGCTAGCCCTCTACCACTGGAGCCACATGGCTCTACTTCTGGCTTTGTTGGCACTAAAGTTGGACAGGGGTCTCAAGGACTTTCCTGCCTAAAGTGACTTTGACCATGATCCTCCTATCACAGCCTTGTTAGCATCAATGAGGACTGCTGAGAGCCACTGGTGCCTGCCTAATCATTGGTCATTCTGTTCTTGGACAGACCAGTGAGTTCCCTATCCTTGGGATTAAATGGTGGGAGCAGAAGCCCACAGTTGGAATCCTGGTCCTGCCACCTGCAAATGGAAAGACATCCTTAGAAACTCATTCCTATCTATATGAATACCAGTGGAATGTGATGTACGTTATGACTGAAGGGACAGTTCTTAAATAATTCTCGGATAAATTTATACACAATTATATTAGAGAACACTGATAGATTTTAATCAATATTTTATGAAGCATTTAAACAATCACATTCATTAACTGGAGGCATAATGAAATACCTAAGAATTGGGTGTCACATAGTATAAAGGTGCCATTTTTTCTGCCATGACTGGGGTCGGAACTCATGGTCTGGGTAACTTTGTTGCACTGTGTGGAAAGGGGAAGCTAGCCTTCTTGAAGTCAAGAAATTCATGTCTGTTCCTTAGGTCTGAAATAGATCCCCAGCACTAGAATACATCATATTTGTGTACATTTTAAATATATAATTTATATTTACATTCATAGGTTGACTCCATATTGTGTTCAGTGTAGTTATTCATTTTATTTTTTGTTTGATTCATGTATTTGTGGTGCACATGGGCAGAAAAGATGGCGGTGAGAGGAAGTTGAGTGGTCACAGCCCTAGTTGTTTACCTTAAAATCTGATTGGATAAAGCTTAGGCGCATGATAGGGTGTGACCTTTTCAGTGATTGGTTGGTTCCTTTCCCTCCCCTTCCATGCCACGCTGTTTTTCCCTTTAAAAGATGCTTTCTGAGTGGTAATATATGAGTTGTTGCATGACTTGTCTCCCAGCTTTGTCTGAATGTCTCCCGGGCTAAGGGGGGGGGGAGGGTAACCAGCTAGCAAGTGCACTTATATTTCCTTGGACCCCATCCATTTTTATTAGGGTGGACAAAGATCCAACATGTATTGACTATTTAATTGACTAATATGGCACATAGAACATTGATTACATTGATTAAATAGGATATAGGTCTGCATATGTATTCCACTTATACCTGACACCCCGGACTTTCACAGAAAAGGAAAACGTGTCACCATCAGTTTCTTACTCCATGATTCATTGTTTGGGTGTGCTGGCATCTGAACTCATGGCCTACAGGGACAAATTCATGAAAGGGTGTGTGTCAGCATGCCATCCTGGGGCAAATTGAGCTGATAGGCAGTTCCCAAGATCTGAGATCGAGAACAAGGGGTTGACAAAACAAGTACAGATTGACTTGCAGATTGTAGTATGTTAATATATATATATATATATATATATATATATATATATATATATATATATATATATATATATATATATGGAGTGCCAGAGATGTCTATCCATTGTTCATTTATATAGACTACATTCCTACAAATTCTTGGGTATTTATTATGCCTCCAGGTAATTTATGTTATTATTTTCATCTTTAATAAACTATTAAGTAAATCAGTGTCCTGAAATTATTGTAACCTTGTGAGAAATAATTTTCTTTTAATGCTTCATAAGATATTAAATAAAATCAATCAACCGACTGAAATCATGATGTCTAATTGTATACAAATATCATTCATGAGCATCTCATTCAACTGTGACATTGATAATATTCCAACGTTATTCCTGTGGATAGGAACGAGCCTCTTAGTATCTCCCACCATCCAGAAGTGGCATGACTAGTATTCGAAATGTAGGCCCATGTTGCTGGGAGGGACTATGGCTTCTCCAATGGCCTGCAATTAAAAAAAAAACATATTTAGCTCCCTAGTTTGCAATTCATGCCATTTTTTTTCTGCCAGGCCTGGGATTTGAACTCAAGGTCTGCATAAATATGCAACACCGTGAGGGAAGGGAATCTCACCATGCTTGAAGACAAGAAAGGCAGGCCTGTTCCCTAGGCCTGAATTCAAGCCTCAGGCCTGGAAAACATACTCCTTATATCCATTTTAAAGAGAGGATTTATACTTCCATACAGATATTCCATATTTTGTTGGGTGTGGTTATTCATTTTATTTCTTGTTTTATTCATTTATTTTCCATTTATTTTATTGACTCTGATGACCCCTCTAACATTTATTACATTGTTTACATCTTATATCACAGCATCCAGATTTGTCTATACGTTCTCCATCATGCCTGACACCGAGGACTTTCCCAAAAAAGGAAAACATGTGTCATACTTGGATTCTTACTCCAAGATTAAATTTTTGGCAATGCTGGGATATGATCTCAGGGATTAGCAAGCCCAATTCATGAATGGATGAGTGTGAGCACAGCAGCCTCTAATCAATGAAGCTGTCAGGTGCTTAGAACCAGTCCCAGGTTTGGCCAAAACAGTGATACATGGATAGGCAGAGGGTGGTATACAAATAAATATGTATTGGTAAACAGCACCACAGCCATCTATCTATGATTGAAGGACACTTACTATGTTCCTACCAACTCTTAGGCATTTATTATACCACCATTGAAGGAATATTATTCTTTCCATGAATAATAATCTATTAATTAAGATCAATCAGCATCCTAGGATTATTGCTTCCAATTTTAGACTAGAAAAAAGCATGAAATACTCTCAACTGGTATTCCTATGCATAGGAATGAGTCTTTTGTGGTCTCCTGCCATTGGTAGGTGTCAGGACCGGGATTTAAACCCAGGGCCTATGTTGACAAGTTGGCCTATGGATTCCCTGATAGCACTCCAGCATTCAGATATGGCAGGTCAGGTTCACTTTGTAGCCATGTCATTCAGACCCAGGATGGTCACCCTGCAAATAAAAAAAGGTAAAACACCCAGCACTCTGCAGCTCGCCACTTTTAAGGCTATGTTACTTATTTTTCTTTATGCAATCCCTCTGGACCTAGGATCCCTGGATTGTCTATGGGTCCGAGGGTGTACCCCACCCTAGGGCAATTGAAGCTGAGGGAGAGTTGCCAGTACCTGAGCTCAAGCCCCATGTTGGCAAAATAAAGAATAAATAAAAAAATAATCATTTAAATTAAAAAAGAAACAAAGCTCCCTGGTTTGAAATTTCTACCAGTTTTCTTTCCTAGCCTGGGATTTGAACTCAGGGTCTTGGTAAATATGTAGCAATGTGAGGGAAAGTGCAGAGTTGCCACTACTTGAGTTCAAACCCCATACAAATCCAAAAATAAAAATTAAGTCACTGAGGTTGGCAGAGGGAGTAGTTGTGAGATGGGAGGGAAAACAAAGGAGGAGACAACAATGCTCAATAGGAAACGTACTCATTACCATGCTCATTTAGCTGTAATCTGTCTGTACAACATTTTTACAACAAAAAAAATGAAGAAAAGTAGTGCTCAAAAGAAGCATTTTGGGGGTAAGAGAAAGATGTCTGAATAGATGTACAAAATGTTACACTGCTTTTTAAAAAATGTTCAGTATGTCACTGAATAAACATAACTGCTTCCATTAAAAAAATTGTCACTATCTTGGAAGTTGAGCCAGTATTTCCATCATTGCTGGGAATTGATCTTACCCTCCAGGTAACTCTTTTGCACCATGGGTGAAGACATAGCTTACTGTCCTTGAGGAAAAGAAATTCAGGCTAGATTTACAAGGGTCTGAATGAAGGCCCTGCAATGGAAAAAAATATTTCTATATATGGGTAATATATGATATATATATACATATGTATGTGTATTACATATTATGATTTTTATTATTGATTTTTGTATTTATTTTATTTTTTACTTGATTCATTTATTTATTGTATACATTGTATTTAGTATTATTATACACATAATATTTAGTACATGTTGTGCATCTATTATAAATTTATACAGAACAATTTAGGTCATTGACTCGTTTTTCATTAATATTTTAAGTGTTGAAACATGATACATAAATAATGGAAGCATTTGTCACAGTCTTCATATTTTAGAGTCTCTCCCAAGTATGAGCTTTGTGTTCTTTATCTTTGGAACCTTGCTATTGGAATTTTTTTAGATGACTTTTACTCAGAAGCCTTTTCTTGGGGATAGGCAAGTTGAGGGATAAAATTGTAAGAGTGGGGCTAGAAATGTGGCTTAGTGGTAGAGAGCTGGCTCAGGATGCATGAATGCTAGGGTTTGAATCCTCAGTGCAACGTAATCAGAGTGGCTCAAGTAGCACAGCCTTAGGCTTGAGAAGAAGGAGCTCAGAAACCATACCCAGGGCCTAAGATCAAGTGCCTGGACTGTCAAAAACAATAGGCCAGATGCCTGTGGCTCACAACTGGAACCATAACTTCTCAGGAGACTGAGATCTAAAGACCACAGTTCAAAGACAGCCTAGGCAAGGAAAACCTGTTAGGCTCTTATCTCCAATGAACCACAAAAAGACCACATTTGGTGCTTTGGGGCAAGTGGTAGAGAGTTTGCCTTAAGCTGAAGGCCTCAGGGACAGTGCCCAGCCTTGAGTTTGAGACACAAAAGTGGAAAAAGTGAGGGTTAAGCGAAGTACTTTTTTTATTTGCTAATTAGGATATCATTCTATGGAAAATGAATGCTCATGTACACCAGAATTGGAGTCAGAGCTCAAGGTTCAAGTGTAGCCCATCCATATACACAGCCTTTCAGACTCTAGCATTATAACCTTGTGTCTTACAGGGTTCTGAAAGGTCCATTGTTGAAAGGCTTAATATGCTGCCCAAGCCCTTTGTGATAAGCAGTTGACTTGTAATGCCAATGTAATTACAGTTCTGAACCTAGCAGAGCACCAGTAGCTAACGCCTGTCACCCTAGCTCAGGAGGCTGAAGTCTGAGGATCACAGGGTGAAGCCAGTCAGGGTAGGAAAGTCTGAAACTCTGAATTCCACTTCTGAAAGGGCAGATGTTCAAGAGCTTCCTGTGTTTCCATTGGTGATGAGACGTTACTCATACGCTAAAGGTTCTTAGAGTTCTTGAGCTATAGAAGCAGGAAAGAAACATCATTGACCCATCCTGGGTTCAAATGAAGTTCTCAGCATCCAAGCACTAGTCCTGTTTGCAGGAAGTACTCCAATGTAACAATATTTGAATGCAGAAATCAGTTACAAAAGCCAGGCTAGGTGAAGAGAAAAAGGCATGCAGGGTTAGGAGGCAGAATGTACACACTCAACATTCCAGGCATGGCCAGCAATGAGGGGAAACATGAAACATTTGTCAGAGTTACACAAGGATCAGGCTTTTCTCAGCCTCTTCACACAATGACTAACCTTCCTCCCTCAGGTGAAGGGAGCCTCAGGCTATCTTTAAGTTGACAATAGAGAGCCATTTTATTGGGAGAGAGGGCAGGAACAGAGTAGAAAACCTTGCTCTTTGGTCTTAGGGAGTGGGTCTTTGACTCTCCATCTGTCAGATTTGAAGGCACTTTTTCTACCTCTGCCAGTCCATTCTCCTTCCTTCATTCTCCACTACATTAATGCAAATCCCCCATCCAAGGAGAGGCAAGGCCTTTTCTCTTCTGTCTCCAAGCACCTCAGTTAGAACTTGGCTCTGCCCTCTTGACTCTGGGGCCCTTGCCTACCTGAGAAGTGGAAAGAGACAGTCTTCCTGTTCTCTGGTTGTGTGAAGGCCATGTTGGTGTCCTGGCACACTGCAGAAGGCCTAATCACTGGGAAGTCTTCCTTACTTTCCTCCTGACATCCAAGTCCAGATTCATCTATCATATTTCTTTCTTTCTTTCTATCTATCTATCTATCTATCTATCTATCTATCTATCTATCTATCTATCTATCTATCTATCTATCTATCTATCTATCTATCTATCTATCTATCTATCTATCTATCTATCTATCTATCTATCTATCTATCTATCTATCTATCTATCATCTATCTAATCTATCTACTTACCTACCTACCTACCTAAGTAGCTATTTCTTTGCCAGTTCTTGGGTTGAACGCAAGGCCTGGCACTGTCTCTAGCAAGCTACCACTAGAGCTACAACACCAATTCTGGTTTTTTTCTTGAATGTGCTACTGAGGAATTGAACGCAGGGCTTCTTGCATGCTAGGCAAGCATTCTCCCACTAATCCACATTCCCAGCACCTTCATCTTTTTCTTAATGTTAATTTTTACATAAGTATGCTACCATTTTACGTCCCCAAGTTTAATTTTCATAATACCAGTTACTTCTAACAAACCTGATCTTCTGTTCCCCTGCCTGGTTTGTGATTCATCCTGCGTTGGCCTCAAAATAAAATGTAAATAAAGGCTGTTGAGAGTGACCTGCTTTAAGTGGATGGCTGCACAGATTGTTGTGTATGTCTGTTGTTGCCAATCCTGGACCTTGAACTCAGGATCTGGGCACAGTCTGTGAGCTGGTTTTACTTAAGGATAGCCCTCTAACTCTGGAGCCATACGGCTATACTTCTGGCGTTGTTGGCCTTGAAGTTGGACAGGGCTCTCAAGGACTTTCCTCCCTAGGGTGACTTCAACCATGATCCTCCTATCACAGTCTTTTAAGTATCAAGGAGGACTGCTGAGAGCCACTGGTGTCTGCTTAATCATTGGTCTTGCTGATGTTCTTGGACAGACAAGTGAGTTCCCAATCCTCGGTTTGAAGTGGTGGGAGCTGAAGACCACAGTTCAAATCCTGGTCCTGCCACCTCCAAATGGCAGGAGGTCCTAAGAAACTCATTACTATGCATATGAATACCAAATGAATTTGATGTATGTCTTGATTGAATGGGCAGTTCATGAATGATTCTAGGATAAAATTATCCACAATTATAGTACAATGATGGATTTTAATTAAAACTTTATGAAGCATTTAAACAATCACATTCATTAACTGGAGACATAATACCTAAGAATTAGGCATCACATAATAAAGAGATGTCATTTTTTCTGGCAAGACATTTTTTTTAGTTAATTGTTGTATTGCATTTTCTGAATATAGTTTGGTATATGAAAGTAAAATATATTAAAGCTGACCAGAGAATCAATTATTCAGTTTTTATCAGAAATGTTTATAGAGAAATTTAGAGATAAATCGAAATTATATATATTTGAAGAAAATGCTTGGTTAGTCCTCTTCTCAAATTCCCCATTCCCTTCATGAGAATAATACACATTGTAAGGTAATGCTTAGAATGTTTTGGTGAAACAGGTTGAATTTAAACCAGTGAGTTACTCTATGCTGCATTTGTTTACTTTATATCCAGAAAAGCTAAACTCTTACTTTATCGTTTTCCTTAGGCTTTATACTCAGATTTAATCTCTGATGGGAGACAAATGAAGATATAAACATTTTTTAACAGTGGCTAAATTTAGGCTTAGGAGTCTCGGTACAACGATACTCATGCAGATAGGCCTTATAAGTCATGGGACCCTGATATCAAAATGATAACCAATTCTTACTGGTATCATGCTTATGAGATTTTGTGTATTATATACAGTGGTTATTTGAATGTTTTTGGAATCAACATAATTTCATGGGTTAGGAACTGAAGTGAGACATTTTACTCAGAACAAAATTTAAGGAGGCATCCAAAATTAGTTACCAAGATATACATCATGTAACACAATGGTTTGAAAATGCAAACTAAAGGAAATAATTTATGAAAAACATCAACATGTACAATAAATACAGAATCACTATGACAGATTTTTCTTTTACCCCAGTTGCAATATGGCTTACATGATGACTTTTCTGGTGATATGTTTAGTTAGGTCTTGATATTTAGTTAGAGAATTTATGTTCTTTCAGATATTCATTTGTCAGATCAAAGAGGAAATGAATTCCATGCCAGAGTCAACATCCATAATAATGTTACAGATGTATCCTGCTACTTTGCCAAAGTTTCAAATCCGCTAAAAAAAACTTGGTTCCTTTTTTGGATCTAAATGAATAGGTATGCAATTTTGTCAGTACTAGAAATATTTTAACTTCCATTTGTTAAACTATTATTTTCCAGAAACTCCTTCTCTCTTTTCATGAGATTTTTAATTTCATTTATGTCATGTGTTGATGTTTTCCCTTAGATAATCCACATTCAGTCTTCTACAAAGTGTAATTTGGAGTAGTTTAAAATTATGGACACTCATGGACACTGCTCAGATTCTATTATTTGCATATTTTTTCTTGTTATACCAGTAGGCATTAGTTCTCAGTATAGATGCTATTGGACTTATTCATTAAATTTCTGATTTTTTTACGTACATTATGATTCTGTTATTTTATTCTTTTAAATATGTGCATATCTCACTCCGCATACAGTCACATTTGTTTTAAACAATTTGATCCCTTCAAGGGATTTGCTATGTTAGGTTAATCTAGAAGAATTTAATTACAAATTAACACAACTGTATTTATGAGACACAGTTATCTTTACGGCTCTACTCCAAGTTAATATGTATTTGAGGTTTTTGTGCTTAAAAAATTGGGCAAAACATGTTTTTGTTCCTGGGGTTCTACTAAGTTGGTTGTTTTTCCAGTTGTAGTGACTTCAACATATGTGCACATTTTATTTCAATTGTTTTGTGTCAATGATTTGTTTCATATAACAGAAACTGCGAAAAGAATCAGTGATTTAGAACTTTTCCAAATAGAATTTTAAGAGAGACACTTGAAATTTTGTGACATCTGGGAATGGGCAGGTTTTCATAATGGAGGTGGTAGCAGAATAACAGACTTGTTTGATGTGATTTTAATTCTTCCTCCTATTGCCTCACTATTTCCAATGGTATTACTTCAAAGTCTTTAGTGGAAAGAAAGTATTTTTGTCTGCATAAACTAAGAATTTTTGGTTTAGTTGGGACACATTACACATTCATATTTCATTTTAACTCGAAAATCTTCTTTCCTTTATTTAAAATCACAGATGTGAATTTATAATGCTAAAGTATCAACTACTAATTTATACGAAATGGTCCAAATTATTTTCATTTCACATTATATGAAATATAGAGTGTAATAATAATAATGAGTAATACAGTATGTAACAATTGACTTTAGGGAAAGTAAATTACAGTGGATTTCTGTGAGATATTGAGTAGTAATAAAACTTATATTTGATTCTATTAAAAATTCCAAGTTACATCTAAAAATAACATAGTTATAAACTAATGCTGAAAATATAATATTGTTTATTAGAAAAAGCCAGAAGTTTCCATGAGTTTACTTTTTTTTTAATTTATTTTATTTTATTTGTGAACATACTGTACAGAGGGGTTACAATTACATGGGCAGGATAATGCGTACATTTCTTACCAAGCATTGCAGCCTCCTCCTTTGTTTATCCTTCACATCCCTTCCCAGCCTCCCCCCTTCCCACCCCAGTCCCAATCCTTCTCTACCCCAAGGCCCCCCCGCCCCCACACAGACATTGTAAAGCTCTTTATGGACATGACAACTTGTACTTCTCACATTGTTGCAACAGGTCCACCTATACCCTTAAACGACTTGTTTTTCCCCATCTCCTCCACAAGTTATACTGACATCAAATATAGTGAAAGCAGAGGTTATACTGTGGGGGAAGGATATACAAAGCAACAAAGAAATAATCTTATAAATGCGTTAGAGACACATGCAAGAAAGAAAAAAAATATTAAAATACATATCTAAGGGTTCATTTTCCTAACATCACATTATCTGCCCTTTTCCGCTAGACTCATACATATACTACATATTGCAAATAAGGGAAACCATGGGGGCCTATGTTTCTTTGGGCCTGGCTTACTTCGCTTAATATAATTTTTTTCCAAGTCTTTCCATTTCCTAACAAATGGGGCAATGTCATTCTTTCTGATGAAGGCATAGAATTCCATTGTGTATATATACCACATTTTCATGATCCATTCATCTACTTGGGGGCATCTGGGTTGGTTCCAGATATTAGCTATGGTGAATAATGCTGCACTAAACATAGTTGTTCTGGTAGCTTTAGTGTGGTCTTGTTTGTAAACATTTGGGTAAATGCCCAAAAGTGGGATTGCTGGGTCATAGGGGAGTTCTATGTGGAGTCTTTTGAGGAACCTCCATACTGCTTTCCAAAGTGGTTGAACAAGTTTACATTCCCAACAACAATGAAGTAAATTTCCCTTCTGTCCACATGCCCTCCAGCATCTGTTGTTGTTAGAGTTCTTGATTTTTGCCATTCTAACTGGAGTGAGGTGGTATCTCAATGTTGTTCTGATTTCCATTTCTTTTATGGCTAGGGAGGTTGAGGATTTCTTCATGTGTCTATTGGACATCCTTCTTTCTTCTTCAGAAAAGTTTCTCTTTAAGTCTTTCAACCACTTGTTTATTGGGCAGTTGTTTCTTTGAGGATTTGTTATTGGAGGGTTTAATTTTTTGAGTTCCAAGTATATTTTAGATATGAGACCCTTGTCCGTTGTATGGCTAGTAAAGATCTTTTCAAAATCCATGGGATTTCTATTGATCTTGCTAGCTATGTCTTTTGCCATGCAGAAGCTCTGCAACTTTATGCGATCCCATTTGTCCAACCTTTTTTGATTTGTTGTGTTTCCGGGTCACTATGCAGAAAATTTCGGCCTGAGCCAAGGAGACCTAGGGTTTCTCCTATTCCATCCTGTAATGTTTTCAGAGTGTCTGTTTTGACTTCGAGGTCTTTGATCCATTTGGAGTTGATTCTGGTGCAGGGTGATATATAAGGATCTAGCTTTAGTTTTGTAAAAGTAGTTAACCAATTTTGCCAGCACCGTTTACTGAAGAGGCTGCCTTTCTTCCATTCTATTTTTTTACATCCCTTATCAAAGATTAGATGGCTATAGTTCTGTAGGTTCATTTCTGGCTTTTCAATTCTATTCCATTGGTCCTGAGGTCTGTTCTTGTGCCAGTACCAAGCTGTTTTGTTTACTATGACTTTATAGTAGAGTCTCCAATTTGGTATTGATATTCCTCCAACAGTGTTCATTCCATTGATGAGCGTTTTTGCTATTCGGGGTCTTTTATTGTTCCATATGGATTTTTAGAATGCCTCTTCTATTTCCTTGAAGAATGAGCTTGGAATTTTGATAGATTTCGGGTTGAATTTATAGATAGCCTTGGGTAGTATTGCCATTTTCACGATGTTAATCTTTCCAATCCAGGAGCATGAGAGGTTTTGCCATTTTTTAAGTTCTGTGTTGATTTCCTTTTTCAAGATTTTAAAGTTTTCATCATAAAGTTGCTTCACTTCTTTGGTTAAGTTAATTCTTAGTTATTTTATTTTTTGTGGGGATATTACACATGGAGTTGCTTTCCTAATTTCAGCCACTCTATTCTCATTGTTGGTGTACAGAAAGGCCATTGATTTTGGGGAGTTAACTTTATACCCTGCTACTTTGCCAAAGTTTTGAATCAGCTTGAGTAATTTGGGAGTGGAGTCTATGGGATTCTTTAAATACAAGATCATGTCGTCTGCAAAGAGGGAGTGTTTTATTTCTTCTTTCCCTATTTGGATCCCCCTTATGTCTGCATCTTGTCTTATTGCTGTAGCTAGGCATTCTAACACTATATTGAAGAGAAGTGGAGAGAGTGGACATCCTTGTCTTGTTCCAGAGTTAAGAGGAAATGGCTTTAGTTTTTCACCATTAAGTATAATGCTGGCTGTAGGTTTGTCATATACAGCCTTTATTGTATTGAGGAATGTTCCATGGATTCCTAATTTTTCCAAAACCTTCATCATAAAGGGGTGTTGGATCTTGTCAAATGCTTTTTCTCTATCTATTGAGATAACCGTGTGGTTCTTATTCTTGCTGCTGTTGATGTGATGAATAATATTAATTGATTTGCGTATATTAAACCAGCTTTGCATCCCTGAAATGAATCCTGTTTGATCATGGTGTATCATTTTTTTGGATGAATTGTTGAAATCGGTTGGCCAATATTTTGTTGAGAAGTTTTGCATCAATGTTCATCAAAGAAATAGGTCTATAGTTCTCTTTCTTTGATGAGTCACTGCCTGGTTTTGGGATCAGGGTTATGATGGTTTCATAGAATGTGTTCGGTACTGACCTTCCTCTTTCGATTTGATTGAAGAGTTGGAGGAGTATTGGTGTGAGCTCTACTTTGAAGGCCTTGTAAAATTCCGCTGTAAAAACATCGGTTCCTAGAATTTTCTTAGCTGGAAGGTCTCTTACTGCTGTTTCTATTTCAACGTTTGATATGGGCCTGTTAAGCTGGTTTAACTCATCTTGGTTTAGTTTTGCCATGTCAATATTTGCTAGGAAAAGGTCCATTTCTGTCAAGTTCTCAAACTTATTAGCATAAAGTTTTAGAAGTATTCCCTTATAATGTTTTGAATCTTGGTTGTTTCCGTGGTGATGTTTCCATTCTCGTCTCTGAGTTTATTTATTTGGATGTGTTCTCTTCTTTTTCTGATAAGATTTGCTAAGGGTCTGTCAATTTTGTTAATTTTTTCGAAGAACCAACTCTTTGTTTTGTTGATTCTTTCTATAGTTGTTTTGGATTGTAATTCCTTTTATTCTGATTTAATTTTGATTATTTCTTTCCGTCTACTGGATTGGGGTTTATCTTGCTGCTCTTTTTCTAGGAGGTTTAGATGTGTCATTAGATTGGTTTCAGATCTCTCCAATTTGTTGATGTAGGAGCTCAGAGCTATAAACTTGACTCTGAGTACTGCCTTTGCTGTGTCCCAGAGGAGCTGGTAATTTGTGTGTTCATTTTTGTTAAATAGCATGAACATTTGAATTTCCTTTCTAATCTCTTCCATGACCCACTCTTGATTCAGCAGTGTGTTGTTCAGCCTCCATGTGATACCAGACTTTCTTAGGTGGCTTTTGGTGTTGAGTTCTAATTTTATTCCCTTGTGGTCAGAGAGAATGCAAGGTATAATTTCTGTGTTTCTGAATTTGGACAAGTTTGCTTTGTGGTCTAAAATGTGGTCTATTTTAGAAAATGTACCATGTGCTGCTGAGAAAAACGTGTATTCTGATGCTGCTGGTTGAAATGTTCGGTAGATATCTGTTAAATCTAGTTGATCTCTGCAGCTGTTTAGAACTGTAGTATCTCTGTTGAGTTTTTGCCGAGTTGATCTATCTAGTCATGATAGTTGTGTGTTAAAATCCCCAACAATTAATGTGAGATCCCTTAATTAGTATGTAGCCACCTTCTTTATCTCTTCTCACGAGTTTTAATTTGAAGTCCATTTTATCTGATATTAGGATTGCAACTCCTGTCTGTTTATGGAGGCCGTTTGCTTGGTAGATTTTGTTCCAACCTTTAACATTGAAAATGTGTTTGTTTTTAGGGGTAAGATGTGACTCCTGAAGGCAGCAGATTGAAGGGTCTTGTTTTTTAATCCAACTAGACAGTCTATGTCGCTTAATTGGAGAGTTCAGTCCGTTAACGTTAAGAGAAGGGAATGAGAGGTTTTTGGGAGTTCCTGCCATGTTATCCATCTTCTTGGGGGTTGCGAAAACTGGGTTCTTCCTATGGTTCTTGGATTCAGTTTGGGTGCAGTTTCTTGACCTTTATTGTGGTCTTGTAGGTTTTCTATGTGTAGGACATCTTTAAGAATCTTTTGTAGGGCTGGTTTGGTGGAGATGTATTGTTTCAATTTTTCTTTGCTATGGAAGGTTTTTATTTGGCCTTCAGTTATGAAGGAGAGTTTAGCTGGGTACAGTATTCTTGGTTGATAGTTGTTTGTTTTTAGGAATGGCATACATCGTTCCAGGCTCTTCTTGCTTCGATTGTCTCTGCTGAGAAATCTGAGGTGATTCTAATTGGTTTTCCTTTATAGGTGATGATTCTTTTCTCCTTGAAAGCTTTAAGGATCTTTTCCTTGGTCTGAGTTGATCCTGTGTGGATTATATATATTTTTTTTAATTTAATTTTATTTTATTTGAGAACATACTGTACAGAGGGGCTACAATTACATGGGCAGGATAATGCATACAATTCTTACCAAGCATTGCAGCCTCCTCCTTTGTTTACCCTTCACCTCCCTTCCCAGCTTCCTCCCCCCCCACCCAATTATACCCCCCTCCCCCCTACACCGACATTGTAAAGCTGGTTTTGACATGACATTTTGTACTTCTCATTGTTGCAACAGGTCCACCTGAATCCTTAAACGACTTGTTTGTCCCCATCTCCTCCACATGTTATAATGACATCAAATATAGTGAAAGCGGGGGTTACATTGTGGGGGAGGGACATACAAAGCAACAAAGAAATAATCTTATAAATGCGTTAGAAACACATGCATGAAAGAAACGAAAGCATTAAAATACATATTTAGGGGTTCTTGGAAAAAAATTATATTAAGTGAAGTAAGCCAGGCCAAAAGAAGCATAGGTCCCATGGTTTCCCTTATTTGCAATATCTAGTATAGGTATGAGTTAAGCGGAAAAGGTCAGATAATGTGATGTTAGGAAAATGAACCTGTGTGGATTATAATGTGACGCAGGGATGTCCTATTCTTGTCTCGTCTGTTTGGAGTTCTAAAAGCTTCTTGTATCTGAATAGGCCTGTCTTTTTGCGTGTTTGGGAAGTTCTCTGCTAGGTGCCTGTTAAAAAAATTTCCTAGGCCATTGACTTCTGTTTCTAGGTGCTCCTCTACACCCATTATCCTTAGATTAGGCCTTCTGATGGTGTCTTCCAAGTGTTGGATAGATCTATCATATTTCTTGGACTTGTCTTGGATGGTTGTGTGTTCTTTCTCTATAATATCTAGGCTGTCTTCAATCCCTGAGATTCGATCTTCTGCATGGTCTAACCTGCTGTCAAGTCTTTCTACTTTGTTTTTTATCTCTTTTCCTTCTAATTGGTCAGCTTTGATGGCTTCACGTTCTTTGTTGAAGCTTTGTTTTAGATCTTGTATGAACTTCTTTACTTCCTTAAATTGATGTTCCGTGTTTATTCTCCGATCACTTGCTTCATTGGTTATGGTTTCCTTGGACTCCTATTCCTTCTGTTGGGTTCCATTCAGCATTCCCTTTGTGGTCTCCCTGACTTCCTTCAGCTCTTTGTTACTGGATTCCATGAATGCCTTTAGTGATCTTTGTATATTCTCTTCCTTCTCTCTCAATTCCTGTATTAATCTTTGATAAGCTTCCTCCTGTTCGTGGGATTCCTGTAGTTCTTTTTGAGTGTTCCCAGCCTGTTCATGCCATTCCTGTCTTTCTCTTTGAGTATTCTCAAGATGCTCATACAAATCCTATATCAGCTTTTGAGTAGCTTCCTTATGCTTATGATATTTCTGTATAAACTTTTGAAATGCCTCCTCTCTCTCCTTATCACGCTCATACAGAGACCTTTGTATGCTTTCAATCTTTTGATTTATCATGTTTGCCAGCTGTGTTTGTAAAGCTGTTTGGGAATTCTCCTCTGGATTATTCATTATCTGTTCTGTCCCCTGATTATCGGGATTGGGAATTGAGATACCCGAATTTGCCATTTTTCTTGTGTTTTTCCAGTTTACTCTGCCCATTTGAGATGAAAATAGCACCAGTTTTTTGCTAGAACACTATCTTAAGGGAAGCATCAACCCAAGTCTGAATTTGCACAGTCAATAGTCTACAGATACAATCTAGTTCAACAGATACATCTATTCAACATCAAACAAATATACGTTAATGGACTACGGACTGCAAAGAAGAATTAGGAAGACCAGAAATTATTAGGGTTAGGGAGAGATGTGGGTAAAAAAATAGGAATAGATTGATGTGGGGAGGCTCTGGGGGAGTTAACTAAGTCTTAATCTCAAAGCAGGAAATAGGTTGGGTAGGATGAAAGTAGAGAGAGAGAAAAAACAGGAAAAAAAAAAAGAAAGGGAACCGGAAAAGAAAAGAGACCAGAAAAAATAGAAAGGTAGAAATTAATAAAAATTATGTAGATTCGATAACAATCTGTTTAGATAAGAACGTGAATTTATTCAGAGAAGGGGAGGGATATAAAGTAGATGTGAAAAATTTAAAAATAAAAATGCTTAAAATATTATATAGGTATAAAGAGGTAGTACTGCTATTAGGGAACTTATGTCTTAGAGGTTTTAACTTGTGTAATAAATTTGTGGATTAAGTGTGTACACAATGGGGGATAGGGTCTAATACTCAACTACAAGTTTATCTGAGGGTGTGCAGGACAAGGATTAAGTCACATAAAGAAGAACGAAAGAGAGGAGAAGGTGAAAAAGATAAGGAAGGAAGAAGAAAAAGATGAGAAATTCAGTAGAGCTAAACAAAAAACAAAAAGATAATTTAAAAAGAGAAAAAAAAAATGAGAAGACAAAAAAAGAAAGCAAGAACGCACACTAAAGTATCCCCAAAATAAAAATTATAAGAGGAAAAGAAACTTTCTCGAAAACATTTTTTTATCAAAAAAGGCAAAGATTAAAGATTGAAAAAAGTTTTAGAAAAGAAAAAAAATTGTTTTGTATAAGGTACCAAAAGTAAAAACTAAAAAAAAAGAAAAAAAAACAACAAAAAACAACAAAAAAACAAAAAACAAAAAACAAAGAAAACCCAAAAATTTCTTTCATTTTTCTTTTGGGGGTAGGAGTGGGAAAAATCCTATATCTCCCTTGTGTCCGTAACCAGCCTCTTATTGGAGTCTCTGGTCTGCTTGTGGTCCTGTGGCTTGGTTGGTTTCTTAAGTCAGTTTGTTCGAACAGGCAGTAAAATGCTCTGTTTTACCCAGGATTTGGTGATCCTCCTCCCAGGCTAGTTCATTGGGAGACAGATCTGCTTTGAGTATCACAAAAGAGGGGGATGCAGTGATGAGGCTAGGTTCTGGTAGCTTTTCCGGGGCTGGTTTGTGAAAACCTCACAGAGCCCATCCTGGAGCCATTCACAGGGTTTCTGTTTACTGATTTTCAATTGCTTGTGGAGGCTGCTAGAGTGAGGGGCAGCCTCTGGCTCTGATTACCCAGTGAAGAAACCCACTCCTCGGGCTGGCGCCCGAGCTGGGTTAATTTTTCCTGGGTGGAGCTGAGTCTGGCAGGTCATGCCGCCATTAAGTTCTTGTGACCTGCTAAATGACTCATTTTCTTCCAAGGCCTGAGTTGGAGCTAGCAGCTCCTCCGAGCTTTGTTAGTATCCAGGATGGAGATCACCGGTGCTGGGGGGGGGGATGGGTGGCCTTCCCTCCTCTGCTCCCTGAGAAGGAGTGAGGACGTCTGGCTTTTACTCATGCGGAGTCTTTGTTCCTGGGTCGTCTCTGGTCTGCGAAATGCAGGATGAAGATGTCTGCTGCTTGTGGGTTCTTGCTGGTGTTGAGTAGAATCTGCTCGCCTGCTGCGTCTGGCTCCTTCGTCCCCAACTCTCTCCAGAAGTTTGCTTTTTAAAAATTGTCTTGAATCTGTGCTTTGGTGGCTCATGCCTGTAATCCTAGCTACCCAAAAGTCTGATGGGGAAAAACAAGTCGATTAAAGATTCAGGTAGACCTGTTGCAACAATGAGAAGTACAAATTGTCATGTCAAAAATGAGCTTAACAATATCGGTGGGGGGGGAGGGGAGGGAAGGACTGGGTGGGGAGAAGGGGGCAGCTGGGAAGGGAGGTGAAGGGTAAACAAAGGAGGAGGCTGCAATGCTTGGTAAGAAATGTATGCATTATCCTGCCCATGTAATTGTAAACCCTCTGTACAGTATGTTCACAAATAAAATAAAATAAATTTTAAAAAAAGTCTGAGATCTGAGGATAGTGGTTCAAAGCCAGACTGCGCAGAAAAGTCTGTGAGACTTTTATCTCCAATATATCTCTTGAAAACTAGAAACAGCACTGTGACTCAAGTGGTAAAGTGCTATCTCTAAGCTGAAGAGCTGAGGGACAGTGCCCAGACCCAGCATTCAAGCCCCACAAAAGACAAAAAAATTGGCATGGATTTTAACTTTGTTATTTCATGATTTTTTAATGTGAACATACAGAGGGTTCTAAAATTACATGAAGAAAGTAATGAGTACATTTCTTTTTTTTTCATTTCATTTTATTTTATTTTATTTTTGTGAACATACTGTAGAGAGAGGTTACAATTACATGGGCAGGATAATGTGTACATTTCTTATCAAGCATTACAACCTCCTTCTTTGTTTACCCTTCACATCCCTTCCCAGCCTCCCCCCCCACCCAATCCTACCCCTTCCCCCCTCCCACCAACGTTGTAAAGCTCATTTTCGACATGACAACTTGTACTTCTCATTGTTGCAACAGTTCCACCTGTATCCTTAACGACTTTTTTTTCCCCATCTCCTATACAAGTTATACTGACATCACATATAGTGAAAGCAGGGGTTATACTGTGGGGGAGGGATATACAAAGCAACAAAGAAATAATCTTATAAATGCGTTAGAAACAAATGCATGAAAGAAAAAAAACCTTAAAATACATATCTAAGAGTTCATTTTCCTAACATCACATTATCTGACCTTTTCCGCTTGACTCATACATATACTAGATATTGGAAATAAGGGAAACCATGGGACCTGTTTCTTTGGGCCTGGCTTACTTCACTTACTATGATTTTTTCCAAGTTTTTCCATTTCCTAAAAATGGGGCAATGTCATTCTTTCTGATGGAGGCATAGAATTCCATTGTGTGTATATACCACATTTTTTTGATCCATTCATCTACTGAAGGGCATCTGGATTGGTTCCATATCTTAGCCATGGTAAATAATGCTGCAATAAACATAGTTGTGATGGTAGCTTTAGTGTGCTATTGTATGATCAAGCATTATTACCTCCTCCCTTGTTTCCCCTTTCCATCCCATCCCATCTCCCTTTATGCCCCCCACAAACCACGCCCCCCCGCCATGTACATGTCATTGTGGCAATGAGTCCACCTTTATCCCACGTTGTTTTTCTGTTCCCCTCACCAAATTATACCAACATCAATACGGTGAAAATAGAGGTTAAAGCATAGGGGAGGGACAGACAAAGCAACAATGAAATCATCTTGTAAATATGCTAGAAACAATAGCAAGAAAGAAAAACCATTTGAGTCCTTATCTTGGTGTTCATTTCACCTAACATCAACTTGTCTGACAGTTTGTGTTTATCTCCGACATATACTAGTTATTGCAAATAAAGGAAACCATGGAACCTATGTTTCTTTGGGCATGGATTACTTCACTTAATATAATTTTTTCCATGGCTTTCCATTTCCTAACAAACGGTACAATGCCTGCCATTTTTTTCTGATGAAGGCAAAGAATTCCTTTGTGCATATATACCATATTTTTTTTGATCCATTCATCTACTGAGGGGCATCTGGCTTGGTTCCATATCTGAACTATGTTAAATAATGCTGCAATAAACATAGTTATGCTGGTAGATTTAGTATGGTCCTTTTTGTGATTATTTGGATAAAAGCTCAAAAGTGGGATTGCTGTGTCATAGGGGAACTCTATGTGGAGTCTATTGAGGAAGCTCCACACTACTTTCCAACGTGGTTATACAAGATTATAGTACCACCAACATCCCGTCCAGCTTCTGTTATATTACATTATAGCCATTCTAACTGGGGTAAGGTAGTATTTCAGTGTAGTTTAGATTTGCATTTCTTTTATTGCTAGGGAGTTTGAGCACTTCTTCATGTGTCTATTGGCCATCCTTCTTTGCTCTTCAGAGAGATTTCTTTTTAGTCTTTAGCCCACTTATTTATTGGGCACTTGTTTCTTTGAGGATTTGTTGTTGGGGGATTTAATTTTTTTGAGTTCTAGGTATATTTTAGATATGAGACCCTTGTCTGTTTTATGGCTAGTGAAGATCTTCTCCCAATCCATGGGCTTTGTATTGATTTTGCTAGTTTTGTCCTTTGCCATGCAGAAACTCTTCAATGTCATACAATTTCATTTGTCCAACCTTTCTTTGATTTGTTGTGTTTCTGGTATCTATTAAGAAAATTTTGGCCTGTGCCAAGGAGACATAGGTTATCTCCTAGTTTGTCATGCAATGTTTTCAGGCTGTCTGCTTTGACTCCGAGGTCTTTCATCCATTTGGGGTTGATTCTTGTGCAGTGTGATATATATGGATCTAGCTTTAGTTTTCTACAAGGGATTAACCAATTTTGTCAGCACCATATACTGAAGAGGCTGTCTTTCTTCCATTCTATTTTTTTAGCTCCCTTATCGAAGATTAGGTGGCTATAGGTCTGTTGGTTCATTTCTGGCTTTTCAATTCTATTCCAGTATTCCTGAGGTCTGTTCTTGTGCCAATACCTAGCTCTTTTGATTACTATGGCTTTGTAGTAGAGTTTGAAATTTGGTATTAATATTCCTGCAGCACTGTTCTTTCTGTTAAGGATCATTTTTGCTATCTGGGGTCTTTTATTGTTCCATATGAATTATTAGATTGCCTCTTCTATTTTCTTGAGGAATGAGTTTGTAAGATTGATAAGTATTGAATTGAATTTTTAGATAGCCTAGGGAAGTATTGTCATTTTCACGATGTTGT
Organism: Dipodomys merriami; assembly: GCF_024711535.1. Lineage (NCBI taxonomy): Eukaryota > Metazoa > Chordata > Mammalia > Rodentia > Heteromyidae > Dipodomys > Dipodomys merriami. The sequence continues at coordinate 536,438 of NW_027205137.1, read as the reverse complement.
TTCTTCCAATCCACGAGCATGGGAAGGTTTTCCACTTTGTAAGTTCCGTTTTGATTTCCTTTTTCAGGCTTTTATAGTTTTCATCATAAAGATCATTCACTTCTTCGATTAATTCCTAGGTATTTTATTTTTTTGTGGGGCAATAATGAATGGAATTGCTTTCCTGATTTCAGCCATGCTTTTCTCATTGTTGGCATACAGAAAAGCTATTGATTTTTGAGAGTTAATTTTTCCCCTGCTATTTGCCAATGTTCTGAATCAACATGAATAATTTGAGAGTTGAGTCGGTGGGATTATTTAAATATAACATCATGTCATCTGCAAATAGGGAGAGTTTTATATCATCTTTCCATATTTTGATCCCTTTTATGTTTGCATCCTGTCTTATTGCTGTAGCTAGGCATTCTAAGAGTAAATTGAAGAGAAGTGGAGAGATTGGACATCCTTGTCTTGTTCCTGAGTTAAGAGGAAATGGCATTATTTTTTCACCATTAAGTATAATGATGTCTGTAGGTTTGTCATATACAGGTTTTATTGTATTGAGGAATGTTCTCTGGATTCATAGGTTTTCCAGAGCCTTCATCATAAAGGGGTGTTGGATCTTGTCAAAGGCTTTTTCTGCATCTATTGAGATAACCATGTTCTTATTCTTGCTCTTGTTGATGTGATGAATTATATTAATTGATTTGCAAATATAGAACCAGATTGGCATCCTGGAAATAAATCCTGTATGATTATTTGGAGGAATTGTCAAAGGCAATTGGCCAAAATTTTGTTGAGAAGTTTTTCATCAATGTTCATCAAAGAAATCGGTCTATAATTCTTTCTTTGTTGAGTCCCCGCTTGCTTTTGGGATGATGGCTTTATAGAATGAATTTGGTAGTGAACTTTCCCTTTCAATTTCATTGAAGAGTTGGAGGAGTATTGGTGTGAGCTCTGCTTTGAAGGCTTTTTGAAGGCCTTTGAAGTTCTGCTGTAAATCCATCTGGTCCTGGGCTTCTCTTACATGGGATGTCTCTTATTGCTGTTTCTATTGCTATGCTTGATACGGGCATGTTAAGTTGATTTAACTCATCTTGGTTGAGTTTTGTCATGGAAACTCAACGGCATGGAAACGGCTAGGAAAAGGTCCATTTCTGCCAGGTTCTTAAACTTATTAGCATAAATGTTTGAGAAGTATTCTCTTATAATGTTCGGAATCTTGGTTGCTTCTCATTCCCATTCTCATCTCTGAGTTTGTTTATTTGGTATGTTCTCTTCTTTTTGAAACGATTTGCTAAGAGAATGTCAATTTTGTTATTTTTTTCGAAGAACCAACTCTTTGTTTTGTTGATTCTTTTTATGGTGATTTTGGGTTCTAATTCATTTAATTCTGATGTAATTTTAATTATTTCTTTCCATTTACTTGATTGGGGTTTATCTTGCTGCTCTTTTTCAAGGAGGTTCAGATGTCTTATTAAATTGTTGGATTCAGATCTCTCTAATTTGTTGTTGTAGGACCTCAGAGCTATAAACTTGCCTCTGAGTTCTGCCTTTGCTGTGTCCCAGAGAAGCTAGTAATTTGTGTGTTCATTATTTTTGAATATCATGAACATTTGCATTTCCTTTCTAATCTCTTCCATGACGCACTGGTGATTCAACAGTTGTTCTGCCTCCATGTTGTACAGGACTTTCTTTGTTGGCTTTCGATGTTGAGTTCTAATTTTATTCCCTTGGATGCTGTTTCTTGGCTCTTGCTGTGCTCTTGATGGTTTTCAATGTGTAGGATAACTTTAATGTCTTTTATAGGGCTGGATTGGTGGAGATATACTGTTTTAATTTTTCTTTGCTATGGACCGTTTTTATTTGACCTTCGGTTATGAAGGAGAGTTTAGCTGGGTTCGGTATTCTTGATTGATAATTGTTTGTCTTTACCGCATGGCATCTCCCATTCCAGGCTCTTCTTGCTTTAATCGTCTCTGCTAAAAATCTGGGGTGATTCTAATTGGTTTGTGTTTATAGGTGATTGTTCTTTTCTCTTTGAGAAATTTCAGGATCCTTTCCTTGGTCTGAAATGATCCTGTGCAGATTATAATGTTACTGGCGGGATATCCTGCTCTGGTCTGGTCGATGTAGGGTCCTATAAGCTTCTTATATATGAATAGGCCTACCTTTTTGCATGTTTGGGAAGTTATCTGCTAGCATTCTGTTAAATAAATTTCCTAGACCATTAACTTCTTTCTCTAGGTGCTCCTCTACACCCATTATCCTCAGATTATGATTTCTGATGTTGTCTTCCAAGTGTTGAATAGATCTACCATATTTCTTATATTGTCTTGGATATTTGTATGTTCTTTCTCTATAATATCTAGGCTGTCTGCAATCCCGAGATTCAATCTTCTGCATGGCCTAACCTACTGTCAAGACTTTCTACTTTTTTATTTATTTTCCTTATAGTTGGTCAGCTTGGATGGCTTCAAATTCTTTGTTGGAACTTTGTTTTAGATTTTGTATGAACTTTACTTCCTTAATTTGATGTCCAGTGTTTATTCTCAAATCACTTAGTTGACTGGTTATGGTTTCCCTGGAAACCCATTCTTTCTGTCGGGCTACATTCAGCATTCCATTTGTGGTCTACCTGAATTGTTTCAGCTGTCTATTTATGGATTCCATGAATGCCTCTATTGATCTTTGTCTATTCTCATCCCGCTCTCTCAATCCCTGTATTACTCTTTGATTATCTTCGTCACGTTCATGCAATTCCTGTAATTCTCTAGACTGTGCTCAGCCTACTCACGCATTTCCTGTATTTCTCTTTTACTCTTCTCAACATGCTTATGCAATTCCTGCATTAATCTTTAAGTAGCTTCCTAAATTAAATCCCCCAACAACAAATCCTCAAAGAAACAACTGCCCAATTAATAAGTGGGCTAAAGACTTAAAGAGAAACTTCTCTGAAAAAGAAAGAAGCATGGCCAATAGACACATGAAGAAATGGTCAACCTCACTAGCCATAAAAGAAATGCAAATCAAAACAACATTGAGATATCACCTCACCCTAGTAAGAATGGCAAAAATCAAGAACTCTAATAACAACAGATGCTGGAGGGAATGTGGACAGAAGGGAACCTGACTGCATTGTTGGTGGGACTGTAAACTTGTTCAACCACTTTGGAAAGCAGTATGGAGGTTCCTCAAAAGACTCCACATAGTGCTCCTCTATGACCCAGCAGTCCCAGGTTTGGGCATTTACCCAAATGTTTACAAACAAGGCCACACTAAAGCTACCAGCACAACTATGTTTATTGCAGCATTATTCACCATAGCTAAGATCTGGAATCAACCCAGATGAATGGATCAAGAAAATGTGGTATATATACACAATGGAATTCTATGCCTCCATCAGAAAGAATGACATTGCCCCATTTGTCAGGAAATGAAAAGACTTGGAAAAAATTATATTAAGTGAAATAAGCCAAGCCCAAAGTAACATAGGTCCCATGATTTCCTTTATTTGCAATATCTATTATATGTATGAGTCAAGCAGAAAAGTTCAGATAAGGTGATGTTAGGAAAATGAACCCTAAGATATGTATTTTAAATGTTTTTTTCTTTCATGCATTTGTTTCAAACACAATTATAAGATTATTTCTTTGTTGCTTTGTATGTCCCTCCCCCACAGAATAACCCCTGATTTCACTCTATTTGATGTCGGTATAATTTGTGGAGGGGAAGGGGAAAAAATCATTTAAATAAGGATACAGGCGGACCTGTTGCAACAATGAGAAGTACAAGTTTTCATGTCGAAAACGAACATTACAACTTGGGTGAGGAGGATTGTGTGCGGGGGGGGGGGGAGGATGGGAAGGGATGGGAAGGGTAAACAAAGGAGGAGGCTACAATGCTTGATAAGAAATGTACTCACTATCTTGCCCATGTAATTGTAACCCCACTGTACAGTATTTTCACAAAAAATATTAAAAGCCTAAAAAAAAAAAGAAAAAAATCTTTAAGTAGCTTCCTAATGCTGACAAGATTCCTGTATTAATCCTTGGTTTCACTCCTCTCGCTCCTTAGCATGCTCACACTGAATCCTTTTCAAGTTTTCAATCATTCCATTCACCATGTTTACCAGTAGAGTTTGCACAGCTTTTTGGGAACTCCTCTGGATTATTCATTAACTATTCTGTCACCTGATTATCATTAGTGGGAGGTCAGATACCTGGACTTGCCTTTTTCTTGTGCTTTTCGGCTTTTTCTGCCCATTTGGTATGAAAGAAACACAAATTTTGTACTAGAACACTATTTTAAGGCAAGCATCAACCAGAGTTCTCTAGTTGCAAAATCAAAATGGCTGCAGATACAATCTAGTTCAACAGATACAATCTATTCAACATCAAACAACTATGTATTAATGGGCTACAAGCAGCAAAAAAGGATTTGGCAAACCAGAAATTATTAGCTTTAGGAAGAAATGTGGGGACAAATAGGACTAGAGGGATATGGAGAGGTAAAAGGAGAGTAAATTTAACCACGTCCTAATCTCAGAGAGGGAAATGGATTAGACAGACTGATAGGAAAGAATAAAAAAAAAACAAGTAAATTGGAAAAACAAAATTTATATTTAAGAAGTGAAACACTTAAAAATTATGTAAGTTTAAAGAAATGATATCGAGAGAAGAACAGGATAGGATGAGAGGAGAGAAGGGATAGAAAGGAAACATGAAAATTAAAAAAATTTAAATTAACTTAAATTTAACTTAAAGAAGTTAAGCCTAAGAAGTTGTGAATTGAGTAATAAATTTCTGGATTAGGTATGTACACAATGGGTGATAAGTTCTAATAATTGATGACAGGTATATGTCTGGGGATGAGCAAAACAGCAATTAAGTCATGCAAAAAAAAAAGAAAGAGAAAAAATGAAAACAATAAAACGGACCAAAAGGTCAAAACAGATTAAACACCCACACAAATACATACATACACTTACACCGAAAATAAAAATTATGAGAAAAAAAGATCAACAGAAAACACTATAAAAATAAAAGTTTAAGAAAAGTTTCAAAAAAGAGTTCCTTGATTTTTTGGGTTTTTTGTGTGTGTGTGTGGGGGGGGTGAATGGGAAGACCTGTATCTCCCCTGTGTCCATAACCAGTTTTTTGGTGGAGTCTCTGGTCTGTTTGTGATATTTGGTTTTCCTATGGCTTGATTGGTTTCTTTTCTGTTTGGGCAGGCAGAAACTGCTCTGTGTTAGGCATGATTTTGTGATCCTCCTCCCAGGCTAGTTCAGTGGGAGGGAGATCAGTTTTGACTATCACAAAAGTGGGAGATGACTGTTTCCTCTAGTATGGAGATGCTGTGTTGAGGCTAGGTTCTGGGTAGGGTTGAGGCCTTTCAGCAAACAGTAGCATTTCCCTGAGGAGCTAGCTCCTGAGACACTCACAGAGCCCAGCTTGGTTCCTTTCTTGGGGTTTATGTTTGCTGAATTTCAATTGTTTGTCTAGGCCACTGTAGGGAGTGACAGCCTCTGGCTGACATCATAGACCTATTGTGACATATTGTGTCATCATAAACCTATTGTGACCTCATCACCAACTAATTATACCATCAAAATATTATTATAACTTGATATTGTGATGTCATATTGCTATTGAAATATCACTGTCCCTTTGGGTTTTTCAAACCTATTATGACTATATAACATTTTTCAAAACTCGTGGCCTTTGAGACTATTAACTTGTGAACTTGTATACTTATGATGCATAAAACACAAGACAATCCATTGAGGCACATTGAAGATAACTTTATTTACACTAGAAATGGGCTTGCATTTACCTTGTTCTAGGCTGTACACTCTGTGACAGGCCAGCCCAACCACCAAATCTCAGACGTCCAATGGGCAGCCCCGCACATAGTTAATTGGTTTGCAAACCAGCAACCCCCCAATTTATCATCTCCACGCTCCAAAAAAAGGTCGAAGATTCTCTCCAGCTACTTCCTCTTTGCAAAGGGTGTCAACAGTAGGTGTAAAAGGCTGAGATGTGATCCCCTCAGGGAGAAGGCAGAAGGCAACAGCTGTCAATTGGGCAATGAGTCCTTAGATGAAGTCTGGACGAGAGAAGTTTCTTGGATGAAGTATGGCGACGTTTCATGAGGCATTGAGGGACTGAAAAAAATACTAGAGAGAAAATAAATGGCAAGAGGTAGGATTTGGGGCTGGAAATGTTGTTAGAAATTTCCCTAGTTACTTCTGACACCCAGCGACTAGGTAGGGAAGAAGTCAAGTGACAAAGGCAAGAAGATAAATTCCTGTCCATTTGAAAGGTAGAGAGATATGGACATTAGATAGGCAGTCTTCTTTCTTCTCTTGACCTCCTGGCTCTTGTTTGTCTTGAAAGGGGAGGCACAAAATGGCTGATGTGATATCATCTCCTCTTACTCCTCTTCATGTTCCCTTGTTCGCCAGACTGGCTGAGTCTAGGTGCTCATTGCTGGGATGGTTTGTCCCAGTTGGTATTCAAGGAGGTTTGAACTCAAGGCCTGGGCACTGTCCCTGAGCACTTCTGCTGAAGGCTAGCACTCTACCATTTTGAGTTATAGAAACACTTGCAGTGTTTTCTGGTTAGAGATAAGAGGCTCGAGCCATGCTTCCACACTGGCTCTTTGCAGGTTAGTTAGTTGCGAGATGGATTTTTAGGGAATTTTCAGCCCAGGCTGGCTTTGAATTGCAATCTTTACCACAAAAGGCCTTTGGTATTTCCCATTATAGCAACAAGGATATCAAATGGAATAAGTAGAGCTTACCTGGTCCTTATCAAGAACTGACCAACAAATATTCTGCAATGACAAAATTGTTAGATGGGAGAATCTTAGCATACATATACTAATATGCTTGCTTTGCATGCATGAGGCCTTGGGTTCAATTCCTCAGCACCACATAAGCAAAAAGAAAAAAAAAGCCAGAAGTGGCCCTGTGGTTCAAGTGGTAGAGCACTAGCCTTGAGCTTAAGAGTTGAGGGACAGCGCCCAGGCCCAGAGTTCAGGCCCCACAACCAGACCCCCCCCAAAAAAACAAGAGTCATGTAGTCAGTTCTAGATTACACAACACAAAACCAAAAGGGCAAAACTCAAAACCTAAAATTTTTGACAACAATGTTTAGACATCTTTGGTAACAAAGCACATCAGATGTTTGGGGCTCAGCTACCAAAGTCTGTGAAAAGAGCAACTTGTGAGCAGGACAAATTTGAACAGATGGATGTAGAAGAAATAAGCTTGGTGGAAGGGTCAGGATTGGAGGGGGCCAAATGCTTAACCCACCATTTGGCCAAGATGGCGAACTCAAGATGGCAAATTTCTTAAAAAATGCAAAGAATGCCTGAACAAAAAATCAAGCCTAGCCGGGCGCTGGTGGCTCACGCCTGTAATCCTAGCTACTCAGGAGGCTGAGATCTGAGGATTGCGTTTCAAAGCCAGCCCGGGGAAGGAGAGACCGTGAGACTCCTATCACCAATAAACCACCAGAAAACCGGAAGTGGTGCTGTAGCTCAAGTGGTAGAGCGCTCGCCTTGAGCTGAAGAGCTGAGGGACAGCGCCCAGGCCCAGAGTTCAAGCCCCACGGCCGACCAAAAAAAAAAAAAATCAAGCCTAGTTTGGCTAGCCTTTTAGAGGGAATCTAGAGGGGATTCCTTGAACCTAGCCTATGTCACACTCTTCAGGGCACAATAAAAATAATTGTAGAAAAGAAAGGAAGAGATATAGAAAGTTGGACATGAATAGCAGAGAGCAAAGAGAGCCTAACAGTAAGCAGACTTCTGACCATGTACCATTGCAGAGGCAAAAATTGTCTAAATCAGACAACAACATAAAAATATTAGGTGCTCTGCTATCCAAGGAGCACAAGAGGCATTTCAGAGGGGTTTCATAGTTCAGGCATGACTCGCAACACCCCATTAAATGTGTAGGATAGTCAGTCTGATGAGTGAAGGAGAGATGAAGAGGCAGAAGCAGTGTCCTGACTTCTCCCATAGCCCACTAGAAATTAATGGCGATGCCCCCAAAACCAAGTATCCTCTGCTTCGGAAGTGACCAGCCTTTTGGCTAAAAGGCCATAGGAGTTCTCTGGTGTGGTGTCATATCCGAACAGAGATTGAGAACCATAGAGAGTAGTTTCACTCACCAGAGTAGAGAAGTGGTGTGGACATGGATGGGAAGGCCAGCAATGGTATTGGTGAAAAGTCTCGCTTGGTGTCTCAAGGCAGTTTGGTTCACAGAAAAGGGGTGGTTAGGAAATTCTAACATTTCCAAATCAAAAACCGTATCCAAGTCATGGCCCCATATGTACGATATATTAAAAAGGTAGGTTTCATTCGGTAGCCTATGAAGAGAATGCCACACACTATTAAGGTAGGAAAAGACGTTTATTTACCGAACTGCTGCCCCCACCATACATGGTGGAGAAGCATGGCTGAAAAGGAAAGGGGGGATAGCAATTTCTATTTCTGTATATCCATCTCTGCTAGGTTTCCCTTCCTTTGTGAGTAGAGTCTGGAGTTATTTCTTTATGATTGTTTGAATGTCCTGGATGTTTGTTGTAATTTTCCCTGTGGTATCTCTGATATTATTGATATGGGTCTCCTCTCTTATTTTGTTAGTTACTCAAGCCAGTGGTCCAACAGGTTTATTGATTTTTTTCTTAAAAACAGCTTTTTAAAATTAATTTTATTTATAATTTTCTCAGTCTATATCTCATTAATTTCAGCTTTTATTTCGATTATCTCTTTCTGCCGAGCAACTTTAGGTTCAATTTTTTCTTGTTTCTCTAGCAGTTTTGGTTGCTTCATAAGATTGCTTACTTGGTCTCTGTTTTCTTGATATGTGCACTGAGAACAATAAATTTGCCCCTCAGGACTGCTTTTGCTGGGTCACATAGGTTTCTTTGTGATGTTTCTTCATTTTCACTGAATTGTAGGAACTTTTTAATTTCTTCTTTAATTTCTTCTGTAACCCATGTATTGTTCAACTGAGTGCTGTTTAATTTCCGTGTGTTTAAGTTTTTCCTTCTTTATGCCTTGTTATAGAGAACTAGTTTGATTCCACTATGGTCAGATTGAATACAGGGTATTATGTCGATCCTTTTGTATTTGCTTAAATTCCTTGTGATTTATTGTAGAAAAAGTTAGGGGTTTGGGAAGAGTAAGACCCTGCTGGTGTGAATGTCTGTAATTCTAGCTACTCAGGTGGCTCAGATCTGTGTATTCAGGTTCAAAGCCACCCCAGGCAGGAAAGTTCATGAGGCTTTTTCTGGGGTTGTTCAACACCAAACCCTGCCTCATGTCTGGGTTTGTTCACCAACTTTGCCACCATGGGCTGGGCTGGGCTGCTTATGCAAGCCGGTATGGAGAGGCCCTCCACCCCACCAGGAGTCAGGTGTTAACCAGTGATGTTGCCTCAGGCTGGGCTGGGCTGCTTATGTGGGCCAGTATGGAGAGGCACAAAGCGACATGGGTCTAGCTTTGTTCACTGCAACTGTCCCTGTCCAACTATCGCTGAAGCCCTGGGCTGGTCTGGGCTGTTCCTGTGAGCTAGAGCCAAGAATCATTGTGCCCAGAGTCTGAGTGCTTTTCCACTACTGCCAGCTGCTGCTGCTGCTTCAGGGTAGGCTAGGTTGTTTATACCAGCAGGACAGAGGTGCCACGCTATGTGCATAGGGTCGTTTGCCACTGCAGACAGCTGCTGCTGCTCCAGACTGGGTGGTGCTGCTTGCACCAGCCAGGAAGAGGCGCCATGCCAGGGAGGTTGAGGGGAGTCTTCATGCCAGCTCTGCCTTCTGAGATTTGTTTGTATTCTCTGGGTTGGCACCAGCTGGTGAGAGTCTTCTGGGAGTCTTGAAATGCTTATGGGTATGTGGTCCTCCGAGGGTCCAGAGCCAGGCCACTTAAGCAGCCTGGCAAGAAGCTCCACTACTTAAGCTGCTCAGCATGGAACCCTATCACCAACAAGGGGTGGCTGAAGGTTATTTCCACTTTACTGTCTGTGTAGGTTTTTCCCTTTTCTTTTTTCACTTACTGTACCTCTCTGAGTAATCTCCTTTTTTTTTGTGGGTCACTTGGAGAAACTGAGCATTGAAATTCAAACTGTACTTGGTTGGGGAGAGCTGTGGTGTTTACCTACTGTTCCATCACCATCTTGGCCTCTTCCCTTCAGGTGGAGTTTTTCTTAGGTGGATGGTGGGCCTTAGTTAACAAAGGATAGGTACATAAAAGAATATGTTGTAAAGCCTGCAGATTGTAGTTAGACATTTCTGTTAATATAGCCTTCCCAAATTTAGGAACCAAAGGGGGTGGTCTACCCTAAAGTATTTCAAAGGGATTAAATGCTTTAACATAAGGGCTACATCTTGCTCGAAGGAGAGCAAAGTGGAGGAGGCTCACCTAGCCATGGACAGTCTCTGTATTTAATTTAGTCTCTGTATTTAATTTAATTTAATTTAATTTAACTAAATTAAATTCTTTCAAATGCCTTGAACTCTGAGTTCTATAAATGGATTGTAACTTCCAATTTATTCCTAGAGCACTAGTTAATAATTGAGAACTTAGACCATGAATGCAGGGCCATCTTTGTACACCACAAATAAGGGTAAGCCAAATCAAGAAATTATTACATGCCTCACCTCAGCCTGAAAAACTGTCCACTATTACTAACAGATGCGAACCCCCATACTTTCCAGGCTTAACCTCTGTGAAGTCCACTTTCCCAAATTCACCATCTGAGGTTCCTCACATAAGAATTCTTTCCATATGTTCCAGCTTTTCAGCATTTACCTGTTTGGAAATTACATTCACATATTACAAAGGATTGTCAGCCTGAGGCCCCACTGGTTTTTGAACAGTTTTAGGCAGTTGCCTGGAGCAATTTACCAGGGTGCAAATATCTACACGTAAACTGAAAGAAAGCTTGATTTACAATGTCAGTGTGTGTGTGGGGGGTATGATTGGGTGGGGGGGAGGGGGGAGGCTGGGAAGGGAGGTGTAGGGTAAACAAAGGAGGAGGCTGCAATGCTTGGTAAGAAATGTATGCATTATCCTGCCAATGTAATTGTAACCCCTCTGTACAGTATGTTCTCAAATAAAATAAAATTAAATTAAAAAAAAACTGAAAGAAAGCTTGAGAGTGTTTACATTTTTCACAAGTCCAGTGTCAACATTTGACCACATATTACCACTGTATTTGTTTCTTCCCTTAATCTTAACGACTAGTAACTCTAGAGACCCCACTGGTTTTAGAGAGGTCTCCCAAGCTACCTGATCAGCTCATATGTTTCCCTGTATCTTAAGGTCTCTAGGTTCTTTTACTCCTGTATAGTACTCTGAACCTTGGAGACTTCTTCCATATTATTCTCCTTTTCTCTCAAACTTGCTTTCTTGATCCCACTCTCCTTGTCAATGACCTCCTTAACCTACAAGTGTTTTCCCAGGGTCACAGGAGAGTTCGTTTCACTGGCCAACTGCTGCTCCTTCTCACAACACCTTTGCTTGCTCTACAGCTCCTCACTTAAGTTCACAAAGATGCTATTGAGAGGTATTTTTCCATCTCTTCCTGTTCCATTGGGACAAGATGTTTCTGCATTACATTTATGGTGAAGATCTCAGCAGTCTTTTTGGCCTTTTACTCTATTAGTTTCCCTTTCTAGTTTTCGACTTCAGTGTATTTTTGCGACAGATCTTTCAACTGTTTGTTTAGCTTTTCTGTTTTTCTTCCTAATGCTCTTTCCTTTTGCCTGGCATTGTCTATCAGAGCATGTGGTCCTCTAACTCTTTCTGAAGAGTAACACTCTCTTTCTTGAGCCTGATATTTTCCTGTTCAATTTTCTTGGCCTCATCTTCTATGACACAGCACTTCCCCGTCTTCTCTGCTAGCTACTTTTTCCCTCTTTCTCTGTTGCTTTGAATTTCTGGTGACACTCTTCAAGGCTTATAATAGACATTTACTTCACCCTAATACATTCTTATATTAGGTCTGCCTCCATTTTCATGGCCACAATTTCTTAATGCAGCATCAGGATCTCTTTTGGGCCTCACTTGATGTTAGCAAGGATGGCAGCATTGCTGTCTTGTGCTTCTGTCGACCTCTGACCTGTGGTCTCCTAATTTGCCTCATGCTCACCCAGGCCAATGTACTTGAATTTCATTTTATTCTAAGTGTTTTCTAGGTTCCTTTTGAGGATTTTCTTCTCATTTTGACTCTCACAAGTTTATAACTTCAAATCTTTTCTTCAGGTCAAATTATTCTCCCTGTTTTCTCCAGTGTCCAGTGCTTTTAAAATCTTGGTGGGTTTGGACTGGCACATATTGGAGATTCAGTCTTTTATAAGCCTGTGTTTTGAGATAGAAGTGTGTGAATTTTTCTTTGCCTCATTTCTTAAATTCAGAGGGCTAATTTTTAAATTGAACACAATTGGAATTCAGAGCCTCAAGCTCCTTTTCATGTTACTCCAGAGACATGAACACATTTTCCAGGTGGTTAATGTGAATACATAAGCTGTCATTTTCTATCTTTCTCCTCCTTGGATATTGCTTTTCCCAATGTACATTTTGCTTGCAATAAGGAAACTGATCTAGTCCTAGAGGTTCCCTACTGCCATTTGCAAATGAATTGTACTGTCTTTGCCAAGGGTTTCTTGATCCCTATTCTGGTACTCCTATCAAAACTCAACCCCCCTTCTTAGAGTCTTTTTTTCCAGGGTATCTCTGTTATCAAACACCTCCTGGCCAACCACTTCTAACTTAAAATACACCTTTCTTTCAAAACCTTCTAACTTTTGAAGCTTTCTTCTAATATCTGGGGGTGACTGGGTAACAAAGGCCATATTTAAGGCTCATTGATTCTCCAGGGCTTCAAGATCTATAGGCCTATAAATCCTATAGAATTCTCAGAGAAATTTCAGAAGAACATTTGGGTACTCACTGAGGAACTGTACCATCTCACTCACCATAGATTGATGACTTGGCTTTCTAGCCACTGTGGTATCCCTGCCAATCGAACCTGTCAATAATAGGTAAACACTTCCATACCGCAATCACTGTTAGTCTCTGCTTGGGTAAGTATGTGGAAAGACTTGCTCCAAATGGTCTGGTACATTAGTTGGGATAATGTCTGGTCCAAGGACCACCTTCAAGTCACCGAGCAGGATTCACTCCCTTTTCTACCAGGTGAAAAGCACCTGTAAAATTTGCTGACACTCATCCAACATGTGCTTGTGTGTGAAAATTACTGTCTCTAATGAAGTAAGGAGCCCCTCTTTTTTTTCTGAAAATGATGCAGTTTTCTGTTTCCAGTTATACAGGTCACTAGTTGTAAAGGGAACATATATTAAAAAGGGGGCCTGCCCACCATCTCCTCCATGCTCCTATCTCAAGGGTAATAAGGGTAACTTACCACATTGTACCACCTCAGACTGGTACAAATAACCACTTTTGGTATGTGAGGACTTAACATTAGAGGTGCTGATGGCAAAGAACAGGAGAGAGATTACATCAATGAATCTTCCTCTGAGGGACTCTATAACCCTGGGGGAGAATATTTTTTGGATATGGCAAGTTTAGGCCTTGTTCCCCCATCCTGAGAAAAAGAGTAAGCAGAAGTGCATACAGGACACAGAACTATCAGCATACACACACAGACCAATAGTCACAGACACTTAAATTACATGTCCCACACCACTCAATGTTGAACTCTACAGGAAGTCCCAGATGACAGAGAGAATGTCCCAGATTGCCTCTTGAGAAGACCACAGATGACCTCTGGTGGATGTCACATATGTCCTCTGTAGGAGGCTCGAGATAACCTCTCATGGAGGTTCAAAATGGCTCCCGAAGATAGTGTCCTCTCAAGGAGGCTGAGATTACCTCTCAAGAAGCTCCCAGATGGCCACTCAAGGAGGAGACATAAAAACTCCAGAGGAGGTTCCAGATATCTCTCTTGAGAAAAGCACAGATGACCTCCAGAGAAGGCCCTATATGTCTTCTCAAGGAAGTCGCACATGATGTCCGAAGATGGTCATACATTTCTCATCCAGGTAACCCGAGATGACCTCCCAAAGAAGTTCCAGATGACCTCAAGAGGTGGTCCTAGATTGCCTCTTAAGGAAGCCCCAATGACTATTTTTGAAGAGGTCTCAGGAGGCCTCCTGAGGAAGCACCAGATGACCTCAGCATAAAGCCCAATATGGCCTCTGGAGAAGGCCCCAAATGACCTCCAGGTTAGGTCTCAGATGGCTTCTCAAGGAAGTCACAGATGTACTCTTGATAATGTTCCAGATGGCTTCCCAAAGAAACCCTACATGACCTCTCAAGGAGTTCCCAGATGGCTTCCCAATGATGCCATAAATGACCTCCAGAAGGGTTCCCCAAAACCGGCTGGCAAGCTTGCACAGACGCACCCCTAGTGGAGTCTAAATGACTTTTATCCATGTTGGTCCTCCGGAGACAAAAACTCGAGGTAGACTCTCAACCCTGAGGGTTGACACTCTCACCTATGGAGATTTTTCCCTGGGCCTGATGTCATCCAAATGGATGATCTCGATGAGGTCTCTGAAAATTAGGAACTCTATAGTGGAAGAGAATCCATTGAGACACATATAATAAATGTTCTCCAGACCACCAACCCCCAAAATTATGATATCCAAAGCTCCAAACATCAATGGGCAAGCCTTTTTTTCCCCTTCCCTTTGTCTCTCCTTCGCTACAGAACTATACTTCCTTCGAGGTCTTTCCATTTTTCCCTTCTAACAGTTCCTTCTTCTCTTTAGGCCTCTCCATTCTCCAAATGCCTGAACTGTTTTGCCTGGGTCGTCAGTTGTCATCCTTCACCTCCTACCCCCTCTCAACTTCCTCTTCTCCCAGGTCTTTCCCCTTCTGCTATCACACCACTTCCTTTCTTCCAGGACTTTCCCCTTATTCTCTTTCCTTCTATTGCTCTGAACACTAGCCTGTAAACAATCTGTACCCATCCTACACTCCATCTGCCTAACAGTTTTCAACTGTCACATCTGAAACTGCCCAAAGCCCAATCACTTCTTAACAGCTCAATAGACGGGGATTAATGCACCAGCCCCTCCCACAGAATGCCCCACATTCTTTGGTGGCATACTTTGTCCTCTCCAGCTGTCCAGGTGATGGTGCCTGGCTGATTATCGGACCCTATAGATTATCGTGGCCTTGATGGTTATTACAGTATCCTCCTCGTAAATTAGTTGCAATTGAAATTGGAAATTTGATTGTGATATTACAAACTCATTATGACATCATTTTGGCATCATCATAACACGACATCACAAACCCATTGTGACAATGTTGTCATTGTGACATCATGATTCCTTTGTAACATCTCAAATCTATTATGATCAATTAGCTCCTTTGAAAAATCACATGACTTTTTCAACATCATAGTCCCTTTGTGTACCCATATCCTTGTTGTTAACCAATGACAATTGAGATCAGACATGCCATTATAACATCAAAAAGTGTTTGTGACATCCTCAACAGTGTGACATCACATTTTCATTATGAGAGCATCACCAAACTCAATGACATAATCGCATTATGACAACAATTCTCATTGTGACATCAAAGACACATTGTGAATGCCTGTTCTGTGATTTCATTGTATTTCAAATGTGGCATGAGAGTTGATATCAGAAACGCATGTTTGTGCCTACACAATCATTTTGACATCATAATCACTTTGTGATAGCACAGGGCCATTGTGATATCACTAACACAATGAGACATCACAAAACTCTCCTGTCCTTATAACTTTTGTGACATGCTAACATTGTGATATCTTAGACCTTTTTGCCCTCAAAATTTGTTTTCAACCTCATATTTCATGTATGACATGAGATAACATCACACTGACAGATGTCATGATCACCGTGTCACATGACATCACAAAAGGTTTTGATGTCACAATTAGTTGGTGATGCCATACAGGTAAGGGGTCACAGTAGTTCTATGATGTCACAATTTGTTAGAGATATCCAAATGGCATAAAGGATCTCATTTGTCATTAAATCACAGAGAATATGAGTTCACAAACGGACTGTGGTATCTTCAAAGGCATGTGTTTTCACAAGTGTGATGAAGTCCTAGGAGGAATATGATATCACAGTGTGACACAATGTGCATGATATCTGTCAGTATGATGTCACAATTGTCATGATGTCACAGTGGATTTCTGATATCACATATCATAACAAATATTATAAGGTTGAAAACAGATTACAAGCTCATAAAGGGCCTAAGTCATCACAATTGCAGCACGTCACAAGACTTATGAGGACAGGGCAGGTTTGTGTTGTCACAGGGTGTTAACGATATCACCATAGCACTGTGATGTCACAAAGTGGTTGTGATGCCATATATTTATGAGATAATAATGGTTTTTTCATATCAACCCACATGCCAAATTTGAAATAGAATGAACTAAGAGAATAGGCATTTACAATGTGTCTATAACCTCACAATGACAATATAATGTCATAATGCTATGAGGTTATTATAAATTGGTGACATTGCAAGGACATAATGGTGTCATAATGAATATTTGTTGTCTCATTTGTGATGGGGTAACAAATGGTGATGTTACAATGGCATGTATGAATTCCATTGTCATGAGTTCACAATGAGGATATGGGCATACAAAGGGACTGTGATGTCACAAATGCCATGTGTGTTTTCAAAGGTACTTAACGGTCATGATAGCTTTATGATAAACTGTTGTGATGAGTTCACCAAGGGTTTTTGATGACATAATAATTTTGTAATATCTCAAACACAGGTCCAATTTCAATTGCTAGTATTTCACAATGTGCATACAAGTTCACAGAAGGATCTTGAAGTCCTAATGGACATGAATTTTTTTAAAGTTATGAGGTCATATTAGGTTTGTGAATACACAATGGGACAGATAGCATCATGGCAATATTAACTCACTACATCATGTCAAAATATTGTGTTGTCACAATTGGTGATGAGGTCACAAAAGATTAGTGATGTCACAATGTGTTGGGCATGTCACAATGACATGATGGTTCCCAATTGTCTTTAACTTACAATAAGTATAGGATTTCACAAAGGGACTGTGGTTTCTCCAAAAGTATGTGTTGTCACAAATATATTGAAATCCTAAAAGGTTTGTGAGGTTAAAATTTAACACAATGGTTATGAAATCTGGCAGTGTGATCTCACCATGGTCATGATGTCACTGGGAATTTGTGATATCAAGTGTCATATGTGAAATCTAATGAGGTTGACCACAGATTATGAGGACAAAAAACCCAAAGGTATTAGAATTGCAGTATGTCACAAAAGTTATGATGACAGAATGGGTTTGTGATGTCACAGTGTGTTAGAGATATCCCAATGGAAATGTGATGTACAAAGGGATTTTAATGTCACAATGGTTAGGAGTTCTTGATTTGCTTATGATATCAACCTACAGGCCACATTTTAAATAGAATGAAATACGAGAAAAGGCATTAATAATGTGTCTATGATGTCACATGAAAAGGTGAAATTATAAATATATCATATCATTTTAGTTTTGTGATTTCACAATGAACAGATGGTGTCAAAATGACAATGTGATGTCACAATTGTGATAAACTCACAAACTGTTTTTGATGTTAAAATGTCATGTCTGATTCTTAATTGTCAATATTTCACAGTGGGGATTTGAGTACACAAAGGGAATGCGATGTCACAAAGCTATGTATTTTTTCAAAATGCATAAGAGGTCATAATAGATTTGGGATATAACAATGTGATAATGGTATTAAAAATATCAATGTGCTGTCACAATGGTTTTGTGATGTCACAGTGGTGATGAGGTCACAATGGGTTAGTTATGTCACGAGTTTGTAATATCACAATTATTTGTCCAATTTCAATTGCTCCTAGTTCACCATGAGGACAGTGTAATAACCATCAGTGCCCGTATAATCCATGGGAACAGATAGTCATCATGGCCTCTTGGTTTGGACCACCAGAGAGAGAGGTGTATGATGCTGTTGAAGGAGATAGGATGTCAAGCCCCACATGGTGAGCTGCCTAGAAGTGATTGGGCATGGACATTTGGGAAGTGATGATTGAAAACTGTTATGTAGGAAACATATTGCAGTAGGGGAAGGGTACGGCCTAAATATAGGCTGCATGTTTAGAGCAGCAGAAGGGGACAGAAAAAGGGGAAAGACCTGGAAGGAAAGAAGTGATGAGACTGCAGGAGGATAAAGAGCTTGGAGGAAAGGAAATTGAGGGAGAGCAGGAGCTGAAGGATGGCACCTGGACACCTGGATAGGGCACGGCAGGCCTGTCAAGAGTAGAACAGCCTGAAGAGAAGAAGGGAATGGTGGAAGGAAAAAAAATAAGACCTGAAATGTCGGACAGGTCTGTAGTGAAGGAGGATGAGGAGATAAGAAAAAGCCTTGTCCTTTGAAATGTGGAGCTTTGGATATCATTATTTTTGGGGTTGGTTGTTTGAAGACCAGTTAACAAATGGCTGGGCTGCTCTGTGGAGTTCTGAGGGTTCATGGTTGAGGCTGCATTTAGCTCTGGGCATCCAGCCCAGGTCAAGGTAGTCGCTTCTTATAAAATTTATAAGGACAAGACAGATTTGTGATGTTACATTGCATTAATGATCTCACAATGTCAATATGAGGTCACAAAGGGATTGTAATGTCACAATGGTGATGTGGTCACAATGGGTTTCTGAAATCAACCTATATGCCACATTTGAGATAGAATGAAATCACAGAATATGCAATCACATTGTCTCTAGGACCTCACAATGAATATGTGATGTCATAATGCTATGGTGTCATTGTCATTTAAGGATATCACAATGGGCTCATGGTATGCTATCAACAATGTGATCTCACTCTGGAGATGATGTCACAAAACGTTTGTAATGGTACAATGGCATGTCTGATGTCAGTTGCTAAGAGGTGCTAAGAGGTCACAACAGATTTGGGATATCACAATGTGATCGTGATATCACTGTGGAAATGTGATGTCACAATGGGTTTGTGATGTCACAGTGGTGATAAAGTCACACTTGGATAGTGATGTCACAATGAATTTGTAATATCACCATTATATATCTAATTTCATTCTACTAGATCACAATGAAGCTACACATTTACATAAGGAGCAAGAAGTCAGAAAGGCCATGGATTTTGTAAAATATTATGCGGACATAAGAGATTGGTGAAAATGCAATGGGACAGAGATATCCCACTGGCAATGTGATGTTACCATTACATGGGATAGTATTGTTCTGAAGTCACAAATAGTTGGTAATGCCATACAGCTGATGAGGTCACATAGATTTGTGATTTCACAATGGGATGTTGATGTCACAATCTCATGCCAGGTCTCTAACAATAAATACATAAGTTCACAAGGCATAATGTATACAAAGGCATATGTTGGCACAAGTGGAATGAGTATTAACAGGTTTGTGATGTCACAATGTGACTCAGTGGTCATGACATCTGTCAGTGTGATGTCACAGTGGATTTCTGATATCACATGTCATACATGAAGAATTATGAGTTAAACAATTTATGAGCTTAGAGAGGTCAGAGATCACACTGGCAGCATGTCAAAACATTTATGAAGATAGGAGAGACTGTGGGTTAGTGATATCATACTGGCAATGTAGAGTCATTGAGGTATTCTGATGCCATAATGGTTATGTGTTCACAATCTATTTCTGATATCAACACACCTGCCACATTTGAAATAGAATGAAATCACAGAATAAACATTCCAATGTATCTGTGACATCACAATGACCATGTGATGTCATAATTCTATGATGTCATTGTTGTTTTATGATGTCACAATGGGATGATGTTGTCTTAATGACAATGTGATGTTACAGTGGTGATGATGTCACAAAGCTTTTGAGATGTTAAAATGGCATGTCTGATCTCAATTGTCATTAGCTCAAAATGAGGATTTGGGTGAACAAAGGTCCTGTGATGACACAATGGCCATGCTTTCTTTCAAAGCTTCTGAGGTCATAATAGGATTGAGATGTCACAATGTGATCATGGTGACACAATGGCAATGTGATATCACAATGAGTTTGTGATGTCACCACGGTGATGAGGTCACAATGGGTTAGTGATGTCTCATCAAGTATTATAACAATGACATACAATTTCAATTTCTTCTAATTCAGTATGAGGATACTGTAATAACCAGTGAGGCCAGAATTATCTGTGGGAGCTGATAATCATTATAAATTCTTGGCCTGGCCCACCGGAGAGTGTGGGGAATATCGCCAAAGGTGGAGGTGTCAAGCCTCACATGGTGAGTTGTCAAGAAGTAATTGAACATTGGGCAGTTTGGGAAGTGACAGTTGAAAACTGTTAGGCAGAAGACACATTGGAGTGAGGAGGGGTACAACCTATATATGAAGTGCATTTTCAGAACATTGGAAGGGGACATAAAAATGAAAGCAACCCAGATGGAAGAAAGTGGTGAGACAGCAGGAAGGGAAAACTTGAGAGGAGAGGAAGTTGAGGGAGAGCAGAAGGTTGGCAAGTGTTCACTGGGGCAGAGTAGGGCAGGCCTGTGGAGACTGGAGAGGCCAGAAGGAAGTGGTGGAAGGGAAATAGGGAAAGACCAGGAAGGAAGGACAAGTCTGTAGTGAAGGAGGGAGGAATGGAAAAGTAAAAAGCCTTGCCCATTGAGGTTTGGAGTTTTGGAGATCATAATTTTTTGACTGGTGGTTTGCGGACCAATAAAGAAAGGGTGGGGCTGCCCATTGAAGGTCTGAGGTTTGGTGGTCAAGGCTACTCTTGGACCTGGGTATCTGTTCCAGCATAAGGTAATCACAGTCCGCTTTCTAGTGTAAATTGGATTATTATACTAAATGTGACTTGCTGGTTTTCTATTTGCCTTAGAAGTTATAAGTACACGAGTTCACAGAAAGAGCTTGAAGTCTCAAAGGCCATGAATTTTCTAAGATGTGATGTGGCCATATAAGTTTGTAAAAACACAATGGGACAGTGATATCACAATGGCAATACCACAATATCATGTCAAAATAATGCTTTGATACCACAATTAGTTGTTGATGCCATTCTTGTGATGAGGTCACAATAAGTTTGTGATGTCAGAAAGGGTTCATGATGTCAGAGTGGCATGGCAGATCTCAATTGTCATTAATTGGCAATGAATGTATGATTTCAAAAAGGGACTGTAATGTCTCCAAAGGCATGTGTTGTCACAAATGTGATGCCGTTCTAACATGTTTGTGATGTCACAATGTGACACAATACTCATGATATATAGCAGTATGATGTCACAAGGGATTTCTGATATCACATGTCATACCAGAAATATGAGATTTAAAACAGATTATGAGCTAACAAAGGGCTTAACATATGACAATGGCAGCATGTCACAAAACTTATAAGGACTGGTTTGTGATGGCACAGCAGATTAATGACGTCACAAAAGATTGTGATATCACAATGGTTATATGGTCAAAATGGGTTACTGATATAGAATGAATTCACAGAATAGGCCTTCACACTGTTATGACTATGATGTAACAATGTCATTGTGATTTATCATGCTATGATGCCATTGTTGTTTGGTGATGTCACAACGAGATGAAGGTGTCATAATGACAATTTGATGTCACTGCTTATTTATGATGTTACAATGGTTATGAGGTCACATTATGTTTCTGATATCAACACACATGTCAAATTTGAAAAAAGAATGAAAAGGACAGGCGCCAGTGGCTCATGACTAATCCAAGCTACTCAGGAGGCTGAGATCTAAGAATTGCACTTCAAAGCCACTTTAGGCAGGGAAGTCCATGAGACTATCTCCAATAAAAACCATTAGAAAACCAGAAGTGGTGCTGTGACTGAAGCGATAGATTGCTTGCCTTGAGCTGAAGAGCAGAGACAAAACCAAAGCCCAGAGATCAAGCTTCACAACCGACAAAAAAAATTAAATCAGGCATTCACAATCTCTCTATAACATCACAATGACAATGTGATCTCATAATGCTATCTTGTCATAGTTTTGTGATGTCAAAAGTAGTTAATCCTGTCATAATGAGAATGTTATGTGACACTGGTGATGTCTCAAAGAGTTCATGATGTTACAATGGCATGTCTTATATCAATTGTCAGTTCATAATCAGGGTATCGTTACACAAAGGGACTGTGATCTCACAAAGGCCATGTGTTTTTTCAAATGTGCTGAGAGGTCCAAATAGGTTTGAGATGTCACAATGTGATAGTGATATCAAATGGCAATGAAAGCTTACAATGGGTTTGTAATGTTATATTGGTGATGAAATCAACATTTTGTGAAGTCACATCTCATACTCACATGTCCAATTTCAGTTGCTACTATTTCACAATGAGGATATAAGTTCACAGAAGAAGACTGAAATATAAAAGGCCATGAATTTTCTAAAATGCTACTAAGACATGCTAGGTTTTTGAAAAAACATTGGAACAGTGATATCGCTATGGCAATGGGATGTTGCAATATGATGACTTAATAAAGTTTTGTTACCACAATTGGTGATGCCATACTGGTGATGAGTTTACAAGAGGTGTGCGATGTCACAATGGGTTGGTGACATCAAAATGACACATGTGATCTCAATTGTCAACTCACAATGAGTATATGGGCTCACAAAGGGACTGTAATGTCTCCAAAGTCAGGCATTGTCTCAAAAATGATGAAATCCTAACAGGTGTGTGTTGTCAGAATATGACAAAATGCTCATAACATCTATCAGTGTGATGTCGCCATGATCTAGATGTCACACTGGATTCAGGTATCACATTTCATACCTGGATTGGGTATGAGAGGATTGGAATTTCACAGTGGGTTAGTGATATCACTATGGAAATATGGGGTCACAAAGGGATTGTGCTACCACAATGGCTATTATATCACAATGTGTTTCTACTATAATAGGTTTGTGCTGTCACAATTGGTTGGAAATGTCACGATGACATGCCGATTCTCAAATGTCTTTAATTCAAAATGAAGATATGAGTTCATAAAAGGACTGTGTTGTCTCCAAAGTCATGTGTTGAGGCAAATATGATGGTCCTAACACATTTGTGAGTTCACAATGTGACACCCTGGTCTTGATGTCTATCAATGTGATGTCACAATGTTCATATTGTCAGAGTCAATTTCTGATATCAGATGTCATGCCTGAATTATGAGTTTGAAAACAGAATATAATCTTACTAAAGGCCTAAAATATCCTAATGGCAGAATATCACACGTTATGACTAACAGTTCATGGTCTTTGGAGCTTCAGATTCTTTCTTTGAAATTGTATCCCATTTTGAACTAGTAGAAATTGAAATTGGACATGTCATTGTAATACTACAAACTCATAGTGACATCACAAACTCATTGTGACCTCATCATCACTGTGACATCACAAACCCATTGTGATATCACATTACTGTTGTGCCTTCACAATCACATTGTGACATCACAAAGCAATTGTGAACTCTTCGCACCTTTAAAATACACATGACCTCTGTGTCATCACAGACCCTTTGTGTACCCATATCCTCATAGTGAACTAATGAAAATTGTGATCACACATAGCATTGTAGCATCACAAATACTTTGTACAATAAATATGACTGTGAAATCACATTGTCATGATGACACCATCATCTCATTGTGACAATACAAAACCGCAATGACACAATACCATTTTTCTCTTTTTTTCTTCTGTACGTTTTTTTTATTGTAAGTGTACTGTACAGAGGGATTGCAGTTACATGAGTAAGGTAATGAGTACATATCCTATCAAACATTGCTGCCTTGACATCACCTTGTCACTTTAATGTCATAGACCCATTGTGAATGCCTATTCTTTGATTTCATTCTATTTCAAATGTGCCATGTAGGTTGATATCAGGAAATCATTGTGAACTCATAACCTTTGTGACATCAAAATGTCTTTGTCACAGCACTTTGCATTTGTTATATCATTAATCCACTGTGACATCAAATACCTCTCCTGTCCTCATAACTTTTGTGAAATGCCATTGTGATATCTTAGGCCCTTTGTGAGTTGAAAATCTGTGTTCGACTTCATATTTCAAATATGACATGAGATATCTAAAATCCAATGTAACATCATGATATCACACCCCTGGACATCATAAACATTGTGTCACTTTGTGACATCTCAGACCTGTTAGTTCTTCACTTTCTTGACTGCATTTATTTTGGTGACATCAGAATCCCTTCCCAAACTCATATACTCATGGTGAGTTAATGAAAATTAAGATCCCACATGCCATTGTGACATCAACCCCTTGGGACATCTCAAATCTATTGTGACCTCCTCATCAGTATGGCATCCCAATTGTGACATCAAAACATTATTATAACATGATGTTGAGACATCACATTGTCATTGTGAAATCACTGTTCCATTGGGTTTTCACATAGTATGACCACATACTATGAAGCTCCTTCTATCACCCGGTATCCTCATATTGAATTATGAGTAATTGAAATTGGATGTATCATTCTGATATTACAAACTGTGACATTACTAAACCATTTTGACCTCATCACCATTGTGGCATCAAAAACCCAATGGGACATCTCATTTTCATTGTGACATTATGGATCACATTGTTCCCTTTGAAACCTGTTATGACCTCTTACCACCTTTGAAAACACACATGGCCTCTGTGACATCACAGAACATTTTTGTATCCATATCCTCATGGGGAACTGACAACTGACATCAGACATACTATTTAAACATTAAAAAATCCTTTCTTACATTATCATAATTGTGATATCATGTTGCAATTATGACACCATCAGCTCATTTTGACATGTAAAACTACAATGACATCATAGCATTGTAACATCTCATTGTCATTCTGATATCATAGACATGTTGTGTTTGCCTATTATGTTATTTGATTCTATTTCTAATGTGGCATGTCGGTTGATATCAGAAACCCATTGTGAGTTCATGACCATTGTGATATCATGGTGCCTTAGTAGCATCATATTGCTATTGTGATGTCACATTGCCAAATTTATGTCACAAAGGGATTCTGATGTGACAATGGTTATGACATCACAATGAGTTTCTGATATCAACCCACATGCCACATTTCAAATACAATGAAATCACAGATTTGGCATTCATAATATGAATATGATGTCACAATGACATAATGGCAAATGCTATAATGTCATTCTCATTTTGTGTTGTCACCATAAGCTAAAGATGTGATAACAACAATATGGTGTCACAATGGTTATGACATCACACCGGGTTTATAATGTTACAATGGATATGAGGTCACAATGTGTTTCTGATATCAACTATTATGCCACATTTGAAATAGAAAGAAATCACAGGATATATATTCACAATATGTCTATGACAGCAAAATGGCAATGCGATGTCTTAATGCTATGATGTCACTGTAGCTTGGTGATATCACAATGAGCTGATGATATCATAATGACAGTTTGATGATGTCACAAAGGATTTTTGATGTCACAATGGCATGTCAGATCTTAACTGCCATTAGTTTATAATGAGGATATGAGAATGAAGTCACAATGACATACACAAATGAACTGTGATGACAAAAAGGCCATGTTTTTTTTTTGTCAAAAGTGCTAAGGTTCCTAACAGGTTTCATTTGTCAAAGTGTTAATGATATAAAAATGTGTAAGTGATGTCAAACTAGTTTGTAATATCACACCTTATTTCAAATTTCAATTGCTACAAGTTCACAATGATACAAATTCAGAGAAGGAGCTTGATGTCCCAAAGGCCATGCATTTTCTAAGATGTGATGAGGTCGTAATAGGTTTGTGAAAGCATGATGGTACAGTAATATCACAATTGTAATATGATGTCAAATTATAATGTCATAAGAGTGTTGTTATAATCACAATTAGTTGGTGATGCCATAATAGTGATGAGTTCAAAATAGTTTTGTGACGTTGCAATAGCTTGGTGATGTGACAATGGCATTCGACACCTCAATTGTCAATAGCTCACAATGAGTATCTGAGTTTAGAATGGGATTGTGAGGATTCCAAAGGCATTTGTTGGCACAAATGTGATGAAGTCCAATAGATATGTAATGTGACAATGTGACACAATGGTTATTACATCTAGCAGTGTGATGTCACAATACTTAAGATGTCACAGTACATTATTAATATTTTATGACATACCTGAAATAATATGAGGTCAAAAATAGAATGAGCTCTCAATGGTCCTAACATAACACAGTGGCAACATGTCAAAACTTATGAAGACAGGACATGTTTGAGTTGTCACAGTTGTTTAGAGATATCACAATGGCAACATTTTGTCTCAAAGGGATTGTGATGTCACAATGGTTATGAAGTCAAAATGTGTTTCTGATATGAACCCACATGCCACATTTGAAATATAATGAAATCACATAATAGGCATTCATAATGTAAATATGATGTCACAATGAAAATGTGATGTCATAATGGTAAGATATCATTATAGATTTGGGATATCATAATGACCTGATGTTGTCATAATGACAATGTGATGTCACAGTATGATTATATTGTAAATGTTTGTGATATCACAATGGCATATCTGATCTCAATTGACATTTCACAATGAAGATATGGATACAAAAAGGGACTGTGGTGTCACAAAGGCCATGTGTTTTTTCAAAGGTGCTAAAGATGTCATAATTGGTTTGGGAGGTCTCAGGGTGATTGTAATGTCACAACAGCAATGTGATATAACAATGGCTTTGTGATGTCACATTGGTGAGGAGGTCACAATGGACAGGACAGCCTTGTGATGTCACAACAGGTTAATGATATCACAATGGCACTACGATATCACAAAAGGATTTTCAAGTCCAATGGCTTTGAGGTCACAATGGATTTCTGATATCCACCAATATTGCTTGCTTGAACTAGAATGAAATCACAAAATAGGCATTCACAATATGTCTATAATTTCACTGTGATGTATGCTGTCATAATTTTATGATATTTAAGCTTGGTGATGTCAAAATGGCATGTCTAATTTTATTGGTCATTAGATTACCATGAGGATCCCAAAGGTTGTTATGTGCTGAGTCCTTCAAAAGACGCATTGTGCTGAGTCCATTACACAGGTTTCTTTGTGCTATTTTTTTAAAGTATGTTGTGTGCTGTCATCCAAAAGGGTGCTATGTTCTGAGTCCTTGTGAGGTAGGTATCCCTGAAAATCAGACACACACACACACACACACACACACACACACACACACACACACACACACACACACACACACTAACAGAGGGTAACTGTGCACCTGCTTAGTGTGTGAGGTGAGGTGGATAGAGAAGAGTCTCTCCCAGCCGTTGGGCAGAGGGAGGGGTTCGATGCCATGGGCAGCTGCTGGGGTTGGGAGGAAGCCCTGAGCTGAGGTGAGGCTGCTTCTTCCTAAGGCCTGTTAGCCTTAGGGCAGTGAGGGCACCACAAGGTCAGGGATAGCGGGTGTGGTCGAGTGGGGAGGGGGCATGACTGAGGAGAGGAAAGGATGTGGCCGAAGGGACACATATCTGCTGCAGCCAGGGGCACATGGGGGCTGGCTCACTTGTGCAGCGTGGGTGTGGCAGCCCGGGAGAAAAGTGGGGGTCAGAGAGAGACAGCAGAGAGAAGAGCAGGCACAAGCACCAGGGAAGGTGGCATCAATGGCTGGCTTCTGCTGCTGTAGGATCACGGGTCTGTGCCAGGAGCACAGAGCACACAAAGCCAGCACAGCAGGCACATCCCCCCACAGGCCCTGGGAGGCTCAGAGACCAAGGAGGCACTGAATCTGAGATTCCAGTGCCATGAGCATAGCTGGGCCTAAGGTGGGCTCAACCCTGCCACCCGCCTGCCCCTGTCCTGGCCCCCTTTCCTGCTGTCCCCGTGGCATCACGTTTCAAACATGGGCTGCTGGCTCGGACCGGCAGGACCTCTGAGTCATCCAGTGATGTGCCCCAGGCCAGCTTGTGGCCCTGACCACGTCCTGGCCCCCCATCCTCTGCTCTGAGCCTGAGCATCGGCCATGATGCTGCCATTGCTGCCTGCTACACCCAGAATGGCAGGCTATAGCATCTGCCAGCAGCACACATGAGTGGCTGTCCCATAGACCCGCACCCTGTGACCTCTCCCAACCCCCCTTCCCCACCCCACCCAGACCCGCGACTCCCACTTCCCTTCTCACATCCCAACCTTGCCTCACCTGTGCCAGGGGCCAGCCCTGGCTATGCCACAAATACTCCCCAGGAGTGGGGGGGGAGTGGGTGTCATCTCAAGGATCCCACCCCCATCCCTAGTGTCAGTGTCCCAGGAAATGGGGAGATGCAGGGTTGGGTGAGAAGGGGGCATCACCAAACCCCTGGCCTGGAGCAGTGGGAACCACATAGCCCCACATCTTCACCCTTCCTCTCCTAGGTTGGAATTTTGTGGCTTTATAAAGAGGTGGGGAGCAGCAACTCCACACCTGCCTTCTCAGGTCTTTTCCTTTTTTCTGGGGGTGGGGGGATTGGATGCCGAAGATAGGGGCCCTTTGCTGTGTGAGTTCTTGTCCTCTGTTCTCAGTCACCCTCTCACCTGAGGAGGGTATCAGAAAATCACACTAGGTAGGTGACAGCGCTGGGGGTCAGATGAAAGGTGAATATCTGGGAGGAACACACTCTCTGTGACACATATACACCTGGCCTATACCCCCCACCCCAGCTGTCAACAGTACTCACAGTTTGGTCACATTTCCCAGCTCTTCCAGCATCTGCTGGTGCTCCTGGTCCATCTGTTCTCCTTGTCCCTCCAAGAATCCACCCAGTCTCCCAGAAGCATCTAGGCTGGAAATAGGGAGTGTGTCCATGCATGTAGCCTTTAGAACCCCATCCATTTCCTCAACACCATGCCCACCCCAGGTTAGACATTCCCTTGGGGACCCCATGACCCCCTGCTTGTTTTCAGTCCTTGCTCTGAGGAGCCAGCTGTCTGGGGATTCCATCACCCAGTGTCCTGGCTTAGGGTTTTGGTGAATGGGGATATAAGGCTGGTTGTTCCCAAGGGGAAGAGTTTGGCCCTGGAGAAGGCGAGAGGCAGGGTGGTGCTGTGTCATTACAGTGGTGCTCCCCTTGGGTGGGAACCCTTGGTTCTGAAAAGGGAATGGGGAATGGGAACATGCATGATCTAGCTGTACATTGCCCCAGATGAGTAACCAACAAACTTAAGAGAGGCACTACTCTGAGTCTGAGTGTGTGTATGTGTGTCTGTGTGTGTCTGTGTGTGTGTGTGTGCGTGAGAGAGAGAGAGAGAGAGAGAGAGAGAGAGAGAGAGAGAGAGAGAGAGAGAGAGAGAGAGAGAGAGAGAGAGAGAGAGAGAGAGATCATCTTTCTCCTTGTACAGCCTGACTGTGCTCAGGTGAGTGATCATTTGGCAAATTGTAGGTGCTGCATGGAAGACACTTCTGTCACTGTTCTGGATTTGTGTGTGTGTGTGTGTGTGTGTGTGTGTGTGTGTGTGTGTGTGTGTGTGTGTGTGTGTGTGTGTGTCACCATGTCTAAAAATAGCAAAAGCATTTTATTTCTCTGTGTGTATGTACTTGTTGTTGTTCTTTTTTCATCAGTACCAAGTATGAGCCCAGCCACAATTTTTGTTTTCTCCTTCACAGTTTCATGGATCCTTTATGGAAGATTTCAGTAGACATTCCTTTTCTCCCCTTTCTACCTCACTTTTCCCCCTTTCCTGTAGCCCACAATAGCTGCTGGGCCTGCGTGGCCCTCCCCTAGGAGACCTGTGTGAACTCGAGTGGACACCTGTCCTTCTATCCCAGGCCAGAAGCTTGGTGAGGCAAGTGTGTCCACAGCCACAATCTTCCAGACAGACACTCTGCTCTCAGTGTATAGTTGGAGCTAATTCAAGGGTTGGGAATGTGTCTGCCAAACATAATTAGGGAAGGAGATGGGGGAAAGGGTAGGGCAGGGGCTGTGAAGCTATGAGGTTTTGGGTGCTGGAGTACAGTGTGACATGGCAGATGTTTCACCATGACCGAGGATGAGAGGGGAACCTTACCTAGGGCGTTTATGGTCTCTGTGGGCATCCAAACCCAGGGCTCCGGGGCCCCACTGGTGGCATGGATTCTCTCCTGGGGCAGTGCACCAGTGGTCAATCCTCCCTGGATTCCTGCAGACTCCAATCGGTGTCCTGTCTGGGACGTTTCATGCTGGACAATGGTAGGCAAGTCCATTCCCCCTGCTGGAGCCCGCTTGGTATCAGGATATGGCAGTTAGATAGGGATCGATGAATGCCAGTTTCTGTAACCTGCTGTAGGCTGTCTGGAAGCAAAAGGGGACCACTGATTTTGGAACCCTTTAAGTTTGATTGGGACAATTTAAATGCTACATTTTCCAGGTTTTTTTTATTTAAGCTGGCAATTTCCACTAATGCCTTGGATGGACGTTTTTAGCTGCCAAAAATGTCGTTCAAAGCGTCACAGGCAGAGGTCCCAAACCAGATTATTTTCTTGCTTTGAACCTTGTGCCTTGACTAAGCCTTTCTCTGGCAGCTGCTGAATCTCCTCCAGTTCTCTCTAGGGTGACCACCTAAGTCGGGGACGTCCTGGGGAGCAGGGATTGTGACCTTGCCATCCCCAGCCTGCCAGCTGTGAGCAAAGAGGATTCCCAGCAACTGCACTGGATTATGGGAGATTCAGAGACCCCAGGCTGCCTCAAAGATCCTTTGTCTGCAACATGAAACGTGGGGGCGGGATGTGGTAGACCATCCTAGCTGGTCCCAGGGGGAGGAGAGGAGGCCTCTTGAGCCAGTCTTTCAGCTCATGGCAAACTTGTTCATACCTGAGTGGGGAATTGAGTGCCACAGAGCTGGTCAGCCACTGCACAGAGATCGTTGAGAAGATATGCATCCTAGAGGCCCTGGAATACATTGAGTACATCATAGCTCACATCCTATGAGTCAAAACAGTTAAGTGTGGTGCCACCAGGAGGGCATGAAGAGTGAGGAGAGAGAACTGTGGGAGAGCTACATCAGGCTTCATCAGAGGAATAATTACAGGGGATACTTACCTGAATCAGATGGGACTTTTCTGTAGTATTGTCATAGACAGATGCTCATTTATTTATCCAACAAACGTATACAGTGTGCACCATGCTCTGGGAGGTCTTAGACAATGAAAGGTTCCAGGCTGTTTCCACAGAACATGAAGAAACCTTGGTTTGAGCTGGATGCTGGTGCTTCAGGCCTGTCATCCTACTTACTTAGGAAGCTGAGATCCAAGGATGGAAACTTTTGGCCCAAGCAGGAATGGCTGTAAGACTCTTGTCTTCAATTAACTACCAAAAACAAAACAACAGAAGTGGATGTATGCCTCAAGCCATAGACTGCTAGCCTTGAGTAAAAAGGCTCAGGGATAGCACCTAGGCTCTGAGTTCAAGGCCCATGACTGACACAAAGAAATGAAAGACAGAGAGAGAAACAGAGAGAGAGAGACATAGACAGAGACAGAGAGAGACAGAGAGAGAGAGAGGAGGGAAAGACAGAGGGAGAAAAAGAGGAAAGGAAGAAAGAAGGGATAACATGCAAGACTAGGTTTGGTGTCCCTGGATCAAGGGAGCCAACCATTCACAAGCTCTGTAGGGACAGTTTCAGAGATTAAAGCCAGTATGTTGGATCAAGCGACTGACCCCTCAGCAAGTTCATGACATCCAGGAGCTGTGTGCTCAACCGAGTGCAGAGCAGCCTCAGTAGACCCTAGGGATCAGGGTGGGTTACCAGTTTCCCTGGCCTCAACGAGTTTATTTTCTGGTCAGATAAGAAGAAAGTGTCCAAGGGCTAGGAAGGTATTGGGGTGAGGGAGTGTAAAGGGCTGGGGCAAGTGATAATTAGGGAGACGAAGAGGGAGGATGATCCCAGGTCAGGTGTGTCAGGATATTTTAGCTATGATCTCACCTGACAAACCAGACTACCGGTGATCGAGCCTTTCATCCAGCCACAATGCTATTAAAAGTCCTGGCACCTTGGTTTCACCGTTGACGACCTGGCTGTTGTTCACTGCAGGATGCCTGTGCAGTACATCCTTGGGGGCTGGGGCTTTTGAGTGCTCAATCGGGCTCAATCTGAAGATGACACCCCTGGTGTTCATTCCTCCATGAGAGACAGAGGTAAGCATGCCACTGGCACAGGACAGCCTGGGAATGAGGGCGGGTGTTGGGACCCATGTTGCTCTGAGACTTCATAGAGAAGGTGCTAGGGCCCTGTGACTGCCATTCTCAGTGGCAGAAGGGGGTCTCTTTGGTGGCTCAGTCTTTAATCTAGATGGCAGATTTGGGATTCAGAGAGGGCAGGCTGAAGGTGGGGCAGGGCTGGGTAGAGACTGGTGGGAAAACCAGAGGCACTGGGATCTGAGCAGGGTTGCTTTTTTGATAATACTCAAACAGAGGAACATTCCTGGGATAGAACAGCCCTTTTCACCTTCCCAAGAGAGGGAGCTAGAGCTCCCCAGTCTCAGTCCCTTGACCAAGAAACCCTTTGGTTCCCATATCATGTGTTTGGATAACTACATCTCACTTTACTGTCCAGTGTTGAGGCAGAACTCTGAGAGATCCTGAGTCTTTGATAATGTCAGGGGATCCTCAGTATGAGATCATACTTGAACGTCCTAATTTGTTGCATGGTCAGTCCCATCTAAGACTGCCATGGTGTAGGACAAATTATCTAGAGAATCATAGCAGGGTGGGATCTGTTCTGAGAGTCTTGATTATTACGTGTGAGCTTTGAGCACCCGTGTGCCCACCTGCTTCCCTTTCTTGAGTGGATCTTTGCTAGGAAATGCTTAAAATTAGGGGTTGTCTTGTCTTTTATGCTCCAAGATAGGACTCTAACATTTGAACCAGAGCTTTACTTCTAGCTTTTTTGGGTTTAATTGGAGATAAAGAGTTCTTATGGACTTGTTGCCAAGGGTGGCATCCAACTGCAGTCCTCAGATCTTAATCTCCTAAGGAGATAAGATGACAATCATGGAAAAGTTTCTTTAGCCAGGTGCCAGTAGCTCATGACTGTCATCCTCGGTACTCAGGAGGTGAGATCTGAGGATCACAGTTCAAAGCCAGCCTGGGTAGGAAAGACCCTGAGACTCTTTTTTTAGTTTTTTTTTTTTTTTTTTTTTTTTTTTTTTGTCGGTCGTGGGGCTTGAACTCTGGGCCTGGGCGCTGTTCCTCAGCTCTTCAGCTCAAGGCGAGCGCTCTACCACTTGAGCTACAGCGCCACTTCCGGTTTTCTGGTGGTTTATTGGAGATAGGAGTCTCACGGTCTCTCCTGCCCGGGCTGTCTTTGAACCGTGATCCTCAGATCTCAGCCTCCTGAGTAGCTAGGATTACAGGCATGAGCCACCAGCGCCCAGCCCTGAGACTCTTATATCCAACAAACCAGCACAAAACCAGAAGGGGTGCTGTGGCTCAAGCCTTGAGCTGAAGAGCTCAGGGAAAACACCCAGGCCCAGAGTTCAAACCCTACAACCAAAAAAAAGAAAGAAAGTAAAACATCTTTGCCTGCAAAAATGTGGAGGTGTGGGGGGGGGTGCTGTGGTTGAGAGACCAGGTGTTGGCCTCACTGTACAGACACTTCTAAGAACTCCCCAAGTTTTCCCCAGTTTGAAGCCACAGTAGGATGAGCAGTACCTTACCAAGTACTCAAGAGGATGAGGCCTTTGGCAGGCAGTGAGTGGGTGAATGGGTGCAGAGGTCGGATTGTTGTGCCTGTATTCTCTCCATTGAAGGATGGATTTGGATGCTGAGTGTCAAAGTTTGAAGTCAAGGGCTGCAAGAAGTTCGTGGCCTGACAAATTGGGTTTCCTCTAGGTATATGAACGTGGCTAAAGCAGGGTGCTGCTGGTGGCTCACAACTGGCATCCTAGCTACTCATAAAGCTGAGATGTAAAGACCACAGTTCAAGGCCAGCTTGGTGATACTTCATATCCAATGAACCACTAGAAAACAGGAACTGGCACTGTGGCTCAAGTGGTAGAGTGATCATCTTCAGCTGAAGAGCTGAAAGTCAGTGCCCTGACCCAGAGTTCAAACCCCATGACCAGCAATAAACAAAGAGGTGGCTGAGTTTTCAACATAGCAGTGTGTATGGTAGGAAATTCCATGCTAGGTTATGAGACATTCCAGATATGTTAGAGGCTCAATCTTGTGTCTACAGTTGGACTGAGTACAATAGTGCCATCTTCTCACAGGTCAGATATGATCCAAATGGAGGGAGTTCGTGGTTCTGTTCTCAGGAACCGCTGAGGCCTAGGAATGTCCGTGTGTGTGTGTGTGTGTGTGTGTGTGTGTGTGTGTGTGTGTGTGTGTGTGTGTCTGTTTATGTGTCTGTGTGTCTGTGTGTCTGTGTGTGTGTGTAATTTTCCCTCATCTTTCTCTGTCCCCTTCTTAGGTGCCTATCCTCCTCTTTCTGACTTCAGATGGTGCCCTTCCTCCACACTGACCTTGCCTTTAGCTCCCTATCAGGGTCTACAATGAGTCGTAAATTGCCAGTGGCCTGTGTTCCATATTTTCTCTGGGGCACAAGTCTGGCTGTCCAAATATTTGGCCACCTCCAGCAGATTCTGGTACAGCAGTGCCAGCTGGCATAGGGTCTCCCATGCCTCAGAGGGAGGGCCTCAGTCATACGATGTCCTGTCCTTTTCCTCAGCTGGGCCTATGACATCCCTTTCAACAGGCTGGCAGTGGACTGGGGAATGGGGGGTGCTGGTGGCTCTGGCTAACTCAAGCTTGACAGCTGACTGAAGGCCACCCGAGCAAGGAGGATCCAGGGCTACATGGGAGGTGAGACTAAGGTGGCTTGGAAATATTGGTCAGTGTCTAGGAAATGTAAATGTACTTTATCATAGGAAAGTCTATCTTCTGGCCCCACCTGGGCCTTCTACACAATTCCGGATGCCCAGAATACAGAGGCACAGACTTTAGATTCCAGGGCCAAGGAGCTGGGGGATGAGACTGGTATGACCAAAAACTCAATGTTCTGGGATATTAGTCTTGACCTGCCTATGCCCCTCCCTCCTTGTGTACGTTCACTTCTTAACCCAGTGTTGGCCACACACTGGCCACATGTGGCAGTACTGTCAAAGTGGCGGAAATGGAGGTGAGATCTAGGATGACCAAAATCTGGATTTATGGCCTGCGGGGCTGGCAAAGGGTGTCTTAAAAAAATCTTTGAGCTGTAACTCAGGACCTAGGCACTGTCCCTGAACTTCCTTTACTCAAAGCTAACATTCTACCACTTGAACCACAGCTGAACTTTCATCTTTTTAGTTGTTTATAAGGGTCTCATGGACTTTCCTGCCTGGGCTGGCTTCAAGCTACCATCCTAAGAGCTCAGCCTCTTGAGTAGCTAGGATTGCTGGCACCTGCTAATGATGTTAGTGTGTGTGTGTGTGTGTGTGTGTGTGTGTGTGTGTTTACCGGGACAAGAACTCAGAGCCTAGATGTTATCCTTTAGCTTGTTTACACTAGGTTTGTGCTGTTCCACTTGAACTACAGTAGCTCAAATTCCCAGCTTTTTGGTGAGTCATTGGAGATAAGATTCTGCCCAGGCTAGCTTTGAATCTTGATTGATCCTCAGGTCTCAGCCTTGAGTAGCTAGGATGACAGGCTTGAGCCACTTTCACCCAGCTGATAATGGCCTTTCTCCACAGTGGACTTAGAGCTTCTGAAATCTTCTTTATTTTTTCTGTGCCTGTACTGGGGCTTGAACTCAGGGTCTGGGCTCTGGTCTCTTAACATTTTCCCTCAAGGCTGGTACTCTACCACTTGAGCCACAGCTCCATTTCTGGCTTTTGGTGGTTCATTGGCAAGAAGAGTCTCACTAACTTTCTTCCCCTGAGCTGGCTTTGACCCACGAGCACTGATTTCAGTCTCTTGAGTAGCTAGGATTTACAGAGGATGAGCCACTGGTGGCATTGGGTAGAAGCTTTTCTTAAGCAAGTGATCTTCCCTGCGTTTGCCCTGACTCCTCCATGCAAAGGAGGCCTTAGGGTCAAGGGCTGTGAAAAATAGGCGTTCAGCCACAGGAAATGGCTAGGGTCCATTGTGAAAAGTCAAGCTAATCTTCCCCTGGGCCCCATTCTGGACCCTACCCTCTGCCCTACCTGTGACTCAAGTACAAACCTTGACCCAGCCTTGAGTGTTCAGCCAGACTTGTCTGAACACACAGAACATTCATTCCCCCCATACCACCTGCTCTACACCACACCTCAGGACCTTTGTCCATGCTGTGTACCTTCTGCCTGAGGCACTTTGTCCTGTTCCACATCTTAGAACTCCAGTGGAATTTTGGCACTAGTTATATCACCTCCTGGAGCAAGTCCTTCCTTCCATTCTCCCTCTTTTTAAAATAATATTGAGTTCCAAGAGATGGAACTTGGTAGGCTGACTGGCAAATGCTCTATATTGGTGTGTGTGTTTGTGTGTGTGTGTGTGTGTGTGTGTGTGTGTGTGTGTGTGTGTGTGTGTGTGTGTTTGTGTGTGTTTGTGGGCCAGTCCTTGGGTTGAAATTCATGGCCTGGATGTTATTCCTGAGTTTTTATGTTCAAGGCTAGAACTCTACTACTTGGAACACAGCTCTCCTTCTGGCTTTTTGGGTGTTTAATTGGAGAAAAGATTCTCATATAGACTTTCCTGCATGCACTGTCTTGCAATTATGATCCTCAGATTTCAGCCTCCAGAGTAGCAAAGAGTATAGGGGTGAGCCACCAGCACCTGCCATCTCCCTCTTCCCTATAACCTCGGCCCTCCTCTGAGTCCCAGAAGAGTATGTCTCACCAAGCTCACATATTTTGCTAATCATGGACTTGAACTAAGGGTCTGGGCATCTTCCTGAGTTGCTTTTCCTCAAGGGTACATTCTATCACTTAAGCCACAGTGCCACTTTTGGTTTTTTCTGTTTATGTAGTACTGAGGAATCGAACCTCGGGCTTCATGCTCTCTAGGTAAGCACTCTATCACAAAGCCAAATTCGCAGCCCAAGGCTCACTTCTAACAGGATCTAGGAGGGTGGTATTTCAGCACAGAAATCGCTGGCCATTTTATATCTTTGCCAGGATTTGGGACCAGCCTGAGACTCGGCAATGAGGAATGATGAATGTGTGATAGCCACCAGGCCCCAGAGATCTAGGCTCACATCCTACAGAGGGAAAAGAAATATGGAGCCAGAACCTTCCACAACTCCTACAGCCTAGGAACTGTGGCCTCCCTGGAGGTAGTGGCTGGCTGCTAGATGTCCCAATAAGATACCTCAGCCAGAATGTTATGCACCTGTAGCATACAGCAGCCCAGGCAAGCCTTCGGGGTTTCACTTATTAAATGGCAGAGAAGGATGCTTTGTTCAAGCTACTGGCTCATACTTAGTACTCTCTGAGGGCTTTTCCCAGCTTGCCCAGGTTGGGGTTCTGGGTAAGGGCAACCTGCTGAAAGCCCATTGTACATACATCATCCAAAACTATACACAGAGACATGGAGTTACTGAATTCTTTTATTTCTTTGGCAGGTCCGAGGTTGAAATATGAGACTAGGCCCTATTCCTGATCTCCTTTTGCTCAAGGGTAGAGCTCTGCCCTTGAGGCACAGGCCCAACCCATGGGCATATTTTCCTGTGATCTCTTAGAAATAAGAGTGTCTAGGACTTTCCTGCCCTGGCTGAATTCAAATTGGCATTCTCTACACCTCAGCCTCCTGAGGAGCTAGCTTTAAATACAGGAGCCACTGACACCTGGCTTTCTTTTCTTCTTGTGTTCTTTTTAAAATCATGACAATCTGAAATCTTCACAGTGTTATTCCAATTGTTTACATTTGAAATAAATCATCTAGGCCTGGAGTTAGAATGCCAGGACTGCCACTCACAAATGGAGGGAGATCCTGACAAACTCATTCCTATTTATGTGAATGCTAATGGAATGTTATCAAAGTAATCAAAGTAATAATTAAATTTGTAGTTAATTCATGATTCTATTTCAGAATGCCACAGAAAAATTATTGAACTTAAATCTTCCATTCTAGCACCATGGTATGATTCCTCAAATGGAAGGATATTGACTAATTTTTAATTAATGCTTTTATAAGTATTCAGCCATTATATTTCATTAAATGGAGACATAACTTAAACTAATAATTGGTAACTATATATATATATAATTTAATGATATCCTCACATTCTCTCTCTAAATGTGTGTGTATATATATATATATATATATATATATATATATATATATATATATATATATATATACACACACAGCTATCAGTATATATATTGGGCACTATTGTGGCTTGATCACAGGTCCTCAGCATTTCCTGGCAGCTCAGTTTGCCAGAGGATGGTGAGCTAAGACTGTGACCTCACTTATGGATTGGGCATTCTAGCCCATGAGTTGAAATCCCAGCATGGCCAAAAATTTATTCATGGAATAAGAAGCCACTTTTGACACATTTTTTTTCCTGAAAAATATCCTGGGTCTCAGTATGATATATAATCTATATGCAAATATATCCTGTGTGATAGGTTGTAATAAATGAAATATTATGTGTGTAATAATACTACATAAATAAGTGTAATAAACGTCATACTCACTAAACCCATGCATGTAAATAAATCTCATATATGAATATTATTTTTTTTCAGTTCTGGGGCTTCTATTCAGGCCCTGGGAACTGGTCTAAAATTTCTTGTATTCAAGCATGGTGAGATTCCCCTTCAACCACAGTGCCACAGAGTTACCCAGACCCTGAGTTCAAATCCCAGGCCTGCCAGAAAAGTGGTCCAAATTCCAAGCCAGGGCATTTTTCCTTTGGCCAAGCACAGGGCTTGAACTCAGGTTTTGTCATCTCTGCCACAGTTGACCCTTTGATCCTAGGACCCAAGTTCAAATCTCGGGGTTGGCAAAAAATAAAAAGAAGAAGGATAAAACAGAGAAGATCGATAACGTCGTTTTACATTTTTTTCCCTTTGCATTCTGACAATCCTGGACCTAAATGAAAAGGCCCAGAAAGTGTACATGACCTTGCGTGCTGATCTTTGCCTGGCTATTAGGGAAGCCATAACCGAAACTTTAACTTAGGCCTGGTCTGCCACTAATGATTGTTGGGAGATTCTAAGAAATGCATGCCAATATACATCCATACAAATGGAATGTTATAAAAGTAACAATTAAATTAGTAGTTAGTGTATGAGTATACTATAAAATTATACAAAATAATTATACTACTTTGACTAATTTTCAATTAATACCTTATTATATATTCAACCATGGTTCTTAAAACTTGAAGGAATAATTTATTTGTTAATAATTACTAGTAATATATGTAATTTCATAATATACAGACAACTTCCTCTTGTTTTATACATATGTATACATATATATATATATACATATATATATAAATATCAATCTACATATTTATCTGTTTATACACTTGTCATTCCTGGGGCTCAGTTGTATAGTGATGGCTTGTACATACAAAGCCCTGGATTCGATTCTTCACTACCACATGCACATAAAAATCCGGAAGTTGTGCTGTCACTCAAGCAGTTGAGCACTAGCTTTGAGCATAAAACATAAGGACTGTGTCTAGACTCTTACTCAAGACCAAGGACTGGCACCGCTGCAACTCTATAAGTAGAGGACTTCAAATACCTCATCACAGAGCAAGCCATGAGTCTGGTGCTGACAGCTGCCATCTAACCTGACTTAGCCAGAGGTATGCCACTGCAACCCAGCTCCACAGAACCACATGCTGCTGGCTTGCTCACCCCTGTCATCCAAGATATTCGGGGGCTGAGATCAGACATTGATGGGTTTAAAACCCAGCCCTGGCAGGATGTCTGTGAAACTCTGTGCTGTGGCTCAAGCAAAAGTTCTTAGGACACTACCCCCAACATTTTAGTGCAATCCCTATGGCTGACTCCGCCCCCCCAAAAAACCCCCACCAACCTCAATCATTAGTTGTGAACTTTGTGCAGTTTGTGATGTGTTTCTGAAAGAATGGTGATACTGATGAAAGCACCCTAATACTAATGACAGCTTGTGGGATACAGCTATGTGATGAGTTCTTCCTGAGGTGCTGGGTCCTTCGTTTGGTGCTGTCTGCTGAGTCCTGCTCAGGATGCTATGTGCTGAGTCCTTCACAATGTGCAGTGTTCTGAGTCCTGCATTGGGTGCTGGGTGCTGGGTGCTGAATACTGTAAAGAGTGTAATGTGTTTTGTCCTTCAAAGGGTGCATTCTTTCATCTTGCCCTTGTAATAGCTCCACAACTTGGATGATTAGGCAGACAAGAATATTGAGGCTCAGATATGTCCCCATGGCAGGGACAAAATTATGTATTACTGAAGTCTAGTGAGTTGTCTACTCCAGACAATTGTTTGGTTTTGCTTTTTTCTCAGTCATAAACCTTCAACTCAGAGTCTAGGCGCTGATCCTTACCTCTTGGACTCATGGCCAGCACTCCACCACATGGAGCCAAGGACCCCCTTGCAGCAGAGTGCCACAGCCTAGGGTTGTATAGCCAAGGTCTGTCATCCTGGCTTCTCAGGAGGCTGAGATCAGAGTATCTGGGTTCCAAACTATCCCAGACACAAAAGGTCCCATGAGACTATTATCTCCAATTCATCACTAAGAAACGTGAAATGGAAGCTGGGTGCTTGTGGCTCATGCTAGTCATCCTAGCTACTCAGTAGGATGAGATCTGAGGATCATGGTTCAAAGCTAGGCTGGGCAGGAAAGTCCGTGAGACACTTAGCTCCAATGAACCACCAGAAAACCGGTGGCTCAAGTGGTAGAGCACAAGATTAGAGCTGAATTGCTCAGGGACAGCACCCAGAACCAGACTTCAACTCATACAACTGACAACAACAAAAAAGACATAAGCAAACTAACAAACCTGAAGTAGAGGGCTGAGAATGTGCCTTAAGGGTAGAGTGCTTTGCATACATGAAACCCTAGGCTTGTTACTCTGGACCACATCACTAGGAAAAAGCCTGAAATGGCTCTGTGTTTCAAGTAGGGGAGGGCAATCATTGTACAAGAGAAACTAGATACAGTGCTTATGTCCTGTGTTCAAGCTCCAGGACTAGTGTATGCACATGCACAATCACACGTGCTCTCGCTCACTCACACACAAACACACACAGAAAGTAGAAGTGAAGCTGTGACACAAAATGGGAAAGCTGTAGACTTCTGCTCTGAGATCATGGTCATCACCCATGCCCTGTTTTTAACCCCAAAACTTAGCCTCTCAGGGCCCAACTAGGAGAGGTCAAAGGTTTCAAATCCTGATGAGCTTCACCAGCCCTAGATGACAGGAAATTTTGTGATATCTGACATGTTCTTGGATATCCGAATCTTCCGGAAAGCTAAGAGAGGCATCATAGGCCCATCATTGCAGGTTATGAAACATTTAATTAGGTTCAGTGCCCTAGTTGTCTGCCAGAAGGACTACTGAATTATATTGAGCCCTGTATCTGAACATCAGAATATAGTCTCACAGAGGCAGAATAAGTGCACAGAACTTGGCCTTCCATGGGAGGTGGCATAAATGAAGGCTTCCTGTCAAAATTGAGCACTGGGGAGAGGGATAGCTTGTCTTTCAGAGCCTGCCCACACTCCTCCTCACTAAGTGGCCCATATGGAGTAGCTTGTTACACAGCTGTACAGGATTGAGGCCTTTTGTCTGCCTGTCCAGACAATGAGAGAGACTTCTTCCAGCAGGACTGGGGTGCAGAGCAACCTTCAGGCTATACTGGGAGCAGTGAGGGGAGCCCTGGAACATGCAATGTCATAAAAGCAACCTCTGTGTTATGAAGTCATAGTATTGAATACAAATTTCCTAGTTGGTACCATTCATCATAGCTCCTCTTACTCTGGAGCTTCACCTGTAGGAATACATCCATACATAGACAAAGACGTGGAGATAAGGCTCTTTTTGAGGGGGCAGATCCTGGGGTTGAACTATGAGCCTGTGTGCTGTCCCTGAGCTCCTTTTACTCAAGGGTAGTGCATTAAGCTTGAGTCAAAGCCCATTTCTGGGTTTTTCTGTGATCTCTTAGAAATAACAGTGTCAAGGACTTTATTACACTGGCTGGATTCAAATTCAGATTCTCCACATCTCAGCCTCCTGAGGATCTGAGATTACAGTCAGCAGCCACTGGTAACATCTTTCTTTTCTTAATTTTTTTAATCTGGACAATCTGACTTTTTAGCGGGTCATTCCAATGGTTTGAACTTACAAGAGACTACCCAATGTTCTTTATAGCTGCTTTCTCAGAGAAGGATTTTCTCTCCTCATGTTCCACTCTGGTCACAGGTTTGAAGTCAAAAGTGAGAAATGAGTGTCACAGGATTGAGGAGCAAATGTCCACAGGACATGCCAGTTCTGTCACTTAGCAATGAGCTGCAGTTAATTTACTATCTTAGGATGAGAGGACCAAAAGCTGGAGCGATCTTCATAGTGTCTGCATTGATCGTTTTGCCTATAAAATTATCTAATAATTTTGAATGTTGTGTGTCTCCAACCTTAACTATCTAGGACACACTAGAAGCATCTGCACATTTCTATTTTTATCTAGTACCTCCTGAGATTTAGATTAAAGTTTTGTGTGGAGCGGCTCCTTGGCAAATCCCTAAAGAAAACTGCTTGAATCCTCTTCAGGAGATCGCCTTCCAAAGCCAGCCCAAGCAGGAATCTGTGAGACTCTTATTGCCAATAAACCACCAGAAAACCAGAAGTGGAGCAGTGGCCTAGAGGGTAGAGCTCCAGTTTTGGGAGAGAAAGCCTAGCAGGAGATACAGGCCAGACCAGGCAGGGAAGTCTGAGTTGCTTATGGCCAATTAACAACCAGGTGGCTGGAAGT
Source organism: Dipodomys merriami (assembly GCF_024711535.1). Taxonomy (NCBI): domain Eukaryota; kingdom Metazoa; phylum Chordata; class Mammalia; order Rodentia; family Heteromyidae; genus Dipodomys; species Dipodomys merriami. Next base: position 493,430 of record NW_027205137.1, on the reverse strand, counting down.
AGAGCTATGGCAGTATTAGAAGCTCAGCCTTGAGCAAAACACCTGAGGAACACATCACACCCTGAGTTTAAGCCCTGAGATGTCCAAAAAATAAAATTCAAAAAGAGAAGGCCAAGTTTACGTATCAGTGCCCTACTTACTTACTTGTGTATGTTACTTCCTTGAGTGCCAACAGACTGTATGCAAAGCTTTTGCTTTCATATACTAATTGATTTTTCAGATATGCTTGTTACGCATACTGCATCATTGTCTTTATTTCAGCCCCATTGCTTTGCTCTTCCAGGGTTCCAGGCCTCTGTCCTTATAAGATGCACATTGCAGCTCTCAGCAGCTATAGTTACATTTTATTATGAAGCTAATCCAGGAACAGTCACAAATAAGGCAAGGGAAGAGATCAGAGTTTATAGAAATAACCAGTATTCAGAAAATTACACTAGGGGACACAAACTGTAGCATACTTATGTAAAAACTATCATTAAGAAAAAAGATGGGGCAGGGAATGTGGATTAGTGAGAGAGTGCTTGCCTAGCATGCAAGAAGCCCTGGCTTCTATTCTTCAGTCGCATATACAGAGAAAAAGCCAGAATTGGTGCTGTGGCTCAAGTAGTAGAGTGCTAGAGACAGTGCCCTGGCTTTGAGTTCATCCCAAGAAATGTCAAAGAGATATATAGGTAGGTAGGTAGGTAGAGAGAAAGAGAGAGAGAGAGAGAGAGAGAGAGAGAGAGAGAGAGAGAGAGAGAGAGAGAGAGAGAGAGAGAGAGAGAGAGAGAGAGAGAGAGAGAGAGAGATAGGGAGAAAGAGATAGAGAGATAGATAGAAAAATGATATATGAATCTGGTCTTGGATATCAGGAGGAAAGAAGGGAACAATTCCCAGTCATGAGGCCTTCTACAGTGTGCCAGGATACCAGTATCGCCTTCACATGACCAAAGAGCAGGAAGACTGTCTCTTTCCCACTTCTCAGGCAGATGAAGGCCCCAGAAACAACAAGGCAAAGCCAGGTTCTAACTCAGGTGCTTGGAAACAGAAGAGAAACGGCCCTGCCTGTCCTTGGACTGGGGATTTGCATTAATAATGTGGAGAATAAAGGAAGGAGAATGGACTCGCAGAGGTAAGAAGGGCCTTCAAATCTGACAGATGTAACAAATCCACTCCCTAAGAACAGAGAGCAGAGTTTTTCTACCCTGTTCCTGCCCTCTCTCTCACTAAACTGACTCTATTGGTAACCTAAAGATAGCCTGAGGCTCCCTTCACCTAAATGAGGAAGGTTATTCATTGTTTGAAGAGCCTGAGAAAGACTGACCGTGGTGTAACTCTAACAAATGTTTCAGGTTTCCCCTCATTGCTGGGTGTGCCTGGAATGAATGAATGAAGTGGTTTGCAGCTCACTTCCTTGTTGAGTGTGTACCTTCTGCCTCCTAATCCTACAAGCCTAGGTCTCTTCACCTAGCCTGGCTTTTGATACTGTTTTCTGTCCTTCAAATACAGTGTTACACTGGAGTTCTTCCTGCTAACAGGGCTAGGGCTTGAATCCTGAGAATTTCATTTGAACCTTGGATGAGTCAATGATGTTTCTTTCCTTCTTCTATAGCACAAGAATTCTAATAACATTTAGAGTTCAAGTAACTTCTCATCACCAAGGTAAACACAAGAAGCTGTTGAACATCTAACCTTTCAGAAGTGGAAGTCAGAGTGTCATAGACTTTCCTGCCCTGGTTGGCTTCACCCTGTAATCCTGAGACCTCAGCCTCCTTAGCTAGGTTGATGGGTGTAAGCTACTGGTGTTCTGCTAGGTTCAGGACTGTAATGACATTGACAATACAAGTCAACTGCTTATCACAAAGGGCTTGGGGAGCATATTAAGCCTTTCAACATTGGACCATTCAGATCCCTTTAGCACACAAGGTTATAATGCTAGAGTCTGAGAGGCTGGACAAGTGGATCTGCTACACTTCAACCTTAAGCTCTGACTCCAATTCTGGTTTACATCAGCGTTTATTTTCCAGGGAATGTTCTCCTAATTAGCAGATAAGAAAAGTACTTTGATTAACCCTTACTTTTTTCCAGTTGTGTGTCTTGTATCAAGCCTGGGCCCTGTCCCTGGGCAATTCAGCTCAAGGCTAACACTCTACCACTTGAGCCACAGCGCCACTACGGGATTTTTTTTTGGGTGGTACATTGGACATAAGAGTCTAACAGGCTTTCCTTGCCTAGGCTCTCTTTGAACTGTGGTCTTCAAATCTCAGCATCCTGAGAAGCTGGGGTTCCAAGTGTGAGCCACCCGCATCCTGCCAATTGTATATGACAGTCCTGGGGCTTATTTTTTTCAAGGCTAGGACTCTGCCATTTGAGCCACTCCACTGCTTCTGGCTTTTTCTGAGTATGTGGCACTGAATATTCAAACTCTGGTAATCATGCATGTTGAGCCAGCTATTTAGCACTAAGCCACATTTCTAGGCTCGTGCTTACAATCTCATCCCACAACTTGTCTGTCCAAAAAAAAAAGGCTTCTGAGTATAAATCATTGAAGAAATCCCTATAGGAAGGTGTTCAAAGATAAATAAGACAAAGCTCATACTTGAGAGAGACTCTAAACTTGTGAAGACTATTACAAATGCCTCCATTTAATTATGTATCATGTTTCAACACAAAAAGTTTTAATGAAAAATGAGTCAATGTCCTAAATTATTGTGTAATTTTATAATAGATGTGCGAAATGTAATAAATATGTGTATGATAACTCTAAATAAAATACACAATAAATGAATGAATCAAAAATAAAATAAATACAAAATCAATAATTAAAATCATAATATGTAACAAACATAATTATGTAAGTATATATCCTATATTACATATGTGCAGAAATATCTTTTCCATTACAGGGCCTCCATTCAGGCCATGGGAACTCTAGCCTGAATTTCATTTTGTCAAGGACAGTAAGCTTCGCCTTCACCCATGGTACAAAAGAGTTACTTGGACGGTGAGATCAAATCCCACCAATGGTAAAAATATTGGCCCAGTTCCAAGATAGTGACTTAATTTTTTAAGGAAAGCAGTTATGTTTATTCAGTTACATACTGAACATTAAAAAAAGCAGTGTAGAGTTTTGTACAGCTATTCAGATATCCTTCCCTTACTCCCAAAGTGATTCTCTGAAAACTACATTGTTTTTCTTTTTTGTATGTTTTTTTATTATAAAAATGTTATATGGAGGGGTCACAGTTACTTGAGCAAGGTCATCAGTATATTTCCTATTGAGCATTGTTGGCTCCTCCTTTGTTTTCCCCCTACCATCCCTTCCCTCCCATCTCCAAAACTACTCCCCCTGCCAAGCTGAGTGACTTATTTTTAGTTTTGGCTTGGCATGGGGTTTGAATTCCAGTAGTGGCAAATCTGCACTTTCCCTCACATTGCTACAGATTTACCAAGATCCTGAGGTCAAATCCCGGGCTAGGAAAGAAAACTGACAGAAATTCCAAATCAGGGAGCTTTTTTTTTTTTAATTTACTTACTTAATTAATTAATTTCTTTTCTTTTCTTTTCTTTTCTTTTTTTTTTTTTTTTTTTTTGGCCAACCATGGGGCTTGAACTGAGGTCTTGGCAACTCTGCCTCAGCTTCGATCACCCTAGGCTAGGTGCTGCTCGGGACCCATACCCAATCCTGGAATCCTAGGCCCAAAGGGCTTGCATGAGGAAAATAAAGTGGGATAGAACGAAAATTGGGGAGATGCAGAGGGCTAGGGGGTTTTATGTTTTTCTCTTTGCACAGTGACCATCCTGGGTCTGAATCAGACGGCTGCAAAATGGATCTGACCTGCCATATCTGAAGGCTGGCGTGCTATCAAGGAAACCATAGGACAACCTGTCAACATAGGCCCTGGCTTCAAATCATGGTCATGACACCTACCAATGGCAGGAGATCACAAGAGACTCATTCCTGCCGGGCGCTGGTGGCTCACACCTGTAATCTTAGCTGCTCAGGAGGCTGAGATCTGAGGATCCCGGTTCAAAGCCAGCCCGGGCAAGAGAGACCATGAGACTCCTATCTCCAATAGACCACCAGAAAACCGGAAGTGGTGCTGTAGCTCAAGTGAGCTGAATCGCTTAGGGACAGTGCCCAAGCCCAGACTTCAGGCCCCACGACTGACCAAAAAAAAAAAAAAAAAGAGACTCATTCCTATGATAGGAATACCTATTGAAAGAGAAGTTTGTGAATCGGTCGAGTCTAAAATTGGATGCAATAATCCCAGGACACTGATCGATCTCAATACTTTATTAATCATGAAAAAGAATGCTATTCCCTTAATTGTGGTATAATAAATACCTAAGAGTTAGTAGGAACGTAGTATATGTCATTCAATCATAGATAGGCGGCTATGGCTCTTTTTACCAATATATATTTATTTGTAAACCACTGTCTGCCTATCCATGTATAGCTGTTTTGTACAATCCTGGGGCAAGATCTCATCACCTGGGAACCACTTGACAGCTTCATTGGCTAGAGGCTGCCGTGCTCACACTCACCCATTCATGAATTGGGACTGTATGTCCCTGAGTTCAGATCCTAGCACTGCCAAAAATTTAATCTTGGATTAAGAAGGCAATCTGTTTTCCTTTTCCGGGAGAGTCCTGGGTGTCAGGCATGATTGAGAAGACATCTACAAATCTAGATGCTATGTGATAGCATGCAAACAATATAATACATTGTTAGGTGTCATCACAGTCAATAAAATAAACGGTAAATAAATGAATAAAACAAAAAAAATTCAATGAATAACCACCCCAAACATAATATAATCTGACATCTGTATGGAAGTTCAATCCTATCTTTAAAATGTATGTAAGGAGTATGCTTTCCCGGAATAGGCCTTGAATTCAGGCCTATGGAACAGGCCTGACTTTCTGGTCTTCAAGCACGATGAGCTTCCCCTTCCCGCAGAGTGCAACAGAGTTACACAGACCCCGTGTTTAAATCCCAGGCCTTGCAGACAAAAAAATGCCGCACATTCCAAGCAAGGGAGCTTCATTCTCATTTTAACTATTTTTTTAAGTTAACTTCGCCTTTATTTGATACATTTTGATTTTATAACACTAGAGTTTTTCAAAAAAGAGGTTTAAACTTTTACGTTTCAGCATAGCACATTGGTGTTTCTATTTTGACCATCTTCCATGAAGAGTGAACATGAAAATAAGAACACCATTTCTCCCTAGAAGGTTGGGACAGTTGATTTTATTTATATTTAGAGTTATTTCTATAATTATAAACTCTCAACATTTGTGTCATTTTAGTTTGCCTCAGTGCCTACAACAAAATACACTAAGGGAGTCATAGCACAAAAAGTTGGGTTTCTGAATAAAAACTCACTTTTGTGAGGACAGCAGGTACTTGTAAGCATTTGGGGAATAAACTAGATTGTAAAATGAAAAACAAAAACATTGGGAGTTGGATGTAATCAGTAGTGGAGTATTTGCCTGAAGAGCATAAGACTCTGGAATAAATGTTTCCTAAAGCTCAAAGTGTTAGAATTTTATGATCTGTATAAACAAAAATTTTTTTTGGTCGTGAGCCTGAACTCAGGGGTTGTCCCTGCACTCTTCAACTCAATATGATTAATCTATTGCTTAAGTCACAATGCTACTTCTGGTTTTCTAGTGGTTTATTGGAGATAAGAGTCTCACGGACTTTCCTGTCCAGGCTGGCTTTGAACCACCATCCTCAAATCTCAGCCTCCTGATTAGCTAGGATTATAGGCATGAGCCACCGTGTCAGGCACGTGAATAAACTTCTTAAAGATTGATTCTGAGAAAAGAAACCTGGAATATACTTTTAGTATAAATAATTTATAATGCCATGTTTAAGGCACTAATTCAGAAGTATTTATTCATTGGCTGCTTTTTAGTTTATTTAAAGTTTATTTATATATATATATCCCTAATTAATATATATATATTATTAAAAACGTAGATTTGAAGTGTACCTAAGAGCATATGTGCTCATGTAAAGTTATGCAACTGCACAAGCTTCATTATTTTTTTCCAGTTTGGTTGGTACCATAAATTATGTGGGATTTTTCTATTGTTTTGTTCTCTGTTTTTGGAGGATTTCTCTCCCTTTTATCCCCCTCTCCTGCTCCATGAACTTGAACTCAGCTTGCTCTTTCTTGGCTTGGTTGTTCATAGCTAATTTTCTACCACTTCAGCCATACCTGTATCCGGGGTTTTTGCCAGTTTATTGGAGATGATTTCTCTCAGGCTTTTCTGCCTTCATTGGCTTTGAAATTTCATCGTCCATTTTTCAGCCTCCTGAGTAGCTAGAATTACAGATGTGAGCCAATGGGGTACCTAGGGATAAATTAGACTTTGGTTGGTGTATTCTTTCTGTTTTTCTAAGCATGGGATCATCTAATATAGAATTTCGGTGAATGTCCTGGGTCTGAAGTAAGATATATAATACATATGCAAATCTGTATAGTTCTAATAATACGTAATGAATTTAATACGTGTTATAAGTGTAGTAATAGTCAATAAATATAATGAATGACTAATACAAAAAATAAATACCCTCAAAGCAATATACAGTATACATAAGTATGTAGATATTAATCGTTTTTTTCAAGTGTGGATGAATATTACTTAACAGGGCTGGGGATTGAATTCAGACCTAGGGAACAGTCCTGAATTGCTTGTATTCAAAGAGGGTGAGTTTCCCCATTCTCCACAGTGCATTAGAGATTCCCAGACTCTGAGTTCAAATCCCAGGCCTGGCAGAAAAAAACGGACACAAATTTCAAGCCAGGGATCTCCATTAGTATTTTTAATATTTTTGAATTTTAAAAAGATTTATTTTATTTTTTATATACTTTATTAAAATTTATTATATTTATTTATTCATTTATTTTGCCAGGCATGGGGCTTGAACTTAGGTCCTAGCAACTCTGCCTCAGCCTCCATCACCCTAACCTGGGATGTTGAAGCTTCTGGGCCCACAGACCATCCTGGGATCTGAGGCTTCAGGGCCTGACAGGAAAACAAATTGAAAACAGCACTGAAAAATAGCCGTTAATTGCAGAGAGTTGGTGGTTTCTCCATTTTCCTTCCTTGCATGGTGACCATAACGGTTCCAAATGACACAGCTACAACCTGTAGGTCACCTGGCATTGCTGAAGGCTGGCAGGCTGGCAGTGAACCCATAGGCCAATCTGGACACCTAGGTGTTTGAATCCCAGTCATGGCACTTAGAAAGGGCTGGAGAGCCTAATAAACTATTGCTTGTTCATAGGAACCCCAGAGGAATGTCATCAATGTCATGGTTGGATGAGTAGTTTGTCAATCAGTCTAACATAAAATTAAACCCAGTATTCACAAGATGTGGATTGAATTTAATTCACATTATGCATTATGCATTAAAAGAATACGTGTGTGTGTGTGTGTGTGTGTGTGTGTGTGTGTGTGTGTGTGTGTGTGTGTGTTTTGTCAGTAGTGGGGCCTGAACTCTGGTCATGGGAACTCTCCCACAGCTTTTCAGCTTAGGGCTAGTGCTGTACCATTTGAAATACAGCACCATCCCGGCTTTTTCTGATCCTGTGGTGCTGAGGAATAGAACCCAGGGCTCATGCATGCAAGACAAGCACTCTCCCAGTGAGCCACTTTCCCAGCCCCTAAAAGAATACAATTGATTAAATAGACTTCTCACTACATACCTGTGAATCACTAGGAAGGTAGTATATGTCATTGAATACTACTAGATAGACATCATTGGAAGTATCTAAATTTCTAAATATATATTTATTTTTATACCACCGTCTGCATAGAAAAGTATTGCTATTTTGGCCAAAACTGAGTCTCGATCCCAGGTCCTGGGATCCACCTGGCATCTGAATGTGCTAGAGGCTGCCATGCTGACATTCACCCAATCATGAATTGTGCCTCCTAGTTCCTCAGTTCAGGCCCCAGCATTGCTAAAAATGTCTTCCTAGAGAAAGATTCCAAGTGTGATACCTGTTTTCCTTTTCTGTGCAAATGCTGGGTGTCAAGTATTATGTATATAATATGCCTGCAAAGCTCCATGCTATGGAATAGATTTGAATGAATGTAATAAATGTTATAGGTGCACTCACAGTCAGTCCATAAATAAATGGTAAGTAAATAAATAAATAATAAAATATAATGAATCATTCCATCAAACACGATATAAACTGAATATATGGATGTAAGTATAAATCATATAATAAACATGTCTATAAATGTTATGTTCTCCAGGGCTGGGGCTTGAATTCAGTCCTAGGGAACAGGACTGAATTGCTTGTCTTCAAGGGAGGAGAGCTTTCTTTTCCTCTATCCCCCTCAGAGCATCAGAGTTACCCAGATCTCAAGATGCATCCCTGCCTGGCAAACAACAAAATGGCACAAAATCCAAGACAGGGAGCTTCAGTAATATTATTAATTAATTAATTTAGTTTTTGCCATTCACGGGGCTTTAACTCAGGTCGTGGCAATCCTGCCTCAGTTTCCATCACCCTTGCATGCATGAGCCCTGGGTTCTATTCCTCAGCACCACAGGATCAGAAAAAGCCAGGAATGGTGCTGTATTTCAAATGGTACAGCACTAGCCCTGAGCTGAAAAGCTGAGGGAGAGTTCCCATGACCAGAGTTCAGGCCCCACCCACAGCCCATCCTGGGTCCTAGGCCTCGGTGACTAACAGGAAAACAAAATGAAAACACCACCAAAAAAAAGCCACAAACCGCAGAAGGTCAGCAGTTTCTATCTTTCTTTCTTGCACGGTGACCATCCTGGGTCTGAATGACATGGCTGCAACCTGTAGGTCACCTGGCATTGCTGAAGGCTGGCGGGCTGTCAGTGAAGCCATAGGCCAACCTAGACGCTAGACCCTGAGTTCGAATCCAGATCATGCCACTTAAAAGGGGCTAGAGAGCCTAAGAAACTATTGCCTGCCATAGGAATACCAGAGAAATGTGATCAATGTCATGGTTGGATAAGTAGTCCCTCAAAATGAGTCTAGCATAAAATTAGACCCAATAATCACAGGACACAGATTGATTTTAATTCATAGTTTATTATGCATTAAAAATTATTATTGATTAAATGGAATCCTCACTAAATACATGAGAATTGTTAGGAACGTAGTATATTTCACTGAATATTAGATAGACACCTCTAGCAGTACCTAAATATCTAAATTTATATTTATTTATGTACCACTATCGTCATAGAAAGTTACTGCGATTTTGGCCAAACAGGGGATTGATCCCAGGTTTTGGGATCGACTTGGCAGATGAATGGGCTAGAGGCTGTGGTAGTGACACTCACCCATTCAAGAATTGGGCCTCTCAGGCTTTCAGATCAGGTCCCATCATTGCCAAAAATTTCTTCCTGGTGTAAGATTTCAAGTGTGACATCTGTTTTCCTTTTCTGTGCAAGTTCATAATATGTCTGCAAAGTTACATGCTATGGAATAGATTGGAATAAATGTAATAAATGTTATGGGTGCACTCACAGTCCGTAAAATAAATGCTAAACCAATAAATCAATAATAAAACATAATGAATCGCTCCAACAAACACAATATAGACTGAATATATAGATGTAGTATAAATCGTATATTTAACATGTCTATAAATGTTATGAGGTGCTTGAATTCAGCCCTAGGGAAGAGTTTAGTTCATGCATGATTCTCATAGGAAATGATAGGCAAGACGTATGTCACAACAAAAATTTTTAATTAAGAGTTCATGAAGTGTGACAATAAGAATAACATTGAGGAATTGGAGGAAATGGGAAAGATCCAAGAATCAATACTCACATGTTGTAGAGCCCATGGGCAGCAAAGATGGTGCTGATAGGGAGTTGAGTGGGCAGAGCCTGATTTGCTTTATGTTCAGTGCGTAACCAGACCGTGGAAACTTAGGTGCATGATAGGGTGTGACCTTGACAGTGATTGGTTCCTCTTCCTCCTTATTTGCTCTACAAAAAAAAGACAGAATGCCCCAAGAAGTTACTATAATTTCAGACAGCCATTGGGCAATATTTTTGCAGTTCCAAAAAGCCCTGGATGAAGTTTACCTGAAGGGGTATTCTATTTTTGAGCCCATTTTCCTTTGGTTGTTTGCAGGTGTTACATTGATTTCTGCAGTTTTAACTCAAAAGGGGGAGCCATTAGAGTAGGTTCACACTCCCCTGGGGGGCACACCTTGGGTGTACTCTCAAGCAGACCAACTTGCACATGCTATGGTAAAGGGAAGGACCCAAGCCCAAAGGCATTATTGCCTTGACCCTCACTCCATTATTTTTCCTTTTCCGTTGAATGCTCACTCGAGCCAATGCTCATCTTGCTCTCTTCTTAGAGGGGTTTCTAGGCCAAATTGACTGCCATTATGGGCCATTCAAATAGACTGTCATGTTATGGTGACCCCTCAAAATGCCATCTCTATTTTCTGCTACGCCTATTCTTGGCGCCCTCCATGTTTTTACTGATGGAGGTAAAGCAGGCTCTGCGTATGCAGCCTTTGAAGAGCCAGACACAAAGATTCCCACCTTGTCAAGGGTCAGCACAATATAAAGAAGTGCTGGCCATAATTATGGCACTTCAGGACATTCAAAAACCCTTTAGTTTGTATTCTGATAGCCTATAAAACAAAAAAGGGGAGTTAATCCCCATATACAGTTACAGATAGCTTTGTTTACCATTAACATTTTAAAATTTTCAAAAGGGGCAACTGAATCCAGATTTCAGAAGCACTGGGGACAACTATTCCCTAAGCCCCAAATAAAAGTCAGGTGGAAGGACCCCCTGACACAACAATGAAGAGGACCTGACCCCCTAGTTTCCATGGGCAGGGGATTTGGATGCGTTTTTGCCATAGGGGAGACAGCCCCCATTTGGATTCCTGCCAGGAATCTTAAGTTTTTACCTATCTCCTCTATACAGGAGGATACATAAGGATAAGCTAACTAACAAGGAAGAAAAATGGCTATGGTGGCCTAGGCTTGTGTTTAAAAGAGAAAAGCCGAAAGATAATTATTAACCAACCCCAACGGCAACCAACCCTTGAGAAACTCTTGTGTTCTCTAACAATTGCAGATGGCGATACTCCAGCTGTTGGCTGTCCTGACCCTCCCAGTCCTGACAATGGCCCTATGGAACCTGCATCAACTTCGATGAGTGACCTGGGCAGTGATCAGTGCTGGCAATGCAGAAATCATCAATAGCACCACAAGAGAAGTTGTCCCTTTGACCTGGTGGCCTGACATTCATTTTGATCACACCCTATGTCATTATGTATAGACCATTTAATATTTATGTTGGAGCTAATTATTTTAATGTCACCTGCTCTAATTGTTCTTTTAGTAATTGTTTGTATAGCGGCATTATTGAATCCATACTTATTGTTAAACAACCACCTTTTGTTATGCTTCCAGTTTAGATCTTTTTCAGCCCCAGAGCCAAATAGCTGGATTAGAACAAGCCCCACCTCTGCACTCTGAAGTGGCAAAGACTGTATTCCATCCTTGACAAATGTTAAAGGACTAGTAATGGCATTGCTTGGCATGGAAATGCTTTTGCTGATGGTTTTTCTATGCCTTACTTGCATTATATGTGCACTACAAAACGCTTATGAGCTTATCCAGGCAGTTACATAAGATCAAGATCCAAGTGAATAAATTTCCCTGAGAGGAATCGCAGCCAGAGACGGGTAAGAGGGGTTATCAGTCTGGCCAACCTAAGACAGGGCCTTCAGCTTTGCTCTGAAGAAGTTCCCGATGATGGGTCAGGCAGAAAAGGCGATCCACCCAACCTAAGACAGGCAGGTTCACTTCTTTAAACAAAGACAGGGGAGCTGTTGGGAGCCATTTCGAGCTTAAAGTAAAGCTCAAATTCATCTTGACCCCTGTGCTCGCTTAAAGACATGTACAAGGAACTGGCTTACTTAAAAGACACCAGGTGCCCAGGATTGCTTTGCTAAGTCTGCAGTTTGTTTTAAAATTTCCTTGTTTTTCTGGACTATAGTAGAATGGCCTGAGTGTGGGGGCCCACGAGGATGCACCATGCCGCATGTGTGGAACTCCCAATACCCAGGCTGCTCCCAGGTTCTGAAGAGGATGACCTTATGAGATACTGACTGTTATATATGCCCAGGAATTAATTGAACTGCTTTGGACATTTCTAACTGTGGTGGGACTGATGATTATTATTGTGCTATGTGGGGATGTGAGGTAACTGGGATGGGCTCTTGGATCATGCACAAGGGCCCACCCTATCCTTGTCTGGCGAATCTCACCACCCAGACTTGCCTCAACCCCCCTGCATGGCCAATGCTATCCTTACCAATGGAATCCTTTTAAAATAACCTTTACAGAGGAGGGAAAAAGATAACTAACTTGGAAGTGGGTCTGCCATTAAAACAAAAAAGAGAGAATCTACAGAGCACATGGGCAGCAAAGATGGTGCTGATTAGGGATGTGAGTGGGCAGAGCCCAATTTGCTTTACAGTATGTAACCAGACCTTGGAAGCTTAGGTGCATGATAGGGTGTGACCTTGAAATAATTGGTTCCTCTTCCTCCCCTCGCATGCCACCCACTCTTTCTTGCTTTAAAAATGGCTTGCTCTGTGTTAATAAAGGAGTTTTCCTGCTTGAGTTGACTCCCTGCTGTGTCTGATTGTCTCCCGGGATAAGGGAGGCTGGGGAACAGGCGAGTGGCTGCATGTACCTTTCCTAGGACTCTGTCTGTCTTTTGTGAGATGAACGAAAACCCGACAACATGGTAGATGGGATTCCAACACAGCTAGCCACATCTCCTACTCTATCCAAATAGGTATTTATTAGCATACTAGCTTCAGCTTATGAATGGATGAATATTGTGCCCCACCCCAACCCCGGGGCTCAATCTAAGGTCTCGGGAACCCCCTAGCTCCTTAGTTGCTCACAGGCTGGTATCCTCACCTAGACCCTTTTGCCAATTGGGCCTGCTAAGCTCTGAGTTCAAATCCCAGTACTGCCAAAAGATGAATCCTAATATGAGAAGCCCATTGATCCATCTGTTTTCCTGTCCTGTGAAAGTCCTGGGTCTCAGGGAGGATGGAGAATTCTATATAGGCAACTCTATAACCATAGGAATAGGTTGTTATCCACGTTGGCACAGTTATGTCTGTCATTATACTCAATAAAACACAAATGCATCCATGACTAAGACACACAATAAAAAGAGTAACTACACTGAATGCATGATGCATTTCATACATATATGTAAATAGAGATCCTATGTGTAAAATAGGTGGGTACATTATTTTTTCCAGTGCTGGGGCTTCAGTTCAGGACCTGATATTGTAGTCTTCAAGGATGGTGAGCTTCCCTTTCCCCCACAGTGTTATAGATTTACCCAGACCTGAGTTGGAATCCCAGCTATAGCAGAAAACTGGTGTGAGTTCTGAGCCAGGTTGCATTATTATGATTATTATTATTATTATTGCCAAGGAAAGGATTTGAACTCAGTTTGTGGTAACTCTGCCTCAGCTTCAATCACCTTAGGGTGGTGGGCTGCAATGGGCCCATAGCCGATCCTGGGATACTAGGCCATGAAGTCTTGCAGGAAAACACACATGCACACACACACACACACCAAGTAAGAGAGAGAGAGAGAGAGAGAGAGAGAGAGAGAGAGACAGAGACAGAGACAGAGACAGAGACAGAGACAGAGACAGAGACAGAGACAGAGAGACGGAGAGACAGAGAGACGGAGAGACGGAGAGACGGAGAGACAGAGAGACAGAGAGAGAGAGACAGACAGAGAGAGAGAGAGAGAGAGAGAGAGAGAGAGAGAGAGAGAGAGAGAGAGAGAGAGAAAGGGGAGAGAGAGAGAGGAAAGCCGTGGGATGGATTTTTACATTTTGTTCCTTTCCAAGGTGACCATCCTGGGTCTTAATGACATGCTTACAAAGAGTACTTCACCTTGCATTGGTGAAGGATAGCGGGCTATCAGGGAAGCCATTGGCCCATGCAGCAATGTAGGCTCTGATTTCGAGTCCTGGTCCTGACACATACCAATATGTGGAATTCCCAATACACTCGTTCTTATGCATCGAAATACCGATGGAATGTGAGCAAACTCATGATTGAATGAGAAGTTTCTGAGTGCATCAATCAGTCTAGTCTAAAATTAGATGCAATGATCCTAGGATGCTGATTGATCTTAATGAATAGTCTATTAAGCATGAAAAGAATCTTATTTCTTCAATGGTGGCATAATAACTACCTAAGAGTTGGTAGGAACCTAGTTGATATACTTGAATCCTAGGCAGATGTCTCTGGCACTCTATACAAACGTATTTATTGGTATACTACCACCTGCCTATCCATGTATGGCTATTTTGTCCTCCCCTGTGGCTCGATCTCAGGGTCTGGGAACTGCCTGGCAGCTTCCTGGGCTAGAGTTTGCCATGTTGACACACCCATTCATGAATTGGGTCTGCTAGGCCCTGAGCTCAGGTCCCAGCACTGCCAACATTTGTATCATGGAGTAAGAAGTGGAGTGTAACACCTGTTTTCCTTTTCTCTGAGTGTCCTGGGTGTAAGACATGAAAGAGAACATGTCTACAAATCTAGATATATGTGATAGGATGTCATCAATATAATAAATGGAATGCGTGTTATCACAGTCAATAAAATAAGTGGTAAATAAATGAATAAAACCGAAATACAATAGATAACCACAACAAACAGGATATGGACTGAACATCAATAGGTAGGTACAAATCCTATCTTTACAATGTATATAAATAGTGTGTTTCCCAGGGCTCGGGCATGAATTCAGGCCTAGGGAGCAGGCCTGACTTTCTTGTCCTCAAGCATGGTGAGCTTCCCTTTCATCCACAGTGCTGCAGAGTTACCCAGACCCTAAGTTCAAATCCAAAGCCTGGCAGATAAAACAGCACCAATTGCAAGCCAGGGAAATTTTTTTGCCAAGCAAGTTCTTGAACTCAGGTCATGGCAACTCTGCCTCAGCTTCCATCACCCTAGGCTGTGGTGCAGCCACTGGAACCACAGACGATCCTGGGATCCTAGACCTCCAGGCCTTGCAAGCTGGGGGGGAATGCACAGAAAATAAGTAGTGGGATGGCCTTTTTAGATTTTGCACCATGACCATCTGGGTCTGAATGACACAGCTCCAAAGGGTACTTCACCTTGCATTGCTTAAGGCTGGTGGGCTATTGGGCTATTGGGCCATAGTCTTGCAGGGCAATATAGGACTAGAGTCGAATCCCAGTCATGTCACTTCTGGAAGATGGGAGATCCTAAGAGACTCATTTCAATCTATAAGAATAACGGTGGAATGTTATAAATGTCACTGTTGAATGAGTTGCTCATGAATGATACTCGTATAAAATTAGACATCATGGTTTTAGTCGGCTGGTTGATTTTATATAATATGAAACATTAAAAGAATACTCTTTCTTACAGGGATGCAATGATTTCAGGACACCAATTTACTTAAGAGTTTATTTATTTATTTTTTTATTGTGAAAATAATGTACAGAGGGTTTACAATTACATGGGGAAGATAATGAGTACATTTCTTATCAAGCATTGTAGCTTCCTCTTTTGTTTCCCTTTCCCATCCATTAACATCCTTCCCCCGCCTCCCAACCCAATCCTCCCCAACCCTCCTTCCTCACCACACCCCCACACCAAAGTTGTAAAATTAGTTTTCAACATAACGACTTGTACATCTCATTGAGGATAAAAACAATAACATTAATTACATGGAGGTATAATAATACCCAAGAATGGTAGGAATGTAGTCTATATAACTGAATAATGGATAGACATCTCTGGCACTCTATAAAGATATATATTTATTAGCGTACTACCATCTGAGTGTCAATCTGTTCTTATTTTGTCAACCGCTGGGGCTCAATCTCAGGCCATGGGAACTTCCTGTCAGCTCAATTTGCCCCAGGATGGCATGCTGACAGTGACCCATTCATGAATTTGTCCCTGTAGGCCATGAGATCAGATGTCAGAACTCCCAAACAACGAATCATGGAATAAAAAGCTGATGGTGACACATGTTTTCCTTTTCTGTGAAAGTCCTGGGTGTCAGATATGAAGCAGAATACATATGTACACCTATATCATATGTAATCAATGTAATCATTGTTCTATGTGCCATAATAGACAATAAAATAAAGTCAATACATGAACAAAACAAAAAATAAAATGAATAAATATACTGAACTCAATATGTACATACATATGTGTGTAAATATAAATCATATACTTAAAATGTACATGAATAGGATTTTATTTAGTGCAGAGGATCGATTTCAGGCCTAAGGAACAGATTGAATTTCTTGACTTCAAGGAGGCAAGCTTCCTCTTCCCACACGGTGCAACAGAGTTACCAAGACCATGAGTTCAAATCCCAGTCCTGGCAAGAAAAATGGCATCTCTATGCTATATGAAACCCAATTCTTAGGTATTTCATTCGGCCTCCATTTTATGAATGTGATTGTTGAAATGCTTAATAAAGTATTAACTAAAATCGATCAGTGTACTATAATATAATTGTGTATAATTTTATACTGGAATCATTCAAGAACTGCCCATTCAATCATGACATACATCACATTCCATTGGTATTCATATGGATAAATGAGTTTCTTAGTATCTCCTGCCATTTGAAAGTGGGAGGACCAGGATTCGAACTGTGGGTTCCAGCTCCCACCACTTAAACCTGAGGATAGGGAACTCACCGGTCTGTCCAAGAACATCAGCAAGACAAATGATTAGGCAGGCACCAGTGGCTCTCAGCAGTCCTCCTTGATACTTACAAGGCTGTGAAAGGAGGGTCATGTTCAAAGTCACCCTAGGCAGGAAAGTCCTTGAGACAACTATCCAACTTAAGTGGAAACAAAGCCACAAGAAGAGACATGTGGCTCACGCTAGCCTTGATCCAATGCAGCTCACAGACTGTGCCCAGATCCTGAGTTCAAGGTCTGAGACTGGCAACAAACAGCCATACACAACAATTTGTGCAGCCATCCAAGTAAAGCAGGTCACCCTTTTGTACCCAACTGAATTGGACAGAGTTCTCTGGGAAAGGGTCTGGTGAAGCCGCTGTCATTTTTACTCCGCCCATGCTGCATGCATCACAGGATTCCGGCCACAAACCCATTCTTTCCTGGTTCTTTCTGACCAATGGGATTCAAGAATGCTGGCCCACATTCCATGCTGCCCTGCAGCACCAGAATTCCCTCTGTTGGTTGACACCACTACCAGCGATTGAGGAAAGTAGAGGTGGCTGAGTGGTGAGCAAGAGATTCGAGGTAACTTTGGAGTAAGTTAGGATATTGAACTCTTAGTCACTGAGTGGGAGAATAGAGGAGTTCCCAGAGCCTGGGAATGTGGCCAGCCCATCTTTCCCATCACAGCTCTCAGATGTCTGAAACAACAAGATTCCATGAGAGAGCTGAGGACAAGAACTACTACGAGAACACCAGCAGAAGAATACTCCCGTCAGATCTGCAACATTCAACAAAACAAAGAACACGAAAAAGAGAGGGAGGCTCAAGACAAACATCCTCTTATACATATGATAGAAACAATTGCATAAAAGGAAAAAAAACATTTAAATACTTATCTTGGAGTTCATTCCATTAACATCAACTTATCTGAACTTAGTTATTACAAATAAGGGAAACCATGGGACTTATGATTCTTTGGGCCTGGCTTACTTCACTTAATGTAACTTTTTCCAAGTCTTTCCATTTCCTAACAAATGGGGCAATGGCATTCTTTCTGATGGAGGCATAGAATTCCATTGGGTATATATACCACATTGTCTTGATCCATTCATCTACTGAGGGGCATCTGGGTTGGTTCCATAACTTAGCTATGGTAAATAATGCTGCAATAAAAATAGTCATGCCGGTAGCTTTAGTTTGGTCTTGTTTGTGATCATTTGGGTAAATGTCCAAAAGTGGGATTGCTGGCTCATAAAGGAACTCTATGTGGAGTCTTTTGAGGAATCTCCATGCTGCTTTCCAAAGTGGTAGAACAAGTTTACACTCCCACCAACAATGCAGTAAAGTTCCCTTCTGTCCGTATGCCCTCCAGCAGCTGTTGTTATTAGAAATTTTTATTATAACCATTCTAACTGGGATGCGGTGGTATATCATTGTTGTTTTGATTTGCATTTTTTTATGGCTAGAACTTGAGCATTTTTTCATGTGTCTATTGGCCATCCTTCTTTCCTCTTCAGAGAAGTTTCTCGTTAAGTCTTTAGCACAGTCATTTATTGGGCAATTGTTGGTTTGAAGATTTGTTTTGGAGGGATTTAATTTTTTAAGTTCCAGGTATATTTTAGATATCAGACCCTTGTCTGTTGTATGGCTAGTGAAAATCTTCTCCCAATGAGTGGGCTTTCTATTGATCTTCCAAGCTATGTCCTTTGCCATGCAGAAGCTCTGCAATTTCATGCAATACCAGTTTTCCAACCTTTCTTTCATTTGTTGTGTTTCTGGGGCTCTATTAAGAAAATTTCGGCCTATGCCAAGGAGACCTAGGGTTTCTCCTACTCCATTCTGTAATGTTTTCAGAGTGTCTGCTGTGACTCCGAGGTCATTGATCCATGTGGAGTTGATTCTGGTGCAAGGTGATATATAATGTTCTAGCTTTAGTTTTCCATAAGTAGTTAACCAATTTTTTTTAAATTTTAAATTTTATTTTATTTTATTTGAGAACATAATGTACAGAGGGGTTACAATTACATGGGCAGGATAATGCATACATTTCTTACCAAGCATTGCATCCTCCTCCTTTGTTTACCCTTCACCTCCCTTCCCAGCCTCCCCCCTCCCCCCCACCCAATCATACCCCCCTCCCCCCCCACACCGACATTGTAAAGCTGGTTTTGACATGACATTTTGTACTTCTCATTGTTGCAACAGGTCCACCTGAATCCTTAAACGACTTGTTTGTCCCCATCTCCTCCACATGTTATACTGACATCAAATGTAGTGAAAGCGGGGGTTACACTGTCGGGGAGGGACATACAAAGTAACAAAGAAATAGTCTTATAAATGCGTTAGAAACACATGTCTGAAAGAAACGAAAACATTAAAATACATATTTAAGGGTTCATTTTCCTAACATCACATTATCTGACCTTTTCCACTTGACTCATACCTATACTAGATATTGCAAATAAGGGAAACCATGGGACCTATGTTTCTTTGGGCCTGGCTTACTTCACTTAATATAATTTTATCAAAAAATTAAAACACCCAACAACAAATCCTCAAAGAAACAACTGCCCAATAAATAATATAGGCAAAAGACTTAAAGAGAAGCTTCTCTGAAGAAGAAAGAAGGATGGCCAATAGACACATGAAGAAATGTCCAACATCCCTAGCCATAAAAGAAATGCAAATCAAAACAACATTGAGATATTACCTCACTCCAGTTAGAACAGCAAAAATCAAGAAATCTAACAACAACAGATGATGGAGCGGATGTGGACAGAAAGGAACCTTACTTAATTATGGTGGGAATGTAAACTTGTTCAATCACTTTGGAAAGTTGTATGGAGGTTCCTCAAAAGACTTCACATAGATCTCCCCTATGATCCAGCAATCCCACTTTTGGGCATTTACCCAAATGTTTATAAGCAAGACCACACTAAAGCTACCAGCACAACTATGTTTATTGCAGCATTATTTACCATAGCTAAGATATGGAACCAACCCAGATGCCCCTCAGTAGATGAATGGATCAAGAAAATGTGGTATATATACACAATGGAATTCTATGCCTCCATCAGAAAGAATGACATTTCCCCATTTGTTAGGAAATGGAAAGGTTTGGAAAAAATTATAGTAAGTGAAGTAGTTAACCAATTTCACCAGCATCATTTACTGAAGAGGCTGTCTTTCTTCCATTCTGTTTTTTTTTTTTTTAGCTCCATTATCGAAGATTAGATGGCTACAGGTCTTTAGGTTCATTTGTGGGTTTTCAAGTCTATTCAAGTGGTCCTGGGGTCTGTTCTTGTGCCAGTACCAAGCTATTTTGATTACTATGGCTTTGTAGTAGAGTTTGAAATTTGGTATTGATATTCCTGCAGCACTGTTCTTTCTGTTAAAGATTGTTTTTGTTATTCAGGGTCTTTTATTGTTCTATATGAATTTTTGGATTGCCTCTTCTATTTCCTTGAAGAATAAGATTGGAATATTGATGGGTATCACATTGAATTTGTAGATAGCCTTGGGAAGTATGGCCATTTTCACAATGCTGATTTTTCCAATCCAGGAGCATGGGAGTTTTTGCCAAATTCTAAGTTCTGTTTTGATTTCGTTTTTCAGGTTTTCAAAGTTTTCATCATAGATGTCCTTCACTTGTTTGGTTAATTCCTAGGTATTTTATTTTTTGTGGGGCTATTACAAATGGAGTTGCTTTCCTGATTTCAGTCACACTTTTCTCATTGTTGGCATATAGAAAAGCCATTGATTTTTGAAGGCTAATTTTATACCCTGCTACTTTGACAAAATTGTGAATCATCTTGAAGAATTTGGGAGCAGAGTCCATGGGATTCTTTGAATGCAAGATCATGTCATCTGCAAAAAGGGAGAGTTTTACTTCTTCTTTTCCTATTTGGAACCCCTTGATGTTTGCATCTTGTATTATTGCTGTAGTTAGGCATTTTAATACTAGATTGAAGAACAATGGAGTGAGTGGGCATCCTTGTCTCGTTCCTGAGTTTCGAGGACATGGAGTTAATTTTTCAACATTGAGCATAATACTGGCTTGAGGTTTTAATATACAGCTTTTATTGTACTGAGGAAGGTTCCATGGATTCCTAGTCTTTGCAGAAACTTCATCATAAAGTGGTGTTTGATCTTGTCAAATGTTTTCTCTGCATCTATTGAGATAACCATGTGGTTCTTATTCTTGCTCTTGTTGATGTGAATTATGTTATCTTGTTTGCGTATATTGAACCAGCTTTGCATTCCTGAAATGAATCCTGTTTGATTGTGACCTATGATTTTTTGGATAAATTTTTGAAGTCGATTGGCCAAAATGTTGTTGAAAAGTTTTGCATCAATGTTCATCAAAGTAATGGGTCTATAGTTCTCTTTCTTTGATGAGTCCCTGCCTGGTTTTGGGATGAGGGTTACTATAGATTCATAGGATGAATTTGGTAGTAAACTTTCTCTTTCAATTCCATTAAAAATTTGAAGGAGCATTGGTGTGAGTTCTGCTTTGAAGGCCTTGTAGAACTCTGCTGTAAAACCATCTGGTCCTGGGCTTTTCTTAGATGGGTGGTCTCTTTTTGCTTTTTCTATTTCAATGCTTGATATGGGGTTGTTAAGATGGTTTAACTTATCCTGATTTAGTTTTGGCCTGTTGATATTTGCTAGGAAAAGTTCCATTTCTGTCAAGTTCTCAAACATATTAGCATAAAGGTTTGAAAATCATTCCCTTATAATTTTCTGAATCTTGTTTGTTTCTGTGGTGACATTTCCATTCTCATCTCTGAGTTTGTTTATTTGGGTGTGTTCTCTTATTTTTCTGATAAGATTTGCTGGGGGTCTGTCTATTTTGTTGATTTTTTTCAAAGAACCAACTCGTTGATTTGTTGATTCTTTCTATTTTTTTATTCTAATTCATTTAATTCTGATTTAATTTTAATTATTTCTTTCCATCTACTGGTTTGGGGTTTATCTTACTCTTTTTCAAGGAGGCTCAGCTGTCTCATTAAATTGTTAGTTTCAGATCTATCGAATTTGTTGATGTAAGAGCTCAAAGATATAAACTTGCCTCTGAGTACCGCCTTTGCTGTGTCCCAGAGGAGCTAGTAGTTTGTGTGCTCATTTTTGTTGAATACCATGAACACATGAATTTCGTTTCTAATCGCTTCCATGACCTACTTGTGGTTCAACAGTGTGTTGTTCAGCCTCCATATGTTACAGGACTTTCTTTTGTTGCATTTGGTGTTGAGTTCTAATTTTTTTCCTTTGTCATCTGAGAGAATGCAAGATTTTACTTCAGTGTTTCTGAATTTGGAAATATTTGCTTTGTGACCTAAAATGTAGTCTATTTTGGAAAATGTTCCATGTGCTGCTGAGAAGAACATATATTCTGATGCTGCTGGGTGAAATATTTGGTAGGTGTCTTTTAAATCTAGTTGATCCTTGCAGTTTTTTTATATCTGCGGTTTCTCTGTTGATTTTTTGCCAAGTTGATCTATCTAGTGGGGATAGTGGTGTATTAAAGCCCCTGACAATTAATGCATTTGGACATATATGAGAGTTGAAAGAAAGTAGTGTTTCTTGTATAAATTTGGATGCTCCATTGTTTGGCGAATAGAGAGTTAGAATTGTAATCTCTCCTGAAGTAGAGATCCCTTAATTAGTATTAAGAGACCTTCTTTATCTCCTCTAACTAATTTTAATTTGAAGTCTATTTTATCTGATATTAGTATTGCAACTTCTGCCTGTTTATTGGACCCGTTTGCTTGATAGATTTTGTTCCAGCCTTTCACATTCAAAATGTGTAGTTTTTCATGGAGAAGGTGGGATTCCTGAAGGCAATAGGTAGAAGTATCTTCCTTTTTAATCCAACTAGACAGTATATGTCGCTTAATTGGAGCGTTAAGTCCATTAATGTTAAGAGATAGGACTTAGAGGTATTTGAGTTCTTGCCCTTTTATTCACCTTCTTTGCGGCTGCCACAACAGGGTTCTTCCTATGGTTCTTGGATTCTCAGTTTCGGTGTGGTTTCTTGGTGTTTATTGTGGTCTTGTGGGTTTTCTATGTGTAGGACATCTTTAGGTATCTTTGTAGAGCTGGTTTGGTGGAGATATATTGTTTCAATTTTTCTTTGCTACGGAAGATTTTTATTTGACCTTCAGTTATGAAGGAGAGTTTAGCTGGATACAGTATTCTTGGTTGAAAGTTGCTTGTCTTTAGGGCATGGCATACATCATTCCAGGCTTTTCTTGCTTTAATTGTCTCTGCTGAGAAATGTGAGGTGATTCTAATTAGTTTCCCTTTATAGGTTATTGATCTTTTCTCCTTGACAGCTTTAAGGATTTTTTTCTTGGTCTGAATTGATCCTGTGCGGATAATAATTTGACAGTAGGATGTCCTGTTCTGGTCTGGTCTATTTGGAGTTCTAAAAGCTTCTTGTATTTGAATAGCCCTATTTTTTTGCATGTTTGAAGTTCTTTGCTAGGATCCTGTTAAACAAATTTCCTAGACCATTAACTTCTGACTCTAGGTGTTCCTTTACACCCATTATCCTCAGATTAGGCTTTCTGATGGTGTTTTCCAAATAGAATTGAATAGATAAATCATATTTCTTGGATTTGTCTTGGATGGTTTTATTTTCTTTCTCTATAGTATCTAGGCTGTATTGAATCCTTGAGATTCAATCTTCTACATGGTCTAACCTACTGTCAAAACTTTCTACTTCGTTTTTTATTTCTTCTCCTTCTAATTGGTCGACTTTGATGACTTCAAATTCTTTGTTGGACCTTTGTTCTAGATCTTGTAAGAAGTTCTTTATTTCCTTAATTTGGTGTTCATTGTTTATTCTCAAATCACTTAGTTGATTTGTTATGGTTTCCTAGGACTCCCATTCCTTCTGTTGTTCTCCACTGAGCATTCCCTTTACAGTCTCCCTGATTTCTTTCAGCTCTCTGTTCCTGTATTCCATTAATGCCTCCATTGATTTTGTCCTTTCTCATCCCGATCTCTCAGTTCCTGTATTTCTCTTTGATTAAGATCCCCATGTTTACACATTTCCTGTATTTCTCTTTGAGTGTTCTCAGCCTGTTCACGCCATTCCTGACTTTCTCTTTGTCTGTTCTCAGCCAGCTCACATAATTGCTGTCTATCTGTTTGACTGATCTCAACCTACTCACACAATTCCTGTCTATCTCTTTCTCTGATCTCATCCTGCTCACACAATTCCTTTATTTCTCTTTGAGTGTTCTCAATCTGCTCACGAAATTCCTGTATCAATCTTTGAGTAGCTTCCTCAAGCTCACGAGTCTCCTGTATTGATCTTTGGTTTGCCTCCTCTCTCTCCCTATCATGCTCACACTGAGAGTTTTGCAGGTTTTAACTCTTTCCATTTACCCTGTTTTTCTGTAGTGTTTGCCGAGCTTTTTGGGAACTCTCCTCTGGATTATTCTTTATCTCTTCTCTCCCCTGATTGTCATGAATGGGAGTTGAGAACCCCAGGCTTGCCATTTTTCTTGTGTTTTTCAGGCTTGTTCTGCCCATTTGGGATGAGAATAACATGTTTTGTGCTAGAACACTATTTTAAGTTAAGCATCAACCAAAGTCCGTAGTTGCACAGTCAGAAGTCTGCAGATACAATCTGGTTCAAGAGATACAATCTATTGAACATCAAACAACTATGTCTTAATGGCCTAAGAACAGCAAAGGAGAATTTGGCAACCAGAAATTATTAGGTTTAGGTAAAATTTGGGGAACAATAGGATTGGAGGGATGTGGGAAGGTGAGGAAGAGCGGATTTAACCATGTCCTCATCTCAAAGAGGGAAATTGATTGGACAGAATGATAGCAGTGAGAGAAAAAAGAGTAAGAAAAAAGAAGAAAAAGGAAAAAAATCACAAGAAAAAATGGAAAAACAAAAATTTAATATTAAAAATTGAAACCCTTAAAAACTCAAGTTTGAAGAAGCAGTATTCAGAGAAGAATGGGGATGGGATTAGAGGAGGTGAGGCATAGAAAGGAAACATGAAAAACTAGAAAAATAAAAATGTTTTAAAATGTTATATGGGTATAAAGAAGTAATACTGCTATTAAAGAATTTAAGTCTAAGAGGTTTTGAATTGAGTAATAAATTTCTGGATTAAGTGTGTACACAATAAAGTATAAGATCTAATAATCGACGACGGGTATATTTGAGGTTGAGCAGAACAGCAATTAAGTCATGCAGAAAAGAATGAAAGAGAAGAAGTGAAAAGAATGAGAAAAGATAGAAAGAAAGAAAGAAAGAAAGGAAGAAAGAAAAGGATCAAAAGTTCAATAGAGATTAAAAAATAAGCACACACATATATTCACCTAAAATAAAAATTATATGAGGAAGAAAACAATAAACAATAAAAACAAAAATTTTAAAAAACCAAAAAATAAAAATAATAAAAATAAGGTACAAAAACAAAAAGAAAGTACTTTGATTTTTTTTTGTGGGCTGGGAGATGGGAAGATCCTGTATTTCCCTTGTGTCAGTAACCAGCCTCTTGGTGGAGTCCCTGGTCTGCTTGTGGTGTTTGGTTTTCCTGCGGTTTGATTGGTTACTTAAGGCAGTTTGTTTGGGCAAGCAGAAAATGCTCTGCTTTACCGAGGATTTTGTGATCCTCCTCTCAGGCTAGTTCAGTGGGAGAGGGATCTGTTTTGAGTATTGCAAAAGAGGGAGATGTCTGTTTTCTCTTGTTTGGCGATGCTTTGATGAGGCTAGGTTCTGGGTTGAGTTGAGGCCTTTCAGCAAACAGTAGCTTTTCCCTGAGGGGCTAGCTTCTGAGACACTCACAGAGCACAGCCTGGAGCCTTTCTCAGAGTTTATGTTTACTGAATTTCAATTGACTAGGCTGCTGTAGGGAGGGGCAGCCTCTGGCTCTGTTTACCCAATGAAGAAAGCCACTCCCAGGTGGCAGATTTCCTCTGCCTGGGGTGGGTGACTTTTTTCTGGTGGAGTTGAGCCTGGCAGGTCTGGGCAGGTTCCTGTGACCTGCCAAATAGCTGTCTTGTTATCTCCCAAGGCCTGAATTGGAACTGGCAGTTCAGCAGAGCCTTTGTCAGTATCAAAGATGTAGCTCTCCAGTAGTGGGGTGGGGGATGAATGCCTTCCCTCCTCTGATCCATGAGAAGGATTGAGGATGTCAGGCTTCTACTCATGATGCCAGAGTCTTGGTTCCTGGGTTATCTCTGATCTGCTATCTGCAGTGTGCAGATATCTGCTCCTTGTCAGTTCTTGCTGGTGTTGTGTAGAATCAGCTTGCCCGCTGCATCTGGTGCGTTTGTCCCAGACCCTCTCTGTTGCAGGTGTGACAGCTGCTGCCGATGCCACAGCTCCTGGCAAGTGCTCAGATCTGTCTCTTGGCCTTGATTTTCCCTCTCTGGCCAAACTCTCTGTACTGTGATGGCACACTTGGTGTAATTCTCTGGCCTAGTACTGTTCACTGGAACACTAAAACTGCTTTTTATGCTAAAGTTTGTTTAGCCTCCAGCTTCTCCCCCGCCATTTCCTCACCTTATCTTGAGGCTTATTTTATATTCCTGACATTTTTTCTACAGTTGTAGTTAATTTTCCATAATGGGCTAATGTATTGTATTATATTGGATATACAAAAGTAAACTGAATGCTTATTCCATTAATCCTTTGCCACTTGTCTAATACCAATATAAATTATCCATGTGTTTGAAGTAATGAAAATATCAACAGATATAAACAAGATAAATCAGTCTGTAGTAGACAAGTATTTTCACCTTTATTTTGAAAGTTGGTCCTTTTTTACACTACAGAATATTCTTGAGAAAATGTGCTCCAGTCTCCATAACTGAATAATATTATGGTTTGATCTATCATAAGAGAAGGAAGGAAGAGGAACCTTCCTTCCAAAAGTTTGATCCCAGGAATGTGATGTGCTTTATGTTGCCTAGTTGGAAATGAACAATTTTCACAGTCAACCTTGGAAAGCCATCTTGATAGACAACTTCTGTAAGTGGTTACAAAGCACTATTGATGGCTTTGCAATGATGCCTGATTGCCTCATTGTGGGACAATTAAAACAGGAATTTAGTAAGCTGTTCTTTGTAGTTTTAGAAAAACCCATTGACTCTAAGCCAGGGGATCACAGGGGCCAAGAGAAACTACTAACTTGAATAGTAATCCTAGACCTCTAAAACAAAACAAAACACACACACAGACACACACACACACACACACAAACACACAAAAAGCACTCCAGTAAGCATAGCCAGGCAGGGTTGCTATTACAGCCTACATGAAGTCAGGCAAAAAACTGATGCTGAGAGTCATTTACCAGATAACTAAAATATTTTTTATGAAGCAAACTCAAATGAGACTCCAGAGAGAGGGTCAAAAAGACTGATCAGAGAGACTAAAATTGGTCACACAAAGATTGGAAAGTAGAATTCCTTGTAGAACAAATAAATCATAGAAAGCCTGTGCATGTAAGAAAAAGACAGCAGGCCAAATTCCAGAAATTCACATTTTCTTAGAAGTCAGCTTAATCAATTATCAATTCAAATGTTTGAATTCTTAAATATTTGGCCATATGTGGGAGAAGGCTGAAGAGAATGAAAATGTCATCATTCTCTTAGAAGGTCCAATATCACATAAGGAAGTAATCCAGCACAGATTTGTAATAAAAAGAAAACACAATTATTCCAAATGAGGGTTTTATTTCTTTTTATGTAAAAGTTCTTAAATTAGGTGCTAGCAATTACCATACAAATGATCCAGTCCCCCAGCTGAATTGATATTGACTGCAGTATTCCCACATGAAGGAAAAGAGAAAATTTACAAATATCTGATGAAATGAGTAAAATGTGAAGTGTTCCAATAGTAATATCTGAGATTTAGACACAGGTAAAGAGGGCGATTTTCTTTTCTAAAAATTCCCCATTTTTACCTGGTGCCAGTGGTTCACAGCTGTAATCCTAGCTACTCAAGAAGCTGAGATCTGAGGACTTCAATTCAAAGACAGCCTGGGCAAGAAAGTCCCTGAGACTCTTATTTCCATTTAACCCCCAGAAAACCAGAAGAGGCACTGTTGCTCAAGAGGTAGAACACTCACCTTGAGTTGAAGAGCTCAGGAACCGTGCCCAAGCCCAGACTTCAAGCACCTCGAACAACAACAACATATCCTCATTTCATGGACTGCCTACATCTTCTCCTAACACTCAACAAAGGAGCCATTTTATCACCCACTACCTTTAAGTCCTAAACTAGCTATTGAAAATAGATTCATTTGTTATCTTATATCAAATGGTTCATATTTGCAGAAACAAATACCAGCAGTGGTAAATTTTTTCCAGTCCTTCAACTCTGGGCCAGGGCCCTGAACATGGATATACTGGTAGCTTTCATGTGAGGCTGTTTGTTATTGATTGGATTACTGCCCATGAGGAAAATTACTGGGGCTTAAGGGAGATATAGGTTTAGTCTTTTCAGGAAACTCCGTACTGCATTCCACAATAGTTGAACCAGTTTAATTTCCCACCAACAGTGTAATAGAGTTCCCAATTGGCCAGCGTTTGCTATTGTTAGTTTTCTTAGTAATGGCCATATTAACTGGGACGAAGTAGAATCTGTCTTGTTTATTTATAGATTTGTATGCACCTTCTAGTTTCAATAAATGAATGAATCCATGAAACCTATATTGCTCTTTGTCTGCATTCCTTTCTCTTTTCTCTTAATATAATTTTCCCAAACAAGAGACACATTTTATTGACAAAAACAAACACATACTCAAACTGAAAGGCTGGAAGGAAAAATTTCAAGCAAATGAACACCATAAACAGGCCACAGTAGAATTACTAACATAAGATAAAATAGAATTCAAAATAAAATTACTAGGAAGAGACATTACATATTGATAAAGGCACATCTCCATTAGGTAGATATATCAAGTCTAAGTATCAATGGCTGGAGCACCCCACTTCATCAAACAAATATTACTTAACCAAAAAAACATTTCTCAACACATTATTGAAATGCATGGATAGGTCATCCAGGAAAAACTCAACCAAGCAACTGAAGACCTAAATAACTACATTGAACGCCTAGCCCTAACAGACATCTACAGAATATACATTCAGCATCAGTATACACATTCTTCTCAGCAGCTCGAGAAAGAGTCTCCAAAATAGAACATATCCTATATCACATAGAAATTCTATCCAAATTGAAAGAAAAATTATTTGAATATCCATATCTTGTCAGACCACAACAGAATAAACTTAGAATTAAAAAAGCTAAAGCAAAAAAAAGTTCCCAAACCCATGAAGACTGAACAACACATCTCTGAATGACCAGTGAGGCACTGAATACATTAGAATGAAAATCTGAAAGTTTCTGAAATTTAACAAATTGATCACACAAAATAACAACTCCTCTGGGAAACAGTAAATGCAGTACTTAGAGGAAAATTTATAACTTTAAGTGCCTACATCAAGCAATTGGGGAAATCTGAAGTCTTTTTTTTATTATATACCTGAAAATTCTTGGAAACAGGAAAAAGGCCAAACCCAAAGCACAAGACAGAAACAAATAAAAAAATTAAATCAGAAATATCTAAATAAAGACAAACTAAAACATAAAAAATTCAACAAAACAGAATTGGTTGTTTCAATAAATTAACAGACTTGGCAGACCCTTACCAAATCTAAGAAGAGAACTTACATAGATAGAAAGATAAATAGAAAGCACACAGATTGGGAGAAGTTCGTTACTTGCTCTGCAACAGGCAATGGCCTTACATCTCAAATATATTTAGAGCCCTAGCAGTTAACTCCCCCAAAAAACAAATCTTCAAAGAAACAACCCTCTTAATAAGTGGGCTAAAGATTTAAAGAGAGACCTCTCTGAAGAAGAAATATCAATGGCCAATTGAAACATGAAGGAATATGCAACATTTCTGGCCATAGAAATACAAATAAAAGCAACATTGAGATTCCACCTCCCCCCAGTTTGATAACCATTATGAAGAAAACTAATAATAACAGAGGCTGGTCTGGTGGGAATGTAGCCAAACAGGAATGTTACTACACAATTTGTTGAAAAGTAAACTTGTTCAAATACTCCATAAAGAAGTATACAGGATCCTCAGAATATCTCCCCTTTAACCCAGCAATCCCACATCTGGACAATTACCCAAATGACCACAGACAAGGCCACACTAAAGTTACCATCACAACTATGTCAATTGTAGCAGTATTTATCATACCTAAGATAGGGAACCAATACAGATGCCCCTCAGTAGATGAATCGATCGAGAAAATTTCATATATATTCACAACAAAATTCTATGCTTCCGTCAGAAAGAATGACATTGCCCCATTTGTAAGGAAATGGAAAGACTTGGAAAACATAATACATCTAACAAGCCACACCCAAAGAATCATAGGCTACATGTTTTCACTCATTAAAAAAAACTAGAATATGTCTAGGATATTCTTATAAAAGATCACAACAGCTCAATAGTTATATGCATGTCATCATAGAAAATGATGCTTATTGAAATGAGCTCCAAGAAATGGATACAAGATGATTGTATAGTGAACTGCTTTTAGTTATTTCTATTTACTTTTTCCCCTTTGGATTATTCCCTGTAGTCACTGTTTTTGATTTCTGTACCCTTTGTCTTATACATAAGTTTATCTGATTTGGGGAAGGGAAGGGAAATCACAGAAATGGTCGGACAAAGATTAACCAAAGCAAAAGTGATATACACTAATCACTATGTTAGAAATGAACTTTACAACTTTGGGGAAATGGGATATCAGTGTTGGGGGAAGCAGGAAAAAATGAGGAAGTGATAACACTGTAAAGAAAAAACTACTTTTACTTTTGTAACTGTAACCCACCCTTTGGAATATCACTTTCATAATAAAAATAAACAAAAAATAAAATAAGAGAGCTGACAGGAAGCTCAGCCTGACTTTTCTGCCATGCTCCCTAGGATAATGGGTGCTATTCAGTCCACTTCTTGTGGTGGGAAGTCCACTTTTTGTCAGCCATGGGGCTTGAACTCTGGGCCTGGGCACTGTTCCCGATCTCCTCAGCTCAAGGCTAGCACTCTGCCATTTGAGTCACAGCACCACTTCTGGTTTTCTGGTGATTCTTTGGAGATAAGTGTCTCACAGATGTTCCTGCCCAGGTTGCCTATAAAACATAGTCCTCATATCTCAACCTCCTGTGTATTTAGAATTATAGGCCTGAGCCACCAACACCTGGCTTAAGTGAAATTATGACTTTCTCTCTCTCTCTCTCTCTCTCTCTCTCTCTCTCTCTCTCTCTCTCTCTCTCTCTCTCTCTCTCTCTCTCTCTCTCTCTCTCTCTCTCTCTCTCTCTAACTTATTTAATGGATGCTAGAGGAGGTGGCCCAGCATCCCCATGTGGCTGGAACCAATGTGGCTCTCTCATTCTGGAGGTGGGCTGTGGGTCAGGAGTTGTCTTGCTCAGTCTGTTGTTCCAGCTCCATGAGGTAAGCCCCTCTGTGCTCTGGCTAGACCATGACGGTTATTCATTGTCCATCTAGGCTTACTGGACTCAGTACTGTGTTCAATGTCCTTTTCTAGCAAAAATTTCTGGCTAAAATTATGATACATATTTACAGAATGAAAAAGTAATGCCATCTTAAGAAAGCCATTTAGGGCTCTGGGAATGTGGCTTCACAGTACGTTGATTGATTAGCATGCATGAAAACTTTGGTTCAATTCTTCAGTACCACATAAACAGAAAAAGAACCACTGGAAATAGTGCTGTGTCTCAAGTGGTAGAGGGTTAGCCTAGAACAACAACAACAAAAATAGCTGAGGAATAATTCCCTATCCCTGAGTTGAAGCCCCAGGACTGGCAAAACAACAAGAACAACAAAAAATATTTAGTTAGTAAATGGAAAATAAACAACTCATACTTGGAATATGTAATTGCTCCTTCCGTACTGATACCTGACAATAGTCCCTAATTCATGTACTTTACCTATATTAGTATACAATATTGAAAAAAACCAAAAACATTTGTTCATTAAGTCATGGCAATTAATGCCAGGAATGTGCTTAGATGTCAGGTGAAGATTAATTCTGGAAATTCAAAGTTTCCAGGCTTTTGAGTGGTCACTGCTAATCACAATCAGAAGGATAGTATAAGTGAGATTTGGAAATCTTTTTGATAAGATATGGCACCAAAAAGGGAGAGGCTAATTATAGTTTTTACAGAAGAGAAGGAATAACTCCAGATGGAAGGAATAAATGGTAATAACTAAGTTATACCACAAAATGTTCTAGGGAACCATTTTTTGTTATTAAAGAACTAGTCATCCACTAGGCTTATTCCTCATTGCCTTTAGCATTCTAGTAATTAGGCTAATTCTTTATCTCTGTGTGATAAATTGTATATCCTTCTATGCTGTACTTTCATACCTGAACTCCTTTGCTTTCTAAAAATCTCAGTCTTTTATATTTCTCTATGAACAATTTCTGATTCTAAGTCGACAAATGCAGACAGAAGAAGATGCTAATATAAGAGTCCCATAATACATGAATCATTAATGTAACAACATGGAAAATGGGGATAAATTTATTGCTACCTCGATTTTCCTAAAAAGTTGCAATGTCATCATTTGATACAAATTTCCATTCTTTGTCTACATAGTGTCAATAAGTGCACATAAATGCAAATATAAGACGGATGTTGGTGGCTCACACCTGTAATCCTAGCTACTCAGAAAGATGAGACCACAGAATTGTGGTTCAAAACCAGCTTGGTCAGGAAAGTCCATGAGACTCTTATCTTTAATTAACCACATGAAACCCAGAAGTGGTACTGTACCAAAAGTGGCAGAGTGCTCAACTTGAGCTGAAGAATTGAGGGACAGGGTCCAGTATCAGAGTTAAAGCCCCATGACCAACAAAAAAGTGCAAATATGACTTTACGTTTCCCCAAAAGGAACAACAATGTCAATAGTAATCTTCCCAAGTAGAAAAAAAATATTCCAAAATCATTCAGTGCACCTACTTTTGTTGAGCTATTTAAGGTATGGTTTCTTTGTTGGACATATTCTCTTCTTTTAAAAATTGTCAAATATTAGATTTATATAAACTTCATCTAATATTTCGTGATTCAAAAGAGAATTCCAGGGGGAAACAAAGGAGGGAGCTACAATGCTTGATAAGAAATGTACTCATTATCTTGCCCATCTAATTGTAACCTCTCTGTACAGTATTTTCACAATAAAAAATAAATAAAAATTAAAAAAGAGAAGTCCATACAGTTGAAGTCACTTGGATTTATTACTATCTCATTTAAAAGCCAACCTAGGAAGGGGAGTCTGTCTAACTCGTATCAGTAATTAAACACTAAAAAAAGCCAGAAGTGGAGTTTAGGCTCAAGCAATAGAGTACTAGATTTGGGGGCAGGTGGGCAGGAAAGACAACTGTACAGGGACCGGGGCCACCCTCTGGGTTCAAGCCCCAAAACCAGCACAAACTAAATAAACAAACAAGCAAATGAAAAAAAACCACCTGTTTCTTTGTGACCATCCTTAAAGCATTGGTTTGAGAAGAGGCTCCTTTTGCTGATCATACTCACTGGATCCTGCTTTTTGGAAACCTTATTGCTATGGAGAACTCAGGACCAGACTAAACAATTGGGTAACTGACTCATGCAACAGGAGAATCATCTCAGGAGTGAAATATCCGTGCATAAGTCTCTTTAAAACCCCCATATATTTGTTTCTTTGCAGGAGAACTTTTAAGACAAAGTTATTTCCTTTTATTCTATGCTGGCCTTCAAATGGCATATTGTTAACTTTTGTTATACTCTCAACTAGAAGTTTACAGACATGTTTTATATAAGTAAAGGAAAACTTGAAAATGTCAGGGACAGAGTTTCCTTCAAGCCTTGTATTATTTTCTTGTATCGTAAAAAGGACAGCACAAATTACCTTGAACTTTGTCATTTTTCTATGTTCAATTCCTCTCTTGCAATAACAATTCCTTCCACTTACTTCCAGTAACAATCCATGTGCTGCTCCGTGTAAAATGAATGTTTTCTGGCTTCACTGAAATAGCACAAGTATGTCTTTGGACATGAGGTAACATGTGTTTCAGAGATAACTTCATAGCGAGAAGATATGGAATTTGCATGGCTTATAAAACCTCATTCATGTACATATGGCCATATAAGATGATGTTAAGTGAAATGGAACCCAAGATAGGGACACAACTTGCTTTTTCTTTCTTGCTATTTTTTTTAATGTATCTAACATGTAGTATGCGATTTTTTTGTTTCTCTTCTATTTTCTTCTTCCATGGTGTATAACCCCTGTTTTCACTATATTTATTTTCAGTGACCTGCATCTTGCATATACATTTTTCTAATGCGGGGAGGGGAAGGGAAATAACAAAATTCTTAAACAATTATACAGTATGACCTATTTTAACAATGATTTGTATAAGGCACTATGTAGAAAATTAGCTTTACAACTTGAGGAGGGGAGAAGGGAGTTGGGTTGGTGGGGAGGAAAAGGAGTGAAGGAGAAATACAAAAGAGGAGGTAACAACGCTTGATAGATAATGTACTCATTAACTTTCGTATATAACTCTAACCCCTCTTTAAACCATTTTTACAATAAAAAACATGAAAAATACATCCTGGACTACTTTAAGTTCAAAACTTCCTAAGTGCTCTGTAATTAAGACCAATTTTATGTGGGAAGAATGTTCTCAGAAACATTTTTTGTGAGTGTGTGTGTTGTGCATTATTTCCCAAGTGTACATAAGTTAGAAGTAGGAGAAACAATAGGAATAATAAGAGAAAACGAAGTTTTGTGCTTAAGTATAATGGTTCAATACACTATAGAAGACTCTTCAATAAGACAACTTTGAAACAAAAAATCCAAGGCCAGTATGTAGATCTATGGGGGTGATATAGGGAAAGCTTTACTACTAAGTGGAATATGAAGGAAGAGGCCTATCTTCTTGTCTACTAGATCTAAATCATGGTAGCTAATCATGCAAATTTGTAAAAAGTAGAACAGAAGATTAATTCTGGTTCCAAAACAAGTCAGATATAAGAGCATAGACAACTGGAAAAAAAGGTCATGTTGAGAGAGCAGGAAATATAGCAGCAATGAACTGATGGATAAGATCACATTTCTTTTTCTTTTTTGGTTTTTTGATTGTTGTGGGTCTTGAACTCTGGGCCTAGGCAATGTCCTTCCCCTCTTCAGCTCAAGGCTAGAGCTCTACAATTTGATCTACAGTTCCAATTCATTTTCTGGTGGTTAATTGGAGATAAGTGCCTCAGAAAACTTTCTTACTGGTGCTTGATCTGAACTGCAATCCTCAGATCTCAACCTCCTGAGTAACTAGGTTTATAGGTTTGAGCCACCAGTACCAGGCTTAAGATCACATTTCTAGCAGTGTACACTCAGGATTTGTAATGGGTATGTTCATCTATCTTTGTATGAATTCTTGAGTTAAAAATCTAGGCTATAGGTTAGACTTTACATCCACAAAAATGTTTGTAGCTTAAAACCATACTCCTGGAAAAAATAAAAACTAAGAATGTAAAAGAGTCTGAAAAGTTCATTTTGCATCCAGCCTCGGCAGAACAGTCTTTGCAACACTACCTATAATTAACCAGCCAAAAGCTGCATTGGACGAATGGCTCAAGTGATGGGATATTAGTTATTAGCAAGAGTGCTCAATAATAGCCTGAGGTTTTTGCATACATACATACAAACATTTACATACACACAGAAGATCTTATATGTGTAAACACACATATGAAACAACTCTCACAATGTGTAGAAAAGTTAGAAAATAATAGAAAATATGTCTTGAGTAAGACTAGAATCAAGTGATAATTTTTAATATTAGAAAGTCGTCAAGTGAACTTTCCCCCCAAAAGATTGAGACTATTACATAGGTACTGACCAGAGATAGTAAAAGAGCCAAGTAATAATTATTAAAGGGATTGGGTCCATGGAAGAATGAATCAGAGACCCCTGCAGGTGCATCTGAAAATGTTCATATCCTGTGTCAAATGTTAGAACATCTTTGAAAATTGCACAGAAATAGTTTGAGCAGTCAGTCATGGATAAGATCATCCGAGAAATTCAGAATTACTAGCATGTTTGTCGGTTAAATAAACCAAGAACCTATGGCAGGGCAATGTGATACAAGTCTGGAATTCTAGCACTCAGACTAATACAGGAGATTAGAGAGTGGATTAAATAGTAATAAGTTCCCTGGACTAGGTAGTATAATTTTGCCTCCATAAAACAAACCAAAGAACAAGAAAGGAATACACAGTTGGAAGTTTGGGCTAATTTTGTCATTATGTTTTGAGAAGTCAAGTTTCCTATTGAAATGCAACTCATATATCATCCTCAGTCATGTTTTAAATGCTCTCTTCATTACAGAATACTTCTAGATACAAAATACGTCAGTATTCCGAACCAAAAATTTGGAAAATTTAGCATCATTCTGTTGGATTCCAAAGAAATAATGAAGGATTACAAAAGCTTAAGCCTGGAGAAACAGCAAAGTTATCTAGTGTAGGACTTTGTAGACCTTACTAAATTCGAATTTAGATTTAAAATAAATATCTTTTGCTTGTAATTTCATATTCTATAGGATACTACAAAATACTTTTTAAGTAGAAGTTTTAATTTACAAATTCACAAATGATTCAACAAATCATTTGTCTAGACTATTCTTTCAAGAGAGTTGTAATTAGGACTTAGTTAATAGTTATTTCCAGCAGTTCATGTATAACATGATAATGTGAATAATCTAGAAAGAGTTGAGAATAAATAGAAGCTATTTATTTATAAATTTAGAAAAAGAGCCATGTTTTGTGACTTTTGTGTAACATGGTATGAAGAGAGTTATTGTTTGAAATCTTTTTTCTTCTACCTGTACATAACATAGGAAGAAATTTCCTTATTTATATACCTATGTATACAATGAGAAAAATGCTAGGTTTGGGGTATGGTTTCATTTTGTTTTTGTTGTTTTGTTTATCCTAGGGTTTGACGTCTGGGCCTGGGCACTGTCCCTGAGCCTGTTTTTTGCTCAAAGAGACTACCAGTTGAACCTCAGTGCTACTTGTGTCTGGCTCTTCCTGAGCAGTTTATTGGAGATAAGAATCTAAGGAACCTTCCTGCCTGGGTGGGATTTGAACCATAATATACAGATCTTTGTGTCATGAATATCTATGGTAGAAGAAAAGACAAGTATAAATAATATTTTCAAGTTTTCTGATCTGAAAGATACCACTTGAGGGAAAACGATGCAGCAAAGTTTAGTGTCGTGTTCTTTCAACAATAGAAAGGTCATAATATTAGCAGAAGTGTAGAATTTTTTCACAATAGTGATAATCTAGTCATGCTGTCAATTTAGGGAATTTTAAGGTGTGGCTTACAAAGTGTAAACTGTTGGGCTAGAATGACTTTACTGCATAAAATGTTGGGATTGATTGTCATTGAAATAATAGCTTACTATGATGAAAAAATGTTTACTCTAGAGGAATTAATTATTATAGATACTTCATAGTTTTATCTTCTACCAGAATGTGGCTAGTTTCTCTGTTGACCTTGAAATATGTAATGCCCCATTGGAAACTGTATCTATTGAAGAATTAAATAAAATGCATACAGGCACTATTTTAAATGTCTCTGGTATGGCATGCTCAGAATTTGAAAATGAGTAGTTAGTAGAACACATATATTCTGTCCTCTTAACAAATATTCAGTTTCAAAAATTAGGAGTTTCCAGAGAAATGAACTGTTTTCTATTTAGTATGAGACAATACTAAAATAATGTTTTTTTTTAATAATGGCAATATATTCTGAAATTTTTGTATAGTTTGATAGGATTCAAGTTGATGACCCTCTGAAAAAGAAAGGGGCAATTAATTCAAATGAGAAGCCAAATATTGTTCATTTTTAAAAAATGAAATACATATAGAATATAATTTACTCTAGAAATACAGTGAAATTATATTTTATGTAGCTTATTTTTAAATTTAATTTTATTGTCAAGGTGATATATGGAAGGGGTTGAAGTAATTGTAAGGTAGTGAATATCTAACAAGTCGAACTTTTTATGCCCTCCCTCATTTTTCTCACACTTTTACTTCAACCAAATACCCCTCACAAGTTGTAATGTGAATATCCTACATGTTGTCTTGTGAGTTTTGCTATTGCATTGGTTTGTCCTTTGTCCTTTGCCTCACCATTTTGTTGTTCCTCTTCCCTTGCCAAATTAAAATCCATGTGTATATAATACACAGGATACTGAAATCAAATACAGCAGGGAATAAACCGTAGGGGAAAACACAAAAGAAAAAAGAAATCACATAGTACAGTAAAAACAACAACCACAAACAAACTCCATGTCTAGGAGTTCATTTTGCTCAGCATCCTCTTATATGTATATTTATACATAGCTATTGAGCCATCCTGCTCATCCGCTAGGACTATCTTAGACATTACCTAATTATTACACATGAGGAAAATCACGAAATCTGTTTCTTTGTGTCTTGTTTATTTTTCTTAGTAGGATTTTTCCAAGTCTTTCCATTTTCTTATGAATTGGAAGCTTAGAATTCCACTGTGTGTGTGTTTAATGGATTTGTTCATCTTCTGAGTGGCACATTGGTTTAAATCATGATTGCATGTAAGTATCATTAGGGTCATACAAAAATGACAGATGCCACCTTCCCAGATATACTAAAATCACGATTTCTAAGTAAGATAGTTTTTTATGGTGGTACAAGTGTTGAGATACCTGGATAACTCTAATGTATTTCTTGCAGAGATAGGCAGGAAGACATCATATAGGATAAAAATGGTAGTGACAAAATATTCCCTTGAAAAAGATATAGGAGGCTTCCAGAAATATGAAGAAATTCAGATAATTTTGAAGAATTTAGAAATGCAAGCTCAAGTAAGTCTCTTTAAATAAAAATATGTTAGTGGAAGGGCAAAAGAAGAGGAAGAGAAGAAATAACTGACAACAGATCATTGTTCTAAGTTAGAGTATAAAAAGACATAATCTATAGCTTCCCAGTTAAAAAGAGACCAATATAATGTGTCCCACTTAATTTAGGTACATGCAAAATATTGGCTTTTTCCTACTTTAAAGCTCCAAAAAAAAATGAAGACTTATAAGAAAAGTTATGTGATTGCCATTACTTCAATCAGAACACTAACTGTGATGAGCCTTCTTTTTCGTACTTTGCACTTGGAAAATAGTCCCTAAGTTGATGATGTTGTGATGTGATTAAAGTCAGAGTTAGGGGCTTCTTCTGATAGTTATCCCAAAGTAGTTTAAAGCAGTTATCCACCCAAGATATCCAACTGCATTGTCTGAAGCTGTATTTTGAATACACCCTCAAACGTGAGTACATAATTTGAAATTATACTTCAGCATTTCCTTGACACATTTTACTTTGTGCCTTTGTCTTTTTTGCACATTCCTTTTGAGTTCATAGTTGCTCTATTTCAATTTCATCTTTATAAACTAATAAGAACGTTGTTTAACTATCACTTGTTGTTTGCACACACCCAGTGTCTGTATCAAGGTACTTTGTCTATTTTAAACAATATGGTAGTACTCACTCTCTGAGGAGAAAAGTTCCACAGTATAACCCTATGCCCATCTTAGAGGGTGTAGAATTTAAAGCATTTTGAGACAAACAGTGATATTAGTAGTGAAAGCCTCGGAAGATGGCGGAGGAGAAGCTGGTGGCTAAACAAGCTCTTGCATAGAAAGCAGTTTTAGAGTTCCAGTGAACAGTCCTAAGCCAGAGAATTACAACAAGTGTGCCATCACAGGACAGAAAGTTAGGCCAGAGAAGGAAAATCCAGGCAAAGAGAGAAATTTGAGCTCTTGCCACCGCTGCAGTGGCCGAACCCACCATACTTGAATCACAGAGAGTGCGAGACCAAGGAACCACCACTGCAGGCAAGCGGATTCTACTCAACACCAGCAAGAACCAACAAGGAGCAGACATCTTCATCCTGCAGTTCTCAGACCAGAAACAACCCAGGAACCAAGACTTGGCATGAGTAGAAGCCTGACATCCTCACTCCTTCTCAGGGAGCAAAGGAGGGAAGGCCACCCCACTCCCCCCAGTACCAGAGATCTCCATCTTGGATACCGACAAAGCTCGATGGAGCTGCTAGCTCCAACTCAGGCCTTTGAATAAAATTAGAGTCATTTAGCAGGTCACAAGAACTTAAGCTGACCTGCCAGACTCAGCTACACCCAGGGAAAAGACACCCAGCTCGGGCAGCAGCCCCAGGAGTGGCTTTCTTCAACAGGTAATCCGAGCCAGAGGCTGCCCCTCCCTTTAGTAGCCTCGACAATCAATTGAAATTCAGTAAACAGAAACCCTGAGAATGGCTCCAGGCTGGGCTCTGTGAGTTTCTCACAAACTAGCCCCCAGGAAAAGCTACTGTTTGCTGAAAGGCCTCAACACTACCCAGAATCTAGCCTGAACACAGCATCTCCAAATTTGAGGAAAAAGCTATCTCCCTCTTTTGTGATATTCAAAGCAGATCCTACTCCCATTGAACTAGCCTAGGAGGAGGAACGCAAAATTCTGGGTAAAGCAGAGTATTTTTCTCCCTGTTCAAACACACTGACTTAAGAAATCAACCAAGCCACAGGACCACAAGCAGAACAGAGACTCCAACAAAAGGCTGGTTACAGACAAAAGGGAGATACAGGATTTTTTCCATCCCTCCCAAAAAAATGAAAGAATTTTTGGTCTTTTTTTTTTTTTTTTTTTTTTTGCTACATTTCATAATTTTTTTTCTTTTCTAAAACTTTTTTTTTTTATTTTTACCATTTTTGGAAAAAATTGTTTTGTAGTAACTTTTTTTTCCTCTTATAATTTTTATTTTAGGGATCCATGTGTGTGTGCATTTTTCTTTCTTTTTTTTTCTTTCTTTTTTTTTAATTTTTATTTTTGATTTTTGTTTAGCTCTACTGAACTTTTGATCTTTTTTTCTTCCTTTCTTATCCTTTTAACCTTTTCTTCTCTTTCGTTCTTCTTTATGTGACTTAATTGTTGTCCTGCACATCCTCAGATAAAACCGAGGTTGACTATTATACCCTACCCCAATTGTGTGCACACTTAATCCACAAATTTATTACTCAATTCAAAACCTCTAAGACTTAAATTCCTTAATAGCCGTACTACCTCTTTATACCTATATAATATTTTAAGTATTTTTATTTTTAACTTTTTCACATCTCCTTTATATCCCTCCCATAGTCTCATTATATTCATGTTCTTCTCTGAATAGTTTGTTTTTGTTCTGCATAATATTATTATTATTTTCTATTTTTTTCTGGTCTCTTTTCTTTTCCTTTTCTCTTTCTTCTTTTTTTTCTCTCTCTCTACTTCCATCCTATCCAACCTATTTCCTGTTTTGAGATTAGGACTTAGTTAAGATAACTCTCCCTGTGCCTTCCCAGATCACTTTTTCCATATTTTTTTACCCACATCTCTCCCTAACGCTAATAATTTCTGGTTTTCCAAATTCTACTTTGAGTTCGTAGCCCTTAGTTGTTTGATGTTGAATAGATTTATCTGTTGAACTAGATTGTATCTGCAGACTATTGACTGTGCTAATTCAGACTTTGGTTGATGCTTGCCTTAAAATAGCATTCTAGCACAAAACTGGTGTTATTTTCATCCCAAATGGGCAGAGTAAGCCGGAAAAACACAAGCAAAATGGCAAGTCCGGGTATCTCAATTCCCACTCATGATAATCCGGACACAGAACAGATAATGAATAATCCAGAGGAGAGTTACAAAATAGCTCTACAAACACTGCTAGCAAACTTGATAAATGAAAAGATTGAAAACACACAAAGGACTCTGATTGAG
The DNA here is from genome assembly GCF_024711535.1 of Dipodomys merriami. Taxonomy (NCBI): domain Eukaryota; kingdom Metazoa; phylum Chordata; class Mammalia; order Rodentia; family Heteromyidae; genus Dipodomys; species Dipodomys merriami. Next base: position 451,717 of record NW_027205137.1, on the reverse strand, counting down.
CATGATAGGGAGAGAGAGGAGGCAAAGAAAAGATCAATGCAGGAAACGATTGAAAACCTACAAAGGACTCTGTATGAGCATGATAGGGAGAGAGAGGAGGCAATCTAAAGGTTTATACAGGAATATTATGAGCATGAGGAAGCTACTCAAAAACTAATACAGGAATTGCGTGAGCAGCTTGAGAATACTCAAAGAGAAAGGCAGGAATGGCGTGAACAGGCTGAGAACACTCAAAGAGAACTACAGGAATGGCAAGAAAAAGAGCAGGAGGAAGTTAAGCAAAGAGTAATACAGGAATTAAGAGAGCAGGATGAGAATACACAAAGATCACCAAAGGCAGTCATGGGATCCATTAACAAAGAGCTGAAGGAATTCAGGGAAACAACAAAGGGAATGCTGAATGGAAACCAACAGAAGGAACGGGAGTCCAAGGAAACCATAACCAATCAATTAAATGATTTCAGAATAAACACTGAACACCAAATTAAGGAAGAAAAGAAGTTCATACCAGATCTAAAAAAAAGCTTCAACAAGGAATTTGACCAATCAAAGGTGACCAATTAGAAGGAAAAGAAATAAAAAACAAAGTAGAAAGCCTTGACAGCAGGTTAGACTGTGTAGAAGATCGAATCTCGGGGATTGAAGACAGCCTAGATAATATAGAGAAACAACATACAAAAATCCAAGACAAGTCCAAGAAATATGACAGAACTATCCAAAACTTGAAAGACACCATCAAAAGGCCTAATCTAAGGATAATGGGTGTAGGGGAGCACATAGAAACAGAAGTTAATGGTCTAGGAAATGTGTTTAACAGGATCCAAGCAGAGAACTTCCCAAACATACAAAAAGACAGGCCTATTCAAATACATGAAGCTTTTAGAACTACAAATAGACCAGACCAGAATAGGACATCCCACCGTCACATTATAACCCACACAGGATCAACTCAGACCAAGCAAAAGATCCTGAAAGCTGTCAAAGAGAAAAGATTAATAACCTATAAAGGGAAACCACTTAGAATCACCTCAGATTTCAAAGCAGAGACAATCAAATCAAGAAGAGCCTGGAATGATGTATGCCATGCCTTAAAAACAAACAATTATCAACCAAGAATACTGTACCCAGCTAAACTCTCCTTCATAATTGATGGCCAAATAAAAACCTTCCATAGCAAAGAAAAATTGAAACAATACATCTCCACCAAACCAGTCCTACAAAAGATTTTTAAAGATGTCCTACACATAGAAAACCAACAAGACCACAATAAAGACCAAGAAAGTGCACCCAAACTGAGAATCCAACAATCATATGAAGAACCCAGATTTCGCAGCCCCCATGGCAGGAGCTCCCATATAACTCTCAGTCCCTTCTCTTAACATTAACGGACTTAACTCTCCAATTAAGCGACATAGACTCTCTAGTTGGATTAAAAAACAAGATCCTTCTGTCTGCTGCCTTCAGGAGTCACATCTTGCCCATAAAAACGAACACATTTTCAATGGTAAAGGCTGGGGCAAAATCTATCAAGCAAACGGCCCCAATAAACAGGTGGGAGTGGCAATCCTAATATCAGATAAAATAGACTTCAAATTAAAATTCTTGAGAAGAGATAAAGAAGGTCGCTACATACTAATTAAGGGCTCTCTCCTTCAGGAGGATATTACCATTCTAAATATCTATTCGCCAAACAATGGAGGACCCAAATTTATCCAAGAAACACTACTTTCCCTCAAATCCCACATAGATTCAAAGACATTAATAGTTGGGGATTTTAACACACCACTCTCCCCACTAGAGAGATCAACTCAGCAAAAACTCAACAGAGAAACCGCAGATCTAAACAGCTGCATAGATCAACTAGATTTAACAGACATCTATCGAATATTTTATCCAGCAGCAACAGAATACATGTTTTTCTCAGCATCACATGGAACATTTTCTAAAATAGACCACATTTTGGGCCACAAAGCAAACTTGTCCAAATTCAGAAACATTGAAGTTATCCTGTGCATTCTCTCTGACCACAAGGGAATAAAACTAGAACTCAACACCAAAAGCCACCAAAGAAAGTCCAGTAATACATGGAGGGTGAACAACACACTGCTGAATCACGAGTGGGTCATGGAAGAGATTAGAAAGGAAATTCAAATGTTCAATGCTATTCAACAAAAGTGAGCACTCAAAATTCCAGCTCCTCTGGGACACAGCAAAGGAAGTACTCAGAGGCAAGTTTATAGCGCTGAACTCCTACATCAACAAATTGGGGAGATATGAAACCAACAATTTAATCACACATTTAAACCCCCTTGAAACAGAGCAGCAAGATAAACCCCAATCCAGTAGATGGAAAGAAATAATTAAAATGAAATCAGAATTAAAAGAATTAGAATCCAAAAAAACTATAGAAAGAATCAACAAAACAAAGAGTTCGTTCTTCGAAAAAATTAACACAATTGACAGACACTTAGCAAATCTTATCAGAAAAAGAAGAGAACACACCCAAACAAATAAACTCATAGATGAGAGTTAAACCATCTTTACAGGCCCATATCAAGCATTGAAATAAAAACAGCAATAAGAGACCTCCCAGCTATGAAAAGTCCAGGACCAGATGGTTTTTCAGCAGAATTCTTCAAGGCCTTCAAAGCAGAGCTCACACCAATACTCCTCCATGTCTTCAATGAAAATGAAAGAGAAAGTTCACTACCGAATGTCGCGACCACATCGACCAGCAAGGAAGATGCGACTCGGGATTCTTCTCAATGCGGTTTATTCAGGACCTTGCTACAAGCTTCTCTCCTGCTTCTCTGGCCGCTTCTTCTCCACCTCCCCCGCACCCGCGCTCCGGTTATAAGCCTCCTGGATGGCCAATCCCGAAGCGCCAAGTGGCATATAACGATAGGGTCGCAAACATGGAAGTAAACTAGGAGCCAAGTCATAGCCATATAAGGAGTTGTTTTCACACAGAGCACTCGTCCCCGGGAAGACGGAAAGCAGGAGCCAGTGCCATCTTTGGTCACAGCTGCGCCATTTGGCCGTGCCATTTTTGTGGCTGCTCCTTATGGCCACGCCATCTTTTGTCGCGGCTCTTGCAGCTCTCCAAAGCTCCCCGTTTTTTGTTTTATTAAGCAACAGGTAAGAGTAGAGGTTGGGCCTCTGTCTAAAACATTAATGAAAGGACTTTGCACTGGGCTTCGCCTGAGGGGCTCCTACCCCAGTGATGACCAGGCCCGTCAGATGCCTTTTTTGCAGAGGTGGGATCTTGGGCATCAACCCACTTGCAACCCAACATGCACTTCTTGGGCTCACGCCAGGGAGTGATTCCCAAGTGCAGTGCGTTTGCCTCGCACCCTGTGCTATTTCTTTAACGTGGCAAGCCACGCGTAGTGGGACTGTCCAGCCTCAATGGCAGTGAAGGCCTGGACCACCATAGCCATACTCCTGCTCTGCGAGCTCCTAATCCGGCATATGCACCACAGGCACAATAAGATCACCAATGCCAGGATACCAATAAGGGAACCCATTCCCACCTACTCCTTCAAATGATCCATAGCTGTCAATATCCAGGAGGAAACATCTTGTAACAGGGCATCATCCATCCGGGTAGAGTTTATCTCGACAATAGCCGATCGTAGCTGCAACATCAATTGGTCAAATTCCCCCGTCAAGTTGCGTAAAAGATAATTTGACAGTTGTTTAGACAAATTTGCTGCTTGGGTATAGTTATAATACTGAATAGCAGTAATACAAAGCCCTTCATATTTTTGAACACATCCCAGCTGAGCCAACTGCCACAGGATATCAACCTGCTCCTGCACAAGGTCAACCCTTTGATTTAACAGCATCAGTCCTCCTTTTAATTTTGCATTGGCCGCTTGTTGTAAATCCAGAGCTCTGGCTGTAGTAGCCGACCAGTTATTTAAAGTCTGAGCCATCTGCATAGTATGTGACATGGCAACAGCAGCAGCCATCGTACCTGCAGCAGCCACAGCTATAGCAGTTACAATGGCCACAGTGATGCCAAAATCTCTCATGCCTAAACAAGGTTACAGCTTGAGAAGCATCTACTGGCACAGGCACCCAACATAGGATGCGTGCAACTATAGCTAACGGATACTGAGAACTCCAGCAGGTAGCATAATAGCAGGTTTCATTAGTGCAAGCACATACATCATCTGAGCATACAGAGGTGTTGTTAATTACCAAAAACACAACAGGGAAACCACACACACGGGTGTAGGCTGATAGCTAAATACCGTATAATTCTTACTAAAATGCATTTGGCACCCACAGTACGGGCAGTACTAGTCAAATTGCAAGTCATGTTTGCTATAAAAAAGTGACCTCCTTGCAGCATAACTATAGGCTCGGCCTGCAAGCAACTTCCATTAAAACCACATAACAGCCCAGGGATTAATTCCAGCCCAGAATTGTACACTAGCATTGGACAAAACACTAGGGGAGAATGAAAAACGCTCAGACTCATCAGCCCAAACAGCGCGTCGTGATTGGCAACCTGTCCAAGGCCAAGCCTCCCCCATACGGTCAGGCAAGCAAAAAGGGGCCCATTTAGGTTGCTTTACAATCCATGGGTCAGTACTTAACTTTAAGCTTTCATAATATCTGCCTAAAACAGTACCAACAAATCCAGTAGCATTTGCCCAAACCTCAGTTGATCCCAGATTCCCATACCAATATCTAAAATAAGCGGCCGGGGAACGAGTCAAGGCCATGCAACTACCATTATGGGTCACATCACTTAAGCAAAAGCATAGCATGCCAATCAAGCTAATATTTCTAGCTTCACCTATCCCTGCTATTTGTTTATTCTCTGGGTAAAAGGGAAGGTTAAGAGTTTTATTTTTAGTGAAAAATCTAAGGAAAAGAGAGGTGTCATGTCTCACGGGCATGGGCCTTGGGAATGCAGACAGTATCCCCCATCTAGCTACCGTCTGCCCCTGTTGGATCATCAGGAGCTGTATAATAAGCAACGCAATCTTTTGTTTCTTCCGTGTTCCGTTCATCTTGGACTCGACGCACAAGTCGTTTGGGCACCCACACTGGATCCGAACGATTCTGAGGAAAAACACAAACAGATCCTCGTGCCCATACCAGCACGGGGTCAGGCCCGTTCCAGAGGCCCGTGAGCACATCCTTTCACAAAGCCGATCCTAAGGCCGAAGGAGTGGAACAGTTATGCCTATCCGCCGCTGAGCGACCAGCGTTATCCAAATTCAAAAAATTTAGGGTGAAAAGTGTCATGGCTATTCTTTGTCTTGCTGTAGCCATCAGGAGTCCAGCTCCCCCTTTCTGTTTTATTAACATTTTCTTGATAGTACGATGAGCTCTTTCCACAATTCCTTGTCCTTGAGGGTTATAGGGCAGTCCATGCACCAGGGTAACACCCATTTGAGTGCAAAAGGAAACAAAGCGCTGCCCAGTATAGGCCGGACCATTATCAGTTTTTAGCTGTTTTGGCATTGCCCAGGCCACCTACGCTTCCAGGCAGTGAGATATTACATCAGTAGTCTTTACCCCTGACAGGGGGGTGGCAAGTATAACACCCGAAAAGGTGTCAACAGAAACATGTAGATATTTTAAGCGGCCAAATTCTGGTACATGAGTTACATCCATTTGCCATACTTGTAAGGGTCTTAGACCACGTGGATTAACTCCAAACATAGGGGGCTTATGGTAAATAATACATCGGGGACACTCCTTTACCACTTGACGTGCATCCGCTCTAGAAAGGGAAAAGCGGCTTTGTAAAGTCCTGGCGTTTACATGAAATTTGTCATGAAAATCTTTTGCTAAGTCAACAGAAACATGGAGGGCCCACTCAGCACGAGTGTGTACATCAGGCAGGGCATTACCCTTTGTCAGTGGTCCTGGGAGGCCCGTATGTGCTCAAATATGCATTGGAAAAAAAGGTTCGTTGTGTTGCCATATAAGGGATTGTAGCAAGGTAAAGGGAGCTAGAACAGAACTGGTAGCCTTTATTGTACCAACCGCTTCCAATATCTTTAAAGCATTTATTACATAGGCTGAATCTGATATTAAATTAAAGGGACAGGGGAAAGCTTTAAATACTTCAATTACAATCATCAACTCAACAATCTGTGGATTACCAGGGACAAATTGATGCTGCACGGGGTCTTGGTTACCTGCGACGTAACCCGTTACGTCGGTTACCCCACATCCCGTTTTGGAACCATCCGTAAAAATATTTATAGCCCCTCCAATAGGCTTTTGGGCAGTTACCTTTGGAAAAATCACTGGATGTTCCTTTACAAATTTCAGTAGGGGGTCTTTGGGCAAATGATTATCAATATCTCCTGGAAACATGCATCTCAAAATGGACCAATTATCAATAGTGGCACATAAAGTCTGAACTTGGTAGGCATTGTAGGGAACAATGATGGAGTGCTGATAAATTCCAAAAAAATTGTAAACTCTGTTGAACTCCTTGCAGAGCTAAGCCCGTTACCACCTCAGGGTAATACTCCAGCGCCTTTCCAGGGGAAACATGAGAGTGTAACCACATCAACGGCCCCTCTTGCCAAAGTACCCCAGTTGGTTGGGTCTCAGTGGGAAGAATGCATAAATCAAAGGGTTGGCTATCTTGTAGCCTGTTTAAACAGGCAGCACTTAAAGCCTCCTTCACCCTTTTGAGAGCAAATCAGGCGCTCTCAGTCAGGTCTCGTGGGGAGTTTAAATCTATATCTCCTTTTAACATATCAAATAAGGGTTTTAATTCATAATTTGGAAATTTCAAATACCCCCTTATCCAATTAATATCCCCCAACAATTTTTGAAAATCATTTAAAGTCTTTAAGTTATCTTTTCTCAGGGTCAATTTTTGGGGCATGATCGACCTGGGATATATCTTAGCTCCCAGGTACTCCACCACTCTGCCTGTTTGTATTTTTTCTGGTGCTGGATAAAGACTGTGTTCCATTAAGGCAAAAACCAATTCTGCATAGGCCTTTTGTAACCCAGCTTCTTCCTTATGAGCTATCAAAATGTCATCCATATAATGGACCACCCTGAGTTTAGGATGCCGTTCTTTAACAGGAGCTATAGCCCTGCCGACAAACAGCTGACACATAGTGGGGCTGTTGGCCATACCCTGAGGCAGCAAGACACACTCATATCTTTGGTCAGGTTCTTCATGGTTACAAGAGGGCACAGTAAAGGCAAAATGCTCACAATCAGCAGAATGCAAGGGGATAGAAAAGAAACAATCTTTTATATCTATTACCATAATAGGCCAATGGGCAGGGAGTACGGAAAGCAAAGGTAACCCTCTTTGTACAGGGCCCATAATTTGCATTTGTGTGTTTATGGCACACAAATCATGAAGTAATCGCCATTTACCCGACTTCTTTTTTATCACAAATATTGGAGTATTCCATGGTGAAACTGAGGGTCTCACATGGCCCAGGGCTACTTGTTCTTCTACCAGTTTATGAGTGGCTAAAAGCTTTTCGGAGGATAGAGGCCACTGAACTACTCATACCGGTTCCTCCGTCTTCCAGGTAATGGGAACTTGATTCTCAGCGGCCCCTATGAAAAACCCAGCCCATGTCTATCAAGTTTTTGGTGGACATCAATAGGCTCTTTCCAGCCTTGCAAGTTTTTTTTCCCAGTCCTTGCTCTGGGCAGTAGCCCATTTGTAATATCATTTCCTTTGAGGTAAGAGAATATTCATTACTAAGGCAAAACCCCATCTCTTTTAGTAAATCTTGACCCCACAGGGAGACAGGCAATTCTAAAACATAAGGCTGGATGTTTCCAGAGTGTCCTTCTCCATCCTTCCAGTTGAGGGGTCTTGCACTTATGTCAGGGGCTTTGGCATAGCCTAACCCTCTCAGGGTTTGTTCTGAGGCCTGTAATGGCCCCCCTCTCGGCCAATCCTTTTTGGCAATAATGCTACGATCGGCCCCTGTGTCTAACCGTCCTATAATCATTTTTCCTTCAATCTCCAGCTCAAGCGTGGGTCTCTGGTCTAAATCCAGGGCTAGGTACACTGACTCAATTCCGGAGGAGCCAAAACCCTTTTTACCTCTCTCAGACTGTATGGCAGGAAAATTTTCATGTAGGTTAGGCAGGAGTAACAATTGGGCAATTTTGTCTCCAGGGGAAATTGCTACAATACCTTTTGGAGCTTCTACCATGATTTTAACTATACCTGTATAATCTGGGTCAATAACTCCTGGGTGAATTTTAAGCAATCTAAGAGTAACGGAAGACCGGCCCAGTAGTAACCCCACTGTGCCCCGTTCTAGAGGACCTTGAAAATCTGACTCTATTAACTGAACGCCCATTTGTGGGGTTAGTACGAGTCTGGTGGTGGCACGGAGGTCCAGTCCCGCCGAGCCTGTAGTGGCTCTCCGCAGTTCTTGGGATGCCTCACGGTAGGCCATCCTTCTTGGGAAATTTCCTCATTTGGGCTCTCCATTGCCCCATACATTTGCGGGCCCTGGGGACGGGGGCCCCTCTGCCAGTTTTTTGGCTGCATGATGGGGCCCAAGGGCTGTTTACCTGTTGTAACTCTTCCAGCCCTTCTGGTTCCTTTTCTCTCTGGGCAATCTCTCTTAAAATGACCAGCCTTACCACACTTAAAACATACTCCAGATGTCACTCCAGAATTTCCCCCCCCCGCCTATTTGAATACTGGAGTACTGAGGCAGCAAGGCCTGCATTAGTTAGAGGTCCTCCCAGCTCCCTGCACACTTTCATCCATGCCTCCAACCCTCTATGTTTATACGGGGTAATGGCAACTCTGCATTCTTTGGTGCATTGCTTATAGACTAATTGTTTTATAAGAGGCATAGCCATGTCAGGGTCCCCAAATATTCTGCCTGCTGCTTCCACCTTCTGGCCACAAAATCTGAAAAAGGCTCTGTAGCCCCCTGCAGGATCTTGGTGAGATTGCCGCTAACTTCCCATTTATTAGGTAGTGATTTCCATGCCTTAATGCAAACATCATTTATCTGTTGATACACTTCAGGGGGATATCCTGTCTGAGCATTAGCAAAGCGACCTTGTCCTAGGAGCATGTCTCTGTCCCAAGCCTGGTGTCCGTTTGCTTGATTGATGGCTGCCTGGTCATTACAAATTTCTAGCATAAATGCCCTCCAATCCAAGTATTGGCCTGGACTCAAACATGTCCGTGCTAGGCTCGCCCAATCAGAGGGGGTCATGCAGTATCTCTTTATAGCTTCCACTTGAGCTACGGTAAAAGAGGCTATAATCCCATATGTCCGAACAGACTCAGCCAGGGACTTAATTACTTTAAATTCTAGAGGCTCATGGAGTCTCCGTTGATTATTGTCTTGAAAAACTGGGAAGGCAAGTTCTGCTCGAGCAGTTGGCCAAGTGTCCAGGCAAAACGTGTGCCCATTGGCTCCATGTTGATATGGAGGAGGAGCTAAAGGGGTCTGACCGGAAGTTCTTTCTACGTCCTCATTAAGTGCAGGTTGGCTTAGCTTACGTTCCCCTTGTTTTATACGGCTCCTTTTCATCTGTTGAATAGGTGCTCTTACTTTTTCTTCCACTAACTCGCTGGAACTCCCTCTTTCCGATTTTAGCTCGGACAGATCTGAGTATAGTTGCCCCCTTTTGTCCTGTTCACTGTCTCCCTTTTTACTGATCGCCTTCTCTGACCTCTCCTCCTGTAACTGCTCCAGTGCTGAGTGTCCATTTTCTATAATCTCACAGCAGCTCTTATCCTCTAGGCAGCCACTAATCAATCTCCTAATGGGGCGGACTCCTGCCTTTAATGTGCCCTGTTCATAGGCAAAGTCCAAAACCCTCCCTAATTTATCCCATGATGAGGCTATTGTAAGGCTCCCGGACACTATAAACCAAGGAGCTACAATGTTGCATTCTTCAAGGAACCTCTGTAAAGTACCCTTCTTTAACTTTAGTCCTTTCGAGCGTAGTAGCTCTTCCAGGGCCAGAAAAATTGGATGTGGCGTCACGGCGCCCATCTCAGTTACTTTCACTTTAGGCCTGTATTTTATTTCTTCCCTGCTTTCCACTCTTTCTTTTATCTACAAAGAAGAGCCCCGTATTATGCCCTTTTTAATCTCGGATTCCCACTTCACCTGGGAACTTACCTCCGCTCTTGTCGCGGATTCCCCCTTTTCCAGGGAACTTACCAGTGCACCACCCTGACTGCAGAGAGTTCTGAATTCCCCATACGGGCCACCAGCTGTCGCGACCAACTTGACCAGCAAGGAAGACGCGACCCGGGATTCTTCTCAATGCGGTTTATTCAGGACATTGCTGCAAGCTTCTCTCCCGCTTCTCTGCCCGCTTCTTCTCTCCCTCCCCCACAACCGCGCTCCGGTTATAAGCCTCCTGGATGGCCAATCCCGAAGTGCCACGTGGCATATAATGATAGGGTCGCAAACACGGAAGCAAACTAGGAGCCAAGTCATAGCCATATAAGGAGTTGTTTTTACAGAGAGCACTCGTCACCGGGAAGACGGAAGGCGGGAGCCAGCGCCATCTTTGGTCGCAGCCGCGCCATGTGGCCGCGCCATTTTTGCAGCTGTGCCTTATGGCCGCGCCGTCTTTGGTCGAGGCTCCCGCAGCTCTCCACAACCGAACACATTCTATGAAGCCATCATAACCCTCACCCAAAAGTAGGCAGGGACTCATCAAAGAAAGAGAACTATAGACTCATTTCTTTGATGAATGTTGATGCAAATCTTCTCAATAACATATTGGCTAATCGACTTCAACAATTCATCAAAAATACAAAACACGATCAAAGAGGATTCATTTCAGGGATGCAAATCTGGCTCAATATAAGCAAATCAATTAATATTATTCATCACATCAAAAAAAGCAAGAATAAGAACCACATGGTTATCACAATAGATGCACAAATACTTTCGACAAGATCCAACATCCCTTTATGATGAAGGTTTTGGAAAAATTAGGAATCCATGGAACATTCTTCAATACAATAAAGAGTATATGACAAACCTACAGCCAGCATTATACTTAATGGTGAAAAACTAAAGCCATTTTCTCTTAACTCAGGAACAAGACAAGGATGTCCACTCTCTCCACTTCTCTTCAACCTAGTATTAGAATGTCTAGCTACAGCAAAAAGACAAGATGGAAACATAAAAGGGATCCAAATAGGGAAAGAAGAAATAAAACTCTCCCTCTTTACAGATGACATGATCTTGTATGTAAAGAATCCCATAGACTCCACTCCCAAATTACTCAAACAGATTCAAAACTTTGGCAAAGTAGCAGGGTATAAAATTAACCCCCCAAAATCAATGGCTTTTCTGTATGCATGCCAACAATGAGAAAAGTGGGGTTGAAATTAGGAAAGCAACTCCATTTGTAATAGCCCCACAAAAAATAAAATACCTAGGAATTAACTTAACCAAAGAAGTGAAGGACCTCTATGATGAAAACTTTAAAAAATTCAAAAAGGAAATCAAAACAGAACTTTAAAAATGGCAAATACTCCCATGCTCATGGATTGGAAAGATTAACACCGTGAAAATGGCAATACTTCCCAAGGCTATCTACAAATTCAATGCGATACCTATCAAAATTCTAAACTCATTCTTCAAGGAAATACAAGAGGCAATACAAAAATTCATATGGAACAATAAAAGACCACGAATAGCCAAAACGCTCCTCAATGGAAAGAACACTGCTGGCAGAATAGCAATACCAAATTTCAAACTCTACTATAAAGCCATAGTAATCAAAACAGCTTGGTATTGGCATAAGAACAGACCTCAGGACCAATGGAATAGAATTGAAGTCCCTGAAATGAACCTAGAGACCTATAGCGATCTAATCTTCGGGAAGGGTGCTAAAAAAATAGAATGGAAGAAAGACAGCCTCATCAGTAAATGGTGTTGGCAAAATTGGTTAACTACTTGTAGAAAACTAAAGCTAGATCCTTATTTATCACCTTGCACCAGAATCAACTCCAAAGGGATCAAAGACCTCAGAGTCATGAAGACACTCTGAAAACATTACAGGATGGAATAGGGGAAACCCTACGTCTCCTTGGCCCAGGCTGAAATTTTCTTAATAGAGATCCGGAAACACAACAAATCACAGAAATGTTGGGCAAATGGGATTGCATGAAGTTGCAGAGTTTGTACATGGCAAAGGACATAGCTAGCAAGATCAATAGAAAGCCCACGGATTGGGAGAAGATCTTCACTAGCCATACAATGGACAAGGGTCTCATATCTAAAATATACTTGGAACTCAAAAAATTAAATCCCCCAACAACAAATCCTCAAAGAAACAATTGCCCATTAAATAAGTGAGCTAAAGACTTAAAGAGAAACTTCTCTGAAGAAGAAAGAAGGATGGCCAATAGACTCATGAAGAAATGCTCAACCTCTCTAGCCATAAAAGAAATGCAAATCAAAACAACATTGAGATCCCACCTCACCCCAGTTAGAATGGCAAAAATCAAGAACTCTAATAACAATTGATGCTGGAGGGGATGTGGACAGAAGGGAACCTTACTTCATTGTTGGTGGGAGTGTAAACTTGTTCAACCACTTTGGAAAGTAATATGGATGTTCCTCAAAAGACTCCACATAGAGTTCCCCTATGACCCAGCAGTCTCACTTTTGGGCATTTACCCAAATGTTTACAAACAAGACCATACTAAAGCTACCAGCACAACTATGTTTATTGCAGCATTATTTACCATAGCTAAGACGTGGAACCAACCCAGATGCCCCTCAATAGAAGAATGGATCAAGAAAATGTGGGATATATACACAATGGAATTCTATGCCTCCATCAGAAAGAATGGCATTGCCCAATTTGTTAGGAAATGGAAAGACTTGGAAAAAATTTTATTAAGTGAAGTAAGCCAAGCGCAAAAAATATAGGTCCCATGATTTCCCTTATTTGCAATACCTAGTATAGGTATGATTCAAGCAGAAAAGGTCAGATAAGGTGATGTTAGGAAAATGAACCCTAAGATATGTATTTTAAATGTTTTTTTTCTTTCATGCATTTCTTACTAAGGCAATTTTAAAATTATTTCTTTGTTTCTTTGTAAGTCCCCCTACAGTATAACCCCTGCTTTCACTGTATTTGATGTCGATATAATTTGTGGAGGGGAAGGGGAAAAACAAGTTTTTTATTTAAGAATACAGGTGGACCTGTTGCAACAATGAGAAGTACAAGTTGTCATGTCAAAAACGAACTTTACAACTTGGGTGGGGGGGAGGATTGGGTGAAGGGGAAGGGAGGATGGGAAGGGATGTGAAGGGTAAACAAAGGAGGAGGCTATAATGCTTGATAAGGAAAGTACTCACTATCTTCCCCATATAATTGTAACTGCTTTGTACAGTATTTTCACAATAAAAAAAAAGAAAAGTGAGTATACATTAGAGAGACTGCAGAAATAACATTAGGTTTTTACTGTCTCTACCTATTAATGTAATTTTATTTCTTGGTATTGAAACTCTCCTCTTGTTATTATTGTATATAATCCAATTCAGTTTATAATTGTATTCAATGTGGGAACTCTAGCTTCAAAGTATTGTAAAGTTTTTTTCCTTTTCAATAACTTTATCATTGTCAGGCTACACAGTGGTCATCATCATCTTTATCAAAATTATTATTAGCATCATAAGTGCTAATTAATGAAAGTCTTATATGTCCCTATGATTTTGCTATTATTTTCTTTTGATTAGTATTTTTAATGTTAAAACTGTGCATGCGTCCATATTAAAATTTTGAACAAATAAAGAAACAAAAAAACTAAACCATATCAAGTGGCTTGACTATGAGTTTATAACAAATTATGGAATAGATTTTTGAAGCTTTGCTAATTCCTAACCAGTATGAATTAACTTCCTCTCTCCCCCTCATTACACACAAATATTTAAGAGTTTGGACAGAACTTTTTCAAGTAATACACTGTAAATATTATTACAATGTCATAAGTAGACCTAAAATTTCCTTGAAAGTAAAAGCTCTAATTTCTATTGAAATATTAGTCATTTTATTCTTGGAAACTTTTACAAAAATAGACTGTATATCTTTGAAATATAAAAGTTCAAAAATAGTAGCAAAAATTTTTAGAGAGAGTCTGTCTTCAGAAATATTTTTATATATAAATATTAATGTTATGTGTAGAATGATATATATTTTTAGAGATTGTCATGAGAAATATATACATATTTCTAAATTTATGTGTAGAATGATGTGCACTATAGTGAAACAAAAGTCTTAAAACATAATTAAAATAAAAGAAAAATACATCACAACAAGTGCCAGTGACTCACTCTTAAAATTCGACCTATTCTGGGTAATGAGATCTTAAAAATGTGTTTGAAAGTGGCCCAGATAGAAAAGTACTTGTTAGATTCTTATCTATAATTAACCACTAGAAACATGAATTAGCTCTGTGCCTCAAGTTGGAGATTGCTGTCCTTGAGAATAAAAAGTCCAGGCCTTTCAAACAACAACAACAACAACAACAATAACAAAATGTATCACATTAATTTCACAAAAGCATCTTTTAACTGCTGTGAACATTTCTTAGAAACATGAGTACATGCCCCTGGAAAATGTTAAGTAAAACATATAGAATATTTACGTCTATGTTAAAGACATGACTATTTAGATTGTTTAAGATATTTAGGTAATGATAAGGAATTAAGAATAATGATGGGTAGGTAATATATTGGGAGTGGTTTGTCATTCTATTTTATGATAGGAATAGAATGATACTTATAATGGTTATATAAAATTACTCTTGCTTCATATTTGAATTATAATAAATGATAAACATTTTTAAATGTTTCCAATGGAAAGGAATATCAATTCTTATGTAATTTCAAAGCAACTGAGAAAATTATTCCAAGGCTGGTTTGCTCAAAGACTATATTTCTTTTCTTGTTCTAGTTTTCATATGTTCATAGAAATTAAAATTCCCAAAATTCAATGGATTTTGGCATTCAGGAACATCTTCATAGATACTAATATTGGAATATCTTAAGTGGAATTGTTTATTTCATTTGTTACTTTCACAAATAAATCAAGATGATAGTGTATTTTGTTTCTTTTCACTGCTATTGGCTCTTATCTTGAGAATACTTTTTCCCTAGCAAAGTAGAGAAAAACAATTGGATTGACCAAGTAACATATGGCTTTCATAAGATGCAGATGCATAGATTTGTGTCTTCTGTCATTTGCCAAAAGTTTCTTCCAGAAAAGGTTATCAATTATTTATAAGTGTTGCTTAATTCCTAGGTATTCCAGTTATCACATACACTTTTTGACTGAGTTATCTCTGAATAAACTCAAAATAAACAGACAAAAATTCCTCAAAATGAACGGAAATCATATTATTGTTTTAAATGTTGCAGTTTACAAAGTTTTTAAGCAAACACAGAAAATATCTTTTTAGGTATTCTGCATTTTGTGTGAAGTATTTTAACAATAGTTTTTTTTTGCTGACATGTAATTCACTTGAAATATATCATCTCCTTTTATTGTATGCATTTTAGTGCTTTGGAAGTGAATTGTACAATCATAGGTTTTCCAAGCTTAATTTTCACGAATTTGCTTATCTTCAAATAAAAATGCTCCAAATTTTAGAACAGACATTAAAGTAGATATAAAATTCATTTACAGGAATTTGTCAGGCCTACATCCTATATAGTGAGCCTTTTCAAAATTTCTTTTTTGGGATTATTTCCAGGGTCTCACACAAAGTATTCAAGTGCATTCTCAATGAACCACATTCCCTGTCCAAACAAGTTTTTTACTTCTCTTTAATACATACATAGACGTGTAATGGATAGAACCTTTTCAATTCTCTTTGACCTTTTGAAAACTTGCTTGCTTTAATGATTGAAGTATTTTACAAATTCATTTGCTATGTGGAGTATATCAATTTCTCCACAAGTATATTACTATATTTGTGTCATCTTTTTATATTATGGTCCTACTAGTGAGCTTTCTCTTTATTTATTCTTGGATACTAAAGAGGAAATTAATTCATATGCTCCTACTATTTACATATGTTCTTTAAAGAAATATCCTATTTGGGGTAAAGTTATATGGAATTAGAAGATATAAAAATACTTAGACTCAGAATCATTGTAGCATTAACATTGTAGCATTAAAAAATATGTGTCATCTATCTGTTAGATATGTTTTCACTTCTGTTATATTGTCCTTTGAATTATGAAAGATTGTAAGTTGACATTATCCAGTTCAGTCTTGTTTTTCTTTACCCACTAATGTTTTCCATGTCATATTTTAGAAACCTTTACTGATCCAATGCCATGAATTTTATGTTTATGTTTTATATGTTTTTATATCTCACATTTAGTTTGCTAATCATTTTTATTTAAAATTTTTAAATTTTTGTATAAGGATTGAGGTAGTAGTCTAAGAACTTTTGTTTTAAATCTAGGGAGGCAATAGTGCCACTACACCCATTTAAGATTCTATTTTTATTTCATAAAGTCATGACATCCTTTTCAAAATCTATTGACCATAAATCAGTGATTTTTTATTGTGAAAATACCATACAGAGGGGTTACAATTACACAACAGTATTAACCAAAGCATGCTATTTGCAGAGGAGTATTTAAAAGGTGTAATTTCTTATAAAATTGAACTTTTAATCCAACAAAATGAATATCAGGAATCTATCACTTGGAAGATGTGAGGGGAAGTCAAAGGGAAGGAATAAAGAGAGTTATGGAGGAAGAGAGTGAAGACATACTATACAATGCAGATAGTATGAAACTAGAAAACATGAAAGTGGGGTGAGGTTTGGAAGAGTATGGGAAGGTTATGTAAAGATCCATTGTACTTATACACTGATTTGTGGAATGGAAATTCTTTTGAACAACTATTTAATAAAAATATAATTGAAAACAATGGAGACATCTGATCTTAAACTGCATTCTCTTAAACCATGAATCAATATAATAGTTTCCTCCTCAGAAATTTTCTTTGCAGGCATTTTTCTTATAATGTCAAAAAACTGACTAATGCAATGAATATCAATATATCACATTGCAAATTGTAAATAGACACAATATAAAAATCACAGTAAAAATGTTAGAATTCATCACATGATAAAATAACAGGTAGAAAGTATCAAATGTTGAATGATAGTTTTTCCAATTACTTTACCTATGGTATCTAACTTAATCCTCACAATAATCCCTTAAAGTGGAACTACTTCCATTTTTAATTCTCAGATGATGTTATTGAAATCTTCAGAATTGGAATTACTAGTACAGCATTGCACGCATGGTAAGTGTTAGCCTGAGGCCCATCTCCCACTCTATCAAATAACCTCATTTTATTTTATGACTAAAATACCAGCACTTAGTCTACTAATTCTAGGAAAATTTCCCAGAATTATTGTGTACACTCTAATAATATTTGACTTTATCTTTGTTAGAAAATAGGTAGCTGTAATATGAAAACTCCAAGCTCATAATCAATTTAAACATCCCTGGTGAAATGAACTGCTAAAGTATAACATTCTTGATTTCTAGCTCAAAATAGTAGAAATCATATTCTATCCTTTCACTCAACACTGCACTGCCTGGGGACCCCATCTCTCTTTAACACACTCATACCGAAAGAGTGTCCTGCTCAATTCTCGATGGAAACAGATTGCAGGTGTTATGGACCAATCATTTCCACATTGTAGCTCACCTAGGTTGTTTACCATTATAAATATTTTGATTGCGTTTTATACACAACATTCTGAGGAAAATGTACTACTTTAAAAGGTTATTAAGGGCTGGGAAGGTGGCTCATTGGTAGAATGCTTGCCTTGCATGCATGAGGCCCTGGATTTGATTCCTCAGCAACACATAAACAGAAAAAGCTGGAAGTGGAGTTTAGGCCCCACAACCAAAATAAAATAAAATAAAATAAAATAAAATAAAATGTTATTAAAGCAAGACTGATATAAAAATCATCTTTGACTCCAGATAAATATTTTGCCTTTCATATACCCCAAAATGCAGTCTGAACTATCATTAATGTCAGGAACAAGAGGTTAAAAATCATAGACCCAAGACCTAAGCATGAATTAAAGACTCTCCGCCTTGTCAATACAATTGGTTTAAAAAATCGTCAATACTACTGCATTTTTAAAATTTTCTTATGAAATGAAGATTCAATTATAAACTATTAACACTTGAAAATAACTCATTTTCTTGGGAGTAGGACACAAAGGTCAAGATTAATCCGAATCATTTTAAAGGACCTTTATTTATACTACAAATTCACTCCCATAACTACAATGATATGAAAAATAACTGAAGTACAGAAACACAAAGGAAATAATTTAACTGCATCATCTACATTCAAAGGACTCTGTTAATAGAAAACAAAGTTAAACTAATACTTAGCTTACCAAATTCACTTACATTCTTTTATTCTATTTCATTTAGTTTCATAAAAACTGGATTTTCATAAGATTATGCATAAAAAAGCCTATATACCCACTTCCATTTTCAGATCTTAATATTTATTTCAGAAATGTCTTTAGCTCTATAGTCAATGAACTGAAATAATTACTAAAGTATTCAAAGGGTTTTCCGAAATTGCAAGACTCGCTCTAGTATGTTATTTATTTTGGAAAAGATATTCAAAAAGCCTTATTTGTTAAGTTGCAATAGTTACTCCCACAAAAGAGCCATTAGCCCTTTGCATGTACAAAACAACTTCAGATACATCCACTATCTGAAGATGACACATGCTTTTTGTTCGTTTGTTTTTGAAAGAAATATCTAACAAGCATATCAACAATACCGATTTTCAGTCAATATGATGGGATATTCAAACTTGATAAATATTGGGTTGATTACCTCTTAGTGTGAATAGATATGATCTTACAAAGAAAGTTATTTTCAACAGAAAGCCAGAAAGATTTTATCCACTTTGTGTTTCACGGGAATAACCAGAGAGCAATACCTATTTAGTCCAGTTGGTCAAACTCACTCCATGAGCATATGTTAAATGTATAACACATTTAAGAGGTCAAATACATATTTTGTACCGACAGTCATCATACAGCACTAATTTACTACCAAAATATGTCTGAATCTTCTCACCTGACATATAATAAGAGCTGAAAGCAGTCTCTTTTATCTAACTTAATATGGTAAATCCTTTGATTCTGATGATATTATTTGACAAATAAAATGTACAAAAGGGTGGTCCAACTGAAATGACATGACAGAATACTGATAAATAAAAACATTGCAACAAAGTTACCTCTTTTCAGCCTCACCCTGTCCACATTGGCAAGCAACATTGCAACAGCACATGCACACATATACACACACACACATATGCACACATGTACACACACCTATACATACATGCTAAATTCAGGATTTATTGTACAAAAAAGTTCAAATAAAAAATTAATGATTAGTACAAATAATAATTTGCCTTACTACAAAAAATACACAATCCAGTCACCACAGATGTTACATTATACCTGCCTATCCACATGTGACCACTTAATTTAAATTTAATTACTTAATTAACGAATTAATTCAATTGTTTGGTGCTAATACTAAGGCTGGAACTCAGGAACTGTCTCTGTCCCAGAATTTGTTATTTTTTTTGTTTTAGTTTTCTCAAGGATATCATTTTACTGCTTGTACCACATCTCCAGTTCTAGCTTTGGTGGTTTCTTTCAAAGCAGAATCTAATGGACTTTTTTTTTTGTTTGGTCTGGTTTCAAACCACAATCCTCAGACTTCATCTTTCTGATTAGGTAGGATTAATGACATGAGCCACCAGCGTGGCTTCTGCTTTTTCCTCTATAGTTATCTATTGCACATACTTAGATAGTAATTTAAAAATGAGAGTATAAAAGCAAGATGTACATGATGATTTTGTCCTGTCATAAATTCCAGTTAGTAATGTAAATTTCTTCTTAAGAACATACACAAAAAATACCATGATATAGTATAAGAGAACTCACAATTGGACATATGAGCTTTAAGAGCTTTCTAATAGATCCATTATTTATTGGTACCCAACATTAGAAAAAAAGTGTATAATCTAGTACTAAAATAGAAGTCCTTTACATGAATGACAAGTTACATTCCATGTTTTTTTAAAGACACTTGTTTTCATCTAAAAAAATAGGCCTGTCTATTTTCTTCATGTGGTTTCAATGATTGAAGGTGCTTAATGAGAAATAAAAATGTATTAGTAGTTCTTTGCTATCAATTAAATCTCACTTTGTCTTTTTGGAGAATATAATGATCAAAGCAATAGTTGAGAATCAGCAAGCAATTGTTCAGAATCATGCTTCCAGTGCAAGTGGATCAACAGTAAGTAATGCTCAATACCATTTTCCACAAAGTTTTGTCACAGATACAATCAGCCTGACTACTTTTGCTGCTTTCCTAGCCTGGATCTATTCCTTCATTGTACGTGAAAAGTGTGATTCAACTGATTTCATACAGATCTGTTCCTAGAATGATCAAGGATTTAGATTCTTGTCTGTAATAAGATTAAACCTACATCTCTTCATGTAGGCTGCTAAAAATGTATTTACCAAATTCAAGTAAATACATAAATTCTATTTCCATCTTTTTTAAAACATAAAATTCTGTTTGCTCTATAAATTGATCAGAGGCATGCATTTGTGGCTATCTAGGTCATTGCACATGTGTCTCTCTTCCCCTCTCTTTAATGTTTCTCACAGATAATAGGATTGCTCTATAATTATTGTAATTTATTTTGCTTTTATATTTTTGGTTGCATCATTTTACTTTCTGCTCTGCCATTTCCCAAATCATTTATATAGAAGGCATTATTTCATCTTTTCTCATTCATAGAATAAGCTGCACATGAAGACACTACTGGTCCTTATTTTCAGTCTGTATCTTTGAATACAGAGGAAAATCTTTCCTCTGCTATCCATCAATTCCCTACTCTCCAGTTAGAATAATTTGGAATAGTAAAAATGGAAAAAGGGAAAATAAATCATGGTGAAAAAACAGATGCAGAAAATTCACAGGATTTTTCTGAACAGTTCAACTAATGTGAACTATTAGGGAAATACATGGACGCCTCATTCCCACTGTCACTCAAAGTCTCTAGTTAGGCAATTTTTAGGAATATGAGGAACCTGATGAAAAAGTGAGGAATGGTATCAATTGCAAAAAAAATGGAGAAGGATCCATGCAAATTTCTTCTTTGGGCTGCTGAAAATAATCAGGTTATTACAGTGCGGAGACTACTTTCCAAAAAGGCCACTCATGTGAATACTAGGGATGACGATGAGTATACCCATATTCATCAAGAAGCCTACAGTCCTACAGTGGACACTTAGACACTGTCCATGAGTTGTTGCCTCAAGCAGCAGATATTCATGCAATAACTGTAGATGGTTGGACAACCCTGTGCAGTGCTTATATGTGGAATAATACTATAGTGGCTTTTTTCTTACTTCATTATGATGCAGATACCAATGGCCCCCTTGCATCTTGCTGCTGGGAACAGAGATAACAAAGACATGTTGGATCTGCTTCTGTTGAACCATTATGTCAAATCAGGTCTGAAAAACAACTTGGAAAAACTGTATTTGATATTGCAAAAGGATAAGTATGTATCAATATCTCTTTGAAGTTTTGTAAGGCTGCACAAATTGCTCTCCTAAGTCATAATAGTTCGGTTAACTTTATTAAATTTCAAAAATGCCATTGCATACTTTGTTTCCATACAAAATATTTTCAGAATCCAAATAACAACAATAGCTTATTGTAACAATTAATAGATTCCATGGAAGTCTTCCAAGTGAATTGCCTGACTTTTATGTCAAAATGTATTCAAGAGTTAGTTGTATATATCTATAATGATTTCTGGAGAGTTTTGGTATTTTTATTGTAATTAAGTGGTTACATAATTTCCCTAATTTCACAGTATTGTGGAATAGTGATGCTCAGTTAAAGTCACAAACACATTCTAACATTTCTGGAGCAAATTGTCTATCACAGTCTTTAACATTCATGAGTTCTATGAGCTTTGCGATACAGTTATTCCTTCCACATTGGTTGGTATGTACATTTCTTTTGTTTTGTATAACATCAGCTGTTCCTGTTTTCCCACTTGTTTCCTCCCTCCCATCCCTGCCATTAACTTGCTTTGTTCATTTTGGTCAATGTCCAGTGCAGCTGATAGGTTTTTCCCTTATTCCCTCTAGTTCTATGTCATCTTCCTGGTTCCCCTCCATTGTACACATATACAACATACATGTGATCAGCAGCATGGGGTTATTTAGTACAGATTTGACCAGATTGTTTCTTAAGTCCTGTTAATTTTGTCATATTACCTAACATTTTGGTTTTAACATCCACTTATCAGGGAGACCATGTACTGTTTGTCTCTTTGCTCTTGGCTTACCTTGCTCAACATGATCACCTTCTAGCTCCATCCATTTCCCTGCAAATGCCATTATTTTGTCATTTCTAATGGCTGCATAATATTCCATTGTGTATAGATACCACAATTTTGGGATCCATTCTTCTGTGGTGGGACATCTGGGTTGTTTCCATATTCTGGTTATTACCAACAGTATGGCAATAAACAAGGAGGTGCATGTGTCCTTGTATACTGGTTCCTGTTGTTCAGGATGGATGCCTAGAAGTGGTATGACTGGGTCATAAGGGAGGTCAATATTTAGCTTTCTTAGGACCCCCCAGACTGTTTTCCAAAGTGGTTGTATGAGTGTACATTACCAACAGCAGTGTAGTAGGGTTCCTCTTTCTCCGCATACCCTCCAGCATTTGTCATTGGCTGACTTGAGGATGTGGGACATTCTGACTGGGGTAAGGTGGT
This sequence comes from Dipodomys merriami, assembly GCF_024711535.1. Classification (NCBI taxonomy): domain Eukaryota; kingdom Metazoa; phylum Chordata; class Mammalia; order Rodentia; family Heteromyidae; genus Dipodomys; species Dipodomys merriami. The sequence goes on along the minus strand of NW_027205137.1, from coordinate 428,836 downwards.
ATCTCATGGTTTCTTTATTTACATGTCCTTCAAAACCAGGGATGGTGAACATTTCCTCATGTGTTTCTTTGCCATTTTTATCTCTTCTTCTGAGAAGTCTCTCTTTAGTTCCCTTGTCCATTTAGTAATTGGTTTGTTAGCTCTGGGAGGGATTAGTTTCTTGAGTTACCTGTATATACTGGATATTAACCCCTTGTTGGATATATTGCTGGTAAATATTTTCCCAATTAATTGGTTGTTTTTCTAGCTTTGCAGAAGCTTTTTATTTTAAGGTAGTACCATTTGTCGTGTCTCACTCCAGTTTGTTGTGACCCTGGGACTCTGTTGATGAAATTCTTTCCTAGGCCTATAAGTTCAAGTGTCTCTCCTACTCTGCCTGCAGAGGTTTCAGAGATTCAGGTTTAATGCTAAGGTCTTTAATCCATTTTGAGCTGATGTTGGTGTATGGTGATATGCTGGGGTCCACTTTTATTCTTCTGCATACGGCCACCTGTGGAGAGCTGCGGGAGCCATGACCAAAGCCGGCCACAAAAGCAACATTGTAGCTAAAATGGTGGGGCCGCGTGGGGCAGCTGCAACCTAAGATGGCGCGGGTTCCCGCCTTCTGTCTTCCCGGTGACGAGTGCTCTCTCTAAAAAACAACTCCTTATATGGCTATGACTTGGCTCCTAGTTTGCTTTCGTGTTTGCAGCCCTATCGGTATATGCCACGTGGCGCTTCCGGATTGGCCATTCAGGAGGCTTATAACCAGAGCACGGGGGCGGAGGGGAAAGAGAAGCAGGAAGAAGCAGGAAGAAGCTGGCAGGAGAGAAGTGGGAGGGAAGCTTGTTACAAGGTTCCTGAATAAACTGCATTGAGAAGAATCCCGGGTCGCGTCTTCCTTGCTGGTCGAGGTGGTCGCGACAGCTGGCGGCCCATACGGGGAATTCAGAACTCTCTGCGGTCAGGTGCACCGGTAAGTTCCCAGGAAAAGCGGGAATCCGAGACAAGAGCGGGGGTAAGTTCCCAGGTGAAGTGGGAATCTGCGATTAAAGCAGGCATAATACGGGGCTCTTCTCTGTAGATAAAAGAGAGAGCGGAAAGCTGGGAAGAAATAAAATACAGGTCTAAAGTGAAAGTAACAAAAAATAAAATTTTTATTAACTAAGATTGGCGCCGCGAGGTCACATCCAATTTTTCTGGCCCTGGAAGAGCTACTACGCTCAAAAGGACTAAAGTTAAAGAAGGGTACTTACAGAGGTTCCTTGAAGAATGCAACATTGTAGCTCCTTGGTTCATAGTGTCCGGGAGCATTACCTCAAAGGAAATGATGTTACAAATTGGCTACTGCCCAGGGCAAGGACTGGGAAAAAACTTGCAAGGCTGTAAAGAGCCTATTGATGCCCACCAAAAACTTGATAGACATAGGCTGGGTTTTTCATAGGGGCCTCTGAGAATCATATTTGAAAGAGTTATATTTTACTGTTCATCATTGTCATACCTTGTAACTAGCATTTAGATATTTAAAGGATCTATTAAATTAGCATTGTATTTGGACAAAACATAACCAAACTGCAGGCCTATTTTCTTTCATACCTAATTAGAAATAAAAGCTAGAAGTTCTTTAAATTCAGTAGGCCAGTAACAGCTTATAATTATCTTTCTTTAATTGACTCTTCTGCTGTCAGCTTTCTAATGACTTTATTTTCGAAGTTCCTGCTCACGAACTTGAGGAAAAAATGCTTGGATTCAGGTTGATTTTGAATGTAAGTTTCCTATAACTCAAACACAAATTTTAATTAGTTTTAATTGGATCCTAAGTGTTTTGAATTTCTTGATTGATATAGTAGGATAATAGAATGATTCAAGTTTCATAGACTCACGAACATTAGAAGACAGTACAGGGTACATTTATGTAATGCTAAGATCTTTTGATATGTAACTTCTTAACCTACTTCAGGAGTGAACAGTCTTAAATTGTGCATTCCAATGATCTGTATCAAATACTGGAAAGTTTTAACATAAGCTTTCAATTAACACATTTTTAAGTACTAAGTGATACTAGGAAATGTTTAATAGAGTAAAGAGTAGAGTTTTTAAAGTTTTACTTAGTTATTTGCAGTTATACTTAGGACTGACATATTCTTTTGAAGAGAAGTGAAATTTGTTTTTCTAAGTGATGAAGAAAATTGTGATATTTGTAAAAAGCAGGTACTATGTATGTATGTGCTTGCACTAATGAAACTTGCTTTTATGCTACCTGCTGGAGTTCTCAGTATCCGTTAGCTATAGTTGCACGCATCCTATGTTGGGTGCCTGTGCCAGTAGATGCTTCTCAAGCTGTAACCTTGTTTAGGCATAAGAGAGATTTTGGCATCACTGTGGCCATTGTAACTGCTATAGCTGTGGCTGCTGCGGGTACGACGGCTGCTGCTGTTGCCATGTCACATACTATGCAGATGGCTCAGACTTTAAATAACTTGTCGGCTACTACAGCCAGAGCTCTGGATTTACAACAAGCGGCCAATGCACAAGTAAAAGGAAGACTGATGCTGCTAAATCAAAGGGTTGAACTTGTGCAGGAGCAGGTTGATGTCCTGTGGCAGTTGGCTCAGCTGGGATGTGTTCAAAAATATGAAGGGCTTTGTATTACTGCTATTCAGTATTATAACTATATCCAAGCAGCAAATTTGTCTAAACAACTGTCAAGTTATCTTTTACGCAACTTGACGGGGGAATTTGACCAATTGATGTTGCAGCTACGATCGGCCATTGTCGAGATAAACTCTACCCGAATGGATGATGCCCTGTTACAAGATTTTTCCTCCTGGATTTTGACAGCTGTGGATCATTTGAAGGGGGGAAATGGGCTCCCTTATTGGTATCCTGGCATTGGTGATCTTATTGTGCCTGTGGTGCATATACCGGGTTAGGAGCTCGCAGCGCAGAAGTATGGCTACGGTGGTCCAGGCCTTCACTGCCATTGAGGCCGGACAGTCCCCCTACACATGGCTTGCCACGTTAAAGAAATAGCACAGGGTGTGAGGCAAACGCACTGCACTTGGGAATCAGTCCCTGGCGTGAGCCCAAGAAGAGCATGTTGGGTTGCAAGTGGGTTGATGCCCAAGATCCCACCTCTGCAAAAAAGGCATCTGACGGGCCTGGTCATCACTGGGGAAGGCACCGCTCAGGCGAAGAACAGTGCAAGGTCCTCTCATTAATGTTTTAGACAGAGGCCCAACCTCTACTCTTACCTGTTGCTTAATAAAACAAAAAAGGGGGGGCTGTGGAGAGCTGCGGGAGCCATGAACAAAGATGGCTGCAAAAGCAACATTGTAGCTAAAATGGCGGGGCCATGTGGTGTGGCTGCGACCTAAGATGGCGCGGGCTCCCGCCTTCCGTCTTCCCAGTGACGAGTGCTCTCTGTAAAAAACAACTCCTTATATGTGTATGACTTGGCTCCTAGTTTGCTTCCATGTTTGCAGCCTTATCGGTATATGCCACGTGGCGCTTCGGGATTGGCCATCCAGGAGGCTTATAACCAGAGCACGGGGGCGGAGGGGAAAGAGAAGCAGGAAGAAGCAGGAAGAAGTGGCCAGGAGAGAAGTGGGAGAGAAGCTTGTTACAAGGTTCCTGAATAAACCGCATTGAGAAGAATCCTGGGTCGCATCTTCCTTGCTGGTCGAGGTGGTCGCGACAGCCACCCAGTTTTCCCAGCACTAGTGGTTGAAGAGGCTGTGATTCTTCCATGTCTGTCTTTGGTTCCTTTGTCAAATATCAGCTGACTGTAGGCATGTGGATTTATTTCTGGATCTTCTATTCTATTCTATTGTTCTTCGAGTCTGTGTTTGTGCCAGTACCATGCTGTCTTTGTTATTATGGCTCTATAGTAGAGTTTGAAGTACGACATGGATATAACTCCCATGTTGTCTTTATATGCTAGAATTGTTTTGGATATTCTAGGTTTTTGTGGTTCCATATGAATTTTTGGACTGTTTTCTGTATTTCAGAGAAATACATCATTGAGATTTTAATAGGAATTGCATTGAATTTGTATATTAATTTGGGCAGAATTGCCATTTTCAGTATATTGTCTGCCTATCCAAGAGCATGGGAGGTCTTTCCATTTCCTAGTGTCTTCGGTAATTTTTTTCTTTAACTTTTTATAGTTTTCATTAAATATTACTTTTACGTCTTTGGTTAGGTTAGTTTCTGAATATTTTATTTTGGGGGATGTTATTGTGAATAGGCTTGCTTTCCTTTATTTCCCTCTCTGCTTGTACATTGTCAGTGTACAGGAATGCAACTGATTTTTGTGGGTTTATTTTATATCCTGCTACTTTGCCGAAGTGATTCATGATTTCTAAGAGTTTTGGGGATGGAATTTTTCGAATCGTGAAGGTATAGTATGATGTCATCTGCAAAAAGGGATAGTTTAATTTCTTCTTTCCATATACAGATATTTTAATGTCTTTTTCTTGCCTTATTGACCTGGCTAAGAGTTCCAGGGCTATATTGAACAGGAGTATAGACAGTGCGCATCCTTGCCTTGTTCCTGATTTTAAGAGAATTGGTTGTAGCTTTTCCCCATTAAGTATAGTATTAGCTATTGGTCTGTCTTAAATGGCTTTTAATGTTTTAAGAAATGTTCCTTCTATTCCTATTGCCTCCAGAGCTTTTAGCAGGAATGAATGTTGAATTTTATCAAAAACCTTTTCTGCATTTGTGGAGATAATCATGTGATTCTTGACCTTGGCTCTGTTGATGTGTTGGATTATATTTATTGACTTAAGTATGTTAAACCATCCCTGAATCTCTGGGATGAAGCCTACTTGGTTTTAGTGTATGGGTTTTTTTATGTGGTTCTGGATTCTGTTAGCTAGAATCTTGTTAATGACCTTTGCACCTGTTTTCATCAAGGAAATTGGCCTGTAATTCTCCTTTTTGGTTGGGTCTTTGCCTGGTTTGGGGATGAGTGTGATATTGGCTTGGTAGAATGTGTTTGGGATAGCTCCCTCCTTCTCTGTTTCTCTGAAGAGCTTGAAGAGAATAGGTGTTAGTTCTTCTTTAAAGGACGTATAGAATTCTGTTATGAATCCATCTGGTCCTGGTTTTTTTTTGTTGTTGGAAGACCTCTGATTGCTTCCTGTATCTCGTTGTAGGATATTGGCTTATTTAATTGATTTACTTCTTCCTTGCTCAATTTGGGAAACTTGTATTTCTCTGAAAATGCATCCATGTCTGCCAGGTTTTCTTTCTTTAGAGGGTATAACTTTTCAAAGTAGTTCGTTAAAATTGTTTGGGCATCTTGGGTATGTGTTGTGATTTTTCCCATGGCATCCCTAATCCTGTTAAAATGGGTTTCCTCTCTTCTTTTTTAAATTAATCTTGCCAAATATCTATCAATTTTATTTATTTTTTCAACCAGCTTTTTGTTTGGTTAATTTTGGCTATGATTCTCCAAATCTCTATTTCAATAATCTCCGCTCTTAATTTGGTTATCTGGCTCTTTAATAACTTTAGGTTCCATTTTTTCATGTTTTTCTAGCTGTTTTAATTGCAACATGAGATTATTTTCTTGGTCTGTCTCTATTTTCTTGATGTGGGCACTGATGGCAATAAATTTGTCCATCAGTACTGCGTTTGCTGTGTCCCAAAAGGTTTTTGCGAGGTATTTTCATTTTCATTGTGTTGTAGGAATTTTTTAATTTCTTCTTTAATCACTTCCATTACTCAGGCATTGCTTTGAAGTGAGCTGTTAAATTTCCATGTATTTGAGTAATTTCTGCAGTATGTTTTGTTATTGAGAACTAGCTTGATTCCACTATGGTCAGATAGGATACAGGGGATTATGTCAATCTCCTTGAATTTGCTTAAGTTTCTTGCATGAACTATTATATGGTCTATTTTGGAGAAAGTACCATGAGCTGCTGAGAAGAAAGTGTACTGTGTTGTTTTTAGGGTGAAATACTTGGTAAATGTCAGTTCTGCTTGAAGTATGGCCTCATTAATTCAATAGCTTCTTTGCCAATACTCTGGTTGGTAGACCTGTCCTTTGGTGAGAGTGGGGTGTTGAAAGTCTCCTAGTATTATCATATTGGATCTATTTTATTCTGTAAGTTTGAGAGTATTTGCTTAACATATTTGGGTGCACTGATGTTTGGGGAATGATAAGTAGATGATGGTAATATCCTCCTCTTGTATTGTTCCCTGTATTAATATGTAGTGTCCATCCTTGTCTTTTTGTATTGATTTTAGTTTTTTTTTTTTTTACTGTTGATTGGATCTTTTTTTAAATTTTTTATTGTAAAGATACTATACAGAGGTTACAATTACATGAGCAAAGTAATGAGTACACTTCCTATTGAGCACTGTTACCCCCTCTATTGTTTTCCCCCTACCATTCCTTCCCTCCTTACTTCCCTGAGGTTCTTTCTTTTTATTGTGATTAAGTGATTACATAACTTCCCAAATTTCACAGTATTGTGAAATAATGATGCTCATTTAAAGTCACAAGTTCATTCTAACTTTCCTGGAGCAAATTGTCTATCACAGTCTATAACATATAACGGTGTACACAATACAACATACATGTGATCAGCGGTATGGGGATATTTAGTAGTGTTTTGACCAGATGAGTGGGAGTTCTTTGTTTCTTAAGTCCTGTTAATTTTTTCGTATCACCTAACATTTTGGATTTAGAATCCACTTATCAGGGAAACCATGTACCGTTTGTCTCTTTGCTCTTGGCTTACCTTGCTCAACATGATCACCTTCTAGCTCCATCCATTTCCCTGCAAATGCCATTATTTTGTCATTTCTAATGGCTGCATAATATTCCATTGTTTGTAGATACCACAATTTTTGGATACATTCATCTGTGGTGGGGCATCTGGGTTGTTTCCATATCCTAGCTATTGTGAACAGTGCTGCAATAAACATTGTGGTGCACGTGTCATTGTATATTGGTTCCTGTTGTTCAGGGTAGATGCCTAAAAGTGGTATGACTGGGTTATAAGGGAGATCAATCTTTATCTTTCTAAGGACCTTCCAGAGTGCTTTCCAAAGTGGTTGTATAAGTGTACATTCCCATCAGCAGTGTAATGGGGTTCCTCTTTCTCCACATCCCCTCCAGCAATTGTCGTTGGCTGATTTGTGGATGTGTGACATTCTGACTGGGGTAAGGTGGTATCTCATGGTTGTCTTTATTTGCGTTTCCTTCACCACCAGGGATGATGAACATTTCCTCATGTGTTTCTTTGCCATTTTTATTTCTTCCTCTAAGAAGTCCCTCTTTACTTCCCTTGCCCATTTAGTAATTGATTTGTTAGGTTTAGGAGGGATTAGTTTCTTGAGTTCCCTGTATATACTGGATGTTAACTCCTTGTCTGATATATTGCTGGTAAATATTTTTCCCAATTAGTTATTTGTCTTTCTAGCTTGGTTGCAATAGATTTAGCTGTGCAGGAGCTTTTTATTTTAAAGTAGTCCCATTTGTGGAGTCTCTCTCCAATTTGTTGTGATCCTGGGACTCTGTTCAAGAAGTTCCTTCCTGTGCCTATTAGTTCAAGTGTCTCTCTTACTCTGTCCTGCAGTAGTTTCAGAGATTCAGTTTTAATGTTAATATCTTTAATCTATTTTGAGTTGATATTGGTGCATGGTGATAGGCTGGGGTCCATTTTTAGTTTTCTGCATGGGGCAGCCCAGTTTTCCCAGCACTAGTGGTTGAAGAGGCTGTGTTTCTTCCATTGTATGTCTTGGGCTCCTTTGTCTATTATCAGCTGGCTGTAGGCCTGTGGATTTATTTCTGGATCTTCTATTCTGTTCCATTGGTCTTCTGATCTGTTTTTGTGCTAGTACCATGCTGTCTATATTATTATAGCTCTGTAGTATAGTTTGAAGTGCAGCATGGATATCCATCCCATTTTGTCTTTGTTCCCTAGAATTGGTTTGGCTATTCTAGGTCTTTTGTTGTTCCATATGAATTTTTGGACTATTTTCTGTATTTTAGTGATGTAAGTCATTAGGATTTTAATAGGAATTGCATTGAATTTGTATATTAAGTTTGGCAATATTGCCATCTTCACTATATTAAGTTGGCCTATGCAAGAGCATGGGAGGTCTTTCCATTTCCTAGTGTCTTCTGAAATTTCTTTCTTTACTTTTTATAGTCTTCATTAAATAGTTCTTTTACATCTTTGGTTAGGTTAATTCCAAAATATTGTATTTTTGGGGATGTTATTGTGAATAGGATTACTCCCTTTATTTCCCTCTCTTCTTGTACATTGTCAGTGTACAGGAAGGCAGCTGATTTTTGTGGGTTTATTTTGTATCCTGCTACTTTGCCGAAGTGATTTATGATTTCTAAGAGTTTGGGGATGGAATTTTTGGGATCATGAAAGTATAGTATCATGTTGTCTGAAAAAAGGAATAGTTTAACCTCTTCTTTCCCTATGCGGATCCCTTTCATGTATTTTTCTTGTCTTATTGACCTGGCTAAGGGTTCCAGGACTATATTGAAGAGCAGTGGAGACAGTTGGCATCCTTGCCTTCTTTCTGATTTTAGGAGAATTGGTTGTAGCTTTTCCCCATTAAGTATAATATTGTCTATTGGTCTGTCATAAATGGTTTTATTGTTTTAAGAAATGTTGCTGCTATTTCTGTTTTCTCCAGAGCCTTTAGCATGAATGAATGTTGAATTTTATTAAAGGCCTTTTCTGCATCTGTGGTGAAAATCATGTGATTCTTGACTTTGGCTCTATTGATGGGTTGGATTATATTTATTGACTTACAGAATAAAATAGATCCCAATACGATAATACTAGGAGACTTCAACACACCACTCTCACCAAAGGACAGGCCTACCAACCAGAGGATTGGCAAAGAAGCTACCAAATTAAGTGAGGCCATACTTCAAGCGGAATTAACTGACATCTACCGAGTATTTCACTGTAAAACAACACAGTACACATTCTTCTCAGCAGCTCATGGAACTTTCTCCAAAATAGACCATATCATAGTTCATGCAAGGAACTTAAGCAAATACAAAGGGACGACATAATCCCCTGTATCCTATCTGACCATAGTGGAATCAAGCCAGTTCTCAATAACAAAGCATACCACAGAAATTTCTCTAATACATGCAAATTGAACAGCACACTCCATAGCAAATGCCTGGGTAATGGAAGAGATCAGAGAAGAAATAAAACATTTCCTACAACTCAATGAAAATGAAAAAAATCTCACAAAGAAACTTGTGGGACACAGCAAAATCAGTCCTGAGGGGCAAATTTATTGCCCTCATTGCCCAAATCAAGAAAATGGAGACAGACCAAGTAAATAATCTCATGTTGCAATTAAAACAGCTAGAAAAACAAGAAAAAATGGAACGTAAAGTTACTAGACGGAGCCAGATAACCAAATTAAGAGCAGAGATTAACCAATTAGAAAATAAAAAAAATTACAGCCAAAATTAACCAAACAAAAAGCTGGTTCTTTGAAAAAATAAACAAAATTGATGGACCATTTGCAAGATTAATTAAAAAAGGAAGAGAGGAAAGCCATTGTAACAGGATTAGGGATGCCACGGGAAAAATCATAACACGTACCCAAGATATCCAAACAATCCTAATGGACTATTTTCAAAAGTTATAATCTCTAAAGGAAGAAAACCTGGTAGATATTGATGCATTTTTAGAAAAATCCAAGTTGCCCAAACTGAGCAAAGAAGAAACCAATTAAATAAGCCAATATCCTACAACGAGATACAGGAAGCTATCAAAAGTCTTCCAAACAAAAAAGCCCAGGACCAGATAGATTCATAGCAAAATTCTATAAGACCTTTAAAGAAGAACTAATACCCACATTCCTCAAGCTCTTCAGAGAAACAGAGAAGGAGGGAGCTATCCCAAACTCATTCTATGAAGCCAATATCACACTCATCCCCAAACCAGGCAAAGACCCAACCAAAAAGGAGAATTACAGGCCAATTTCCTTGATGAACACAGGTGCAAAGATCCTTAAGATTCTAGCTAAAAGAATCCAGAAACACATTAAAAAAATCATATACTATGACCAGGTAGGCTTCATCCCAGAGATGCAGGGATGGTTTGACATTGTAATGATTTTAATGACAAGTTTATTTTGTCAGATATAAGGATTGCTACGCCTGCTCTCTTACTAGGGACATTTGATTGGTAGATCCTTTTCTAACCCTTCACTCTGAGTTTGTTTGCATGTTTGGCTTAGAGGTGGGTCTCCTGAAGGCAACAGATGGATGGGTCGTGTTTTAGGATCCAAACTGCAGTTATTTTTCTTTTGATTGGTGAAGTAAGCCCGTTAATCTTAAGAGATAGTATAGAGAGATGCATTATGGTCACTGTTTTTCTTCTTTCCTTTCCTCTGTCCTTGCTCAGATAGACTTCTATTAATGCCTGTCTGGGTGTAGTTCTCTGTTTTTGGTTGCTTTTCTCAGGTTGTGTTCCACCTCTTAGTAGTCTTTGTAACGCTGGCTTAATGTTTATGTATTAATTTAGTTTTTCTTTGCTATTAAAAATTTTCAGTTCTCCATCGAATGTGAATGCTAGCTTTTCTGAGTATATCGGTCTGGGTTGGCAGTTATTGGCTCTCAGGGCTCATGTGGTACTTTCCCAGGCCTTTCTTGCATTCAGTGTTTGTGTGGAGAGATCTGTAGTGATTCTAATATTTTTCCTATAGTAGTATAGCTCCTTCTTCATTTTTGCTGCATGCAAGATTGTTTCCTTATCATTCAGATCTATCATTTATTCTATAATGTGTCTAGAAATGTTTCTCCTGGGATCCTGCTTGTTAGGTGTTCTATATGCTTCTGTTATGTGGGTAAGATGTTCTTTTTTGAGATGGGGAAAATTTTCACCGATTATCTTGTAGAATAGGTGTTGCATTCCCTTGCTTTGATATTCCTCACCTTCGTATATGAAGGTTAATTTTCTTGGCACTATCTGCTTGCCCTTGAATTTCCCTTTGGTATAATTTAAGTGAATTTTCCATATCTGTCATTTTTTGTTCCAGTTGATGTATTCTGTCTTCTGAATTCCATTTTGTTCACTCTGTTAACTGTGGCTTCCATTGTGTTTTGCATGGAGGAAATGGACTCATTGTTGATTTCAATGGATTCAATGTTGGTTTTCAAAATACTAATCTCACCTCTTAATGAGGTGTGTACTGCCTCTATTTTGTCACTTATCTCATGGCTTAGTGAGGTGTGTGCTACCTCTATTTTTGCATGCATCTCCTGTTTGATGTCCTGCACCTCTTTTGGTATTTTGACCTAGTGTTCTTTCAAATTCTGGTCTATTTCTCACTTTATTTCTTGAGTCATTGCCTCCAGCATGTCTTGGATGTAGTGTTTGTCTTCCATTCCTGCTTTGCTCCCAGTGGTGCTCTCCCCTGGCTTGCTGCTGGCTTTTAGAGATAGCTTGCTATCCTAGCTGTTGATAAACCTTATAATATTTCTCTGTGATTTTCTCATGGTTATTCAGGGATTATTGCAGACTAATCTGAAATTTTGTTTTGGTCAATAGGTGTCTGTCTTTGCTTGGTTACTGTTTCTGTGCTGGTAGAGGGAGTCTGTACCTGATCTCGGTTCTGTTGGGGGCCGACCTCCAGCTGCTGGTCTGACCCACACAGGATTCTCAGCTCTCTGCTGTAGATCACTGGCAGTTCCCGCCGTTAGAAGGGTTGAGCAGCCTAGACTGCTCCTGTTTGTTCCTACAGGTGCTCTTGGCTAGTTTGGATGTGCTGGATGTATTCTCCCAGATGCTGGAGTCTGCTATGGTCTCCTGATGTTTTGTTTTGTTTTACTTTTTTGGCTATTTGTGGGCTTGAACTCTGGTCTTCGGTGCTGTCCCTCAGCTCTTCAACTCAAGGCTGGTACCCTACCATTTGACCCATAGCACCACATCTGGCCCTTTCAGCTTATGTTTTGCTGAGGAATCAGATCCAGGGCCTCTTGCACCTAAGACAACACTGTACTGTTGAGCACCTTACCAGCCTGAGCTCCTGACTATTATCGGGTGCTGAAGGCCTGTGTTGTTCAATTCTTAGCCTAGAATACATGGGTCAGGTTCTTGTGGAGTTTGGGCTTCTCTTGTCCTGAACCCCCCCGCATCTTTTGCTGTCACAGGCATGATTACCAGGAGTGTAGTTCCCTGTTTTTCTCCCCTCTACTGAGGCGTACGCTCAGCTTCTGATTTCAGTTGGGAGGAGTTGGTTATGTTGCTCAGGAACCAGATCCCCAGGCCTGGTCCCAGACCCCAGCCTGGGCACACCTGTTGGACCTGTGCTGCTCTGTTTCCCACCTAGATTACGCAGCTTGGAGTACACAGTTCAAATTTCTTCCACCGTTGGGTTCTTGACCCAGTGGCGCTGTACCAGGCTTGGGCTTTTAAGCTTCCTTCCAGGGTCTCTCTTGTTCTAGCCTGGCCAGCTGAGTGTGATTCATGGGCTGGTGGAGCTCTTGAACAGTTTCTAGTTTTAGTGGGTCCTGTGGTGCAGGTTTTGGATTCCCACCAGCTCTGGTCTCCCTTGAGGAATACACTGTCCCCTGCGGGGTACTCACCCTGGAGCTATTTGTTTCCGTGTGATGTAGGTTGTTGTTGGTTGCCATTGCAGTCAGAGTTCAATTGAGGTGGTTGTGGGCTAGGCTGAGAGGTGGTGGCTCTGTGTGTTTCTTTTCTGTCACTGCCTCCATTGACACTGTTTGGGTCCGCTCCACGGGATGGGCCTCTGGCCTCCACCCGAGGGGTGGGGCAGGGACTCTGTTCAGGTTCTGATTGCTGGGGTTTGTCTCTGTTTGTGCTCTCTGGATCAGCACCACTTCCTTTCAGTTCTTCTGCTCTGGTGTTCTGTGGGCATCTCATGTATCTCTGAGGTTCCTGCCATGGGGCTGAGTGGCTTTGGTGGGATGGAGCCTCTCTGCTCCAATGGAGAGTGAGGGGAATGGGTGGGATCTTTGTGTAAGTTCCCTGCTCGGAGGTTTCTTCATTCGTCAGGATCAGCCGGTCTGACACTGATACCTCAGGGGTCTTTGGTGCCGGTGATCTGCAGACAACTCCCTGTGTATCTGGGCCACCGATAGCTCCCACCAGGCCGGGCTGGCCATGGCTTGGCACGCTGCTTTGTGGCCAATAGACATTGGGGGAGGCGTCTTCAAGCTTCTCTGTTGTGAAATTCTTCTTTTCAACTCCTATTTTTCTCTGGATGTTGATTTTTTTGTTGTTGTCGGTCTCTTGGGGAGATTAAACGTTGGAACTCAAACTCTCTTTTTGGTTGGGGAGAGCTGTGGCGTTCCCCCAGTTCCCCGTCACCATCTTGGACCCCCTCGAGTTTTTGCTTTTTTTTATTCAGAAATAATTTTAATTTATCTGTTGAAATGAGTACTAAAGAAACTAAAGATATTTCTGGTGCTTATGTGAAAAATTATACCTTAAAATATTCTGTATTCTGTTTGTATAATGCCCATAATCTATTTTATTCTTTCCTAGATATAAGACTTTGAATTCTACATTGTTTTATAATATATAGGTTCATTAATAAATGTGTCCTTTCAGATTGCATTCCATACCAAAACAGTTTAAGATTCCTTTTTTACTAGGTCTTTATAGTATATTTCTTTGGAATAAAATGACAATGTTGTCTAATTTAAAAGTTTTATAACGATTATGCTATATAAAGGCCTTTCTACAGTGAAGATTTAATACACTGATGTCAAACTAACTTTTATTTATATGGATTACATGTATTGTTACACTAGTAATTTTGTAATCAACTTTTTAATAATTGTTTTTCATTTCTTGCATCTGAAGAATGAAAAATCTGGAATAATTCACAAATTTTCATATCATCCTTTGCAATTGCCATGTAAATCTCTGTATTGGTGTAATTTGGGTTCATGTGCTGCTGAAGCATGTAATGTCCTCTAAATTTAGGTAGTTAATGATGCAATATTTATACAGGATTATATCCTTGGGTGCCTGTTTGTAATAAGGAAACCTTATTGTTTCTAACAATGCTACTGATCTTATTTCCCTAAAATTCTGTGTATAATGGAAAATAATTATATTGTTCAGTTGATTGCTCACGTTTGTAATTTTTTTTGTCAATGACTATTTTAAATCTTTTTCATTTTAGTTTAATCATACTTTGAAGCATTTTTAGCTAGGTCCAAAGGGGATGGCTTTTTCAAATACTTATTTATTCAACTGAGTTTGCTCTGTGTAGCTAACGGATTCAAAGTAAGCCTTGCTTAAGAGCTACTTCTAAACTTCTGCAGCTGAAATTTTCCCAAATGTGGTCTCATTGGCACAAATGTCTACCTGATGCTTTACCCTTCTTCCATGTAGGATCAGACCAACCAGAATATCTTACCCTGATCGCGTAAATTGTCTTACTTGAACAAAATAAATCTTAGTTCCAAGGGATCATAGAAAAATGAATATTTCAGACAGAACTTTTCAGACTAGAAGGTTTTTTTATCAAAATATAATGGTTTATTATACCTACCATTTCAAAAGTAGCTAAAGACAAGAAGGTGAAAAAAATTGTTCATATGCATGATTACCTAATGTCCTGGCCTGTCTACCTTCCAACCAGGCAGGAACTTAGACTACTGCCTTTCTATCACCAAATATTTTCATAGCTCCAGGAGAAGTCCATATGTTTCTCCTTGTTATTAGGCCTTAAATTGGTAATGTTTCCTCTTGCCTCCAATCTGTAAATCTACAAAAGGTAAAGGTTTAAATCTAACTCTATCAAACACTGAGGTAGAGATAATGGAAAAATACTTTAAAACAGAGTTGCTTTGGATACCCTAACCAAAACAGAACAATGCAAAACATGTGCCATTTTATTATATTATATATAGTTATATATTTTATATTTATATATGCTGATTTTATATTTCACACAGTGAAACTAACTAGAATCAATTGATAATTTGACAAATAAATTGATATTTATTTATTCCAATAAATAGAATTTGAATGTAAATAATTAGGTTTAGAATATATATTAGAATATAAAAAGTATCAATGCAATGTCTTCGGTATAAACTTATGATACCTTCTAAGTGTTCATGGTCTTCTGAATTCACATTGTTAAAAATCAATGTTGTTTTCCTCTAATCTATAAGAGATTTTACTCTGATGATCTGTTTATTGTTTTAACTCACTGGTCCCAAACTGTTTTTCTCCATATTTCTGATGCATTCCTCCTACATATTATACTCCAATTTTGCTAATATGATATCTAAAAGACATTTTTCTTCTATAGACCCATGGGTCCTAATATCTTATGGCTGAGTTACCTGCATCATCAGATAACAGGGGCAATACTTCTCACCTAGGCCTACGCAACATGCCAGCAGACAGTAACTGAAAATCCATCTCAATTTCTCATTTCTTATATTTCAGGCTCCAATTCCTTGAGAAACAAGAATTAGCAGCAAGCAATTGTATAATGTAGGGCAACTTAAAATGAAAGATGAAGTCACAAAATCGAGAGAAATTACTGTATTTCAACCTGAATTGACAGATGACCAGCCCATATGAGTGAACAAGATCAGAAAGGGTCACAAGATTATTTTTAATACCCCTCCCCTAATGACTAATGTTATATTTCAGTCCAGCATAAGTGGGCCCAAAAAATAGTTCCTGGAAGGATAGATCCGTGATTGATCTACCATGGTCAGGAAAATGACTTAGAGGTTAAATTTAATTCAGCAAAACATTAATTGAGAAGATCGTTTGTGCTTCAAAACACTGGTACTTTAGTACAACTTGGTTCTGTGGTATAAAAATGTTGTCATTCTCAAACCAACCTACATTTAATCTCCTGCAAGTGTATTCCTTTTCAAATAAACTTTTTGAAATCACACTTACCAAAATAACATTTGATAAGTAGATGACACTTAGTGACACTACAAGTTTTTCAAGTGTAGGGAGCAAGTTACAATAGAGTTGATTCATTCACCCAGCACTAATGACAGACAGGTTCAACCATTCATTAAAGTCTAAAAGTAGTACCACGCACCATTTGTGTTGCTTAGTAGGTGCCTTCCAGAAATTTGTTTAATAGATCAGCCTCCCATATTTTAACCCTAAACATTAGCTAATAAAGTAAATTTCATCACTTAATAAGGGGCATTTTAAAAAGTCACAAATACTTGCCTTATCATATGCTGTTTTGTTTTCCCTCTGTCTAACACAGTAAGAAATATGTCTTTAAGTCTTGAATATGGGTACTCATCTGAGATGTGACAAAATCTATCTTCTATTTCTATCATATTCTTCTATAGTAGTATATGTTACTTTCCTTCTTTTTCCAAAACTTATAGGTAGTAGAAAGTTTTATTCCATGTAATATAAAATAATCACACATCATTGTACAAAACCATTTATAAAAACTGGTAGTTAAGAATACATTCAAAGCCATTTTTAAACTTTCTTGTTGACTAATGATTAATCTTCAAATGGATGAGAATATAATCATGTCTAGGTGTTTCAAGTCTCCAGTCTTGCAAATTGTTATTGCAGATGAATGAATTATGGAAATATAAGCTGACATCAGTTCAAGTATGTGCAGGACTGAAACTCCATGGAATGTATATAAACCTTTCAAATATTAACAGACAGTTTAACAGAATGACTATCAGGAAGTTGAAACCAGAGAGCCATAATAGTAAAGACATAGAATGAATGAAAAAATGGAACAAGGGGCAAGTACAGCTAGAATACTCAATGTACACATTTGAGAAAGGAAGTGGTAAATCGGAAATAAATCTTGGAGAATGGGGTGGTTGAGAATGATAGAAGGTGTCACTGTGATCCAGGAGCAATGGATAATTAGGTGGACATATTTAATTGTAAGACACTTGCACAACCTTTGGAAATTCAGTTAAAAAACACAAAAACACATAAAAATCACAACCAAACAGCACTCTGTAGGGAGTATGAATATGACCTCTCAAAAATTTTAAGCAGTTAATGGAGGGAAGTCTTAGTAATAGCAAACAAAGATTTTCAAAGAGGGCAGTTTGGCGTAGGGGAGGATTTTGAACAGATTTAAATATATTATCTAAGGTTATAAATCACATATATCTGCTGCGAATATTATCTTTCTTCTATGAGTTCTCTTTGTCTGAACTTGATACTCCAGTCCTGAGCCACAATTGATAGCTTGGAAAAATGGAATGGAAGAAACAAAATGAAGAACCCATTACTCCACTGTAGAGAAAACAATCCTTTATGTTTTCCTCTCATCTCTCTTCACTACATTTTATTCATACTTTTAGGTCAATTCATTTTGAATTACATTTTCCTTCTTTATTCTGGCAAAGTAATTGGTCAAATAATTCACTAAAAGTTATTTGCCATTTTTTTTTATTTTGCTGTTTAATTGACTAAGCGAGTCCATTAAACTTTCCTCTTGTATTTGGTTGCCATGAAACAACATCTATGTTAATGAGGACAAATCTAATGTAAAAATTGTCTCCAGAAAACCAGTCCAAGAAACTGTGATTACAAATACTTGGCTAACTTTTTTCTTTTTCCTTTACCTTGAAAGTCTTCTTGTGTCTAAATTGCTCAGAAAAATAGGTGCTCCATCACTTTTTGTTTCAATCAATTCTAACCTCAAGGATATATTTTGCTAACAAGATGCTTAGAGGAAACCAAAAAATACTCCATTTTTATCTTCTCACTTAAGACTCTCCTTAGATACCATATCAGGAACAGTGAAGTTTTTCTTTGCAAAATCATTTCAATATATTATTTTTCTCTTGTTCTTGCATTTGCTCACCAAGATGTATGGAGAAGAATAGAGGTAAATCACCCATACCTTGGAAGACAGGTCTGTTACAAAAGGACAACACTTCTGTGTCCTACTTCTATGTCCTCCTCTCAGCTCTTTCCTGATTTCCAATTAAACACAGCTTCTTGGCTATTGAAGCCTCACCCACTGCTTCATCTTCATAGTTTCTCTTTTAAAACTCTTTTAAGGGTAGAGACCCAGCTATATAAAACCAATCTGAAAAGGATCCCAAACCTCAAAATCTAAAGGAGTTTTATGATTCTTCAGGAGGACGATTGGGAGACCTAGGACTCCCCATGCCAATCGTTTGATCATCACATTCCTGCCTCATTTTGTCCCCTTTCCTATTGGCCAATATTCGTCTCTGTAACTGATCTGGATATGACCAGGTGTCAGGAATGGTAGTGGTTAGAGCCCGTCTAGGAGACAACTCCTCCGCTACTTGCACTCTCAGCAATCACTGGTAACCCAATGACTCATATCCTTTTGCAGGTTTGGTACGTGTTCCCCCATTTATTGTTCTGGCTACTAATGACTCTCAGTTTTCCCAGGTTCAATTGATTCATCCGCGCACTAAAAGAGCAGTAGGATTGATCCTTGCAATCAGGTCCGCAATCATCGCTACAGTGGCTTCAGCTACCACCGCCGCTGTATTGCTGTCCCAAAGCGTGTCCACTGTGCAACAAATAAACCAGCTCATCCCTCAACTGTCATCCATAGAATTATAACATTTACAAGTTGCCAATCATCTTAAGGGAGGCCTCCTTGTGCTCCAACAACAAATAGACTTGCTCCAAGAACAGATTACGTTTCTTTGATTACAACAAGGAGGACTATGTAATGCTATGACTAATTCTGTCTGTTAGCTTACCACTCCCGCACCCAATTTCACTGAAGTTAGTAACTACCTCAAAGGCCCTAAGTCCCTTAAGTACTTAAACTTCAACCAAAACCTGCTGCATGATGTTACCCACCTAAACCAGACCACCATTCAGCTTATTCCCGCTGTCTCCTTTTTAGAAGATGTGCTTAAAAAGTTACAACAATGGTTTTCGCCATCCTCTCTGGTCATCTGGGGAGGCCGTGCCCATGTAGGGCTTACTCTCCTAGGAATTATTAAATGCTTGCACTCCCGGCAAAAATGCCTCCAATGACGGGTCACCATAATGACGGTCCTTTTAAAAGAAAAGGGAAAATTTGTGGGTAGAGCCGGTAAGATCTGGTTGAGTCAGCTAGAGTAGCAGTTGAAGCACAGTTCCTGCTCATAGAGACGTGACCCACAGGCACGTCTGCCTAGCTTTCCAGCCATGAGCTTTCTATGCTCCCTACATGCCCCCAGGGGACCAATCAGTGCCTGTCACCAAGCAGTGCCCATCATCAACTCCCCGCTAAGTAATTGGCTGGGAAGGACTCAGGAGGTTGGGAAAGCTGGAGCTATAAAATCCCAACCCTTGTGCAGAAATAAACCAGAACTGCTTAAGCCTGTTCTCCCAACGTGTGTTCCTTGAGTGCGTCATTCACGCTTACCTCCTGCCAGAGATCTAGCCCTACAATGTAGCAATGGGGGAGGCCTTATAGTCCT
The DNA here is from genome assembly GCF_024711535.1 of Dipodomys merriami. Taxonomy (NCBI): domain Eukaryota; kingdom Metazoa; phylum Chordata; class Mammalia; order Rodentia; family Heteromyidae; genus Dipodomys; species Dipodomys merriami. Next base: position 409,428 of record NW_027205137.1, on the reverse strand, counting down.
TCACCTTCATTAGACTTGAAGCTAAGAATCTGTGATTAGTTGGAAATCAGGCAAGAGCTAAGAGGAGGACAGAGAAATAGGACATAGGAGCATTGTCCTTTTGTAAAAGACACTGTCATCCATGGTATGGGTGATTCAACTCTATTCTCCATACATCTTGTTGAGCAAATGCAAGATGAAGAGAAAAAAATGATCTATTGAAATAATTTTGCAAAGAATAACTTCACTGTTCCTGATATGGTATCTAAGGAGAGTCTTAAGAGAGAAGATAAAAGTGCAGTATTCTTCGGTTTCCTCTAAGCATATTGTTAGCAAAATATCTTTGAGGTTATAAGTGATTGATCCAAAAATTGGAAGAGTACTTATTTTTGAGGGCACTTTAGACAAAGAAGACTTTCAAGGTAAAAGAAAAAAGAAAAATGTATAGCTAAATATTTGTGATCACAGCTTCTTGGACTGGTATTTTGGAGGCAAAGTTTTACATTAGAGATTGTCCTCATTAACATTCATGCTGGGTTTCCGTGGCAACCAAATGCAAGCGGGAAGTTTAATGGACTCGCTTGGACAAGAAAACAGCATGATAGAAAAAAATGGCTAATAATATTTAGTGAATAATTTTGACCAATTACTTTGCCAGAACAAAGAAGGAAATATTTAATTCAAATCACTTGACTTAAACTTATGAATAAAAGTAGTCAATAGAAATGAGAGAAAACGTAGACTACTGTTTCCTCTCCAATGGAGTAATGGGTTCTTGATCTTGTTTCTTCCATTCTATCTTCACAAGCTATCAAGTGTGGCTCAGGACTGGAATATCCTTTCAGACCAAGAGAACTCGCAGAAGAAAATATTTGCAGCAGATGTAGGTGATTTATAACCTTAAACAGTCTATTTAAATCTGTTAAAATTTCTCCTCTACCCCAAATTGCTCACTTCGAACAGCTTTGTATGCTTTTCCCAAGATTGTCCTTCATTAACTATTTAAAATTTTGAGAGGTCATAATCAGACTCTATAGAGATTGCTGTTTGGTTGTGCTTTTTGTGTGTTTTTGCTTTTTGTTGTGTTTTTTCACTGAATTTCAAAAAGTTGTGAAAGTGTGTTACAAAAATGTCCATCTAATTGTCCAATGTTCTGGGATCAGAGTCACTCCTTCTATCATTCTCAACCAACCTCTTCTACAAGATTTATTTCTGATTTACCATTTCCTTTCTCACATGTGTATATAAGTATTCTAGCTGTACTTGCCCCTTGTTCCATTCTTCGTTCATTTTATGGCTTTATTATTATTCCTTTACTATTATTACTATTAATTCAATTTCCTGATACTCATTCTGTTAAACTGTCTGTTAGTACTTTGAAAGGTTTATATACATTCCATGGAGTTTCAATTCTGCATATACTTGAACTGATATCAGCTTATATTTCCATAATTCATTCATCTGAAGTAACAATTTGCAAGACTGGAGACATGAAGCACCTAGACATGATTTCATTGCCCTCCATTTGGAAGATTAATCTGTAGTCAACAAGAAAGTTTAAAAATGGCTTAGAATGTATTCCTAACTACCAGTTTTTCTAAATGGCTTTGTACAGTGGTGTGTGATTATTTTATTTTACATGGGATAATATTTTCAACTACCTATAAGTATTGGCAAAAGAAGAAATATAAAATTAACTACGGTAGAGGAATATGATAGAAATAGAAGACAGATTGTATGTTTGTCAAATCTCTGATGAGTACCCATATTCAAGACTTAAAGTCATATTTCTTACTATGTTAGACATATAGGGAAAACATAAAACACCATATGATAAGGCAACTATTCATGACTTTTTAAAATGTACTTATCTGATGAAATTTACTTTATTAGCTAATGTTTTGGTTTGAAATATTGGAAGCTGAACTATTTAACAAATTTTTGAAGGCACCTACTGAAAAACACAAATGGTGGGGGGTACTATTCCTACACTTTAATGAATGGTTGAACCTGTTTGGCATTAGTGCTGGGTGAATAAATCAACTCTATTGAAACTTGCTCCCTACACTTGAAAGACTAGTAACCTCACTAAATATCATCACTTGTAAAGTGTTATTTTGGCAAATGTGATTTTTAAAAGTTTATTTGAAAAGGAATATACTTTCAGCAGATTAAATTTAGGTTATCATTTGTTTGAGAATGACAACATTTTTATACTACAGAACCAAGTTTACTGAAGTACCAGTGTTTTGAAGCACTAAGGATCTTCTCAATTAATGTTTTTTGAATTACATTTGACCTCTATGTCAAGTATTCCTAGCATTGGTAGACCAATTATGGATCTATCGTTCAGGAACTATTTTTTAGCCTGCTGATACTGGACTGAAATCATTCATTAATCATTAGGAGAAGGGTATTACAAATAATCTTGTGACATTTGTGGTCTTTTCCACTCATATGGCATGGTCATCTGAAAATTGAAAGTTTGAATTACTGTACTTTCACATTTTGTGATTTCATCTTGCATTTTAAGTTGCTTTGCATTTCCCAATTGCTCACTGCTAATTCCTGCATTTCAAGGAATTGGGGCCCTGAAATATAAGAAATGAGAAATTGAGATGGGTCTTCAATTACTTTCTCTTGGCATGTTGCATGGGCATAGGTAGGAACTTTTGCCCTAGTTATCTGATGATGCAGATAACTGGGACCTGGGATCCTAGGACCCATGGATCCTGTAGAAGAATAATACCTTTTAGACATCATATTAGCAAAATTTGAGTATAATCAGTAGGAATGCTTCAGAAATATGGAGAAAAACAATTTGGGACCAGCGAGTTAAAACAATAAACAGAGCAGCAGAGTAAAATCCCTTATAGATTAGAGGAAAACAACATTGCTTTTTTTACCATGTGAATTCAGAAGACCAAGAACACGTAGAAAGTATCACAAGTTTATACTGAAAACATTGCATTGATACTTTTTATATTCTAATATATGTTCTAATCCTGATTATTTATATTCCAATCTATTTATTGGAATAATATAAAATAATTTGTCAAATTATCAATTAATTCCAGTAAGATCCACTGTGTGAAATATAAAATCAACACATATAAATATAAAATATATAATTATCTATAAGAAAATGTTTTGCATTGTTCCGTTGTGGTTAGGGAATCAAAGGCAACTGTTTTAAAGTATTATTCCATTGCCTCTACCTCATTGTTTGGGAGAATTAGAACTAAAGCTTTACCATTCGGGGATGTACAGCTTAGAGGCAAGAGGAAACACTGTGGTTAAAACACTACCAATTTAAGGCCTAATAACGAGGAGAAACATATGGACTTCTCCTGGAGCTATGGAATATATTTGGTGATAGAAAATCAGTGGTGTAACTTCCTGCCTGGTTGGATGGTAGTCAGGCCAAGACATTAGGTAATCATGCATATGAACAACTTTTTCACCTTCTTGGCTTTAGCTACTTTTGAAATGGTAGGGTGTAATAAGCAGTTATATTTTGAAAAAATACCTTCTAGTCCGAACAGTTCTGTCTGAACTGTTCGTCTCTATATAATCCCTTGTAACTAAGATTAGTTTTGCTCCAGTAAGACAATCTATGCTGTCAGGGTAAGACATTCTGGTTGGGCTGTTCCTACATGAAGCAAGGGTAAAAGGTCAAGGAGACATTTTTGCCAGCAAGACCTCATTTGGGAAATTTTAAGCTGCAGAAATTTAGAAGTAGCTCTTAAGCAAGGCTTACTTTGAATCCATTAGCTCCACAAAGCTAAATCAGTTAATAAATAAGTACTTGAAAATCCATCACCTTTGCACCTATCTATAACGGCTTCAAAGTATGATCAAATTTCAAATGAAAAAGACTTAAAATAGTCATTTACAAAAACTTGCAAATGTGAGCAATCGAACAAACAACATAAGTTTTTTCCACCATACACAGAATTTTACAGAAATAAGATGAATAGCAATTTTGGGAACAATAAGGTTTCCTTGTTACAAATAGGCAACCAAGGATATATACCTGTCTTAAGATTGCATCATTGATTACTTAAGTTTATAGGATACTACATGCTTCAGCAGCAGGTCTACCCGAATTACAATACAGAGATTTACATGCCTCTTGCACAAGGATGATATGAAAATTTGTGAAGTATTCCATATTTTTCATTCTTCAGATGCAAGAAATGAAAAAACAGTTATTCAAAAGTTGATTACAAATATACAAGTGTAATAATATATGTAATTCATAGAAATAAAAGTTAGTTTGACATCAGTGTATTCAATCTTCACTGTTTTAGAAAGGCCTTTACATAGCATAACCTTTATAAAACTTTTGAAATAAATAACATTGTCATTTTATCCCAAAGAAATAAAATTTTATAAGGACCTAGGAATTAAAAGAATCTTAAAATGTTTCTATATGGAATGCAATCTGAAAGGACACATTTATTAATGAACGTATGTATTATAAAACAATGTTGAATTCAAAGTACTATATCTAGGAGCGAATGAAATAGATTATGGACATTATACAAACAGAATACTAAATATTTTAAAATATACTTTTTCAGACAAGCACCAGAAATATCTTTAGTTTTTGTACTACTCATTTCAACAGATAAATTAACATTTTTTCTGATTTAAAAAATCACAAACTCTATAGAAATCATTATAGATGTATACAAACAACTCAAATATATTTTGACATCAAAGTCAGGCAATTCACTTGGAAGAATACCATGGAATACATGAATTTTTAAAGTAAGGTATTGCTGTTGCTTTGTATTGTGAAAATATTTTCTATGGTCACATAGGATGGACTGGAAATTTTGAAATTAAAGAAACTTAACTGATCCATTAGGACTTAGGAGAACAATTTGTACAGCTTTCCACAACTTCAAAGAGGTAGTGATACACACTTATCCTTTTGGCAATATCAAATTCAGTTTCTTCCAAGTTGTGCTTCAGACCTGGCTTGATATAATGGTTCAATAGAAGGAGATCCAGCGTATCATTGCTAAATCTATTCCCAGCAGCAAGATGCATGGGGGTCAAGAGGCCTTTAACTTGGCCATTGGTATCTGCATCATGATGAAATAAAGAAGCCACTCTGTTATTATTCCATATATAAGTACTGTGCAGGGATGTCCAGCCATTCGCAGTTATTGCATGAATATCTGCCTTTAGCCTCCAACTCATGGACAATATCTAAGTGTCCACTGTAGGCTTCTCGATGAAGAGGGGTATACTCATCGTCATCCCTAGTAATCACATGAGTGACCTTTTTGGAAAGTAGTCTCTGCACTGTAGTAAGGCGATTATTTTCAGCAGAACAAATAAGAAATTTGCTTGGATACTATTTCATTTTTTTTGCAATTGATACCATTTCTCACTTTTTCATCTTGTTCCTCAACTTCATCAGAATTGCCTAACCAGAGACTTTGAGTGCCAGTGAGAATGAGCTGTCCATGTATTTCCCCAATAGTTCACATTGGATGATATGGTCAGAAAAATCTGGTGAATTTGCTGCATCTGTTTTTTTCACTATTATTTCTTTTCTCTTTTTTCATTTTTACTATTCTAAATTATTCTAACTGGAGAGTGGGGAATTGGTAGAGAGCAGAGGAAAGATTTTCCTCCGTATTTAAAGGTACAGACTGAAAATGAGGACCAGTGTTGTCTTCTTGTGCAGCTTATTCTAAAAATGAGAAAACAGGAAATAATGTCTTCTATGTAAATGAATTGGGATATGGCAGAGCAGAAAGTGAAATGATGCAACCAAAAATATAAAAGCAAAATAAATTATGATAATTATGGAGCAATCATATTACTTATAAGAACCATGAAAGGGAGAGAGGAAGAGAGAGACAGATGTGCAATGATTTAGCTAGCCACAAAATCCATCCCTCTCATCAAATTATAGAGCAAATAAATTTAGTTTTTAAAAGAGATGGAAATAGAATTTAAGATCAGATGTCTCCATTGTTTTAAATTATATTCTTATTATCTTAAATACTTGTACAAGGGAATTTTCATTCAACATATCAGTTTTTTAAAGTAAAATGGATCTTTATATAACTTTTCCACACCCTTCGAAACCTCACCCCACTTTAATTTTTTCTAGTTTCATACTATCTGTATTGAATATTATACCTTCAGGCTCCTCCTCCATAACTCTCTTTATTCCTTCCTTTTGACTTCCACTCACATATTCCAAGTGATAGTTTCCTGGTATTCATTTTGTTTGAGTAAAGTTCAATTTTATAAGAAATTACACCTTTGAAATACTCCTCTGCAAATAGCATGCTTTGGTTAATATTTTTGTGTAAACTTGTATAAATTTCTAGCTTCCAAATATGGCTCTGACTTAGTTCCATTAATATATTTTTAGATCTATCCATTTCGTTGCAAATAATGTAACAGTCTTCAAAATGGATGGGTTCAATCCAATTGTGCATATGTGCCACTCTTTCTCTAATCATCACTCTGCCAAAGGGCATCTGGGCTGTTTCCGTAACGTGGCTACAGTGAATAGTGCAGCAGTGAACATGATTGTGAAAGTGATTTTACTGTTACGTTTTGGAATAATTCATCACTTCCTTTGTGGGAGCAATACTCTATCCAGTTTTCCATAATAAGAACATCCTTCCCTTCATCTTCATCACAATGTATTGCAAGTCCTCAAAAACACACTTACCCCTACACTTACCCCTACAGGTCTCAATAAGCTAAAACACCACTGTGCCCATATTCTTTCAAAACATTTTTTTCATAATTGTACATATAATTTAGTGAGAACCTTCTATGTACTTTCCTAATGTGGGAATGAGGGACATGACAGAGTAAACGGAAGAAATATGCAACTTAATTAGCTATTATCATATTTAAAATCATGTTCAGCTCTAATTCATAGCCTCACATAATATTATTTTAATCTTTATTTGATTACTTCATCTAACCCGTAAATTATATCAGGTGAGTTAAAAGCAAAGGCAAAAAGTGTGGTTTGATTTTGACACTCATGTGTGAGGTTGCACAACATGGGCAAATAGATGGATTGGAATTAATAGCTCTTATCCATTTTGTTAACGTAGAGATGATTTTCCCAACCTGATTCTTGAATTCTTATTCCATTCAACAACAAGAAACATGTGATAATTTCCTTTGTTTTGCTCCTTATTAACTTTTTTTCCATTTTATTTTATAATGGATGATTTCATAAATGTACTGTAGATACAAAAATATGCTAAATATTTCTATCCGTATGCATTGATATATACATACACACATATATTATGCAGGTTATATGATAATGTATAATTTCAGTAACTGTACAATTTACTAAATTATTAAAACTATCGACGGCTCATGCCTGGCATCCTGGTTACTCGGGAGGCTGAGATCTGACAATCATAGTTTGAAGCCATCCTGGGCAAGAATGTCCAGGAGCCTCTTATCACCAAACAATCAACAGAAAATCAGAATTGGAACTGTGGTTCAAATAGTAGAGTGGTAGCCTTGAGAGAAAAATCTCAGGGTTATCATCCAGGTTCTTAGTTTAGGAAGTACAATCTACCCAAATAAAATCTATTTAATTTACACCTATGTAATTAAAGTATTTCCATCACCCAAATGCACAACCATGCTCATTTGCAAGGTAACTCTGTTTTGTCTGAAGTACCATAAAATATTTTCACTTAAGGTGAAAGCATTGGAACGTGGGTTCATTCTATCTCTCTCATGCATTTTTCCACTCAAATATTCAAATCTTACAATTATTCCAATTATTTAAAATAATAGCCTTTTACTTTAATACCCAAATATTAGAGTTTGAATTGAGTGTCTTGTGCCCCCTAAATGGGTGCTCTTACCACTTTGTCATGTCTCCAGCGCTAAATTATCCTGATTATTTTTCAGATCCTTGTGTATGACCTTGGGCTCAGTCCATGTTATGTTATTCTTCCTGGAATTTAGAATAACAGGTGCATGGCATTGTGTACTGATTTTTTGTCCAGTCTGGGCTTTATCCTCTATCCTCTCAAGAGTAGATTCCCATGTAGTCAGGATTTTCATAAGTTTGTGATAGCTGATGTTTTTTTTAAGTCTTTGCATTTCCTGCAGGTTCTTGACTACTGAATTAATTTGTTTTCTTGGGTTGTGTTGTTTCATTTGAATGTATGTGTTGAGTTGTTCCTCACTTGTCCTTTTGTTTCTTTCAATCAAGTTCTTACCTAAAATGCTGAGAAACCAATTCTTCTTTTTCATGATAGTCAAGGTGAACATGATTTATTACAAAGCAATTTCAGTAATATTTAAACATCTTCATATCTATGGATGGTACATAAATGATAAGTGCTGTGACGGGTTTTTTTATTTTCACAGCAGTCTTTGCCATGCACAGACAGATCACCATAAAATCTATGAAGATAATAAAACTACAGATGCAAGCAAAGAGAAGAAAAACCTATTATTAATTGTTTGACAGAGGCTTGCGTTCTATTGAAAGAAATACGTTGCGTGATGCAAGATTTCACAAAATTATATTGCTAGGGGGAAGCTAAACAATCATCTAATTCTACAGAATTGAGGGAGAAGAATCAAACTCCTGAATAGTTTACATATGGGTCAAATAAAAGCATGCTTCTAAAAAGAGAGTTTACTTTAGAGAAACATGATGAGTTCTATGTAAATAGGTGCTTAGCTGATTTTGTTAATTTGTAAACTAATACAGGGAAATAGGGTACAGCAAGGTAAAAAAAGAACTTCACATTGAAATACTCATGTGTGTGTTTGTGTGTGTGTGTGTGTGTGTGTGTGTGTGTGTGTGTGTTTGTGTGTGTGTGTACATGCACGTGTATACACGCATGCATATGTGCAAGTGCTCATTTATTCATTCATCATCCCTAAGCTTCTGTGTCCAAGGATAGTGGCTTACCACTTGAGCCATTGTTCCACTTCTGGTTTTTTGGAGATAATCGCATGTATTTTCATGACTGGACTGGCTTTGAATAGTGGTCTTCATATCTCAGCCTCCAGAGTAGCTAGCTAATCTTACTCAGCCCCCAAGTAGCTGGTTAAAATTTGGCCTGTCCTCTATACTTCACTGCTTTTTTATTCTTGTCCTGAGGTGTTCACATGCCTAAGTCATATATATGTCTGAACTCTTAACTACTGAGGAGGCTTGAGAACAGAACCCAGGCCAAAAGTTTAGTGGACTTCCTTCTCAATCTATAGTTGGGTGCAATGGATCATTTCCACCATCCTGCACTATCTACAGGTTAAGATTGGAAGGGCTGCCTAAACCAGGCCAGCCAAGTTAGGAAGCAAGACAATTTGGTGTGCAACTCTTATGCCCTTGATAATGGGAAGGCTAAAAAGTCAGATCAGATGCATGTTCTTTTGAAAGGGAACCCCTATCCTAAAATTAACCACTGATATGACACCACTCTACAAAAACAATACCCAAGTTGAACACAATTTCCCACAACCAAAATAAGCATATACTTTAACATGCAAAAACTTAGTACAATCTGCTCTTTGCTCTAATATCAGCTTCATCTAATGATCATATCATGTGACAGAATAGTTTCTTCATTAAACTGATTATATATTTTAAGAAACCTAGAAAATTCTTTCTCACATATTAAATCAAATGAATGGCAAATTGCCTCATTTCTTACCTATTTGACTACCACTATAAATTCATCTTACGATTATTATTAATAGTAATATATTCAGATTTATTAATTTACTTTGTAACAGTTTTTAAACTTTTGGCTTCCCTGCTGAAGTTGAAGTATTTAAATAGTATCATCAAATTTTATTACTTGGGTACTTAGGGCAGTTTTTTAAAAAGTTTTAAACCAATGGTTTCTAGTAATTCTGTTTTTTTTTTTGGGGGGGGGAGGGTGTCGGATCATGGGACCTGAATTCTGGGCCTGGGTGCTGTTCCTCAAGGCTAGTTCAAGGCTAGCACTCGACCACTTGATCCTCAGCGCCACTTCCAGTTTTTTTTCTGTTTATGTGATGCTGAGGAATTCAACCCAGGGCCTCAAACATGCAAAGGAAGAGTTCTACCACTGAGCCACCTTCCTAGCTCTCTATGAATTCTTAATTGTTATATTATTTAGCTTATTTTTAATTTCAATTTAATTTTATTGTAAAGGTAATTTACAGAGGGGATACAGCTACCTAAATAAAGTAATGAGTACATTTATTATGGAAGGAACATATTTATCGCTTCTATTGATTTTTTTGCACACTCAAAAAAAAAAACTACTGATGCTTTTCCTGTCGATATTGACCAATGGGTACTTTTCTTTCTTCATGCATTTTTTATTATTAAATTGATATACAGAGGGCTTACAGTTATTTAAGTCAACTAAAGAGTACACTTCATTTTATTTTCTAAATTTTGAACTTAATTATTTTCTTTTGTTTCTTTGGGGTAATTCATTTTTCAGAGTTGTAAGATTAGTTAATTTAGTTTTGCATAATTTTAACACATGTAAATTATTCAGAGATATATTTTTTGCTTTCAAAATAGTTAACATGTGAATATTTAAAAATTATTTTCTTAAATTTTATATGGTTGATGAATTTAAATAAATTTAATTTCTTAAAGTTCTAAACATATTTGTTCAGGTAATGAATACTGTATTTTCAAGAAGCACATACTTAATAAAAAAGGCTGCATTACATGGTCACTTTTTGGAAATATTTATACTTGAATTAAAAAAAACTGAGCTGGGCATAGTGATTTGTAGTTTCCATTTTCTAACTATGGTGGGAAGTGTAAATAGGGTTTGCAATTCGGGAGAGACTGGGAAAATATGAGACCTTATCATAAAATTTCCAGAGTGAAATGATTAGAGATATAGCCATGCCTAGCAAGATATAGAGCACCTGGTTATCATATACTAAATCTTGAGTTAAAACACCAGTAACATCAATCTTTTATCAAAATAAAAGTATACATGGTTCAAAATGTTTATTATTTAAAACTTGTTTGCAAATTTCTCATGTCTTTTATTTCTTAATTTTCAATTTACTTAATCTATAAGAATCCAAGTATCTTGTGACTGTTTTATTTCTAGTAAACTTTTAAATAGTATGAGCAATATTATGATTTCATATATTAAAATACTTTTACTGTTTGTGATAATTTCCTCTGTTTAATATGATAATAACAGTATTCCAAATGTGTGTATGTGCTATGTGTGTGTGTGTGTTTATGTGGGTTTTGTGTGTGTGTGCTTTGTGTGTACTTTGTAATGCTTGGGAGATCACACAATTGCTTCACATATGTTAGGCCAAAGTTTTATCACTGAACTATACTGTCTAGTTATAATACAATTTTTGTTTTAAGTTATGACTTTTTAAAATTTTCATTCCTAGTATGCTTTTCAAAATTATATATGATAAAATGTGATCCATCTTCTATCCACATTAGCAACTGTTAGTTTTATTCTTTCTCTTATTTCTTTGGAAATGAATTATATTCCTATTACAACTTTTTTACATTGTAACAGCTCTATAAAATGCTTTGTTTTCTATTTTATTTTTTCCATGTTATCTGACTTTCAGTCCAAACTATCAGGTGGATTAAAAAGAAACTTGATTCAGAACACTTTATTTTTCTCCTTCTCTTCTCTGAAGTCTTTCTGTTTTTTGAAACAATACCAATGACATACAGCTCCTATGTGATCCACCATTCTTCCCCATCTATCTCTCTTCTGCAGTACAGCTCAAGTCGTTATCATTTAGCTTTATTATGCTATAATGTTATCTAAAGCTTAACTCATTCCTAAATTAATTTTAGTTGCTTTGAGCAATCTCTAAAGACATTTATCTATATATAATATCAGGGGTTTGTGTTTCCACAATGTGCGAAGTATGAGTGACTATCAAACATCCAGATATCTCTGGAGAATATTGGTCCACCTGCTCAATAATACCGTATGTAAATTCAAGGAATTCATAACAATCTTGTAAAATGGTGTAGCTTGAACCTTCATACAAGCTTTGAATCGTATTACCATGTTTAGTGAAGATAACCTAGTTCTATTATAAGAACAGACGCATAGAAGAAGGTAACAGATTTTTCAAAAATAAATTCTTAGTTTTATGTTCCACAGATCATGAAAAGGATGCTATGAGACTTTATGAAATAAAAACAGAATCTTAAATGGTTGTATTGGCACTATTGCCTCTCTAGATTTAAAGGATGATCTTAGAATATTACCTCAATCCTTTGTTTGTGTGTATGTATGTCGGTAATGGGGTTTGAACTCTGGGCTTGGGAGTTGTCCATGTGCTCTTCAGCTCAAGGTGAGCACTCTACAGCTTGAGCAACAACAAAACTGCCAGTTTTCTAGTGGTTTATTGGAGATAAGAGTCTCATGGACTTTCCTGCCCAAGATAGCTTTAAACCACCATACTCAGATCTCAGCCTCCTCAGTAGCTAGGATTACAGGCGTGAGCCACTGGCAACTGGCCTACCTAAAACCTTATAAAGAATGATTATCAAACTAAATGTGAGATGTAAAAACTTGTAAAACATAAATGTAAATATTCATTACATCGGATTAGTAAAAGTTTCTAAAAATTTGACATGGAAAGCATTAGTAGCTAAAGAGAAGCAAGAACTGGATTATATCAAGTGATAACCTTTCATAATTCAAAGGACACTATAACAGAAACGAAACCATATCCAACAGATAGAGGGCATATATTTGTTAATGCTACAATGTTAATGCTACAATGATTCTGAAACTTAAGTGTTTTTTGGGAGGGGTCCGGTTGTGGGCCCTGAACTCTGGGCCTGGGCCCTGTCCTTCAGCTCTTCAGCTCAAGGCTAGCGCTCTACCACTTGAGCCACAGAGCAACTTCCGGCTTTTTTTTTGCTTATGTGATGCAAAGGAATCGAACCCAGGGCCTCAGGCATGCAAGGCATCACTCTACCACTGAGCCACCTTCCCAGCCCCTGAAACTTAAGTATTTTTATATCTTCTAATTCTATATAAATTTTTTCCTGAATAGTATATTTCGTTAAATAACATATGCAAATTAATAGTCAATAGGAGGAGCATATGAAATAAGCTCCTTTTTAGTGGCTAAGAAATAATAAAAACTCACTAATAAGTCCATAATATAAAAAGAGGACACAAAATATAGTAATGCATTTGTGGAGAAATTGATATACTTCTGATAGTGATCGATTTGTATAATACTACAATCATTTTAGCAAATAAGATTTCATGTCTTCAAAAGGTGAAAGAGAATTTTATAGGATCCAGGCATTACACTTCTATGAATGTATTAAACAGAAGTAAAAAAACTTTTTTGGATAGAGAATGTAGTTAATTGACAGTGAACTTGAACAGTATGTGTGAGACCCTGGAAATGATCCGCAAAAAACAAATTTTGAAAAGACACACTATAGAGGATGTATGCTGGGCAAATTCCTGTAACTGAATTTTATATCTATTTTTAATGTCTGTTCTAAAATTTACAGCATTTCTATTTGAAGGAATGCAAGTTTGTGAAAATCGGTCTTTGAAAACCTATGAAGGCACAATTCACTTCCAAAGCACTAAAATGTATACAATAAAAGGAGATAATATATTGTAAATGAATTGCATGTCAGGAAAAAAAACTATTGTTAAAACTTCTTCACACAAAATGCAGAATAGCTAAAAAGATGTTTTGGTGTTGGCTAAAAACTCTTTGTAAACTACTGCATTTAAAACAAAGATGTGATTTCTGTTTATTTTGAGGGTATTTTGGCCGTTTGGATTTATACAGAGATAACTCAATCCAAAAGTATATGTGATAACTGGAATACCTAGGAATTATGCATCAATTCTAAGTAATTTTTTTTATTATTTTTTATTGTGAAAATACTGTACAGATGGGTTACAATTACCTGGGCAAGATAATAAGTACATTTCTTATCAAGCATTGTAGCCTCCCCCTTTGTTTCCCCTTCCTCTCCCTTCCCATCCTCCCCCTGCCCCCCACCCAATCCTCCCTGTTCCCCCCCAAAGTTGTAAAGTTTATTTTTCCACATAACGACTTTTACATCTCATTGTTGAAATGAGTCCACCTGTATCCCTATTGTTTTCCCATGGTTTCCCTTATTTGCAATATCTAGTATATGTCTGAGTCAAGCAGAAAAGGCCAGATAAGGTGATGTTAGGGAAATGAACCCTAAGGTAGGTATTCAAATGTTTTCTTTTCTTTCGTGCGATTGTTTCTAACACATTTATGATTATTTCTTTGTTGCTTTGTATGTCCCTCCCCCACAGTATAACCCCTGCTTTCACTGTATTTGATGTCGGTGTAATTGTGGAGGGGAAGGGGTAAAACTTCTAAGTAATTGAGAAACTTTTCTGGAAGAAACTTTTAGCAAATGACAAAAGACACAAATCTATGCATCTGCATTTTATGAAAGTCATATGTTACATGCTCAATCCAATTGCTTATCTCTAGTTTTCTAGGAAAAACGTATTCTCAAGATAAGAAACAAAAGCAGTGAAAATAACAAAATACACAATCATCTTGATTTATTTGTGAAAGTAACAAATGAAATAAAATAATTCCACTGAAGGGAATCCAATATTAGTGTTTGTGAAGATCTTCCTAAATGCCAATATCCATTACATTTTTGGAATTTTAATTTCTACTAACATAGGAAAACTAGAACAAGAAAACAAATATAGACTTAGAGTGAACCAGCCTTGAAATCATTTTCTTAATTGTTTTGAAATTACAAAAGAATTGATACTCCTTTGCTTTGGAAATCATTTAAAAATATTTATCACTTATGATAATTCAAATACCAAGCAAGAGTAATTTTATATAATCATTATAAATGTCATTTTATTACTATTGTCAATTAGAATAAAAAAATCAGTCCCAATATATGACGTCCTATCATTATTCTTAACTTCTAATCATTACCTAAATATCTTAAACTATCTTAATAATCATGTCTTTAACATGGACGTAAATGTTCTATACTTTTTTACTTAATATTTTCCAGGGGTATGTATTCATGTTTCTAAGAAATGTTCACAGCAGTTAAAAGATGCTTTTGTGAAATTAATGTGCTATATTTTTTGTTGTGGGTGTTGTTTTTAGTGGTTAATTGGAGATAAGAATCTAACAAGTACTTTTCTGTCTGGGCTAGTTTCGGAAACAATTCTAAGATCTCAGCACCCAGACTAGCTGTTATTATAAGGGTGAGTTACCGGCACTTGCTTTCATGAAGTTTTTTTAAATTTTAATTATATTTTAAGATACTTGTTTCACTATAATGTATATCATTCTACACATAAATTTAGATATATGTATATATTTCTGAGGACAAATATTCTCTAAAAATATACTATTCTACACATAACATTTATATATAGAGAGAGAAGACAGATATATATATATAGAGAGAGAGAAGACAGACTCGCTCTAAAAATTTTATGCTACTATTTTTGACCTTTTTCATTTCAAAGATATACAGTCTATTTTTCTAAAAGTTTCCTAGAATAAAATAACTAATATTTCAATAGAAAGTAGAGTTTATTACTTTCAAGGGAATTTTAGATATACACATGATATTATAGTAACATTTACAGTATATTACTTGAAAAGGTTCTGCCTAAACTCTTAAATATTTGATTGTAGTTAGGGGAAGAGAGGAAGTTAATTCATACTGATTAGGAAATTGCAATGCTTCAAAAAATCTATTCCATAATTTGTTATAAGCACATAGTCAAACTACCTGATATGCTTTAGGTTTTTTGTTTATTTGTTCAAAATTTCAATATGAATTCATGCACAGTGGTAACATTAAAATTATTAATCAAAAGACAAATAATAAAATCATAGACGCATATCCAATGTTCAATAATTAGCACTTATGTTGCTAATAATAATTTTGATGGGGAGGATGATGACCACAGTGTAGCCTGATAATGACGATGTTGTGATTGAAAAGGAAAAAAAAAAACGTAGATATCTTTGAAGCTGGATTTCCCACATTGAATGCATAGTTATAAACAGCGTTGGATTACATACAATAAGAATAAGAGGAGGAGGGCTGGGAAGGTGGCTCAGTGGCAGAGTGCTGCCCTTGTCTACATGAGTCTCTGGGTTTGATTCCTCAGCACCACATAAGCAGAAAAAGCGGGAAGTGGCACTGTTGCTCAATTGGTAGAGTGCATTGAGCGAAGAGCTGAGGGACAGTGCCAGGCCAAGAGTCCAGGCCCCATGACGAACCAAACCAAACCAAACAAAACAAAACAGAATAACAAAAGGAGAGTTTGAATATCAAGAATTACAATCACATAAACAGGTACAGACAGTAAAAACCCTAATGTTATTCCAGCAGTCTTTCTAATGTATATACACTCACTGTTCTTGGTGGTATTATTTTCTTACAAATAAAATCGTTTATTTCCACATTTTGATGGACTAAGATGTAGGTTTTAACTTAGTGTGATTAGTTCAAATAACATTCTCATATAGATACCATTCAATAACCAATGTTTTCAAATGATATATTAAGAGTATGTTCTTCATTACAGCTGTAAATACATGACACAATTTACATAATACTACTTACATATCTGCAGTTACCATAAAAGGACAAAAGCTGCAGAGCCAGGAGTGAAAATTTATTTTTATTTCTGCATGAAACTATTTCTGACTCTATACCAACAAACTGAATTTGACACTTTCCTTATTTGTAAGCTAAGGTAGAAAATGTATTGACTGTTTACTTTCTTTTTCCTTGCTCTAGAAGTCAACAAATATATTCTTCAATATTTCTGGCAGATTACATCCATTAAATGTAAGACCAACATTCAATGTTGTGAGTAATTAATGGTACTAGAGTTTTTGTCTGAGTTATTCACTCTGTGTGCTTACAAGGAGACTCATTGGGTGATGGAGAGGACCAATATGAAAAGCTAGAAGTCAACAAATATATTCTTCAATATTTCTGGCAGATTACATCCATTAAATGTAAGACCAACATTCAATGTTGTGAGTAATTAATGGTACTAGAATTTTTGTCTGAGTTCTTCACTCTGTGTGCTTACAAGGAGACTCATTGGGTGATGGAGAGGACCAATATGAAAAGACTGGGGAGAAATGCATACTTAGTAAACAGTTGGTTTAGGACTGAGTGACTGGTGATGAGTATTTGCAATAGGCTGGTGTGTCAGGGTCATAAAAAGAAGTACATAGAAATTACATTAGTGACAGAAACTGAGAAAATCTTGATCATTCATCTTATCTAATGGATGGAGGTAGGGTAAGAGGAAATCTAAAGTTTTTCCACATCTCTGTCTCCTAACTGTGTTACTTACATTCTTGGTGATAAGGATGGATTTAGGTGGATTTATCTTGGTGATAAAGATGGATTTAGAGGAAAAAACTCTCTGATAGTTCTAAGATTTATGTTAAACAGATGCAAATTTAGGTCTGTTTGGACATCATCAAAATATTCATAACCATGAATATGAAAAATAATAAAATCAGGGACATTATTAAAGGGAAGAGAAAAAGGAATGTTCTGACGAAAGTGTGAAGAATGTGAGTACCAGAGTGGACAAGATTGGAGGAAAGTGATAAATAAGGAAACAAAAAAGGAATAAACACAGATTTACAGAAGAAAAGGAAGGAAAGAATTTTCAGGAAGATATTGAAGAAAACCTACTATTTGGATTTGAAAAGTAAAAGGACATAGACAAGTTCAATAAGAACAGTGTTTTGGTGAAAGTTATATTGATAAAATGTTGAGATGTGAATGTGTGGACAAAATTCTGGATCAATTAATTCAACAGACCCTGTTGATTCTAAATGTTGGGAACAAATGCTTTAATCCTGACCTTAGAAATATTATACAGATATAACTGTCATGAACTTTTCTTAGTGGTATTCTGTGAATATTTTTGAAAACTTTATTTAGCTAGGAGATTATAGATTGAACTACAGCACAAAAAGCCTAATTTGTCCTACAGTTCCAATTAGTGACCCATCTATGCATATCATTTTGGGATTTTATTGAAATATATTTAGATATGTTTGGATATCTTATCAGCCTACTCATTATAAATGTAGGACAAGTAACACCAAGTATTAGGTTGAACATACAACTTTAATGATGTGACTGAAGACTCCTGGAATTGATTCCTCTTTAGAATAGAAAATGCCTCAATAGCAATTGACACATCATTACTGCCATATACACTATTGAAATCTAAATCTTGTTAGGTATATCTCCATGCTGAAATAACACTGTCAACCAACCTGACACAAGTTCTTATATGTAGGAAAATGTTCTTATAAACGTCAAGCTTTTATTGAATGGAAAAATTCAGACATTACTCTCACCACGAGGATTAAATGCCTAACAAGATAAGACCTTTTGCTTTAATGCTTTTCTTTCACTTTCTCATACACATTGTCAAGTAGTGAAGGATTCTGATTTAACAATAAGACAATCGTGACTTGTATTAACACAACATCTAGGATCTAATGTTAATTTGGATACTTGCTAATTAACTCCAAATTTTGTGGATATTTATATTTCTCCTGGGTAAACTAATGAACTCCATGAAAATGTCCCTAAGGAGCCTTTCAATTCTAATATCACTGTCTCAAAATGCTTTAAATTCTACATCCTTTAATGTGGGCATAGGGTTGAGTATTACCCTATTGCTTAACATGGACAAAGTACCTTTATACATAGACTGGGCGTGTACAAACAAGAAGTGGTAGTGGAACAATGTTCTTAGCAGTTTGTACAGATAAATGGAAATAGAGCAACTATGAACTCAAAAGGAATGTGCAAAGAAGACAAAGGCACAAAGTAGAATGTGCCAAGAAAAGCTAAAGTATAATTTCAAATAATGTGCTCAGGTGTGAGGGTGTGTTCAAAGTACAGGTTCAGACAATATAGTTGGATATCTTGGGCGGAAAACTGCTTTAAACTGTTCTGGGATAATTGTACAAGTAGAAGCCCCTAATTCTGACTCTAATCAGCCACAACATCATCAATTTACCAAGTGCAAAGTGAGAAAAAGAGGGCTGATCACAGTTAGTGTTGAAACAATGGCAATAACATAACTTTTCTTGTAAGTGTTCATTTATTTTGGAGCATTTAAGTAGGGAAAAGCCAAGTAAATATTTTGCATGTACCTAAATTAAGTGGGACGTATTATATTGGTATCTGTTTAACTTGGAAGTTTTAGATTATGTCTTTTTGTACTCTAACTTGGGATAATGATCTGCTGTCAGTTATTTTCTTCTCTTACCATTTTTTTTGCCCTTCCACTTACATAATTATTATTTAAAGAGACATAATTGAGCTTGCATTTCTAAATTCTTCAAATTTATCTGAACTACTTCATACTTCTGGCAGCCACCTATATCTTTCTCAAGGGAAACATTTTGTCACTACCATTTTATCCTACATGATATTGGATATCTTCCTGGCTAATTCGTGCAAGATAGACATTAGACTCATCCTATATCTCAACATTTGTACCACCATAAAATACTATCTTACATAGAAATCATGATATTAGTATATCTGTTGAGGCAGCATCTGTCATTTTTGAATGGCCTTAAGTGATACTTACATGCAATCATGTTTTAAAACAATATGCCACTTAGTAGATGAATGAATTGACAAAATGTGGTTTATATATGTACGGAGTACTTCTATGCTTCCTATTCATAAGGAAATGGAAAGACTTGGAAAAATCCTACTAAAAAAATAAGCAAGACACAAAGAAACAGATTTCATGGTTTCCCTCATTTGTAATAATTAGGAAATATCTGATAGTCTTAGCAGATGAGCAGAATGAATCAGTAGCTATGTATAAATGACCATATAAAATGATGCTGAGCAAAATAAACTCCTAGATATGGAAAGAGAGGTTTGTCTTTGTGGTTGTTGTTTTTAATGTACTATGTGATTTCTTTTTTCTTTTGTGTTTTCCCATATGGTTTGTCCATTGTTGTATTTGGATTCAGTATCCTGTGTATTGTATATACATTTATCTTCATTTGGCAAGAGAAGCAGAACAATAAAATGGCTAGACAAAGGACAAAAGGCAAACCAATGCAATAGCAATAGTCATAGGACAATATGTTGGAAATTTACATTACAATTTGTGAGTGGTAGTGGGGTGAAGGAAAAGTGTGAGAAAAATGAGGGAGGGAGTAAAAATTTTGACATGTTATTTATTCAATACCTTACAATTACTGCAACCCCTTTTATATATCACCTTGACAATAAAATTAAGTTAAAAAATGAGCTACATAAAATATAATTTCACTGTATTGGTATAGTAAATATTATTCTATGTGTATTACCTTTAAAAAATGAACATTTTGGTTGCTAATTTGAATTACCTCTTTCTTTATCAGACATCAACTGGAATGTTATCAAACTATACAATATTTTCAGAATATACTTGGCATTATTTGGAAAAAAACATTATTTTTAGTGTTGTCTCATACTAAAACAGAAAACCGTTCAATTCTATGGAAACTCCTAACTTTGAAAACTTACTAATTGTTAAGAGGAGAGAACATATCTGTTCCTCAACATTCCTATGACTACTAACTACTCATTTTCAAATTCTGAACATGCCATACCAGAGACATTCAAAAGAGTACCTGTTTGTATTTTATTTAATTCTGCAATAGATGCAGTTTTCAATGAGGCATTACATATTTAAAAGTCAACAGAAAAAATAGACACGTTCTTGTAGAGGATAAAACTATGAAGTAACTATAATAATTAATTTCTTTCTTTTTTTTTCAGGATGTTGTGTGCTGAGTGGTGCAAAGAGTGCCATGTGCTATGTCCTTAACCGGGTGCATTCTTACATCTTGTCTATGTAAGAGCTCCACAACTTAGATGTTTATACAGACAAGAATATTGAGGCTCAGATAGGCCCCCATGTCAGGGACAAAATTATGTATTACTGAAGACTCGTGAGTTGTCTACAGCAGATAATGGTTTGGTTTGTTTTTTCTTGGTCATGACCCTTGAACTCGGGGCTGAGGCACTGACCCTTATCTCTTGGGCTCATGGCTAGCACTCCACCACGTGGAGCCATGGACCCCTTTGCAGTAGAAGCTATGGCCAAGGGGTCAGTAGCTGAAGTCTGCCATACTGCCTTCTCGGGAAGCTGAGTTCTAAAGATCTGGGTTCGAAACTATCTCAGACACAAAAGGTACTATGAGACTATTATCTCCAATTCACTACTAAGAACCTGAAGGGGAAACTGGGTGCTGGAGCTCATGTTGATTATCCTACCTACTCAGGAGGATGAGATCTGAGGATCATGGTTCAAAGCTAGCCTAGGCAGGAAAGTCCTTGAGAAACTTAGCACCAATGAACCACAAGAAAACCAGAAGTAGCTGTGTGGCTCAAGTGGTAGAGCACAAGACTTGAGCTGATGGGGTCAGGGACAGCACCTACACCAAGACTTCAACTCCTTCAATTGACAACAACAACAATAAAAAAGACAGAACTAAACTAACAAAGCTGAAATAGAGGGCTGGGAATGTGCCTTAGTGGTAGAATACTTTGCATATATAAAATCGTGGGCTTCATTTCTCAGGACCATATGACTAGGACAAAGCCTGAAGTGGCTCTGTGGCTCAAGTGGGAGAGGGATATCATTGTACAAGAGAAACTAGGTACAGTCCTCAGGTCCTGAGGTCAAGCTTCAGGACTCATGTATATGTGTGCACGCACACACCCACCCACGCACACACACACCGTGGTGTACACACATACACACCCACACATACACTCACAGACCAGAAGAGATGTTGTTACACAAAATGGGAAAGCACTGGGCTTCTGCACTGAGCTCATGGTCAGCACTCAGGCCTTATGTTCAACCCCAAAACCTGGCCACCCAGGGACCAGCTAGGAGAAGTCAAAGGTTTCAAAACCTGATGAGTTTCACCAGTCCTAGATGACAGGAAGCTTTGTGATATCCAACATGTGCTTGGATTTCCCAAGCTTCCGGAAATATAGGAAAGGCATCATAGACCCAACATTGCTTGCAATGAATCATTTCATTATGTTCAGTGCCTTAGTTGTCTGCCTGAATGACTTGAATTATATTGAGCACTGTTACTGAACAACAGAATATAGTCTCACAAAGGCAGGATAAGTGCACAGAACTTGGCCTGCCATGAGAGGTGGCACAAATGAAGGTCTCCTGTTAAAACAGAGCACTGCGGAGAGAGATAGCTAAGGGTACAAAGAGGCCATTTTTTCCTGACCTTCAGAGCCAACTCACACTCATCCTCACTAACTGGCCCAGATGGAGTTGTTTGTTACCCAGCTGTACAGGAGTGAGGACTTTTGTGTTCCTGTCCAGACAATGAGAGAGACTTCCTCCAGCAGGCCTGTGTTGCAGAGAAACCCTCAGGTTACACTGTGAACAGTGAGGGGAGCCCTGGAACATGCACTATCTTGAAAGAAGTCTCTCTGTTACGAACTCATTGTACTGAATACAAATTTCCTAGGTTGGTGCCATTCAGTATAGCTACTCGGGAATTTCACCTATAAGAATACAAAGACATGGAAGTACAGGCTCTTTTTGAGGGGGCAGGTCCTGGGGTGGAAGTATGATCCTATTCATGGTCCCTGGGCTCCTTTTGCTCAAGGGTACTGCATTAAGCTTGAGTTACAGCACCACTTCTGGGTATTTCTGTGATCTCTTAGAAATAACTGTGTCATGGACTGGCTGGATTCAAACTCAGTTTCTCTACATCTCAGCCTCCTGAGGACCTGGGATTACAGACAGCAGCCACTGGCACCTTATTTCTTCTCTTTTTCATTTTTTAATCTGGACAATCTGACTTCTTAACAGGGTCATTCCCAAGGTTTTAATTTATAAGCAAACTATCCAATGTTATTTATAGCTGCTTTCCCTTAGAAGGATTTTCTCTCCTCATCTTCCCCTCTGGTCACAGGTTTGAGGCCAAAAGTGAGAAATGAGTGTCACAGGATTTGGGAGCAAATATCCACAGTACATGCCAGTTCTGTCACTTAGCATTGAGCTGCTGTGAATTTACTGTCTCAGGATATGAGGACTGAAAGCTGGAGTGATCCTCATAAAGTCTGCATTGCTCTTTTTGCCTATAAAATGATCTAATAATTATGAGTGTTTTGTGTCTCCAACGTTAAGTGTCTAGAACACACTAGTAGCATCTTCATGTGAAGGGTTAAAGTTTTGAGGCAGTGACCACTTGTTGCTTGTTTCTAGCAGAGCAACACGTGGTGGTAATCCAAACACCTGGTTGGTTGTGTGCCTTTATAAACCCTGCAAAACTTTAGCTCGGGGTTCTCCTCCTAGGCTCCGCTGTGTTGGAGTGTAGGATGAGACCCAAGCTACAGCCCGTTTAAATAAAACCTTAAAACAGCTGTAAAGTCTGACTCTCGATGGTCTTCTTGGTGTGGATCCTGCGACCTGGGTATACTATATTAGTGAGGGCTTGTCCTGGATCCCCCCATAGACCCTCGAGATCTCAGTCTCCAAAGGTAATACAGAGCTGTCTTTGTTAATTTGTCTTGTCCTGTCATTTGTCTGTTTTACTTTCGTTTTCCTTTGTGAGGATGGCCACTCAGATTCGTAAAGGGTTGTTGAGGCAGATGGCGCTTGCACCACAACCCTGGAGGAACTGGGAGATGTCCAAGATCCTCTTGTGGGGCAGGGGTCCTTGGAACCCCACTGTGTGGGGAAGGGGAGGCAGTCCTTAGAACACCGCCGTGTGAATTGTGGGGTGGGGGTCGGTTCAGTGTTGGGCTGGAACTGACCAAGAGGGCCTTCTAACAGTGGCGCAACTCGCCCACTCTGGCTCTGCTCTTTCTGTTGTGTGGCCTGGGTGTGGAACCCCACTGTGACTGTAGTCAGTGGACCAATTTGGGAGATCTCCACTTTGTAAGCACTTTTTTGTAATTGTCAGGCCTGCGTGTGTTTTGTTTGTACTGTTTATTGTTTTTTGGACTGTACCTCTGATGGGACTGGAAACCATAGGCACCACTCCATCTAGCCTCCTAGACTTACAAAAAGTAACTGAGACAGAGGGAAAGAAAAGGTACCCCCCGGTTTTTCAGGGAGATAACTTGGAAGAAGAAATGTTTCCTCCCCCATATTCTCCTTTCCAGGTTCCTTTTGCAGAACCTGAGAATGGTCAAGAGGAGGAGGGAGCTATAAAACACTCAGCACCTGCCCTTAAAGTTTCTGAGTGGCCAGTCACTCCACGACAAAGTGGGATCAACCCCCCCTTCTAACGCAGCTATTTTTCTCATAAGCAACATAGGTCGTGTGGATGCAGATGGTCAACAGCAACTCCAATATTGGCCATTTTCTACCAGTGATCTACACAATTGGCACACCCAAAATGCCCCCTTTTCTGAGAAACACCAGGATTTAATTTGTTTGCTTGAAATTATTCTCTTTACTCATCAGCCCACTTGGCATGATTTTAGTCAGTTTTTACAGGTCCTTTTTACCACCAAAGAGAGAGATATATCCAAGAGGCAGCCCGGAAACATATCCGTGGCCCCACAGGAGCACCTATCACGGATCCTGCCCTGATCACTGCCTATTTTCCTGAGATCCAACCAACAATTGAGACAACAATACAGTTGAAAGTAGGGAGCGACTCCTCATCTATCGCCAGGCTCTGTTGGCATGTCTCAAGGTGGCCAACCTACTAATATGGCCAAAGTTTATGATGTTAGACAGGGAGGAAGTGAAAGTCTGGCAGCATATCTTGAGTGGCTCATGGAAGCTTTTAGTCAATATACCCGTATGATCTTGAGACCCAGGGGTCGGCTCAGATGATTATGTTTGCCTATATAAATCAAGCTGCACCAGACATAAAGCGAAAGTTGCAGGCTCTAGACAGACTTAGTGAAAAGTCTATTAGTGATCTAGTAGCTGCAGTGGAAAGGGTTTACAATAAGAGAGAGACAGTAGCAAAGACAGGAATGGAAGGACAAAGAACATGAAATTGAGTGTGAAAAGAGCGACCAGGCCAAAGAAAAGAGGCTAGACTGGTTGGACTTGCCACTATCGCATGCTGAGCATACCTGGTTCACAGATGGCAGCAGTTTCATTTGAGAGGGAAAAAGGTACGCCGGTGCAGCAATCACCATGGACACTGAGATAGTGTGGGCAGAAGCACTCTCCCAGGGAACGTTTGCACAAAGAGAAGAACTAGTGACACTAACAAAAGCCCTACAGATGGGATAAGGGAAGAGACTAAACATTTACAAGGACAGTCGGTATGCTTTTGCCACTGTGCATGTCCATGGAGCCATTTACCAAGAGAGGGGGCTGTTGACAGCTGAGGCAAAGGTTATTATAAACGAAAAAGACATTTTAAGCCTCATCCGGGCCTTATGGGAACCAGCAAATATTGCCATTATGCACTTTCCTGGCCATCAAAAGGTAATTGATTCAATAACCAAAGGAAATAACTTGGCCGATCAGGCAGCTAAGGAGGTGGGCCTCCAGCCCAGGGCCACAAGTTTTGCCTCCTGAGCCTCAGTACTCCCAAGAAGACTTGGAGTGGATAAAGAAAATTTCCATGGCCTATAAACCCCCAAACAGAGAAAGAGATAAAGACTGGTGGAAAACTGGTGAGGGAAAGCTTATCTTGCCACAAAGATTGGACAAGAGGTTTCTTATGAGAATCCATCGGGTCTCTCACATGGGAACCCAAAGAATGGAGAACTTGTTCCTACTCTCAGAAGTAAAAATCAGGCAAGGAAATCAACTCATTGAGGACATTGTTAAAAAATTTTAAAGCCTGTCAACTCAACAATGCCCCTAATCAACTGGTTACAAAAGGAGCTCATCTCCATGGAGATAGGCCAGGTGTGTATTGGGAAGTAGACTTCACAGAAATTAAAACTGGAAAATTTGGATATAAATATTTGCTAGTTTTTGTAGACACCTTTTCAGGATGGGTAAAAGCCTACCCAACAAAGCATGAGACTGTGAACGTCATATCTAAGAAGATCCTGGAAGAAATCCTACCCAGGGATGGCTCCCAACCACAACTGGGTAGGACAATGGACCAGCCTTCGACTCAAAAGTAAGTCAGGGAATAGCCGTGGCACTGGAGATGGATTGGAAATTGCAATGTGCTTATAGACCCCAGAGTTCAGGGCAGGTAGAAAGAATGAATTGGACTCTAAAAGAGACCTTAACTAAATTGGCCTTGGAGACTGGCCCAGACTGGGTATCGCTGTTACCTTTTGCCCTGTTTAGAGTAAGAAATTCACCCTATCAGCTTTGCTTTACTCCTTTTGAAATAATGTATGGACACCCTCCACCCATTATCCCTACCCTTCAGACTGAATTGCTTGCTGATTTGGATGATATTGAATTTCTGTGTAAGCTTGACTACAGATGGTGCATAAGAGGATGTGGACCCAGCTTAGAGCATTATATGATTCTGCTTCTATTCCTACCCCCCGCCATTTGTTTAAACCAGGGGACTGGGTGTTTGTTGGAAGACACAACCTGATATTTCTGGAACCACAGTGGAAGCGAACTTACATGGTGCTACTGGCTACACCTACTGCCCTTAAGTGGATGGCATTGCTGCTTGGATCCACTGCTCCCACCCCAGACCAGCAGATCCCTTTGACCTGGACAACCGTGGGGAAACATGGGAAGTCTCCAAGCATCCTATCCAACCACTGCATAAAACTCAAGAAAAAATGAGCTGATTATTATTGGTATTGTTGTTTAATAGTATGGCTAAGGTCAGTTAGGGACCATACCCATTCAAGATCAAGAGCTGTTGGAGTTTAGTTTGAGGCTGGAGCCACAAGACCATAAGTCAAGGGGGGGAATGAAGGGTTAAAGTTTTGAGGCAGTGACCACTTGTTGCTTGTTTCTAGCAGAGCAACACGTGGTGGTAATCTAAACACCTGGTTGGTTGTGTGCCTTTATAAACTCTGCAAATCTTTACCTTTGGGCTCTTCTCCTAGGTGCTGCTGTGTTGGAGTGTAGGATGAGACCCGAGCTGCAGCCCGTTTAAATAAAACCTTAAAACAGCTGTAAAGTCTGACCCTCGGTGGTCTTTTTGGTGGGGGTCCTGTGACTGGGGTATAACAATGTTTCCATTTTTCTCTAGTACTCCTCGAGATTTAGACTAAGGGTTTGTGGGGAGTGGCTCCTCAGTGAATTCCTGAGGAAACCATTTGAAGCCTTCTCAGGAGAACGCCATTCAAGCCAGCAGAGCAGGAGAGTCTCTGAGACTATTTTCTCCAATAAACCACCAGAGAACCGGAAGTGAAGCAATGGCCCAGAGGGCAGAGCTCCAGCTTTGAGAGAGAAAACTGAGTAGGAGATACAATCCAGACCAGGCAGGAAAGCCTGGGAATTGCTTAGGTCCAATTAACTACCAGCTGGCAGGAAGTGGAGCTGTGGTGGTGGTAGAGACTCAGCCTTGAGCAAAACAGCTCAGGAACACATCGGGCCCTGAGTTTAAATCCTGGGATGACCACAAAAACATTCAAAAAGAGAAGGCCAAGTTTATGTATCAGTGCCCTACCTACTTATGTGTGTATATATATTACCATCCATAGTGCAAACTCTGCTTTTATTTACTGGTTTATTTTTCAGATATGCTAGTTGTACATACTGCATCATTCTCTTCATTTCAGGCCCAATGCTTTTCTCTTCCAGGGTTCTAGGCCTGTGTCTTTATATGATGCACACTGAAGCTCTCAGCAGCCTTTATTTACATTTTATTATGAGGGCAATGCAGGAACAATCACATATCTGGCAAGGGAAGAGATCAGGTTTCTTAGAAGTAACCGGTATTCAGAAAATTAAACTTGAGAACATAAAATGGTAGCATACTTATGTAAAAACTACCATTAAGAAAAAAATGAAGGAGCTGGGAATATGTATTAATGAGAGAGTGCTTGCCTAGCATGCAAGAAGCCCTGGGTTTAATTCCTCAGGCACCTGTACACAGACAAAGCCAGAATATGTGCTGTGGCTCAAGTACCAGAGTGCTAGAGACAATTCCCAGGCCTTGAATTCATCCCAACAACTGGCAAAGAGATAGCTACCTAGGTAGGATGGTAGGTAGATAGATAAAAAGAAATAGAGAGAGAGAGAGAGAGAGAGAGAGAGAGAGAGAGAGAGAGAGAGAGAGAGAGAGAGAGAGAGAGAGAGAGAGAGAGAGAGAGAGAGAGAGAGAGAGAGAGAAAGAAAGAAAGAAAGAAAGAAAGAAAGAAAGGAAGGAAGGAAGGAAGGAAGGAAGGAAGGAAGGAAGGAAGGAAGGAAGGAAGGAAGGAAGGAAGGAAAGAAAGTTGATAGATGAATCTGTTTTTGACGTCAGAAGGAAAGAAGGGAACATTCCCAGTCATGAGGCTTTCTGCAGTGCGCCAGGACACCAGCATCGCCTTCACACAAATGCAGAGCAGGATGACTGTCTCTGTCCGACTTCTCAGGCATCCAAGAGCCCCAGAGTCAAGAGGGTAGAGCCAGGTTCTAACTCAGGTGCTTGGAGACAGAAGAGAAATGGCCCTGCCCCTCCTTGGACTGGGGATTTGCATTAATGATGTAGAGAATGAAGTAAGGAGAATGGACTGGCAGAGATAGAAGGGCCTTCAAACTTGACAAATTGAGAGTCAAAAACCTACTCCCTGAGACTAGAGAGCAGGGTTTTCTACTCTGTTACTCCCCTCTCCAGCACTAGACTGGCTCTCTATTGGTAATCTAAAGATAGCCTGAGGCTCCCTTCACATTAGGAAGGAAGGTTAATTAATCAATGTTTGAAGAGAGTGAGAAAAGCCTGATCCTGCTGTAACTCTAACAAATGTTTCAGGTTGCCCCCATTGCTGGCTGTGCCTGGAATGAATGAAGTGGTTTTGCAGCTCACTTCCGTGATGAATGTGTATATTCTGCCTCCTAATCCTGGAGGCCTAGTTCTCTGCACCTAGCCTGGCTTTTGAAACTGTTTGCTGTCCTTCAAATACAGTGTTACACTGGAGTTCTTCCAGCTAACAGAGTTAGGGCTTGGATCCTGAGAACTTCATTTGAATCCTGATTGGGTCAATAATATTTCTTTCCTTCTTCTGTAGCTCAAGAACTCCAAAAACATTTAGAGTGCAAGTAACTTCTCATCACCAAGTGAAACATGAATTTCTTAAGCATCTGACCTTTCAGAACAGGAAATCAGAATGTCCTAGACTTCCCTGCCTTGGCTGGTTTCACCCTATGAGACCTCAGCCTCCTGAGCAAGCTTGATGGGCGTGAGGTATTGGTTCTCTGCTAGGGTCAGAACTGTAATGACATTGACAATACAAGTCAACTGCTTATCACAAAGTGCTTGGGGAGCATATTAAGACTTTCAACAATGTGCCTTTCAGAACCCTGTAGGACATAAGTTTATAATGCTAGAGTCTGAGAGGCTGGGCTTATGGATGTGCTACACTTGAACCTTGAGGTCTGACTCCAATTCTGGTGTACATCAGCATTCATTTTCCTAAAAATATTTTCATAAGTAGCAAATAGGAAAAAATAGGAAATAATAGCAAAATAATAGGAAAAAATAGCAAAAAAATTATTTTGATTATCCCTCAATCTTTTTCCAGTTGTGTGTCTCAAACTGAAGCCTGGGTGCTGTCTCTGAGCGCTTCAGCTTAAGGCAAACACTCTACCACTTGAGCCACAGTGCCACATGGGGTTTTTTGATGGTTCATTGGAGGTAAGAGTCTAACAGGCTTTCCTTCCCTAGGCTGTCTTCAAACTGTGATCTTCAGATCTCAGCCTCCTGAGAAAGTAGGTTTCCAGAGCCACTGGAATCTGGAGTATTGTTTTTGCCAGACCTGGAGCTTGAAATTAGGGCCTGGATACTGTCTTTGAGCTTCGTTTTCTCAAGGCTAGCACTCTATCACTTGAGCCACACCACAGCTTCTGGCTTTTTCTGAGTATGTAGCACTGAGGATTCAAACCCTGGCATTCATGCATATTGAGCAAGATCTCTACCACTAAGCCACATTTCCAGACCCAACCTTACGATTTTATCCCTCAACTTGCCTATCCACAAGAAAAGGCTTCTGAGTATAAATCATCTAAACAAATCCTTATAGGACGTTGTCCAAAGATAAATAAGACAAAACTCATACTGGGGACAGACTCTAACCAAATGATGACTTGACAAATGCCTCCATTTAATTAAGTATTATATTTCAAAACTTAATAAAGTATTAATGAAAATTAGTCAATGTACTGAATTATTGTGTATAATTTTATAATATATATACACAACATAATAAATATTATGTGTATAATAATACTAAATACAATAAACAATAAAATGAGTAAAATGAAAATTAAATACAAAATTAATAATAATAATCATAATATGAAATATACATACATATTTACCTATATATCTTATATTACACATGTACACAAATATTTTTTCTATTGCAGGGTCTTAATTCAGGCCCTGGGAACTCTAACTTGAAAATCTTTTCCTCAAGGACAGGGATCTTAGCCTTCACCCAAGGTGCAAAAGAGTTACATGGACAGTGAGCTCAAATCCCAGCAATGGCAGAAATACTGGCCCCAGTTCCAAGACAGTGACTTAATATTTGTAACAGAAACAGTTATGTTTATTCAGTTCCATACTGAACACTGAAAAAAAAATCAGTATAGAATTTTGTACAGCTGTTCAGACATACATCCCTTAACTCCAAAGCGCTTTTTGAGCACTACATAATTTTTTGTACGTTTTTTATTTTAAAAATGTTGTACAAATGGGTCACAGTTACATGAGCAAAGTAATGAGTACATTTCCTATTGAGTATTGTTGCCTCCTCGTTTGTTTTTCCCCTACCATCCCTTCCCTCCTATCTTCACAACTAACTTCCCTGGTGAGGTCAGTGACTTATTTATTTTAGGCTTGGCATGGGGATTGAACTCAAATATTGGCAACTCTGCACATTCTGTCACATTGCTACGGATTCATCAAAACTCTGAGTTCAAATCCCAGGCTATTAAAGAAAACTGGCAGAAATTCTAAACCAAGGAGCTTTATTATTTCAATTTAGTTAGTTAATTAATTAATTAATTAGTTAGTTAATTAATTTTGCCAACCATGGGGCTTGATCTCAGGTCATGGTAACTCTGACTCAGCTTCACTCTCCCTAGGCTGGGGTGCAGCCTCGAGACCCAAAGCTGATCCTGGGACCCTAGGCCCAGGGGGCTTGCAGAAGGAAAAAAAGCAGAACAGCACAAAAAGTGGGGAGCTGTAGAGGGCTCAGGGTTTTACAATTTTTTTCTTTACATGGTGACCATCCTGGGTCTGAATGACATGGTTTCAAAGTGGAGCTGGCCTGCCATTGCTGATGGCTGGCAGGCTATCAGGGAAGCCATAAGCCAACATGTCAACATAGGCTCTCGGTTCAAATCCTAATCCTTACATTTACCAATGGCAGGAGATCACAAGAGACTCATTCCTATGCATAAGATTACAGATTGAAAGAGTAGTTTATGCATTTGTCTAGTCTAAGTTTGGATGCAATAATCCTAGGATGCTGATTGACCTTAATTAATAGTTTATTAAGCATGAAAAGAATAATATTGTTTCAATGGAGATATAATAAATACCTAAGCGTTGGTAGGAACGTAGTAGATGTCATTCAGTCATAGATAGACAGCTCTGGAACTCTTTAACAATATATATTTATTTGTATACCACCTCTGCCTAGCCATGTATTGCTGTTTTGGCTAAACTTGGGGCTTGATCTCAGTGCCTGGGAACCACCTGACAGCTTTATTGGCTAGAGGCTTCTGTGCTCGCCCTCACCCAATCATGAATTGGGCCTGCTAGTCCCTGAGTTCAGATCCAAGCACTGCCAAAAATTTAATCTTTGAGTAAGAAGCCGAGTGTGACACATGTTTTCCTTTTCTGGGAGAGTCCAGGGTGTCAGACATGATGGAGAAAACATCTACAAATCTAGATGGTATGTGATATGATGTAAAAATTGTAATAAGTGGATAAATGGTATAGGTGTCATTAAAGACAATAAAATAAATTGTAAATAAATGGATAAAAAAAGAAATAAAATGAATAAGAACACTAAACGTGATATGGACTGAACATCTGTATGGAAGTATAAATCCTACCACACCAAACACAGTATCTACTGAACATCTGTATGGAAGTATAAATTCTATCTCTAATATTTATATAAGGAGTATGTTTTCCATGCCTGAGGCTTGAATTCAGCCTACCCCCATGAGAAAGCAATGGCAGGAAATCCTGAGAAACTGGTTTCTGGACCAGGAAAAGTCATGGAATGTGATCGATCTCATCGAATGAGTATTTCATGCATGATGTGACTAGGAAATGATAGGCAAGACTCATGGGGTATCACTTATTTGTAAAGCAGTGTTGATTAAGCATGACAATAATCGTCACAGTCATGAAATGAAGACATCTGGAAAGATCCAAGAAGCAGTATACACATGGTAGATTGGATTCCATCACAGGTTATCGTCTCTCCTAATCTATACAAATGTGTACTCATTTGCATACTACCTTCAACTTATGAATGGATGACTACTGTGTATCCTCCTCCCCCCCCCCACCTGGGGGTCCATCTCAGGTCCTGGGAACGGCCTTAGTCCTTAGTAGCTCACAGGCTGGTGTGCTCACATGGACCCATTCGTCAGTTGGGTCTGCTAGGGCTTGAGTTCAAATCCCAGCACTGCCATAAGATTCACCTTGATTTGAGAAGCCAATCGATCCACCTGTTTTCCTGTCCTGTGAAAATCCTGGGTCTCAGCGAGGATGGAAATTCTATATAAACAACTCTATAGGCATTCGAATAGGTTGTTATCCATGTCAGCATAGTTATATCTATCACCATACTCAATAAAATACACAATACATCCATGAATAAGACACAAAATAAAAAGAATAACTACACTGAATGCAAGATGCATACCAAACTTGTAGGTAAAGAGAGATCCTATGTTTAAAAAAGGCGGGCTTGTTATTTTGTCCAGTACTGGGGCTTCAAATCAGGCCCTTGATGAGGCCTGACATTATAGTCTTCTAGGATGGTGAGATTTCCCTTGCCCCAAAGTGCAACAGAGCTACCCAGACCTCAATTCAAATCCCAGCACTGACAAAAGTTTCATTCTGTTGTCAGAAGCCAGTCGTTGAACGTTTTCCTCTCCTGTGAAAGAACCGGGCTTTCACTAGGATGTAGAATGCATAGGAAACCATATAACTATGGGAACAGATTGTCATCCATGTCAGCACAGTACACCTGTCACCATACTCAGTAAAATACACAATAACTCCATGAATTAGACACAAATTAAGGAGAAGTGCACCGAATGCAAGATGCTGTCCACACATGTATGTAAATATAGATCCTATATTTGAATTACGAATTTATGACTATCTGGACCTCCCTGGGACTCGATGTCAGTTCCTAGGAATGGCCTATCTCCTTCGTTGCTCACAGACTGGTGTCCTCACCTTGACCATTTCCCCAATTGGGCCTGATAGAGTGTGAGTTCAAAACCCAACACTGCCAAAAGATGAATCCTGATGTGAGAAGCCCATTGATTCACCTGTTTTCCTGTCCTGTGAAAGTCCTGGGTCTCAGCTTGGATGGAGAATGAATAGGAAACCCTATAGCCAGGGCAATAGGTTGTCTTCCATGTAAGTTCTGCTATATCTGTTACATTATTCAGTAAAATACACAATATTTACATAAGACAGAAATAAGGAGAAAAGTACTCCAAAGGCAAGATACTGTCCACACATATATGTAAATATAGATCCTATGTTTAAATCATTAGTTTATGACTATCATGGCCCACCCTGGGGATCAATGTCATATCCTGGGATGGCCTAACTCCTTTGTTGCTCACAGGCTGGTGTGGTCACCTTGAACTATTCACCAATTTGTCCTGCTAGGCCCTGAGTTCAGATCCCAGCACTACCAACAACTGGATCATGCAGTAAGAAGCCAAGTGTGAAACTTTTTTCCTTTTCTCTGAGAGTCCTGGGTGTCTGGCATGATGGAGAACATGTCTACAAATTTAGATTCCATGTTAAGAATGAAAACAATAACATTAATTATATGGAGGCATTATAAATACCCAAGAATTGGTAGGAATGTAGTCTATATAACTGAATAATGTATAGACATCTCAGGCACTCTATAAAGATATACATTTACTACCATCTGTATGTCAATCTGTTCTTATTTTGTCAACTGCTGGGGCTCGATCTCAGGTACTCGGGACTGCCTGTCAGCTCAATTTGCCACAGGATGGCAGGCTGACACTCACCCATTCATGAATTGGGCCTTGAAGGCTGTGAGTTCAGATACTAGCACTCCCAAAAAATGAATCGTGTAGTAAGAAGCTGATGATGGCACATGTTTTCCTTTTCTGTGAAAGTCCTGGGTGTCAGGAAGGACGTGCAATACATATGCAAACCTATATCCTATGTAATCAATGTAATCACTGTTCTATGTGTCATAATAGTTAATAAAATGAGTAGTCAGTATATGAATAAAACAAAAAATAAAATAACTACACTGAATGCAATATGGAGTCAACATATGTTTAAAAATATAAATCATATATTTAAAATGTAAACAAATAGTATGTTTTCTAGTTGTGGGCATCGATTTCAGGCCTAAAAAACAGACTTGAATTTCTTAAATTCAAGGAGGCAAGCTTCCCCTTTCCACAAAGTGCAACAGCAGGGTTACCTAGACCATGAGTTCAAATCCCAGTCCTGGCAGAAAAAAAATGGCATCTCTATGCTATGTGATGTCCAATTCGTAGGTATTTCATTTGGCCTCCATTTAATGAAGGTGATTGTTTAAATGCTTCATAAAGTATTAATTAATATCGACCAGTGTCCTATTATGAAATTGTGTATAATTTTATCCTCGAATCATTCAAGTACTGCCCATTTAATCATGACATACATCACATTCCTTTGGTAATCATATGAATAGGAATGAATTTCATAGGATCTCCTGCCATTTGTTGCTGGCAGCCCAGGATTCAAGCTGTGGCTCCAGCTCCTACCACTTAAACCTGAGGATAGGGAACTCACAGGTCTGTCCAAGATCACCAGCCAAACCAGGCATCAGTGGCTCTCAGCAGTCCTCCTTAAAACTTACAAGGCTGTGAAAGGAAGATCATGGTCAAAGTCACCCTAGGCAGGACAGTCCTTGAGACTCCTGTCCAAATTGTGCCATCAAAGACAGAAGTAAAGCCGTGTGGCTCCAGTGGTAGAGAGCTAGCCTTGATCAAAAACAACTCACAGATTGTGCCCTGATCCTGAGTTCAAGATCTGGGAACAAACAGACATACACAACAATCTGTGCAGCCATCCGGCTAAAGTGGGTCACTCTCTTGTCCCCAAATGGATTGGACAGAGTTCCCTGGGAAAGGGGCTGCCTTCATTTTGACTCCACCCATTCTGCCTGCATCAGAAGATTCCAGCCACACCTCTAATGCTTCATGGTTCTTTCTGACTAATGAGATACAAGAATGGTGGCCACGCCCACATTCCTTGCTGCCCAGTAGCACCTTGATTCACTCTGTTTGTTGACACCACTACCTCCCCTCCAACCCGGACCTCGCCTCCCCTGTGCCCCACAGTCTGGCCCACGCCCTGCCACAAATGTGCCCCAGGGGTGGGGGTGGGGGTTGACCCGAGGATGCCACCCCCATCCCCAGCCACTAGTGTCCAGGATATGGGGAGATGCAGGTTGGGTGAGGAGTGGGTGCCAAAGATCCCCTGGCCTGGAGCAGTGGGAGCCACACAGCAGCACATCTGCGCCCTTCCACTCCCTGGTGGGAGCCCAGTGGCTTTAGTCAGAGGTGGGGAGCAGCATGTCTACACCTGCCTTCTGGGGTTTTTTTCCTTTTTTTCTGGGGATGGGAGGTGTTGGATGCAGAAGATAGACACCCTTGCTGTATGAGCCCTTGTCTTCTGTGCTCAGTCAAACTTTCACCTGAAGACAGAGAGACAGAGAGACAGAGAGAGAGAGAGAGAGAGAGAGACAGAGACAGAGACAGAGACAGAGACAGAGAGAGACAGAGAGATAATCTTTTTCCTTCTACAGCCTGACTGTGCTCAGGTGAGTGATCAGTTGGCAAATTGCAGGTACTGCATGGAGGAGTCTTCTGTCACCTGTCTGGATGTGTGTGTGTGTGTGTGTGTGTGTGTGTGTGTGTGTGTGTGTGTGTGTGTGTGTGTGTGTGTGTAGAATTGGGTTGTAACAAGGAGGCTGAATGCTTTGGTAACTTCTACCTGTTATCTTTGGGGCATGTATGGGCTTCACACCTGAGGTCTGGGGGCCAGGAAGGGTGAGAGGCTTGAAGGGGACACAGCACAGTTAAATTACAAGAACAAGGGATCTGTGTGCAATGGAGCTGTGTACTCCCTTGGGCCTGGTTGGTGGCAGTGGGAGCTTGGGAGGATCTGGGAGTGTGGCCTGCAGGGGATGGCTTCCCAGGAGGACAGAGAGCATGGCCAACTCTTAGTAAGGATATGAGTTCTGCTAGTATGGAGCGCAACAGCATAGGTCAGTCTCTGGGTCTTCTCATAATGATGTCTGATGGGCAAGGCCAACCCTATTTTAAATCTTGAGCTGTGATCTTCAGATCTCAGCGTCCTGAGTACCTGTATTATAGGCATGAGCTTCTGGCACTGGGACTCTAGTTCTTTTTGGTATATTAGGGTTTGACCTCATAGCCTTAAGCTTGCCAGTCAAGTCTTCTAACATCGAGTCAAGCTTTTCTGTCTTGGGCATTTCTGAGATGGAGAATTAATATATGCTCATTCTGGGCTGGATCATGGTCCTCTGATCTGTGACAGGCCTGAGCTACGAGGCCCGTTCTTCTGTAGTTGGGATGGTAGATATGTAGCGACATGCTCAGTCATTGGTTTAGATGGATTGTTCCAAACTCAGTCCACGGCAGCCAATTCTTGACCAGAGGTGAATCTCTGGGTTGGGCCTCAACCATTGGACTTCAATCTCTTCATTGGACAGTTGTGAGGAAACAAGGGATTGATACAGAGGGATCTCTGGAGCAGGGACAGGCACAGAGGGAGGGGCCATATGATACTGTTCTTGGCAATTCTGTGAGCATATGATAGGAAGATACCCGGAAAGATCTCAGATGGTGTGTGTTCTTAACAGTGCAACAGTTATGGGATTATGAAACAAAACATGGCTCTCTTTCTTTATTACTCTATCCCCATGAGTAACGGGATCCTTCACTTTGTTCAGTTTTGAAGCTGGGGAAACTGAGGCATAGAGAAGCCGGGTGACCTACTAATGACTCCCAGCTGACAGGAAGCTCGGCCTGACTTCTCTGCCATGCTCCCTAGGACAATGGGTGCTATTCAGTCCACTTCTTGTGGTGGGAAGTCCACTTCTTTTCAGTCATGAGGCTTGAATTTTGGGCCTAGGGCAGCTCCCTGAGCTCCTCAGCTCAAAGCTACCACTCTACCACTTGAGTCACAGCACCACTTTGGAGATAAGAGTCTCACAGGTGTTCCTGCCCAGGCTGGCTATAAACCACATTCTTCATATCTCAGCTTCCATTGTACTTAGGATTATAGGCCTGAGCCACCAGCACCTGGCTTAAGTGTAATTCTGACCTTCTTTCTTTTGCTTTCTCTCTCAGGAACTGATTCAATGGGTGCTGGAGGAGGTGGTCCAGCATCCCCATGTGGCTGGAACCAAGGTGGTCCTCTCATTCTCGAGGTAGGCTGTGGGTCAGGAGCTGTCTCGCTCAGTCTGTTGTACCAGCTCCATGAGGTAAGTCCCTCTGTGCCCTGGCTACACTGTGACAGTAATCCATTGTCCATCTAGCTTTACTGGACTCAAGTACTGTGTTCAATGCTCTTTTCTAGCAAAAATTCCTGGCTAAAATTATGATACAAAGTTATAGAATGAAAATGTAATGCCATCTTAAGAAAGTCATTTAGGGTTCTGGGAATGTGGCTTCATGGTATGGTGATTCCCTAGCATGCATAAAACCCTGGGTTCAATTCCTCAGTACCACATAAATTGAAAAGGAAACTGGAAGTGGTCCTGTGCCTCAAGTGGTGGAGGGTTAGCCTTGAGGAAAAAAAAAACGCTGAAGAATAATTCCCAAGCACCGAGTTTCAGCCCCAGGACTGCCAAAACAACAGCAACAACAACAATGAACATTTAGTTAGTAAATGCGAAATAAAGAACCCATACTTGGAATATATAATTGCTCCTTCCATACTGATACCTGACAATAGTTCCTAATACATGTACTTTACCTATGTAAGGATACTGTGTTGAAAAAAATATTTTGTTCATTGGGTCACAGCAATTAATGCTAGGAATGTGCTTAGATGTCAGGTGAAGATTAATTCTGAAAATTCAAATATTCCAGGCTTTTGAGTGGGGTCACTGCTAATCACAATGAGAAGGATAGTGTAAGTGAGATTCAGAAACTATTTTGGCCAGTCATCTTACAAAACAGTCAGAGGCTAATTAACAGTTGTGACAGAAGAGAAGGAATAACGCCAGATGGAAAGAATAAATGATAGTAACTAAGGTATAGCAGAAACCGTTCTAGGGAACCATTTTTGCTTATTAAAGAACTAGTTATCAACTAGGCTTATTCCTCATTGCCTTCGGCATTCAAAATCTCCTAGGCTAGTTCTTAATCTCTTTGTGATGAATGTATCTCCTTCTATGCTGATCTTTCATACCTGATCTCCTTTGCTTTCTAAAAATCTGTCTTGCTGTATTTATCTATGAACATTTCCTAATACTAAATACACCTACAAAGATGAAAGAGGATGCTAATATAAGAGTCCCATAGCTCATGAGTCATTTATGTAACAAAATGGAAAAGGAGGACATATTTATTGCTACCTTAATTATTCTGAAAAGCTGCAATGTCATATCATATGGTTCATATTTCCATTCTTTGTCTACATAGTGACATTAAGTGCACATAAATGCAAATATGAGTGGGGTGCTGGTGGCTCATGCCTGTAATCCTAGCTACTCAGGATGTTGAGTCCAGAGGATTGTGGTTCAAAGCCAGCCTGGTCAGGAAAGTCCATGAAACCCTTATCTTCAATTAACCCCAGAAACCCGGAAGTTGTGCTGTAGCTAAAGTGGTAGAGTGCTCAAGTTGTGCTGAAGAGCTGAGAGACAGTGCCCAGGATTAAGTTTCAATCCCCACAACCAACAAAAAAGTGCAAATATAGGTTTATGTTTCCCCCAAAGGAATGATTAAATCAATAGTAATCTTCCCAAATGATTTAGTAGTGCACCTACTTTTACTGAGTTATTTGTTATGGCTTCTTTGCTAAAAATATTCTCTTCTTTAAAAATTGTCAACTATTAGCTTTATAATAAACTTCATCTAATATTTCTAGGTTCAAAAGAGATGTCCATAGAGTTGATGTCACTTAGCTTTCTTACTGTCTTAGTTCAAAGCCAACCCAGGCAAGAGAGTCTGTCAAACACTTATCTGTAATTAAACACTAAAAAAGCCAGAAGTGGAGTTTTGGCTCAAGCAGTGGAGTACTAGGTTTGGGCCAGGTAGGAAAGAAAGACAACTGTTCAGGGACAGGGGCCAGTCTCTAAGTTCAAGCCCCAGAACCAGCACAAACTAAACAAACAAGCAAATAAAACAAAACCTGGGTATTTCTTTGGGACTCTCCTTAAAATAGTGGTGGTCTGAGAAGAGGCTGCTTTTGCTGATCATACTCACTGGATCCTGATTTTTGGGAATTGTTATTGCTATGGAAAACTCAAGACCAGACTAAATGAATTGAAAACTGATTCCTGCAACAAGAGAATAATCTCAGGAGTGAAACATCCATCCATAAGACACTTTAAAACCTCCACGTCTTTGCTTCTTTGCAGTAGAACACTTTTAAAGTTATTTCCTTTTGTTCTATGCCTGCCTTCAAATGGCATATTGTTTCCTTTTGCAAAACTCTCAACCAGAAGTTTACAGACAAGTTTTATATGAGTAAAGGACACACTCAAAAAAGTCAGGGACAGAGTTTCCTTCCAGCCTTGGATTCTTTTCTTGTACAGTACAAAGGAATGCAATAGTTAACTTGAACTTTGTCATTTCTCTATGTTAAATTCCTCTCCTGGGATCAGTTTCCACATCCAGTAGCAGTTTCTTCCACTTACTTCCAGTAACAATTTATGGTGCTGCTCCAGAAAAAAATGAATGTTTTCTGGCTTCATTGAAATAGCACAAAGACACTTTTGGACATGAGGTAACACGTGTTTCAGAGACCACTTAGTAAAGACAAATGCAATTTAAATTGCCTATAAATACATTATCCATGAGAATATTTTGTTCAAACTTCTCATGTGCTCTGTAAATTAAGGTGAATTTTAAATGGTAAGAAGGTTCTCAGATAATTTTTTGTGAGTCTCTATGCTGTGCATTAATTTCCCAACTGTACATGAGTTAACCATAAAAGAAACAATAGCAATTATAGGAGAAAAAGTTCTGTGTTTATGTATAAGTGTTCAATACAATATACAAGACTCTACAAATAAAAAATTGAAACAATAAAGCCAAGTCCCATATGTAGATTTATGGGAGTGATATAGAGAAAGCATTACCCCTAAGTGGAACATGAAGCATGAGGCCACTCCGTTTCTAAATCACGCTTGCTAATCATGTAAATGTGCAAAAAGGAGAATGGAAGAATGATTCTTTTTCCAATGCAAGACACATATGGGAGAACAGACTTAACTGGAAAAAAAGAGTCTATCTTGAGGGAACAGGAATTATACTAGCAATGAACCTGGTGGCTAAGATCACATTTCTTGTTCTTTCCTTTTCTTATATTCCTTTTTATTGTTGTTGTTTTTCGTGGCACTTGGAATATGGGACAGGGCGCTGTCCCTCTGAAACGCAGCTCAAGGCTAGTGCTCTTCCACTTGAGCTGCAGTGCCGCTTCCAGTTTTCTGGTAATTATTGGAGAAAAAGAGTCTCCAGGACTTTCCTACCCGTGCTGACTTTAAAACCCAATCCTCAGATCTCACAAAAACTTGGTTTATGATCACATTGCTAACAGTGTACACCCAGGATATGTAATGTATATGTTCATCTAACTTTATATGAATTCTTGAGTTAAAAATCTGGGCTACAGTTAGACTTTACACTCACAAAAGTGTTTGAAGTTTAAAAGTTGATACTCCTAGAAAAATAAAACCTAAGAATGTAAAGGAGTCTGGGAGGTTCAATTTGCATTTAGCTTGGACAGTATAGGCTTTGAAACACTACCTATAATTAACCAGCCAAAGCTGGGATACCAGTCACGAGCAAGATTGCTGAATTACAGCTTTAAGTTTTTGCATACATACATACATACAAACATACACATACACACAGAGGCACTTATAGGTGCACACAAAAATACATAAATGAAACAACTCTCAGAATATGTAGAAAAGTTAGAAAACAATAGAAAATTGGTCCTTAGTAAGACTAGAATCAAGTGATAATTTTTAATATTAGAAAGCCCTCAAGTGAACTTTCCCCCAGAAGTTGAGAATATTACATAGGTTGGGACCAGAGATAGTAAGAGAGTCAAGCAATCATTCTTAACGGGATAGGATACATAGTGGAATGAATCAGGGAAGCCTGCAGGTGCATCCAAAAATGTTCATATCCTGTGTCAAATGTTAAAACACCTTTGAAAATAGTACATAAACAGTCTGAGCAGTCAGTCTAGTGGATTAAATCATAGGAGAAGTTCAGAATTTCTAGTCTGTTTCTAGATTAAATAAACAAACTATGGCAGGGCAATGTGATACAAGCCTGGAATTCTAGCACTCAGACAAGAGATAAGAGAGTGGAATTACATAATGATACCTTCCCTGGACCAGATAGAATAATTTTGTCTCAGTAAAACTAACCAAACAACAAGAAAGGAATACACAGTTGGAAGTTTGGCCTAATTTTGTCATTATGTTTTGAGAAGTCAAGTTTCCTATTGAATGCACCTCATCTATATCCTCACTTGTGTTTTAAATGCTCTCATCATTACAGAACATTCGTAGATGCAAAAGAGCTCATGTTTCCCATCCCACATTCTGTTGGATTCCAAATAAATGTTGAAGGATTACAAAAGCTTAAGACTGGAGAAATAGCAAAGTTCGTCTAATGTAGGATTTTGTAGACCTTGTTAAATTAGAATTTAGATTTAAAATATAGTTTTTGGATTTGTTTGTAATTTCATATTCTATAGGATACTACAAAATTCTTTCAAAGTAGAGGGATTAATTGAAAAATTCACAAATAATTCTGGCATTCTATTTGCCTAGATATTCTTTCACGACAGTTATAATTAGAACATAGTTAATAGATAATTTGCAGAGTTCATGTATACCATGTTAATATGAATAATCTAGACAGAGTTGCCAAAAATGGATGACATTAATTTATACATTTAGAAAAACCAATTTTTCAAGGTTTGGTTTAATATGGTATGAAGAGAGTAATTGTGTGACATCTTCTTTCTTCTACCTATATGTACCACAGGAAGCCATTTCCTTATTTACGTGCCTCTGTATACATAGAGAAAAATGCTAGGTTTGGGGTTTTCTTTTCAGTTTTTTTTCATTGATTCATCGTAGAACTTGAACTCTTGGCATGGACAGGGTCTCTGATCCTGTTTATGCTCAAGTCTCGTGCCCTACCACTTCAACCTCAGTGCCACTTGAGTCTGGATTTTGCAGAGAAGTTTTTTGGAGATAAGATTCTAAGAAACCTTCATGCCTGGGTGGGCTTTGAATCATAATTTTCCTATCTTAGCATACTGAATATCTATGATATTTAAAAAAGTCTAAATATAAATAATATTTGCAAGTGTTCTGATCTCAAGAATACCAGTGGAGGAAAAATGATGCAGCTCAGTTTATTGTGGTGTTCTTTTCAGAACAAGGAGGGTGTCACATTAGCAGAGGTGTAGTATTTTTTCAAAATAGAGATAAGGTATTCATAATGTGAATTAAGGAATTTTAAGGTGTCCCTTATAAGTTGGAAACTTTTGGGCTAGGATGACTTTATGGCATAAATCTTGGGATTGATGGTCATAGACATAATAGCTTACTCTTATA
Source organism: Dipodomys merriami (assembly GCF_024711535.1). Lineage (NCBI taxonomy): Eukaryota > Metazoa > Chordata > Mammalia > Rodentia > Heteromyidae > Dipodomys > Dipodomys merriami. The sequence goes on along the minus strand of NW_027205137.1, from coordinate 366,191 downwards.
AACAATTGCTTACTCTTGAAGAATTAATTATTACACATGCTTCACAGTTTTATCCTCTACAAGAATGTGGCTATTTTTCTGTTTACTTCTCAATCTGGACACCCCATTGGAAACTGCATCTATTGCAGAATTAATTAACATGCAAACAGGTACTGTTTTGAATCTCTTAGGAATGTTGAGAATTTAAAAATGAGTAGTTGTTAATCATAGGAATTTTGAAGAATACGTATATTCTGTCCTCTTTAAAAACTTACTTACTTTTAAAATTATGGGTTTACATAGTATTAAACTGGGTCTGGTCGTGGGGCCTGAACTCTGGGCCTGGGCGCTGTCCCTCAGCTCTTCAGCTCAAGGCTAGCGCTCTACCACTTGAGCTTCTGGCTTTTTTCTTTTTGCTTATGTGGTGCTGAGAAATCGAACCCAGGGCCTCAGGCATGCAAAGCAAGCGCTCTACCACTGAGCCATCTTCCCAGACCCTGTTTTCTGTTTTAGAATGAGGAAGTACTAAATTTATTCTTTTTTGAAAAATTTGGCAAGTATATTGTGAAAATAGTGTCTAGTTGGATAACATTCAAGTTGATGAACCTCTGATAAATAAGGGGTAATTAACTCAAATTAGAAGCCAAATATTATTGATTTTTAAAATGTTACTACATAAAGAATAATATTTACTGTGTCAGTACAGTAAAATTACATTTTACACAGTTTATTTTTTCAATTTTATTATCAAATTGATGTACAGTGACTTTACACTAATTGTAAGGTAGTGAATAAAAATCATTTCAAACTTGTTACCCCTCCCTCATTTTTCTCACAGTTTTCCTTCACCCCTTCACCCCTCACAAGTTGTAAAGTACATTTCCAACATATTGTCTTGTGAGTATTGCTATTGCATTGGATTGCCTTTTGTCCTTTGTCTCACCATTGTCTCACCATACAGCAGGGATAAACCATAGGGGAAAACCCCAAAGAAAACAGAAATCACATAGTTCATCAAAAACAACAACCACAAATGAAAAAAAAATCTGGTTCCATATCTCGGAATTCATTTTGCTTAGCATCAGCTAATATGGTTACATATATGCATAACAAAGCCACTGGAAAATAATAGCTGCATGGATACTATATCATGAAAACAACATGTTAACATTTTGATGGTAAAGGTGGAATTAGGATTGGTGAATTTGCGGTTCTGATAAAGGATTTTCAACATATTTAAATTTATGACAGGTAAAATTCAATAGTTCAAAATTTTTAATAACTTAGCCTATTAAGAAAATTTAAAATTGCCTAGAAGAATAGGCTCTCATGCAAAGAAATCCATGGAGACTTAGTAGAGAGGGAGCAATATGGATGAAGATGGCTCTTTTTCAAACTAAACAAACAAACCTCAGAAACCTTGCTGTAAATCCTGTAGGTTCCCTTGGAATTGACCTTACCCAGGAACTATATTCTCACTGTTTGAAAGAAGGTTGTATTGGAATTTAAATTAAAAGTGCTTTAAGGGCTGGGATGTAGCTCAGTGGCAAAGCGCTTGCCTAGCAAGTGCAACGTCCTGGGTTCGATCCCCAGTACCAAAAAAGAAAAGACAAAAAAAAAATACAGTTAAAAAAAAACCAAACAAAATAAAAGTTCTTTAAAAAATAAGGCATCAAAATTTGTGAATGTACCTTCAATTACCAAATACTAATTCTCTGAAAAAGATAATTTGAGTCAAAATATTTAGGGAGAAAGTGCCCTCCACAATGAAAGAAGGTGCCACTTTCCACAATGTCTTTGGACGTGAAGCAGTGAAACACAGAAAAAAATTTGATTGGATACTTCAAACCAATGATTTCACATTTCTAAGTGGCTCACAAAAAATAATATTCTTATTAATATGAGGTAGTCTAGACTTCTTTTATTACATATGCCAAAAAGTTCAGAAAAGAATTGAGAAAATGGAAAAATTAATAATAAAATTTTTCTTAGAAGCCTTAGCTAAGCGTATTGACTTCAGCAGTGAAGAGAAGCCAAAACTTTTTGATGTAAATTGTGTTAGTATTTTTACTCCCTAAAGTGATTTTACAGAGCCCATTTGGCTCACTACAATGCAGAACTGCTTGAATGAAGACATGAAAATACATTCCACATCCAAATGAGGCAACTTGAAGAGTTTTAAAAGAGAAATAATGAAGATGTAGCAGTGGTGGAGCCCGTATGGTCCTTCAGCTTCACTAGACTGGAAGCCAAGAAGCTGTGATTAATTGGAACTCTGGCAAGAGCTAAGAGTAGGACATAGAAGTAGGACATAGAAGCATTTTCCTTTTGTAACAGACACTTTCTTCCAAGGTATGGGTGATTTAACTCTATTCTCCTCCATACATCTTGGTGAACAAATGCAAGACCAAGAGAAAAATAACCTATTAAAATAATTTTGCATAGAATAACTTCACTGTTCCTGATATAGTATCGAAGGAGAATCTTAAGAGAGAAGATAAAAAAGTGCAGTATTTTTTGGTTTCCTCTAAGCATCTTCTTAGCAAAAATATATCTTTGATGTTAGACAATTCTGATTGAACCAACAAGTGATGGAGTACTTATTTTTGTGGGCACTTTAGACACAAGAAGTCTTTCAAGGTAAAAGAAAAAAAATATAGCCAAATATTTGTGATCACAGCATCTTGGACTGTTTTCTGCAGACAAAGTTTTACATTAGATTTCTCCTTATTAACATAGATGTTGTTTCATGGCAACCAAATACAAGAGGGAAGTTTTATGGACTCGCTTGGCCAATTAAACAGCATGAAAGAAGAAAATGGCAAATAATATTTAATGAAATTACTTTGACCAATCACTTTGCCAGAAGAAAGAAGGAAAAATATAATTCAAAATCAATTGACTTAAAAGTATGAAGAAAGAGTAGGGAAGAGAGATTAGAGAAAATATAGAGGATCGTTTTCTCTCCAGTGGAGTAATGCGTTCTTGATCTTGTTTCTTCCATTCTACCTCACAAGCTACCAAGTGTTTCTCAGGACTGGATTATCCAGTTCAGACAGAAATCTCTTAGAAGTAAGATACTGTATGCAGCAGGTGATTTATAACCTTAGACAATCTATTTAATTCTGTTGAAAATTCTCCCCTATCCCAAACTTCCCTCTTTGAACAGCTTTGTTTGCTTTTCCCAAGACTGCCCTTCATTAACTGATTAAAATTTTGAGTGGTCATATTCATACTCTCTAGAGATTGCTGTTTGGTTGTGATTTTTGTGTGTTTTTGTTTCTAGATGTGTTTTTAACTCAATTTTAAAAGTTTGTGCAATTGTGTTACAATTAAATATATCCATCTAATTGTCCAATGCTCCTAGATCAGAGTCACTCCTTCTATCATTCTCAACCAACCCTTTCTCCAAGATTTATTTCCAATTTACCACTTCCTTCATCATATGTGTACATTCAGGATTCTAGCTGTATTTGCTCCTTGTTCATTTTTCATTCATTCTTTGTCTTTACTATAATTCCTCTTTGGTTCCAACTTCTGATAGTCATTCTGTTAAACTGTCTATTAATACTTTGAAAGGTTTATATACATTCCATGGAGTTTCAATCCTGCATATTCTTGAAATGATGTCAGCTTATATCTCCATAATTCATTCATCTGCAGCAACAATTTGCAAGACTGGAGACGGGAAGCACCTAAACATGATTTTTTCTCAACCGTTTGAAAGATTAATCTTTAGTCAAAAAGAAAGTTAAAAAATGGCTTAGAATGTATTTCTAACTATGCATTTTTATAAATGGCTTTGTAAAATCGTGTGATTCTTTTATTTTACATGGAATAATATTTTCTACTACCTATAAGTTTTGGAAAAAGAAGAACATTATAATTTATTCCTAGATAGGAATATGATAGAAATAGAAGACAGATATTATGTTTGTCATATCTCTGATTACTACCCATACTCAAGACTTAAAGTCATATTTCTTACTATGTTAGACAGAGGGAAAACATAAAATAACATATGATGAGGCAACTATTTGTGATTGTTTAAAATGTACCTTATTAAATGATGAAATTTATTAGCTAAGGTTTGGGTTTGAAATTTAGGAGGCTGACATATTAAACACATTTCTGAAAGGCCCATACTGAAAAACACAAATTGTGGGTGGTACTATTTCTACACTTTATTGAATGGTTGAACATGTTTGGCATTAGTGCTGTATAAATAATTCAACTCTATTGTAACTTGCTCCCTACACTTGAAAAACTTGTAATGTCACTAAGTATCATTAACTTGTCAAATGTTATTTTGGCGAAAGTGATTTTTTTAAATTTAATTTATTTTATTTGTGAACATACTGTACAGAGGGGTTACAATTATATGGGCAGGATAATGCGTATATTTCTTACCAAGCATTGCAGCCTCCTCCTTTGGTTTACCCTTCACATCCCTTCCCAGCCTCCACCCTCCCCCCCGAATCCCAATCCTTCTCCTTCCCCCCCTCACCCCCCCCCGCACGGATGTTGTAAACCTCGTTGTGGACATGACAACTTGTACTTCTCATTGTTGCAAGAGGTCCACCTGTATCCTTAAACACTGGTTTTTCCCCATCTCCTCCACAAGTTATACTGACACCAAATATAGTGAAAGCAGGGGTTATACTGTGGGGGAGGGACATACAAAGCAACAAAGAGATAATCTTATAAATGCGTTAGAAACACATGCATGAAAGAAAAAAACATTAAAATACATATCTAATGGTTCATTTTCCTGACCTCACATTATCTGACCTTTTCCGCTTGACTCATACATATACTAGACATTGCAAATAAGGGAAACAATGAGACCTATGTTTCTTTGGGCCTGGCTTCCTTCACTTAATATAATTTTTTCCAAGTTTTTCCATTTCCTAACAAATGGGGCAATGTCATTCTTTCTGATGGAGGCATAGAATTCCATTGTGTATATATACCACATTTTCTTGATCCATTCATCTACTGAGGGACATCTAGGTCGGTTCCATATCTTAGCTATGGAAATAATGCTGCAATAAACATAGTTGTGCTGGTAGCTTTAGTGTGGTCTTGTTTGTAAACATTTGGGTAAATGCCCAAAAGTGGGATTGCTGGGTCATAGGGGAGATCTATGTGAAGTCTTTTGAGGAACCTCCATACTGCTTTCCAAAGTGGTTAAACAAGTTTACATTCCCACCAACAATGAAGTAAGGGCGAAAGTGATTTTTAAAAGTTTATTTAAATGTAGATTATCATTGGTTTGAGAGTGACATTTTTATACCACAGAACCATGTTGTACTGAATTCCCAGTGTTTTGAAGCACTCCTTAGTGCTTCAAATGTTTTTCTGAATTACATTTGACCTCTAAGTCAAGTTTTCGGGCTTTGGTAGACCAATTATAGATCTATCTTTCTAGGAACTATTTTTTGGCCCACTTATGTTGGAATAAAATCTTTCGTTAATCATAGGTGAGGGGTATTAAAAATAATCTTATGAAAATTTGTGAACTTGTTCATTCATATGGGCTGGTCATCTGTAAGTTGAATGTTTGAATTACAGTACTTTCTCTCAAATTTTGTGATCTCATCCTTCATTTTAAGTTGCCTTGCATTTCACAATTGCTTACTGCTAATTCCTGCATCTCAAGGAATTGGGGCCCTGAAATATAGGAAATGCGAAATTGAGATGGGTCTTCAATTACTTTGTGTTGATATATTGCATGGGCCTTGGTGAAAAGTCTTGCCCCTGTTATCTGATGATGCAGGTAAATGGGCCTTGAGATCCTAGGACCCATGGGTACTGCAGAAGAATAATATTTTTTAGACATCTTAGCAAAATTTGGGCATAATCAGTAAGAATGCTTCAGAAATATAGACAAAAGCAGTATGGGACAAGCAAGTTAAAACAATAAACAGAGCAGCAGAGTAAAATCCATTACAGATTAGAGGAAAACATTGTTTTTTTTATCATGTGGATTCAGAAGACCAAGAAGAGTTATAATGTATCACAAGTTTATACTAAAAAGATTGCATTGATACGTTTTCTAGTCTAATACATATTTGAAACCTAAATATTTATATTCCAATTCTGTTTATTGGAGTAAATAAATATCAATTTATTTGTCAAATTATCAACTAATTCTAGTAAGTTTCATTGTGTGAAATATAAAATCAACACATATAACTATATATAATATGATTAAAAGACACACGTTTTGTATTGTTCTGTTGTAGTTACTGTATCAAAGGCAACTCTGTTTTAAAGTATGATTCCATTATCTCTACTTCAGTGTTTGATAGAGTTAGATCTAAAGCTTTATCATTTGTAGATTTACAGCATGGAGGCAAGAGGAAACACTGTGATTAAAACATTATCAATTTAATGCCTAATAATGAGGAGAAACATATGCACTTCTCCTGCAACTATGAAAATATTTGGTGATAAAAAGGCAGTAGTGTAAGTTCCTGCCAGGAACTTACAGACAGGCCAGGACATTAAGTAATCATGCATACGAACAATTTTTTCACTTCTTGGCTTTAGCTACTTTTAAATGGAAGGTATAATAAACAATTATATTTTGATAAAATACCTTCTCGTCTGAACAGTTCTGTTTGAACTGTTCATCTCTCTATGATCCCTTGTAACCAAGATTAGTTTTGTTCTAGTAAGAAAATCTTTGCTGTCAGGGTAAGGTATTCTGGTTGTTCTGTTCCCACATGGAAGAAGGGTAAAGGCTCAGGTAGACATTTGTTCCAGTAACACCTCATTTGGGAAAATGTCAGCTGAAGAAGTTTAGAAGTAGCTCTTAAGCAACGCTTAGTTTGAATCCATTAGGTCCACAAAGCTGGATAAATAAATACTTGAAAAAGCCATCACCTTTGGACCTAATTATAAATAATAGAGAGTATGATCAAATTCCAAATAAAAAGACTTAAGATATTCATTGGCAAAAAAAGTTTGCAAATGTGAGCAATCGACTGATCAATATAATTTTTTCCAATATTCACAGAATTTTAGGGAAATAAGATCGATAGCATTGTTAGGAACAATAAGGTTTCCTTGTTACAAGTAGGCACCCATAGATATAAGCCTGTATAAAGATTGCAGCATTAACTATTAAATTTAGAGGATACTACATGCTTCAGCAGCACGTATACTCAAACTACAATACAGAGATTAACATGGCACTTGCAAAAGGATAATATGAAAATTTGAGAAGTATTCCATAATTTTCATTCTTCAGATGCAAGAAATGAAAAAAAGTGATTAAAAAGTTGATTACAAAATTACAAGTGTAACAATACACGTAATTCATATAATTAAATTTAGTTTGACATCAGTGTATTAAATCACCTCAGAAAGGCATTTACATAGCATAAACTTTACAAAACTTTTCAAATTAAACAACATTGTCATTTTATCCCAAAGAAAAATAATATTAAGACCTAGAAAAAAAGGAATCAAACTGTTTCTTTATGGAATACAATCGGAAAGGACACATTAATGAACGTATATATTATAAAATAATATAGAATTCAATGTATATCTAGGAGAAAATAAATTGTGAACATTATGCAAACATAGAATATAGAATATTTTAAAATATACTTTTTCAGACAAGCACCAGAAATATTTTAGTTTCTGTACTACTCATTTCAACAGGTAAATTAAAATTATTTCTTATTAAAAAATCACAAACTCTGAAGAAATTATTATACATGTTTACAAAATCTATTGAATACATTTTTCCATCCAAGGCAGGCAATTCACTTGGAAGAATTCCGCAGAATCCATGAATTTTTACAGTAAAATATTGGTGCTGCCGGGCACTGGTGGTTCATGCCTATAATCATAGCTAAACAGGAGACTGAGATCTGAGGATCATGGTTCAAAGCCAGCCTGGGAAGGAAAGTCTGTGGTACTCTTATCTCAAATAAACCACTAGAAAACTGGAAGTGGAGCTGTGTCTCAAGTGGTAGAGGGCTCACCTTGAGCTGAAGATCACAGGGATAGCTCCAGGCGCAGAGTTCAAGCCCCATGACCGACCAAAAGGAAAGATATTGCTCTTATTTGGATTGTGAAAATATTTTGTAGGGACACAAAAGATGAACTTGCATTTTTGAAATTTAAGAAACTTAATCCGACCATTAGGACTTCGGTGAACAATTTGTACAGCCTTTTACAACTTCATAGAGGTAGTGATACATACTTATGCTTTTGGCAATGTCAAATAGAGTTTCTTCTATGTTGTTCTTCAGGCCTGGATTTATATAATGGTTCAACAGAAGGCGATCCAGCGTATCTTTGCTATCTCAATTCTCAACAGCAAGATATAAGGGTGTCAAGAGTCCTTTAGTTTGGGGAAGTGTTACTGTGGCTCAAGCGGTAGAGCACTCCCCTTTAGCTGAAGAGCACAGGGACAGCACCCAAGCCCAGAGCTCAAGCCCCATGACCCACCAAAAAAAAAAATCACAACAACAACAAAAATCAAACAAACAAAAATATTTGGGCTGGGAAAGTGGCTCAGTGGTAGAGCGCTGGCCTTGCATACATGAGGCCCAAGGTTCGATTCTTCAGCACCACATAAGCAGAAAAAAAAAGCGGTAAGTGGTGCTGTGGCTCAAGTGGTAGAGTGCTAGCCTTGAGCTGAAGAGATGAGGGACAGCGTCCAGTCCCAGAGTTCAGGCCCCACGACCAGACCAAAAAAAAATTTAAAAAAAAAGTCCGTTAGTTTGGCCATTGGTATCTGTATCATGATGAAGTAAGAAAGAAGCGACTCTGGTATTATTCCACGTGTATGCACTGTTCAGGGGTGTCCAGTCATCTACAGTTATTGCATGTGCCGCTTGAGAAACCAACTGACTGACAATGTCTAAGTGTCCACCGTAGGCTTCTTGAAGAGGGATATACTGATCATCATCCCTACTATTCACATAAGTGGCCTTTTGAAAAAGAAGTCTCCGCACTGTAGTAAGCTGAATATTTTCGACAGCCAATTGAAGAAATATGGTTGGATCCATCTCCATTTTTTTTCTTGCAATTGATACCATTCCTTACTTTTTCATCTTGTTCCCCATATTCCTAAGAATTGCCTAACCAGAAACTTTGAGTGCTGCCAGCCGGGCGCTGGTGGCTCACGCCTGTAATCCTAGCTACTCAGGAGGCTGAGATCTGAGGATCGCGGTTCAAAGCCAGCCCGGGCAGGAGAGACCGTGAGACTCCTATCTCCAATAAACCACCAGAAAACCGGAAGTGGCGCTGTAGCTCAAGTGGTAGAGCGCTCGCCTTGAGCTGAAGAGCTGAGGGACAGCGCCCAGGCCCAGAGTTCAAGCCCCACGGCCGACAAAACAAAAAAAAAAAAAAAAAAAAAAAAAAAAAAAAAAAAAAAAAGAAACTTTGAGTGCCAGTGGGAATGAGGTGTCCATGTATTTCCCTAATAGTTCACATTGGTTGAACTGGTCAGAAATATCCAGTGAATTTTCTGCAACTGTTTATTCACCATGATTTATTTTCTCTTTTTCCAATTTTACTATTCGAAATTATTCTAACTGGAGAGTATGGAATTGATGGAGAGCAGAGGAAAGATATTCCTCCATATTCAAATGTACACACTGAAAATGAGGACCAGTGATGTCTCCATGTGCAGCTTATTCTAGGCATGAGAAACTAGGAAATAATGCCTTCCATATAAATGATTTGGGAAATGGCAGAGCAAAAAGTGAAATGATACAACAAAAAATATAAAAGCAAAATAAATTAGGATAATTATGGAGCAATCGTGTTATATATGAGAACCATGAAAGGGAGAGAGAAAGAAAGAGAAAGATGTGTAATGACGTAGCTAGCCACATAATCCATGCCTCTGATCAATTTGTAGAGCAAACAAAATTTTATTTTTTAAAAGAGGTGGAAATCGAATTTATGTATTTACTTGAAGTTAGTAAATACATTTTTAGTAGCCTACATAAAGAGACATAATTTTACCAAACTACAGACAGTAAAATAAATCCTTGATAGTTCTAGTAACAGATCTGACTGAAATCATACTTTTCTTGTACAATGAAGGAATAAGAGGGTAGTAAAGCAGCTAGAGAAGGCAGGGAGATTGTATCTGTGACAAAACTTTGTGGAAATTGGTATTGAGGATTTCTTACTGGTGATCCACTTGCACTGGAAGCATGATTCTGAAGTATTGCTTGCCGATTCTGAACTATTGATTTGATTATTATATTCTCCAAGAAGAAAATGAGAATTGATAATGAAGGACTACTAATACATTTTGACCTTCTCACTAAGCACTTTCAATCATCAAAATCACATGAAGACAATAGACAGGCCTACTTTTTAGATGAAAGCAAGTGTCTTATAAAAACAAGGAATATATGTAGTCATGCAAAGGACTTCTATTTTACCAATGCCGCATACATTTTTCTAATGTTGGGTACCAATAAATAATGGATCTATTAGAAAGCTCTTAAGGCTCCTATGTTCAATAGTGAGTTCTCTTACACTATATCATGGTATTTTTTGTGTTTTAAGAATAAATTTACATTACTAACTTGAATTTCTGACAGGACAGTATCATCACTGTACATCTTGCTTCTATACTCTCATTTTAAAATTAGCATCTAAGTATGTGCATTAGATAACTATATAGGAAAAAGTAGAAGCCACACTGATGGCTTATGTCTTTAGTAGTAGTTAATCAGAAAGATGAAATCTGAGCATTGTGGTTTGAAAGCAGACCAAGAAAAAACAGTCCATTAAATTCTGATTTGAGTGTAACCAGCAAAACCTAGAAATGGAGCTATGGTACAAGCAGTAAAATGCTAGCCTTGAGAAAACTGAAATAAAAAATAAATTCTGGGACAAAGCCAGGCCCTGAGTTCAAGCCCTAGTAGTAGCACCAAACAAATAAATTAATTAATAAGGTAATTAATTAATTAAAACTAAATTAAGTGGTCACATGTGGAGAGGCAGGTAAAATGTAACATGCGTGGTAATGGTTTATGTATTATTTTGTAATAAGGCATATTATCATTTGTCCCAATCACTAATATTTTATGTGGACTTTTTTGTACAATAAACCCTGAATTTAGCATGTGTGTATATGTGTGTGTACATGTGCGAACATGTGTGTATGTGTATATGTGTGTGTGTGCTGTTGCAATGTTGCTTGCCAATGTAGACAGGGTGAGGCTGAAAAAAGCTAACTGTGTTGCAATGTTTTTATTTATCAGTGTTCTGTCATGTCATTTCAGTGGAACCAGCCTTTGTACATATTATTTGTCTAATAATAACATCATAATCAAAGCATTTACAATATTAAGTTAGAAAAAGAGACCGCTTTCAGCTCTTATTGTATTTTAGGTAAGAAGATACAGACATAATTAGTTAGTAAGTTGTTGCTATAAGATGATTGTCAGTACAAAATACGTATTTGACCTCTTAAATTGGTTATACTTTTAAGATACACTCATAGAGTGATTTGGACCGACTTGACCAAACAGGTATTACTCTCTGATTATTCCTGTGAAACACAAGTTGGATAAACTCTTTCCGGATTTCTGTTGAAAATCACTTTCTTTGCAATATTATATCTATTCTCACTAAGAGATAATCCAACCCATATTATGTTTGAATATCCCATCTTATTCATTGAAAATAAGTATTGTGGATATGCTTGTTAGATATTCGTTTCAAAAACGAACAAACAAAAAGCAAGTGTTATTTCCATATTGTGGATGCATTTGAAGGTGTTTTGTACATGCACAGGTATCTTTACTAATGGCTCTTTTGTGGGAGAAACTATGGCAACTTTAACAAATAAGGCTTTTTGAATATCTGTTCCAATATACATAACATCTCAGAGCAAGTCTTGCAATTTCTGAAAATCCTTTGAATATTTTAGTATTATTTCAGTTCATTGACTGTAGAGCTAAAATTTCTGAAATATTGTTAAGATCTGAAAAAGTATGTGGGTATATACGCTTTTTTATGCTTCATTTTATGAAAACCCAGTTTTTACGAAAGTAAATGGAATAGAATGAAAGAAGTAAGTGAATTGGGTAAGCTAATTATTAGTATAATTTTGTTTTCTATTAATAGTCCATTGAATGTAGATGATGCAGTTAAATTATTTCCTATCTATTTCAGTTAGTTTTAGAATCTTTATAGTTATGAGTGAACTTTTAAATAAAGGTCTTTTAAAATAATTAGGATTAACCTTGTGCTTTTCGTCCTACTCCCAAGAAAATGAGTTATTTTTAAGTGTTAATAGTTTATCATTATGATTATCATAGCGAATCATTATCATTATCATAGGGACTTAAAAATGCAGTAGTATTGATGTCTTTTTAAACCAATTGTATTCACAAGTTGGAGAGTCTTTAATTCATAATTAGGTCTTGGTGTCAATGATTTTTAACCTCTCGTTCCTAACATTAATGATAGGTAAGACTGCATTTTTGGGTATATGAAAGGTAAAATATTTATCTGGGGTCAAATGTGATTTTATATCATTCTTTCTTTAATAACATTTTAAAGTAGTACATTTCTCTCAAAATGGTGGGTATAAAAAGCAATCAAAAGGGCTGGGAAGGTGGCTCAGTGGTAGAGTGTTTGCCTTGCATGCATGAGGCCCTGGGTTCAATTCCTCAGCACCACATAAGCAAAAAGAAAAAAGCCGGAAGTGGCGCTATGGCTCAAGTGGTAGAGCACTAGCTTTGAGCTGAAGAGCTGAGGGACAGTGTCCAGGTCTAGAGTTCAGGCCCCACGACCGGACCCCCCCCCCCCAAAAAAAAAGCAATCAAAATACTTCAAATGGTAAAAAAATTTAGGTGAGCTACAATGTGGAAACGATTGCTCCAAAAGGCCTGCAGTCTGTTTCCATCAGGAATTGGGCAGGTCATTCTTTCAGTAAGACTGTGTTAACCAGAGATGGGGTCCCCAGGCAGTGCAGTGTTGAGTGAAGGCATAAAATATGATTTCTACTATTTTGAGCTAGAAATCAAGAATGTTATAGTTTAGTAGTTCCTTTCACTAGGGAGGTATAAATTGAGTTTTCACTAGGGAGGTATAAATGGAGTTTTCTTCTTACAGTTACATATTGTCTTTTTTTGTTGTTGTTGGTCATGGGGCTTGAACTCTGGGCTTGGGTGCTGTTCCTGCACTCTTCCACTCAAGGCGAGCGCTCTACCACTTGGACCACAGTGCCACTTCCAGTTTACTAGTGGTTTATTAGAGATAAGAGTCTCACAGTCTGTCCTGCCCAAGCTGGCTTTGAACCACAATCCTCAGATCTCAGCCTCCTGAGTAGCTAGCATTATAGGCGTGAGCCACCGGTGTCTGTCTAAGTTACCTATTTTCTAACAAAGATAAAGGAAATATTATTAGAGTGTGCACAATAATTTTGGGAATTTTCCTAGAATTAGTAGACTGAGTGCTAGTATTTAGTTATAAAATAGAATGAGGTTAGTTCATATAGTGGGAATGGAACGCAGGCTAACACTTACCGTGTGTAGAATGTTGTACTAGTAATTCCAACTCTGAAGACTTAAATATCATCATCTTAGAATTAAAAATAGAAATAGTTTCACTTTATGGGATTATTGTGAGGATTAAATTAGATACCAAAGGTAAAGTACTTGGAAAAACAATCAGAGTTTGATACTTTCTACCTTTTATTTTATCATGTGATATATTCTAATATTTTTACTGTGATTTTTATATTGTCTATTTAGGATATGCAAAGTGATGTATTGATATACATTGCGTTGTTCACTTTTCTGTCATTATGAGGAAAATACCTGCAAAGAAAATTTCTGAGAAGGCAAGTATCATATTGACTCATGGTTTAAGATCAGATGTCTCCATTGTTTTTAATTATATTTTTATTAAATAGGTGTACAAAATGTTTTCCATTCAACGAATCAGTTTATAAGTACAATGGATCTTTACATAACTTTCTCACATCCTTCCAAACCTCAACCCACTTTCGTTTTTATTAGTTTCATACTATCTGCATTGAATATTATGGCTTCACTCTCTACTTCCATAAGTCTCTTTATTTCTTCCCTTTGATTTTCCCTCACATTTTCCAAGTGGTAGCCTCCAGGTATTCATTTTGTTGGATTAAAAGTTCAATTTTATAAGAAATTACACCTGTTAAATACTCCTCTACAAATAGCATGCTTTGATTAATACTGTTTTTTAACTTGCATAAAATTCTGGCTTCTAAATACACGTTCTTTTTGTGTCTGGCTGTGACTTCATTTATTAAACATAATTTAGTTCTATCCATTACTTTGCAAATGCTGTAACAGTCTTTATAATGGATGGGTGCAATCCAATTGTGTATATGTGCAACACTTTCTCCAACCATCCCTCTGCTAAAGTGCATCTGGGCTGTTTCCATAAATTCTCTACGGTGAATAGTGCAGTAGTGAACATGATTGTGAGAGTGATTTTACTCTAACCTTTTGGGAAAATTCATCACTGTTTTTCTGGGAGCAATCCTCTAGCCAATTTTCCAGAATTAGCACATCCCTTCCTTCATCTACATCACAACGTTTTTCAGGTCCTCAAAAACACACTACCCCCTACAGGTACCAATCAGCTAAAACCAGACTGTGCCCATATTCTTTTGTTGTTGTTATTGTTTTCTTTCCGGTCAAGGAGCCTGAATTCTGGGCCCTCAGCTGTCCCTCAGCTTTTTTGCTCAAGGCTAGCAATCTACCACAGCGTCACTTCTGGCTTTCTTCTTTTTGCTTATGTGGTGCTGAGAAATCAAACCCATGGCCTCAGGCATGCAAGGCAAGAGCTCTACCACTGAGCTACTTTCGCAGCCCCGATGTGCCCATATTCTTTTAATACATTTTTCATAATTTTACACATAATTTAGTGAGAACCTTCTACCTACTTTCCTAATGTGGGAATGAGGTATATGACAATAGAGCAAAAGTAAGGGATATGGGATTAAATTAGCTATTATCATATTTAAAATAATTTTCAGCTCTAACTCATAGCCTCACTTAGTATTATTTTAATCTTTATTTGATTATTTCACCTATCCCCTAAATTATAACATGTGATTTAAATACAAAGGCAAAAAAGTGTGGTTTGACTTTGACATTCATGTGTGAGGATGCACAATATGGGCAAATAAAGGGATTGGAATTAATAGCCATTATCCATTTTGTTAAAGTGTTTTCTCAAACTGATTCTCACAATTCATATTTCATTCAACAACAAGAAACATGTGACAATTCCCTTTGTTTTGCTCCTCATTAAACTTGTTTCCAAGTTATTTTATAATGAAGGATGATTTCATAAATCTACTGTAGATACAAAAATATGTTAAAATATTTCTATATGTATGCATTGATATAAATACAAACACATATATTATAAAGGTTATAATGATAAATTATAACTTATGTAACTGTACAATTTACTAAATTATTAAAAACATGGACGACTCAGGCCTGGAATCCTGGTTACTCAGGAGGCTGAGAGCTGATGATTATTTCCTGACCATCCTGGTCAGGAAAGTCCATGAGCCTCTTATCTCCAAACAACCAACAGAAAATCAGAATTGGAACTGTGGCTCATAGTAGTAGAGTGATAGCCTTGAGTGAAAAGACTCAGAGATATCACCCAGGCTCTTAGTACAAGAACTAAAATCTACCCCCAAAAAGTATTTAATTTACACTTATGTAAATAGAGTATTTCCTTCACACAAATGCACATCCATGCTCATTTGCAAGGTAACTCTGTTATGTCTGGAGTACCACATAATATTATCACTTAAGTAGAAAGTATTACAAAATGGGTAAACTCTACCTCTCTCATGGATTTTTCTCCACTCAAATATTCAAATCTTGCAATTATTCCCATTATTTAAAGTCATAGCTTTTTTTCTTTAATACACATAAGATTGGAATTTGAATTGAGTGTCTTGTGTCTCCTAAATGGTTGTTCTTACCACTTTGGCATGCCCCCAGCCCTAAATTATCCTGATTAACTTTCAGATAGAATCTTGCTTCCTACTTGTGTAAGATCGTGGGCTCAGTCTACTTTATGTTATTCTTCCTGGAATTTAGAATAACAAGTGCCTGGCATTGTGTACAGATCTTTCTGTCCAGTCTGAACTTTAACCACTATCC
The DNA here is from genome assembly GCF_024711535.1 of Dipodomys merriami. Classification (NCBI taxonomy): domain Eukaryota; kingdom Metazoa; phylum Chordata; class Mammalia; order Rodentia; family Heteromyidae; genus Dipodomys; species Dipodomys merriami. The sequence goes on along the minus strand of NW_027205137.1, from coordinate 350,031 downwards.
TCACAATAGTAGACTCCCTCGTAGTCAGGATTTTCATAAGCTTATCATAGCTATTTTTAAAAAAAATCTTTGCATTTCCTGCAGGTTCTTGAGTACTGAGTTAATTGGTGTTTTCTTGGGTTGTTTTGTTTCTTTTGAATGTATGTGTTGAGTTGTTCCTCATTTTTCCTTTTGTTTCTTTCACTCAAGTTCTTACCTATAGTGCTGAGAAACCAATTCTTCTTTCTCAAGATAGTCAAGGTGAACATTATTTATTCCAAAACAATTCCAGTAATATTTAAACACCTTCAGAAATTTCGAGAAAATGGCAGAGGAGAATCTGGTGGCTAAACAAGCTCTTGCATAGAAAGCAGTTCTAGTGTTCCAATGAACAGTCCTAGGCACACCAAGTGTGCCATCACATTACAGAGAGTTTGGGCAGAGAGGAAAAATCCAGGTAAGGAGACAGATCTGAGCATTTTCCAGCAACCATGGCTGAGGTTGCTGTGGCGGCTGTGGTGCCATCCATAGCCGCCATAACTACAACCCAGAAAGTCTGGGACAAATGTGCCAGATGCAGCAAGTGAGCAGATTTTACTCAACATGACCAAGAACTGACAAGTAGCAGATATCTTCATCCTGCAGATAGCAGACCAGACGCTACCCAGGAACCCACACTCCAGCGTGAGTACAAAACTAACATCCTCACTCCTTCTCAAAGGGAGCAGAGGAGGGAACGACACCCCTCCCCCCAACACCGGAGATATCCACTTTGATGTAGACAAAAGCCTGACTAAGTAGCTAGATCCAACTCAGTTCTTTGATGAAAACAAAAGAGTCATTTAGCTAGTCACAAGTACCTACCCTGACCTGCCATTCTCAACTCCACCCATGGGAAAGTCACAACAACAAGGCAGAGAAAGCTAATCCCACAAAGGAGTGGCTTTCTTCACTGGGTAAACAGAGCCAGAGGCTGCCCCTCCCTACAACAGCCCTGACAATCAATTGAAACTCAGTAAACATAAACCCTGAGAATGGCTCCAGGCTGGGCTTTGTGAATGTCTCAGAAGCTAGCCCCTCAGGGAAAAGCTACTGTTTGCTGAAAGGCTTCAACTTTACCCAGAACCCAGCCTTATTACAGTAACTCCAAACTAGAGGAAACAGCCACCTCCCTCTTTTGTGATACTCAAAGCAGATCTCCCTCCCACTGAACTAGCCTGGGAGGCAATCACAAACTTCTGGGTAAACCAACAGAATTTTTTCTGCCTGCCCAAACAAACTGACTTAAGAAACCAATCAAGCCCCAGAAAACCAAACACCACAAGCAAACCTGAGATTCCACCAAGAGACTGGTTACTGACACAAGGGAGATACAGGATCTTCCCATCAACCCCCCAAAAACAAAATCAAAGAAGTCTTTTTTGTATCTTTTTAAATTTTTCCTTTTTAATGATAAAAATTGTTTTCATTAATCTTTTTTTCTTCCTCTTATAACTTTTATTTTAGGTGTATGTGTGTGTGTGTGTGTGTGTGTGCTTTTTAAAAAAAAATGTTTACTGACCTGTTGGTCTTTTTTGTTCTTTCTTTCTCATTCGTTTTACTTTTTCATCTATTGTTCTTTTTGCATGAATTATTTGTTGTTCTGTTCACCTCCTATATACCTGTCATTGATTATAAAACCTTATCCACAATTGTGTACATTCTTAATCCAAAAACGTATTACTCAATTCAAAACCTCTTAGGATTTCCTTCCTTAATAGCAGTATTATTTATTTATACCTATAAATTTGAAGTATTTTTATTTTTTAGTTTTTCAGGTCTCCTTTCTATCCCTCCCCTCCTCTCATCCTTGTTCATCTCTCAATTTTACTTCTTTAAATTTTCATTACTTTTACGAGTTTCACTTTTTAAATTTAAATATTTGTCTTTCCATTTTTTCTTGTCTCTTTTTAAAAATTTTTTCTTCTCTCTTTTCTATCATTCTTTCCAATCCATTTCCCTCTGTGAGATTAGGACTTGGTTAATTTCACTCTCCTTTTACCTTTCCACATCCCTCTAATGCTGTTTTCCCCACCTTTCTCCCTAAACATAATAATTTCTGGTTTGTCAAATTATTCTTTGGTATTCTTAGCCCATTAAAACATAGTTATTTAATGTTGAATGGGCTGTATCTGTTGAACTAGATTGTATCTTCAAACATTTGACTATGCAATTACAGGACTTTGGTGGATGCTTGCCTTAAAATGGTGTTCTAGCACAAAACTGGTATTACTTTCATCCCAAATGGGCAGAACAAGCAAGAAAAACACAAGGAAAATGGCAAGTCCGGGAATCTCAATTCCCACTCAAGATAATCAGGTGACAGAACAGATAATTAATAATCCAGACAAGAGTTCCCCAAAAGCTCTACAAACACTACTGGTAAACATGGTGAATGAAAAGATTGAAACCCTGCAAAGGACTCATTGTGAACGTGTTAGGGAGAGAGTGGAGGCAAACCAAAGATCAAAACAGGAAGCTCATGGGCTTGAGAAAGCTACTCAAAGATTGATACTGGAATTGCGTGAGCAGGTTGAGAATACTCAAAGAGAAATAAAGGAATTGTCTGAGCAGGCTGAGATCAGTCAAAGAGAACTAGAGAAGTTACATGAACATGAGAAATCTAATCGAAGAGTAATACAAGAATTGCAAGAGCTGGATGAGCATAGACAAAGATCAATAGAGCCATTCATGGAATCCATAAACAGTCACCTGAAAGGAGTCAGGGAGACCACAAAGGGAATGTTGAATGGAGCCCAACAGAAGGAATGGGAGTCCAAGAAAACCATAACCAATCAACTAAGTGATTTGAGAGTAAACACTGAACACCAAATTAAGGTAGTAAAGAATTTCATACAAGATCTAAAACAAAGCTCCAACAAAGAATTTGAAGCCATAACAGCCAACCAATTAAAAGGAAAAGAAATTAAAAATAAAGTAGAAAGTCTTGACATTAGGTTAGACTATGCAGAAGATTGAATCTCCGGCATTGAAGACAGCCTAGGTATTATAGAGAAAGAACATACAACTATCCAAGACAAATTCAAGAAATATGATAGATCTATTCAACACTTGGAAGACACCATCAGAAGGCCTTATCTGAGGGAAATGGGTGTAGAGGAGCATATAGAGACATAAGGTAATGGTCTAGAAAATTTGTTCAACAGGATCCCAGCAGAGAACTTCCCAACACGCAAAAAGATAGGCATATTCAGATACAAGAAGCTTTTAAAACTCTAAATAGACCAGACAAGAACAGGACTTCCCATCGTCCAATTAATTATAAGCCACACAGGATCAATCAGACCAAGGAAATGATCCTTAAAGCTGTCAAGGAGAAAAGATCAGTCACCTATAAAGGAAAACCAATTAGAATCACCTCAGATTTCTCAAAAGAGACAATTAAAGCAAGAAGAGCCTGGAATGGTGTATGCCATGCTCTAAAGACAAACAACTATCAACCAAGAATAGTGTACCCAGCTAAACTCTCAAACATAATTGAAGGTCTAATAAAAATCTTCCATAGCAAAGAAAAACAAACAATATATCTCCACCAAATCAGCTCTACAAAAGATACTAAATGATGTCCTAAATATAGAAAACCAACAAGACCACAATAAAGGCCAAGAAACCACATACAAACAGAATCCAAGAACCAGAGAAAGAATCCAGTAGGCGCAGCACCCAAGAAGGTGGATAAAATGGCAGGAGCACCCAAATACCTCTCAGTCCTCTCTCTCAATTTTAGGGGATGTAACTCTCCAATTAAGTGACATGGACTGTCTAGTTGGTTTAAAATGCAAGATTCTTCTATCTTCTACCTTCAGGAATCACAACTTGCCCATAAAAATCAAACACATTTTGAAAGTGAAAGGCTGGAACAAAATCTACCAAGCAAACGGCCCCCCAAAACAGGCAGGAGTTGCAATCCTAATATCAGATAAAATAGGCTTCAAATTAACATTATTGAGAAGAGATAAAGAAGGTTACTACATACTAATTAAGGGATATCTCTTTCAGGAGGATATTAAAATTCTAAATATTTGCCAAACAATAGTGCACCCAAATTTATACAAGAAGTACTACTTTAAATCTCACATAGGTCCAACGACATTAATTGTTGGGGACTTTAACAAACCACTATTCCCACTAAATAGATCAACTCGGCAAAAACTCAACAGAGAAACTGCAGATCTAAACAAGTGCATACATCAACTGATTTAGCAGACATCTAGCAAATATTCATCCAGCAGCATAAGAATACACTTTTTGCTCAGCAGCACATGGAACATTTTCCAAATCAAACTTGTCAAAATTCAGAAACATTGAATTCATATCTTGCATTCTATCAGACCAAAAGGGAATAAAATTAGAACTCAACACAAAAAGCCACCAAAGAAAGTCCAGTATAAGATGGAGGCTGAAAAACACACTGTTCAAACACCAGTGGGTCATGGAAGAGCTTAGAATCGAAGTTCAAATGTTCATATTATTCAACAAAAACTAGCACAGAGATTTTCTGCTCCTCTGGGACACAGAAAAGGCACGATTCAGAGGCAAGTATATAGCTCTGAGTTCCTATATTAACAAATTGGAGAGACCTGGAACCAACAATTTAATGAGATCTGACACTCCTTGAAAAAGTGAATCAAGATAAACCCCAATCAAGTTGATGGAAAGAAAGAATTAAAATTCAATCAGAATTAAATGAATTAGAATCCAAAAAAAACCATATGAAGAATCAACAAAATGAGAAGGTTCTTCAAAATAATTAACAAAATTGACAGACCCTTAAAAAAGAAAAAGAAGAGAACACACCCAAATTAATAAAGTCAGAGATGAGAATGGAAACATCACTACAAAAACAACCAAGATTCAGAACATTATAAAGGAATACTGCTCAAAACTTTATGCTAATATGTTTGAGAACTTGGCAGAAATGGACATTTTCCTGGCAAATATTGACATGCTGAAACTAAGATGAGTTAAACCATCTTAACAGGCACATATCAAGCATTGAAATAGAAAGAGCAATAAGAGAACTCCCATCTAAGAAAAACCCAGGAATATATGGTTATACAGCAGAATTCTAAAAGGCCTTCAGAGCAGAACTCACACCAATACTCCTCCAAATCATCAATGAAATTCAAAGAGAAAGTTCCCTACCGAACTCTTTCTATGAAGCCATCATAACCCTCATCCCCAAACCCTCATCAAAGAAAGAGAACTATAGACCCATTTCTTTGATGAGCATTGATGCAAAGCCTCTCACCAAAATTTTGGCTAATCAACTTCAACAATTCATCCAAAAAATCATACACCATGAGCAAACAGGATTCATTTCAGGGATGCAAAGCTGCTTCAATATACACAAATCAATTAACATAATTCATCACATCAACAAGAGCAGGGATAAGAACCACATGGTTATCTCAATAATTGCAGAAAAAGCCTTTGACAAGATCCAACACCCTTTTATGGTGAAGGTCCTGGAAAAATTAGGAATCTATGGAACATTCCTCAATACAATAAAGGTTGTGCATGACAAAACTACAGAAAGCATTATACTCAATGGTGAAAATCTAAAGCTATTCCCTCTAAACTCTGGAACGAGACAAGGAGGCCCACTCTCTACTGCTCTTCAATTCAAACATAAAGAGGAACCCAATAGGGAAAGAAGAAGTATAACTTTCCCTATTTGCAGATGACATGATCTTGTATTTAAAGACCCCACTCCCAAGTTACTCAAGGTTACTCAAAACTTGGGCAAACTAGAAGGGTATGAAATTAACCCTCAAAAACCAATGGCTTTTCTGTATGCCTACAATGAGAAAATTGTGGCTGAAATTAGGAAAGCAACTCCATTCGTAATAGCCCCACAAAAAATAAAATACCTACGAATTAACTTAATCAAAGGAGTGAAGGACCTCTATGATGAAAACTTTAAATACCTGTAAAAGGAAATCAAAACAAACTTAGAAAGTGGAAAAACTCCCATGTTCCTAGATTGGAAAGATCAAATCGTGATAATGGCAATACTTCCCAATGCTATCTACAAATTGAATGTGATACCTGTCAATATTCCAACCTCATTCTTCAAGGACATAGGAAAGGCAATCCAAAAATTCATATGGAACAATAAAAGACCCTGAATAGGAAAAACGATCGTTAACAGAATGAACAGTGTTGGAGGAAAATCAGTACAAAATTTCAAACTCTTCTACAAAGCCATAGTAAGTAAAACAGCTTGGTACTGGCACAAGAACAGACCTCAGGACAAATGGAATAGAATTGAAATGAACCTAAAGACCTACAGCCATCTAATCTTTGATAAGGGAGCTGAAAAAAATAGAATGGAAGAAAGACAGTCTCTTCAGTAAATGGTGCTCTCAAAATTGGCTAACTACTTGTAGAAAAATAAATCTAGATCCTTATATATCACCCTGTAGCAGAATCAACTCCCAATGGATCAAAGACCTCACAATATGAAGACACTCTGAAAACATTACAGGATGGAATAGGAGAAACCCTAGATCTCCTTGGTACAGGCTGAAAATTGCTTAATAGAGACCCAGAAACACAACAAATCATAGAAAGGTTGACAAATGGAACTGCATGAAATTGCAGAGCTTCTATATGGCAAAGGACATAGCTAGCAAGATCCATAGAAAGTCCACAAATAGGGAGAAGATCTTCACTAGCCATACAATGGACAAGGGTCTCATATCTAAAATATATCTGGAACTCCAAAAAATTAAATCCCCCAAAAACAAATCCTAAAAGAATCAACAGCCCAATAAATAAGTGGGCTAAAGGCTTAAAGAGAAACTATTCTGAAGAGGAAGGAAAGATGGCTAATAGACACATGAAGAAATGCTAAACCTCCCTAGCTATAAAAAATGCAAATCAAAACAACATTGAGATACCACCTCACCCCAGTTAGAATGGCTATAATCAAGAACTCTATTAACAACAGATGCAGGAGGAGATGTGGATAGGGGAACCCTACTGCATTGTTGGTGGTAGTGTAAACTTGTTCAACCACTTTGGAAAGGGGCATGGAGGTTCCTCAAAAGACTTCATATGGAGCTCCCCTATGACCCAGGAATCACACTTTTGGGCATTTACGCAAATGATGACAAAGAAGACCACACTAAAGCTCCCAGCACAACTATGTTTATGGCAACATTATTTACCATATCTAAGCTTGGAACCAACCCACATGCCCCTCAGTAGATGAATGGATCAATAAATTGTGGTATATATACACAATGGAATTTTTGCCTCCATCAGAAATAATGACATTGCCCCATTGTTAGGAAAATGAAAGTCTTGGAAAAAATTATATTAAGTGAACTACGCCAGGTCCAAGTACACATAGGCCCCATGGTTTCCCTTATTGGTAATAAATAGGATATGTCTGAGACAAGCAGAAAAGGTCAGATTCGTTGATGTTAGGTGAAATATACCCCAAGATAAGCATTCAAATATTTTTTCTTTCATGCGATTGTTTCTAACATATTTATAAGATGAATTTTTGTTGCTTTGTATGTCCCTTCCCCACAATATAGCTCCTGTTTTCACTGTATTTTATGTTGGTATAGTTTGTGGAAGGGAAAGGAAAAAACAAATCTTTTAAAAAAGGATAGAGTTGGACCCATTGTAACAATGAGATGTACAAGATGTTTTGTCGAAAAATGAACTTTAAAATTTTCGCAAGGAGGGGCATAATGGGGGGAGGGGCAGGAGGGATGAGATGGAAAGTGATAGGAAGTGGAAAGAAAAGAGGAGGCAACGATGCTTGATAAGAAATGTACTCATTATCTTGCCCATGTAATTGAAACTCTTCTGTATGGTATTTTCAGAATAATAAAAAAAAAACCTTCATACCTATTAATGGTATACGAATTCTATGTGCTTAGAAGGGTCTTTTTATTTTCACAGTCGTTTTTGGCATACACAGACATATCATTGATTATATGAAGATAATAAATTTCCAGATGCTTGCCAGGAGGAGTAAAACCTATAGTTTATTTTTTTCCAGAGGCTTCCCATTTCATGAAAGAAATATGCTGCTTGATGTAGGATTTCACAAAATTATACTGCTAGGAAGAACTTAAACAATCATCTAACATTACAGAGATGAGGGAGATGAATTGATCTCTTAAATAATTTACTTTTGGGTCAAATAAGAGCAGGCTGCCCAAAAGAGAGTAGACTTTAGAGAAACATGATGAGTTGTATGTAAATAGGTGCTTAGCTGATTTTGTTAATTTGTGAACTAATACAGGGAAATAAAGTACAGCAAGGTAAAAAAAAATAAAGAACTCTGCATTGAAATACTCATCTGTGTGTGTGTGCACACACGTGCCTGAACACACACGTGCATGTTCATGTGCTCATGCATGCATCATTCCTGCTCTAAGCATCTGTGCCCAAAGTAGTGGTCTACCACTTGAGCCACGGATGCACTTCTGGTTTTTTGGAGATAATCACATGTTTTTTCATGATTGTACTGGCTTTGAAAAGTGGTTTTCAGATCTCGGCCTCCAGAGTAGCTAGCTAAGCTGATTCACCCTCTGAGTAGCTAGCTAAAATTCTGTTTGTCCTCTATGCTTCATTGCTCTTTTATTCTTTTCCTGAGGTAATCACAAACGTGTCATAAAAATGTCTAATTGCTTTAAAAATACTGTTACTGTTTGGCACCAGGGGCTCCAATCTGTACTTTTAACTACTTAGGAGGCTTGAGAACAGAAACCAGGCCAAATTTTAGGGGAGTTCCTTCTCAATCTATAGCTGGGTGCATTAGATCATTTCCACCATCCTGCACTATCTAGAGACTAACATTGGAAGGACTGCAGGATCCAGGAAGCTAGACAAGTTGGTGTGCAACTCTGATGCAATTGATGATGGGAAACTTAAAAGGACAGATCAGGTTAATGTTTTTGTGGAAAGGGAACCCTTATCCTAAAATTAACCACTGACATAATGCCAGCCTAGCAAGAACAATACCCCAATTTGAAATCCTCACAATTTTCCAAAACCAAAATAAGTACATACATTAACATCCCAAAACTTAGTACAATCTGTTCTTTGCTCTAATATCATCTTTATCTGATTATCATATGACATGACAGAATAGTTTCTTCATTAAACTTATGATATATTTTAAAAGACCTAGAAAATTCTTTCTCACTTATTAAGTGCAAACGAATGGCATATTACCTCATTTCTTACATATTTGACTGCCACTAAAAATCTATTCAATGATTAGTATAGTAATATATTCTGATTTATTACTTTATTTGTAACAGTTGTTAAACATGTTGCTTTTCTGCTGAAGTATAAGTATTTAAATAATCTTAACACAGGGTGCTATATGCTGAGTCCTGGGAAAGAGTGCTATGTGCTGAGTTTTTCAAAGCATGCCATGCACTGAGTCCTATACAGGGCGTGCTATGGACTCCCTCCTTCAAAGGGTGTTGTGTGCTGAGTCATCCCAAAGGCTACGATATGCTAAGTCCTTCAAAGGACACATTGTGCTGTCTTTTACATTGTGCTGTTTTTTGAAGTATGCTGTGTGCTGAGTCATCCCAAAGTGTGCCATGTTCTGAGTCCTTGAGAGGTAGTTTTCCCCAACAATCTCTCTCAGTCTCTCAGTCTCTCAGTCTCTCTCTCTAACTGGGTCACTGTGCACGTTCTTGATATGTGGAGTGGAGAGGCTTGGAGGAGAGTCTCCTCTAGAGGTGGGGCTGAGGGGAGATTCGATCCCCTGAGCAAGCGCTAGGGTTGGCGGGGAGTGCAGAGCTGAGGTGAGGCTGTAATTCCCATGGCCTGGAAGCCTTAGGGGCCATTCAGGGCTGATCTTTTGGGCAAGGGTAGGGGGTGGAGCCAAGGGGAAGAGGGGACTGGGCAGAGGGGAGGAGGAGGGAGGGTCGGGGGCCTCAATGTGGTGTCAGCAGTGGCCAGGGTCTCCCAGGGGCAGATGTACATGCGCAGAGGATGTGAGGCGGCCTGCAAGAGGAGTAGAAGTAGAGAGAGAGAGCAGAGAAGAGCAAGGGTAGGCACGAGGGTAAGTGGCTTCACATGCTCTGTTCGTGGATCAATAGAAAAATAGCCAAAACAAGAATAAAGGAAACAAATGTACAGCCAAGAAAAATATAGTTAGAATAAAGGTAGAGGCAATAAAGGTGCAGCCAAGTATAGAGGAAGCCTTGAACCAACACCCCTTCCTGCAAGCATGCTTCCATGAAGCTTATGCTTTGTCTGGCATGATCTCTCACGCAGCTTCAGCAGGAGGTGTCATGGCATTTCTTCCTTTTCTATTTTTTAATTGAAACTCATGAATGTCTTGGTGCACAGAAGAGATAAATCTAAAGATCATCAGGCCCTGGAAACTGGTCTGAAATTCTTGTCTTCAACCATGGTGGGTTTCCCCTCACCCACAGTGCCCGAGAGTTAATCAGACCTTGAGTTGAAATCCCAGGCCTGTCAGAAAAATGGTGAGAATTCGAAGCCAGGGTCTTAAATTATTTTTAACCAGGAACATGAACTGTCTTGAGAGCACTCTCTGTGCTATGATATCATTCTATTCAAAGCAAATTTGTTAGCTGGGTGCTATTCTTCATAACGACTATGGATGTTCACTGAAAGAAATATATGCATATATATGCAGACACATGCAGTTACTGGTTCTTTTTTTTTAGTGCAGATTCTGAGGCTTGAACTGAGCCTAGAAATTGTCCCTGAGCTCCATTTACACAAGGAAGCACTTTATTGTGCCTTAATCCATGATACTTCATTAAATGGAGGCATAATTTAATACCTAATAATTATTAGTAATATTTTACATGTAATTTAATAATATATAGACATCTCACATTCTATAAGTATATTTATATTTTCTATAAATATATTTATATTTAAATGTACAGTGGAATATACATATACATCTCTCTATATATATATTTATATACACTTATTTGCAGCAATTTACACATCTATCTATTTATATATTGGCCAATGCTGGGGCTAGAACTCAGGTCCTGGAAACTGCCTGGCATTGAATTTGTTTGAGGCTGCTGTGCTTAAACTGACCCCTTGATGAATTGGACATTCCAGGCCCTGAGTTCAAATCCCAGGAATGCTGAAGTCAATTGGTGGAGTAAGAAGCCAATGATGACCTAATTTCCTTTCCGTGGAAATATTGTGCCCTAGGTACAATATGTAATATCTATGCAAGTACATATGTATGATATATATTATACATGTATATAAATATTATTTTTGCCAGTTCTAGGCCTGGAATTCACACACTGGGAAATGCTCCGGATTTGTTTTTCTTCTAGGTTAGCTTTCACTTCACCCAGAGCACAATAGTGTTACCTAGTCTCTGAGTTCAAATTCTAGGTATGGCAGATAAAGTGGCCCAAACTCCTAGCCAAGACCTTAACTTTTTTGGGGGGGCAGGCATGGGGCTGGAACTCAGGTCACCACAAATCTGACTCAGCCTTGATTACCCTAGGCTGGGGTGCAGCTTTTAAACCCACAGATGATCCAGGGATCAACTCCCAGCTGTGGCAAAAAAAGTAAAGCAACCAAAATGGAAAAGGAAAATCCAGGAAATTTTAGACAACAGTTTTACCTTTGTTTCCTTTGCACTGTGACCATCCTGGCTCTCAATGACTCGGCTTGAAAATTGCACATGTCCTTGCATGGCCGAAGGCTGGCGAGCTGTCAGTGAAGCCTGAGCCCAACCAAGACACCTAGGCCCAGAGTTCTGTGCTGGGACTTCCACCTACTCGTTCCTATCTATAGGAACAATAATAGAATCTTTGTAATGTACCAATTGAACTACTAATTAGCTAGTCATTGTATTATAAGATTGTACGCAATAAATATAGGTCATTGATTAACTTAATTAACACTTTATTAAGTCTCCTACTGTGATTAATTAATGGTGGCATAATTTTAGACCAAATAATTCATAGTAATAGAATATATAAAAATAAGATATAGGTCATCATTCTTTATATAGAGTTACACACTAGAATCTACATAAATGTCTATCTGTCTCTATCTATAACTTTATTTATAGATTCATATACATATCTAAATACACACACACGCTGCAATCTACACATCTATCTGTTTATATATTGGCCACTCCTAGGGCTTCATCTCAGGTCCTCAATTTTGCCCGACACCTTCACTTGCGTCAGCCTGGTGGGCTAACATTGACCCACTAAAATATATAATTGATCCTCTAAAATATATAAAACTAAATAAAAAATAAAATGAATAACTACACTAACTGCAATATGCAATAAACATGTATATGTAAATATAAATCATGTGTTTAAAATGTATATGAATATTATTTTAGCAAGTGCTAGGAACAGGCCTGTCTTTCTTGTCTTCCAGCATTGTGAGCTTTCCCTTCCCCAACAGTACTGCAGATTTACCCAGCCCCTGAGTTCAAATCCCAGGCCTGGCAGAAAAAATGGAATGTATATAACACCAAGTAGCCTAATAATTGTTTAAATATTTTTAATGTATATATGTACGTATGCATTTATGTATTACATATTTTTATTTTGTCAAGCACAGGGCTTGAACTCAGGGCATGGCAACTCTGCCTAAGCTTTGATCACTCTAGGCTGGGTTGCAGCCACTGGACCCACAGCCGAACCTCGGATCCTGGGCCTCAAAGGATGACAGGAAAATTAAATAAATAAAACGACACAGAAAAAAAACCAGTAACTTGCAATGGCTGCCGGTTTTACATTTGTTTTCTTTTCAAGGTGACCATCCTGGGTCTAAATAACAGGGCTGAAAAAAGTGTCGGTAACCTGGCATTGATGAAGGCTGTCAGACTTCCAGAGAATCCATGGGCCAACACCGCAACATAGGCCTTGTGTTCGATGTCGGGTCCTGACCCCAACCAAGGGAGGGAGATCCTAAGAGTCTCGTTCCTATTCATAGGAATACCGATGGAAAGATATGAATGTCAAGGTTGAATTACTTGTTCCTGAATGATACTGGCATAAAATTAGAGAGGGATTTTAGGAGGCTGATGGATTTTAATGAATATTTTAGAAACATTAAAAGATTACTATTAATTACATGGACACAATAGCTTTGGGACAGTGGTCGATATAATTAATAATTCATTAAGGATGAAAACAGTAATATTACTTACATGGAGGCATAATAAATACCCAAGAATTGGTAGGAATGTAGCCTATATAAGTAAATAATGTATAGACATCTCTGGCACTCTATAAAGATTTATATTTATTTGTGTACTACCATCTGCATGTCCATCTGTTCTTGTTTTGTAAACCCCTGGGGCTCAATCTCAGGTGCTGGGAACTGCTTGTTGGCTTCATATGCCCCAGGCTGGCGTGCTGACACTCATTCATGAATTGGGCCTTGTAGGCTGTAAGTTCAGATGCCAGCACTAACAAAAATTGAATCATGCAGTAAGACACAGGGTGACACATGTTTTCTTTTTCTGTGAAATTCCTGGGTGTCAGGTGTGAAGTTTTATACATAGGCAATTCTATACCCTATGTAATAAGTGTAGTAAATATTCCATGTGTTACAGCAGTCAATAAAATAAGTTTTAAATGAATAAAAAATAAAATGAATAACTACACTAAGCACAATTTGGAGTCAACATATGGGGCTCAATCTCAGGGCCTGGGAACTACCTGGCAGCTGAATTGGCTAGGGCTGCTGTGCTGGCAGTCCCCCATTCATGAACTGAGACTTCTTTGCCCTAAGTGTAGATCCAAGCACTCCCAAAAACATAATCTTGTAGTGAGAAGCCGAACATGACACATGTTTTCCTTTTCTGTGAAAGTGCTCGGTGTCAGATAGGATATATAATTTGGATATTAATCTATATGCTATGTAATATGATGTAATAAAGTTAAAAAACATCATAGGTAGAAGAATTGCCACTACAGTAAATGATAAACAGATTGAATTAGTAGTGAATCATTCTAGGATAAAATTAGACGCAATAAATGTAGGATGTGCACTAAGTTTAATATTTTATTAAGCATGAACAGAATAAAAATTACATGGAGACATAATTAAATAACTAATAATTGGGAGTAACACATGATGCATAATTTAATAATGTATAGACATTGGTCTCATTCTATGAAATATCTAATTATATGTATGGATATATGTACAAAAATGATAAACAATTATAGGATATTGAGTAATTATTAATTAATGCTTTATTAATTTTTAACTGGGACACATCATTAAATGGAGACATAATTTAATACCTAAGAATTGGTAGCAATATTATCTATAATTTAATAATATGCAGAAATCTCTTTTTCTGTATATAATATTTATATATAGCAATCTCTATTTACACCTCGTTCCCTCCAGAGGCTCGGGGGTTAAGTGCTCTCATAGTAAGCACAAAGCCCTGGGTTCGATTCCTCAGTGTTACAAAACAGAAAACTCAGAAGTTCTGCTGTCTTTCAATCAATTGAGTGCTAGCCTTGAGCACAAACGTTTAGGGACAGTGTCTAAGCTCTTACTCAAGCCACAGGTCTGATGCCAAAAAAAGTAGGATATTCTAACTGCTTAATAAAATATTAATTAAACTTAGTGCACATCCTACACTTATTGCTCATTACAGAGCAATCTAGGAGTCTGGTGCTGACAGCTGCCACCTAACCTGACTTAGCCACATGTAAACTGCTGCAAGCCAGCTCCATGAGTTACCCAGGTCATCCTGGCTTATGCCCATCACCCTAGCTGCTCAGGGGCTTTAAAACCCAGTACTGTCAGGAAGTCTGAGAGACACCTCAAAATGTGGCTCCAAGTGGTAGAGCTTTGAGTTCAAGCCCCATGGCTAACACCCCAGAAAACACCCCTCTAAACCATTAGATGTGAACTTGTATGGTTTGTAAATTTTCCTCAAAGAATGGTGAAAGCACCCTAATTCCAATGACAGCTTGTGGAATGGAGCTATGTGCTGAGTCCTCCATAGGTTGCTCTGTTCTGAGTCCTGCACAGGGTGCTATGTGCTGAGTCTTTCACAGGATGCAGTGTGCTGAGTCCTGCATTGGGTGCTGGGTGCTGAGTCTTTCACAGGATGTTGTGTGCTGAGTGGTGCAAAGAGTGCCATGTGCTATGTCCTTAACTGGGTGCATTCTTACACCTTTTCTATGTAAGAGCCCCATAACTTAGATAATTATACAGACAAGAATATTGAGGCTCAAATAGGTCCCCATGTCAGGGACAAAATTATGTATTACTGAAGACTCGTGAGTTGTCTACAACAGACAATGGCTTGGTTTGGTTTTTTCTTGGTCATGAACCATGAACTTGGGGCTGATGCAGTGACCCTTACCTCTTGGGCTCATGGCTAGCACTCCACCACGTGGAGCCATGGACCCCCTTGCAGCAGAGGCCATGGCCAAGGGGTCAGTAGCTGAAGTCTGTCATCCTGCCTTCTTGGGAAGCTGAGTTCTAAAGGTCTGTGTTCCAAACTATCTCACACTCAAAAGGTACCATGAGACTATTATCTCCAATTCACTACTAAGAACCTGAAGGGGAAGCTGGGTACATGAGGTCATGTCAGCTATCCTACCTACTCAGGAGGATGAGATCTGAAGATCATGGTTCAAAGCTAGACTAGGCAGGAAAGTCCTTGAGAAACTTAGCTCCAATGAACCACCAGAAAACAGGAAGAAGCTCTATGACTCAAGTGGTAGAACACAAGAATTGAGCTGAAGAGGTCAGGGACAGCACCAAAACCAAGACTTCAACTCCTTCAATAGACAACAAGAACAATAAAAAAGACAGAACTAAACTAACAATGCTGAAGTAGAGGGCTGTGAATGTGCCTTAGTGGTAGAATGCTTTGCATATATGAAATCGTGGGCTTCATTTCTCAGGACCGCATTACTAGGACAAAGCCTGAACTAGCTCTGTGGCTCGAATGGGAGAGGGATATCATTATACAAGAGAAACTAGGTACAGTGCTCAGATCAGGAGGTCAAGCTTCAAGATTCATGTATTTGTGTGCATGCACACTCACACCCGTGCACACACACAATGTGGTGTGCACATATACACACACACATTCATCACAGACCAGATGTGATGTTGTTACACAAAATGGTAAAGTACTGAGCTTCTGCACTGAGCTCATTGTCAGCACCCAGCCGTGTGTTCAAACCCAAAACCTAGCCACCCAGGGCCCAACTAGGAGAAGTCAAAGGTTTCAAAACCTGATGAGCTTCACCAGTCCTACATGACAGGAAGCTTTGTGATATACAACATGTGCTTGGATTTCCCAAGCTTCTGGAAACATAGGAGAGGCATCATAGGTCCAACATTGCCTGCAATGAATCGTGTCATTATGTTCAGTGCCCTAGCTGTCTGCCCTTCAGGCAGACAACTGAATTATATTGAGCACTTTAACTCATCACCAGACTATAGTCTCACAAAGGCAGGATAAGTGCACAGAACTTGGCCTGCCATGGGAGGTGGCACAAATGAAAGTCTCCTGTTAAAACAGAGCACTGGGGAGAGAGATAGCTAAGGGTACAAAGAGGAATTATTTTTTGTGACTTTCAGAGCCTGCCCACACTCAGCCTCACTAACTGGCCCAGATGGCGTTGTTTGTTACCCAGCTGTACAGGAGTGAGGACTTTTGTGTGCCTCTCCAGACAATGAGATAGTCTTCCTCCAGCAGGCCTGTGATTCAGAAAAACCCTTAAGTTACAATGTGAACAGTGAAGGGAGCCCCGGAACATGCACTATCTTGAAAGAAGTCTGTCTGTTATGAACTCATTGTACTGAATACAAATTTCCTAGGTTGGTGCGATTCATCATAGCTACTCTGGATTTTCACCTATAAGAATATAATACAAAGACAAAGACAGGCTCTTTTTGAGGGGGCAGGTCCTAGGGTGGAAGTATGAGCCTATACACGGTCCCTGAGCTCCTTTTGCTCAAGGGTAGTGCAATAAGCTTGATTCACAGCCCCACTTCTGGGTATTTCTGTGATCTCTTAGAAATAACTGTGTCATGGATTTTCCTACACTGGTTGGATTCAAACTAAGTTTCTCTATATTTCAGTCTCCTGAGGACCTGGGATTACAGACAGCAGCCACTGGCACCTTTTTTCTTCTCTTCTTCATTTTTTAATCTGGACAATCTGTCTTCTTAATGGTCATTCCCAAGGTTTTAATTTATAAGTAAAATACCCAATGTTCTTTATAGCTGCTTTCCCTGAGAAGGATTTTCCCTCCTCATCTTCCCCTCTGGTCACAGGTTTTAGGCCAAAAGTGAGAAATGAGTGTCACAGGATTTGGGAGCAAATATCCACAGTACATGCCAGTTCTGTTACTTAGCATTGAGCTGCTGTGAATTTACTGTCTCAGTATATGAGGACCGAAAGGTGGAGCGATCCTCATACAGTCTGCATTGCTCCTTTAGCCTATAAAGTGATCTAATAATTATGAGTGCTTTGTGTCTCCAACCTTAAGTGTCTAGAACACACTAGTAGCATCTTCATGTGAAGGGTTAAAGTTTTGAGGCAGTGACCACTTGTTGCTTGTTTCTAGCAGAGCAACATATGGTGGTAATCCAAACACCTGGTTGGTTGTGTGCCTTTATAAACCCTGCAAATCTTTAGCTCAGGGTTCTCCTCCTAGGCTCCACTGTGTCGGAATGTAGGATGAGACCCGAGCTCCCGCCCATTTAAATAAAACCTTAAAACAGCTGTAAAGTCTGACTCTCAATGGTCTTCTTGGTGGGGATCCTGCGACCTGGGTATAACATAATAGTGGGGGTTCGTCCGGGATCCCCCCAAAGACCTCCGAGATCTCAAACTCCAAAGGTAAAACAGCACTGTCTTTATTAATTTGTCTTGTCCTTTCATTTGTCTGTTTTACTTTCATTTTCCTTTGTGAGGATGGCCTCTCCGATTTGTAAAGGGTTGTTGAAGCAGGCGCCCTTTCACCACAACCCTGGAGGAACTAGGATATGTCCAAGATCCTCTTGTGGGGCAGGGGTCCTTGGAACCCTGCCACATGGGGCGGGGGTCCTTGGAACCCCACTGTGTGGGGCAGGGGTGGCAGTCCTTGGAACACCACCGTGTGAATTGTGGCGCGGAGGTTGGTTCAGTGTTGGGCCAGAACTGACCAAGAGGGTCTCCTAACAGAGGCTCAACTCGCCCACTGTGGCTCTTCTCCTTCTGCTGTGTGGTGTGGGTGTGGAACCCCACCATGACAGTAGTCAGTGGACCAATTTAGGAGATCTCCACTTTGTAAGCTTTTTTTAGTAATTGTCAGGCCTGCATGTGTTTTGTTTGTACTGTTTATTGTTTTTTTGGACTGTACGTCTGACAGGACTGGAAACCATAGGCACCACTCCATCTAGCCCCCTAGACTTACAAAAAGAAACTGAGATACAGGGTACCCCCCGGTTTTTCAGGGAGATAACTTGAAAGAAGAAATGTTTCCTCCACCATATTCTCCTTTCCAGGTCCCTTTTGTAGAACCTGAGAATGATCAAGAGGAGGAGGGCGCTATAGAACACTCGGCACCTGCCCTTAACGTTTTTGAGGAGCCAGTCACTCGAAGATGCCGTGGGATCAATCCCCCTTCTAATGCAGCTGTTTTTCCCTTATGCTCCATAGGTCCTGTGGATGTGGATGGTCAACAGCAACTCTAATATTGGCCATTTTCTACCAGTGATCTATACAATTGGCACACCCAAAATGCCCCCTTTTCTGGGAAACCCCAGGATTTAATTTGTTTGCTTGAATTTGTTCTCTTTACTCATCAGCCCACCTGGGATGATTTTAGTCCACTTTTACAGGTCATTTTTACCACCGAAGAGAGAGACTATATCCAAGAGGCAGCCCGGAAACATATCCCTGGCCCCACAAGAGCACCTATTACAGATCCTGCCCTTATCATCAGGCTCTGTTGGCAGGTCTCAAGGAAGAGACTTGCCAACCTACTAATATGGCCAAAGTTTATGATGTTATACAGGGAGGAAGTGAAAGTCCCGCAGCATATCTTGAGCAGCTCAGGGAAGCTTTTAGTCAATATACCCGTATGATCTTGAGAACCAGGTGTCGGCTCAGATGATTATGTTTGCCTATATAAATCAAGCTGCACCAGACATAAAGCAGAAGTTGCAGGCTCTAGACAGACTTGGTGAAAAGTCTATTAGGGATCTAGTAGCAACAGCAGAAAAGGTTTACAATAAGAGAGAGAAAGTACCAAAGACAGGAAAGGAAGGACAGAGAATGTGAAATTAGTGTGAAAAGAGTGACCAGGCCAAAGATAAGAGGCCAGACTTGTTGGACTCACCACTATCGCACGCCGAGCATACCTGGTTCACAGACGGCAGCAGTTTCATTTGAGATGGAAAAAGGTATGCTGGTGCAGTAGTCACCACAGACACTGAGATAGTGTGGGCAGAAGAACTCCTCCAGGGAATGTCTGCACAAAGAGAAGAACTAGTGGCACTAACAAAAGCCCTACAGATGGGAAAAGGGAAGAGACTAAACATTTACATGGACAGTCGGTATGCATTTGCCACTGTGTATGTCCATGGAGCCATTTACCAAGAGAGGGGGCTGTCGATAGCCGAGGGAAAGGCTATTAAAAATGAACAAGAAATTTTAAGGCTCATCCGGGCCTTATGGGAACCAGCAAATATTGCCATTATCTACTGTCCTGGCCATCAAAAGGTAACTGATTCAATAACCAAAGGAAATAACTTGGCCAATCAGGCAGCTAAGGAGGTGGATCTCCAGCCCAAAGCAGAAGTAGACCCAGGGCCCCAAGCTTTGCCTCCTGAGCCTCAGTACTTCCAAGAAGACCTGGAGTGGATAAAGAAAAGTTCAATGGCCTATAAACCCCCAAACAGAGAAAGAAATAAAGACTGGTGGAAAACTGGTGAGAGAAAACTTATCTTGCCACAAAGATTGGGCAAGAGGATTCTTATGAGAATCCATCTGGTCTCTCACATGGGAACCCGAAGAATGGAGGACTTGTTCCTACACACAGAAGTAAAAATCAGGCAAGGAAATCAACTCATTGAGGACATTGTTAAAAATTTTAAAGCCTGTAATTTACCAATGCCCCTAATCAACTGGTTACAAAAGGAGCTCGCCTCCATGAAGATAGGCCAGGTGTGTATTGGGAAGTAGACTTCACAGAAATTAAAACTGGAAAATTTGGATATAAATATTTGCTAATTTTTGTAGACACCTTTTCAGGATGGGTTAAAACCTACCCAACAAAGCATGAGACTGCACACGTCATATCTAAGAAGATCCTGGAAGAAATCCTACCCAGGTATGGCTTCCCATCCACCATCTGGTAAGACAATGAACCAGCCTTCATCTCAAAAGTAAGTCAGGGAATAGCCTCCGCACTGGGGAGGATTGGAAATTGCAGTGTACTTATAGACCCCAGAGTTCAGGGCAGGTAGAAAGAATGAATCAGACTATAAAAGTGACCTTAACTAAATTGGCCTTTGAGACTGGCGCAGACTGGGTATCACTACTTCCTTTTACCCTGTTTAGAGTAGGAAATTCACCCTATCAGCTTGGCTTTACTCCTTTTGAAATAATGTATGGACACCTTCAACCCATTATCCCTAGCCTTCAGACTGAAATGCTTGCTGATTTGGATGATATTGAATTTCTGTGTAAGCTTGTCTATTTACAGCTGGTGCATAAGAGGATGTGGCCCCAGCTTAGAGCATTATATGATTCTGCTTCTATTCCTACCCCCATTTGTTTAAACCAGGGCACTGGGTGTTTGTTCGAAGGCAAAATCTGAGATCTCTGGAGCCACAGTGGAAGGGACCTTACATGGTTCCACCCTTACATGGTGCTACTGGTGTGTAACCCTGCTGCTACTGTGGCATTGCTGCTTGGATCCACTGCTCCCACGCTAGACCGGCTGACCCGTTTGCCCTGGACAAGCATGGGGAAACATGGGAAGTCTTACCCAACCAGTCTGCATACACCTCAAGAAAAGAAAAATGAACTGATTGTTATTGGTATAGTTGTTTAATAATATGGCTAACCCGTTCAAGATCAAGAGCTGTTGGAGTTCAGTTTAAGGCTGGAGCCACAAGATTGTGTTCCAGGACCATAAGTCAAGGGGGGAATGAAGGGTTAAAGTTTTGAGGCAGTGACCACTTGTTGCTTATTTCTAGCAGAGCAACACATGGTGGTAATACAAACACCTGGTTGGTTGTGTGACTTTATATATCCTGTAAATCTTTACCTTGGGGCGCTCCTCCTAGGTGCTACTGTGTAGGAGTGTAGGACAAGGCCTGAGATGCAGCACGTTTAAATAAAACGTTACAACAGCTGTAAAGTCTGACTCTCGGTGGTCTTTTTAGTGGGGGTCCTGCGACTGCGGTATAACAATGTTTCCTTTTTCTCTAGTACTCCTCGAAATTTAGACTAAGGGTTTGTGTGGAGAGGCTTCTTGGTGAATCCCTGAGGAAACCACTTGAAGCCTCCTCAGGAGAAAGCCATTCAAGCCAGCTTAGCAGGAGAGTCTCTGAGACTATTATCTCCAATAAACCACCAGAGAACCAGAAGTAGAGCAGTGGCCCAGAGGGTAGAGCTCCAGCTTTGAGAGAGAAAACTGAGCAGGAGATACAATCCAGACAGTCAGGAAAGCCTGGGAATTGCTTATGTCCAATTAACTACCAGCTGGCGGGAAGTGGAGTTGTGGTGGTGGTAGAGCCTCAGCCTTGAGCAAAGCAGCTCAGGAACACATCGGCGCCTGAGTTTAAGCCCTGGGATGGCCACAAAAATTTCAAAAAAAGAAGGCCAAGTTTATGTATCAGTGCCCTAAATACTTATGTGTGTATGTAAATTACCTCCCATAGTGCAAATTCTGCTTTTATTTACTGGTTTATTTTTCAGATATGCTAATTGTGCATACTGCATCATTCTCTTCATTTCAGACCCATTGCTTTTCTCTACCAGGGTTCTAGGCCTGTGTCTTTATATGAGACACACTGAAGCTTTCAGCAGCCTTTATTTACATTTTATCATGAGGGCAATGCAGGAACAATCACAAATCAGGCAGGGGAAGAGAAGATCAGGTCTCTTGGAAGTAACCGGTATTCAGAAAATTAAACTTGAGAAAATAAATGGTAGCATACTTATGTAAAAACTACCATTAAGAAAAAAGTGAAGGGGCTAGGAATATGTATTAATGAGAGAGTGCTTGCCTAGCATGCAAGAAGGCCTGGGTTCGATTCTTCAGGCACCCGTACACAGACAAAACCAGAATATGTGTTGTGGCTCAAGTAGCAGAGTGCTAGAGACAGTGCCCAGGCCTTGAGTTCAACCCAACAACTGGCAAAGAGATAGCTACCTAGTCAGGAAGGTAGGTAGATAGAAAGAAAAAAAGAGAAAGAGGGAGGGAGAGAGAGAGAGAGAAAGAAGGAAGGAAAGAAAGAAAGAAAAGAAAGAAAGAAAGAAAGAAGAAAGGAAGGAAGGAAGGAAAGAAGGAAGGAAGGAAGGAAGGAAGGAAGGAAGGAAGGAAGGAAGGAAAGAAGGAAGAAAAGAAGGAAGAAAGCTGATAGATGAATCTGTTTTTGACATCAGAAGGAAAGAAGGGACCACTTCCCAGTCACGAGTCTTTCTGCAGTGTTCCAGGACTCCAGCATCACCTTCACACAAACGCAGATCAGGATGACTGTCTCTGTCCCACTTCTCAGGCAGACAAGAGCCCCAGAATCCAGAGGGCAGAGCCAGGTTCTAACTCAGGTGCTTGGAGACAGAAGAGAAATTGCCCTGTTCCTCCTTGGACTGTGGATTTGCATTAATGATGTGGAGAATGTAGTAAGGAGAATGGACTAGCAGAGATAGAAGGGCCTTCAAACCTGAAAAATGGAGAGTCAAAAACCCACACCTTAAGACCAGAGAGCAGGGTTTTCTACTCTGTTCCTCTCCTCTTCCCCACTAAACTGGCTCTCTATAGGTAACCTAAAGATAGCCTGAGGGTCCCTTCACCTGAGGAAGGAAATTTAATTAGTCATCCTTTGAAGAGACTGAGAGAAGCCTGACCCTTCTGTAACTCTAACAAATGTTTCAGGTTTCTCCCACTGCTGGCTGTGCCTGGAATGAATGAAGTGGTTTTGCAGCTCACTTCCCTGTTGAGTATGTACATTCTGCCTCCGAATCCTGCAGGCCTAGTTCTCTTCTCCTAGCCTGGCTTTTGAAACTCTTTTCTGTGCTTCAAATACAGTGTTACTCTGGAGTTCTTCCTGCTAACAGAGCTAGGGCTTGGATCCTGAGAAGTTCATTTGAACCCTGATTGGGTCAATAATATTTCTATCCTTCTTCTGTAGCTCAAGAACTCCAAAAACATTTAGAGTGCAAGTAACTTCTCATCACCAAGCGAAACACAGGAATTTCTTGAGCATCTGACCTTTCAGAACAGGAAGCCAGAATGTCCTAGATTTCACCCTGTGATAGAGACCTCAGCCTCCTGAGCTAGGGTGATGGGTGTAAGTTACTGGTTCTCTGCTAGGGTCAGAACTGTAATGACATTGACAATACAAGTCAACTGCTTATCACAAAGGGCTTGGGGAGCATATTAAGCCTTTCAACAATGTGCTTTTCAGAACCTTGTGGGATGCAAGTTTATAATGCTAGAATCTGAGAGGCTGGGATTATGGATGTGCTACACTTGAACCTTGAGGTCTGACTCCAATTCTGGTGTACATCAGCATTCATTTTCCAAACCATATTCTCATAAATAGCAAACAGGAAAATTACTTTGATTATCCCTCAGTCTTTTTCCAGTGTGTGTCTCAAACTGAAGCCTGGGCGCTGTCCGTGAGCCCTTCAGCTCAAGGCAAACACTCTACCACTTGACCCACAGTGACACATGGGGTTTTTTGATGGTTCATTGGAGGTAAGAGTATAACAGGCTTTCCTTCCTTAGGCTGTCTTCAAACTGTGATCTTAAGATCTCAGCCTCCTGAGAAAGTAGTTTTCTTGAGCCACTGGAATCTGGTGTATTGTTTTGGCCAGACCTGGGGCTTCAAATTAGGGCCTGGGTACTGTCTTTGAGCTTCTTTATCTAAATGCTAGCACTCTACCACTTGAACCACACCACAGCTTCTGGCTTTTTCTGAGTACGTGGCACTGAGGATTCAAACCCTGGCATTCAAGCATGCTGAGTAAGCTCTCTACCACTAACCTACAGTTCCAGCCCCAACCTTATGATTTTATCCCTCAACTTGCCTATCCACAAGAAAAGGCTTTTGAGTATAAATCATCTAAACAAATCCCTATAGGAAGTTGTCCAAGATAAATAAGACAAAGCTCATACTAGGGACATAGTCTAACCATGTGATGACTTGACAAATGCCTCGATTTAATTATATATCATGTTTCAACACTTAATAAAGTATTAATGAAAAATGAGCATGAATCAATGTACTAAATTATTGTGTATAATTTTATAATATATGTACACAACATAATAAATATTATGTGTATAATAATACTAAATAAATAAACAATTAAATGAATAAAAAATTAAATACAAAAATAATCATAATATGAAATAAACATACATATGTACCTATATATCTTATATTACACATGTATACAAATATTTTTTTCAATTGCAGGGCCTTAATTCAGGCCCTGGGAACAATAGCTTGAAAATCTTTCCCTCAAGGACAAGGAGCTTAGCCTTCACCCAAGGTGCAAAAGAGTTACTTACACAGTGAGCTCAAATCCCAGCAATGGCAGAAATATTGGACCCAGTTCCAAGACAGTGACTTAATTTTTGTAACAGAAACAGTTACGTTTATTCAGTTCCATACTGAACACTGAAAAAAATCAGTGTAGAATTTTGTACAGCTATTCAGACATTCATCCCTTACCCCCAAAGTGCTTCTTGAGCACTACATAATTTTTTGTATGTTTTTCATTTAAAAATGTTGTACAGGGGTGTCACAGTTACATGAGCAAAGTAATGAGTACATTTCCTATTGAGCATTGTTGCCTCCTCGTTTGTTTTTCCCCTACCATCCCTTCCCTCCCATCTTCACAACTAACTTCCCTGCTGAGGTTAGTGACTTAATTATTTATTTTTGGCTTGGCATGGGGTTTGAACTCAAGTAACGGCAACTCTGAGCCTTCCGTCATATTGCTACGGATTCATCAAGACTGTGAGTTCAAATCCCAGGCTAGGAAAGAAAACTGGAAGAAATTCCAAACCAAGGAGCTTTATTATTTCAATTTAGTTAGTTAGTTGGTTAATTAATGAATTAATTAGTTAATTAATTTTGCCAACCAAGGGGCTTGAACTCAGGTCATGACAACTCTGACTCAGCTTCACTCTCCCTAGGATGGGGTGCAGCCTCGAGACCCAAAGCTGATCCTGGGACCCTAGGCACAGAGGGTTTGCAGGAAGAAAAACAAAGCACAACAGCACGAAAAGTGGGGAGCTGTAGAGGGCTCAGGGTTTTACAAGTTTTTCTTTGCATGGTGACCATCCTGGGTCTGAATGACATGGTTTCAAAGTGGACCTGGCCTGCCGTTGCTGACGGCTGGCAGGCTATCAGGGAAGCCATAAGCCAACATGTCAACATATGCTCTGGGTTCAAATCCTAATCCTTACACACTAATGGCCTGAGATCACAAGAGATTCATGCCTATGCATAAGAATACAGATTGAAAGAGTAGTTCATGCATTTGTCTAGCCTAAAATTGGATGCAATAATCCTAGGATGTTGATTGACATTAATTAATAGTTTATTAAGCATGAAAAGAATAATATTTTTTCAATGAAGATATAATAAATACCTAAAAGTTGGTAGGAACGTAGTAGATGTCATTCAGTCATAGATAAACAGCTCTGGAACTCTTTAACAATATATATTTATTTGTATACCACCTTCTGCCTATCCATGTATTGCTGTTTTGGCCAAACTTGGGGCTTGATCTCAGTGCATGGTAACCACCTGATAGCTTAATAGGCTAGAGGCTTCTGTGCTCACACTCATCCAATCATGAATTGGGCCTGCTAGGCCCTGAGTTCAGATCCCAGCACTGCCAAAAATTTAATCTTTGAGTAAGAAGCCGAGTGTGATATATGTTTTCCTTTTCTGGGAGAGTCCAGGGTGTCAGGCATGATGGAGAAAACATCTACAAATCTAGATGGTATGTGATATGATGTAAACAATGTAATAAATGGTATAGGTGTCATGAAAGTCAATGAAATAAATCGTAAATAAATGAATAAAAAAGAAATAAAATGAATGACCACACTAAACGTAATGTGGACTGAACATCTGTATAGAAGTATAAATCCTACCACACCAAACACGGTATCTACTGACCATCTGTATGGAAGTATAAATCCTATCTTTAAAATGTATATACGGAGTATGTTTTCCATGACTGAGGCTTGAATTCAGCCCACCCCCATGAGAAAGCAATGGCAGAAAATCCTGAGATACAGGAAAAGTCATGGAATGCGATTGATATCATCGAATAAGTAGTTAATGCATGATATGACTAGGAAATGATAGGCAAGACTCATGGGGTATCACTTATTTGTAAAGCAGTGTTGATTAAGCATGACAATACATCACAGTCATGAAATGAAGGCATCTGGAAAGATCCAAA
The DNA here is from genome assembly GCF_024711535.1 of Dipodomys merriami. Taxonomy (NCBI): domain Eukaryota; kingdom Metazoa; phylum Chordata; class Mammalia; order Rodentia; family Heteromyidae; genus Dipodomys; species Dipodomys merriami. Next base: position 323,318 of record NW_027205137.1, on the reverse strand, counting down.
AATCAGTAGACACATGGTAGATTGGATTCCATCACAGGTTATCATCTCTCCTACTCTATACAATTGTGTACTTATTTGCATACTACCTTCAACTTATGAATGGATGACTGCTGTGTGCCCTTCCCCCACACCCTCTCCTGGGGGTCCATCTCAGGTCCTGGGAACGGCCTTACTCCTTAGTGGCTCACAGACTGCTGTGCTCACATGGACCCATTCGTCAATTGGGTCTGCTGGTCCCCGAGTTGAGATCCCAGCAGTGCCAAAAGATTCATCCTGATGTCAGAAGCAAATTGTTGCACCTGTGTTCCTTTCCTGTGCAAGTCCTGGGTCTCAGCTAGGATGGAGAATGCAGGGGCCACCCTGTGGCCACGGAAATAGGTTGTTATCATGTGAGCCCAGTTATACCTGTCATCATATACTGAAGAAAATACACAATACATCCATGAATAGCATACAGAATAGAATAACTACACTAAATGCTAAATGCACAATGCAGTCCACACATAGCTTTGAATATATATCCCATGTTTAAATGATGCATTCAGGACAATTGTGCCGCCCCCTGGTGCTCGATCTCTGTTCCTGAGAACCAACCAGCTCCTTAGTGGCTCACAGTCTGTTGTGATCACATGGACCCATTGGGCAGTTGGGCCTCCTAGGCCCAAAGTTCAAATCCCAGCACTGCCAAAATTCACCCTGATGTGAGAAGCCAGTCATTGCACCAGTTTTCCTGTGCTGTGAAAGTCCTGGGTCTCAGCTAGGATGGAGAATGTATACGAAACTCTATACTCATGGGAATAGTTTGTCATCCAGGTCACCACAGTTATATCTGTTATCCTATAGTCAAGAAAATACACAACACATCAATGAATAAGACACAAAATAAAAGAATGACTACACCGAATGCAAGATGCTGCCCATCCATGTATGGAAATATAGATCCTCTGTTTAAATGATGAATTTATGACTATATTGGCCCCAACCAGAGCTTCATCTCAGGTCCTAGGAATGGCCTCCCTCCTTAGTGCCTCACAGGCTGGTGTGTTCACCATGACCCATTCACCAATTGAGCCTGCTAAGCCTTGAGTTCAAATCCCAACACTGCCAAATGATTTACCTTGATATGAGAAGCCAATCGATCCACCTGTTTTCCTGTCCAATGAAAGTACTGGGTCTCAACGAGGATGGAGAATTCTATATAGACAACTCTATAACCATTCGAATGGGTTGTTATCCATGTCAGCATAGTTATATCTATCACCATACTCAATAAAATACACAATACATCCATGAATAAGAAACAAAATAAAAAGAATAACTACACTGAATGCAAGATGCATACCACACTTGTAGGTAAAGAGAGATCCTATGTTTTAAAAAGGCAGGCTTGTTATTTTGTCCCGTGCTGGGGCTTCAAATCAGGCCCTGGACCAGGCCTGACATTGTAGTCTTCAAGGATGGTGAGATTTTCCTTCCCCTAAAGTGCAACAGAGCTACCCAGACCTCAGTTCAAATCCAAACACTGACAAAAGATTCATTCTGTTGTCAGAAGCCAGTCGTTGAACATGTTTTCCTCTCCTGTGAAAGTCCTGAGCTTCCACTAGGATGTAGAATGTATAGGCAACCCTATAAATATGGGAACAGGTTGTCATCCATGTCCGCATAGTTATACCTGTCACCATACTCAGTAACATGCACAATAATTCCATGAATTCGACACAAATTAAGAAGTGCACTGAATGCAAGATGCTGTCCACACATGTATGTAAATATAGACGCTATGTTTAAATTATGAATTCATGACTATCTGGACCTCCCTGGGACTTGATGTCAGGTCCTGGGAAGGGCCTATCTGCTTTGTTGCTCACAAGCTGGTGTCCTCACCTTGACACTTTCCCCAATTGGGCCTGATAGGCTCTGAGTTCAAATCCCAACACTGCCAAAAGATGAATCCTGATGTGAGAAGCCCATCGATTCACCTATTTTCCTGTCCTGTGAGAGTCCTGAGTCACAGCTTGGATGGAGAATGCATAGGAAACCCTATAGCCAGGGCAATAGGTTGTCTTCCATGTAAGCACTGTTATATTTGTTACCTTACTCAGTAAAATACACAATACTTACATAAGAAAGAAAATGAGGAGAAAAAGTACTCCAAAGGCAAGATGCTGTCCAAACATATATGTAAATATTGATCCTATGTTTTAATTATTAATTTATGACTATCGTGACCCACACTGGGGATCAATGTCAGATCCTGGGAATGGCCTAACTCCTTTGTTGCTCACAGGCTGGTGTGGTCACTTTGAACAATTCACCAATTGGTCCTGCTAGGCCCTGAGTTCAGATCCCAGCACTACCAACAATTGGATCATGCAGTAAGAAACCCAGTGTGAAACTTTTTTCCTTTTCTCTGAGAGTCCTGATTGTAAGGCATGATGGAGAACACGTCTACAAATTTAGATTCCATGTGATAGGATGTCATCAATATAATAAAGGGAATGGGTGTCATCATAGTAAAATCAGTGGTAAATAAATGAATAAAACAAAAAGTACAAGGAACAACCACACCAAACGTGTATGGACTGAACATCCATAGGTAAGTACAAACCCTGCATTTTCAATGTATATAAATAGTATGTTTTCCAAGGCTGGGACTTGAATTTTGGCTTAGAGTACAGGCCTGATTTTCTTATCTTCAAGTACGGTGAGCTTGCCCTTCTAACACAGTGCTGCAGATTTACCCAGAACTTGAGTTCAAATCCAAAGCCTGGCAGAATAAATGGGGTGAATTGCAAGCCAGGGAGCTAATTTCTTTTAATTATTTTTTGCTCAGTAGGGGGTTTGAACTCAGGTTGTGGTAACTCTGCCTCAGCTTCGACACCCTATGCTGGGGTGCAGCCACTGAACATACAGTAGATCCTGAGATCCTAGACCCCCAAGCCTTGTGTGGCAAAAATGTACTGAAAAAATGCAGCGAGATGGCCTTTTTATGTTTTCTTCCTTTGCACGGTGACCCTCCTGAGTCTGAATGACACTGTTGCAAAGGGTACTTCACCTTGCATTGCTGAAGGTTGTCAGACTATTGAGGAAGTCATAGGTCCACGTGGCAATGTAGGCCTTGATTTCAATCCTAGTCCTGACACCAATCAATGGCAGGAGATACTAAGAGACTCGTTCCCATCCATGGGAATAACAAGGTAATATTATCAATGTCACTGTTGAATGAGTTGATGGTGAATGATGCTCCTATAAAATTAGACAGCATCATTTCAGAAGACTGATTTCATTTAATATTTATGAAGCATTAAAATAATACTATTACTTACAGAATGTAATAATTTCAGGATATTGATTGATTTACTTAATAGTTTGTTAAGAATGAAAACAATAACATTAATTATATGGAGGCATTATAAATACCCAAGAATTGGTAGGAATGTAGTCTATATAACCAAATAATGTATAGACATCTATGGCACTCTATAAAGATATATATTTATTAGTGTACTACCATATGGATGTCAATCTGTTCTTATTTTGTCAACCGCTGGGACTCGATCTCAGGTACTCAGAACTGTCTGTCAGCTCAATTTGCCACAGGATGCCAGGCTGACACTCACCCATTCATGAATTGGACCTTGTAGGCTGTGAGTTCATATTCCAGCACTCCCCAAAAATGAATCATGTAGTAAGAAGTTGATGCTGACACGTTTTCCTTTCCTGTGAAAGTCCTGGGTGTCAGGAAGGATGTGCAATACATATGCAAACCTATATCCTATGTAATCAATGTAATCACTGTTCTATGAGTCATAATAGTCAATAAAATGAGAAGTCAATACATGAATAAAACAAAAAATAAAATAAATAACTACACTGAATGCAATATAGAATCAACATATGTATATAAATATAAATCATATATTTAAAATGTACAAAAATAGGATGTTTTCTAGTGGTGGGCATCGATTTCAGGACTAAGGAAGAGACTTTGAATTTCTTGAATTCAAGGAGGCAAGTTTCTGTAGAGAGCTGCGAGAGGCCGCACCTGGAAGATGGCGCCGGTTTTCGCCCTCTGCCTTCCCGATGGCGAGTGCTCTCTGTGGTTAACAACTCCTTATATGGCTAAGGCAAAGAATCTGGCTTGCTTCCGTGCACCTGAACCTATTGGTGGTTCTCACGTGGCGTATCAGGGTTGGCTACCCAGCGGGTACTTAAGGCTGTGGGGAATTCTCCCCAGGGTTGGGGACAGAAGATTGCTCAAAGGTCCTGAATAAACTGCAGAGAGAAGAGTTCGGTGTCGTGTCTTCCTTGGTGGTCGAGGCAGTAGCAACACGTGGTGGTCCGTACGGGGACTCAGCCATAACCCCAACGAGGACTCAGAACTCTCTGCCGTCAGGGTGGTGCACCGGTAAGTTCCCAGGTAAGCAACAAGAGCAGGGGGGAGGGGGGGGATTTTTTGCTCTTCTCTGTAGATAGAGAGTGAGATCCCGGGGCTAGTCAATAGAGTAGCCAAAAGTAAAAGTAAAAGTTTGTTTACCAGCTTTAAATGTTTAAAACATGGCTGCTTCTTCTTCGCACCCAATTTTTTTGGCTCTCAATGAGCTACTGCACTCAAAAAAGTTAAAAATAAAAAAGAGTACTTTAGAGAGATTTTTGGATGAATGTGACATCGTTGCCCCATGGTTCGCTGTCTCCGGAAGCCTCACGGTGGCCTCTTGGGAGAAACTAGGGAGGGACCTAGATTTTGCCTCTGAACAAGGAACACTTAAGAGCGGAGTGAGACCAATATGGAAACTGATAAGAGGCTGTCTTGAGGACCAGCGTTGCAGTGAGGCGGTAGAGAATGGTCAGACCGCCCTAGAAATGCTTCAGGAAGAAAGATCGGAAAGGGCAGACAGCGAAAAGGAGGAGAGCGGGGGGGGGGGGGTTATATCCCGATCTTGCTGAACTAGAGACCTCTGAGTCTACAGATTTAGAGGAACTACAATCACTCATACAACAAATAGAAAAAACAAAGATAAGAAAGAGGAGGGCACGCCTTTCATGTGCTGTGCCGCAACCTCGGCCCCTCTGCTTTATGTGGAGGACCGCGGAAGTGGCAGCCCCAGCTGTTCTTTCAGCCCAGGCATGTGGAAAGCGGTCAGAACCGAGTTACATCTAGCCTGTCCAATATTTCAGGATCCACAGGGACAGTGGTATCATGAACCCTTAGATTTTAAGGTTATAAAATCTTTAGCTGAGTCTGTGCGGACATACAGAATCATGGCCTCCTTTACTGTGGCCCAGGTGAAGGCCCTAAACAGACACTGCATGACACCCGGTGATTGGAGTGGGCTCGCACGAGCTTGTTTGAGCCCAGGTCAGTATTTAGATTGGAAGGTCTTTTTGATTGAATTTGCTAGTGAAGAGGCTGCGGCCAATCAGGCTGCGGGAAACCCAGCTTGGGACAGAGATATGCTGCTTGGACAGGGGAGATTTGCCAATCAGCAGATAGGCTACCCGGTTCAAGTTTATGAAGAAATCAATAAAATTGGCATAAAGGCATGGAAGGCCTTACCAAATAAAGGCGAGATGAGTGGCAATCTCACCATAATCCTGCAGGGCTCTATGGAGCCGTTTTCGGACTTTGTTGCCCATATGGTCGAGGCCTCTGGCAGAATTTTTGGTGACCCAGACGCAGCCATGCCATTAATTAAACAGCTTGTTTATGAGCAATGCACTAAGGAATGCAGAGCTGCCATAACCCTATATAAGAATAAGGGACTAGAAGCATGGATGAAAGTTTGCAGAGAGCTGGGCGGACCACTAACTAATGCTGGATTAGCTGCTGCTGTGGTGCAATTAACCCAGAAGGGGCTGAGAAGGTGGCTCAGTGGTAGAGCGCTTGCCTTGCCTGCCTGAGGCCCTGGGTTTGATTCCTCAGCACCACATAAGCAAAAAGAAAAAGCCAGAAGTGACGCTGTGGCTCAAGTGGTAGAGCGCTAGCCTTGAGCTGAAGAGCTGAGGGACAGTGCCAGGCCCAGTGTTCAGGCCCAGGAAAAAACCTATTCAAAAAACGCTGCAAATTTGTCTAAACAGTTGTCTAGTTATCTTTTAGGTAATTGAACTGGGGAGTTCGACAGCCTGATGGAACAGCTCAGGGTTGCCATCGTCACGGTGAACTCGACACGAGTGGATGCCGGATTGGCGGAGGGGTTATCTTCATGGATCTCCGCTGCTATGAATCATCTTAAGGAGTGGGCGGCTTTGGGAGCCCTGACAGGCCTCCTGGTGTTAGTCTCCTTGGTATGTCTGTGGTGCATTTGCCAAATTAGAGGTTCTCAGTGTCGCAGTGCAGCCATGATTATCCAAGCCTTTACAACCATTGGAGCAGGTCAGTCCCCCCAAGCGTGGCTTGCCACCCTAAAACAATGAACACAGATTGCAATGCCAAAGTATTGCAGTCGAGAGGCATGAGTTTTGCCCTCGAGGAGAGCATGTTTGATTGCACATGGGTTCGAGTCGCCTTTTCCCGTCCTTGTGAAAAACGAATCAATGGACAGGCTGAATCATCCCTAGAGAAGGTGCCCTCTGGGAGAAGGCTTGTATGCAGTCCTTGCATTGCACAACAGGGATCAGACCTCTGTTCTCATCTGTGTTCTTTAAACAAAAAAGGGGGAACTGTAGAGAGCTGCGAGAGGCCGCACCTGGAAGATGGTGCTGGCTTCCGCCCTCCACCTTCCCGATGGCGAGTGCTCTCTGTGGTAAACAACTCCTTATATGGCTAAGGCAAAGAATCTGGCTTGCTTCCGTGCACCTGAACCTATTGGTGGTTCCCACGTGGTGTATCAGGGTTGGCTACCCAGCGGGTACTTAAGGCTGTGGGGAATTCTCCCCGGGGTTGGGTCAGAAGATTGCTCAAAGGTCCTGAATAAACTGCAGAGAGGAGTTCGGTGTCACGTCTTCCTTGGTGGTCGAGGCGGTAGCGACAAGTTTCCCCTTTCTACACAGTGCAACAGCAGGGATACCTAGGCCACCAGTTCAAATTCCAGTCCTGGCAGGAGAAAAAATAGCATCTCCATGCTATGTGATGCCCAATTCATAGGTATTTCATTTGGCCTCCATTTAATGAATGTGATTGTTTAAATGCTTCATAAAGTATTAATTAATATCGACCAGTGTCCTATAATGTAATTGCGTATAGTTTTATCCTCAAATCATTCAAGTACTGCCCATTTAATCATGATATACATCACATTCCTTTGGTAGTCATATGAATAGGAATGAGTTTCATAGGATCTCCTGCCATTTGTTGGTGGTAGGACCAGGATTCAAACTGTGGGCTCCAGCTCCTACCACTTCAACCTGAGGATAGGGAACTCACAGGTCTGTCCAAGAACATCAGCAAAACCAATGATTAGCCAGGCATCAGTGGCTCTCAGGAGTCTTCCTTAAAACTTACAAGGTTGTGAAAGGAGGATCATGGTCAAAGTCACCCTAGACAGGAAAGCCCTTGAGACTCCTGTCGAACTAGTGCCAACAAAGCCAGAAGTAAAGCCATGTGGATCCAGTGGTAGAGAGCTAGCTTTGATCAAAAGCAACTCACAGATTGTGCCCAGACCCTGAGTTCAAGGTCTGGGAACAAACAGACATAGACAACAATCTGTGCAGCCATTCGGCTAAAGCAGGTCACCCTCTTGTGCCCAACTGGCATGGACAGAGTTCCCTGGGAAATGGGCTGCGTCATTTTGACTCCTCCCATTCTGCCTGCATCACACGATTCCAGCCACACCACCATTGTTTCATGGTTCTTTCTGACCAATGGGATACAAGAATGGTGGCCACACCCACATTCCATGCCGACCAGTAGCACCATGATTCCCTCTGTTTGTTGACACCACTACCAGCAGTTGAGAAAGGTAGAGGTGGCTGAGTAAAATACTCGAGGCCTAGGAGGAAAGGGCTTCCTCAGGCCCATCATGTGCCTGCCTGAACTCTGGCCCCCTCCCCCCCTTCCCCATGGAGCAGCATTTCAAACCTGGTGCTGTGGGCTCAGACCCATGGTTTCCTCAGGCAATGGTGCAATGGTGTGCCACGAGCCAGCTTGCTGCCCTGACCTGGTCCTGGCTCCCCTGTCCTCTGCTCAGGGCCTGAGCGTGTGTCATGCCTCTGCCATTGCTGCTTGCCCCACCTGTAGCAGCTCCCAACAGCTTCTGCCAGCAACACATGTGAGTGGCTGCCACACATCCCTGCACCCTGCACCCCATATCACCTCCTCTCTGACCTGGACCCGCGCCTCCCCTGTGCCCCACAGTCTGGCCTACGCCATGCCACAAATGTGCCCCAGGGGTAGGGGTGGGTGTTGACCCGAGGATCTCACCCCCATCCCCAGAGGCTAGTGTCCCAGGAAACCAGGAGATATATGGTTGGGTGAGGAGTGGGCGCCACAGATCCCTTGGCCTGGAGTAGTGGGAGCCACACTGCCTCACATCTTCACCCCTCCTCTCCCTGGTGAAAACCTGGTGGCTTTAGTCAGAGGTAGGGAGGAGCATGTCTACACCTGCCTTCTGGGGTCTTTTTCTTTTTTTCTGGGGATTGGAGGTGTTGGATGCAGAATATAGACACCCTTCCTGTGTGAGCTCTTGTGTTCTGTGTTCGGTCAACGATTCCCCTGAAGACAGAGAAACACATAGAGAGAAACATAGAGAGACAGAGAGAGAGAGAGATAATCTTTTTCCTTGTACAGCCTGACTGTGCTCAGGTGAGTGATCAGTTGGCAAATTGCAGGTGCTGCATGGATGAGTCTTCTGTCACCAGTCTGGATGTGTGTGTGTGTGTGTGTGTGTGTGTGTGTGTGTGTGTGTGTGTGTGTGTGTGTGTAGAATTGGGTTGTAACAAGGAGGCAGAATGCTTTGGTAACTTCTACCTGCTATCTTTGAGGCAGGTATGGGCTTCACAGCTGAGGTCTGGGGGCCTGGAAAGGTGAGAGGCTTGAAGGGGACCCAGCACTGTTAAATTACAAGAACAAGGGAACTGTGTGCAATGGGGCTGGGTACTCCCTTGAGCCTGATTGGTGGCAGTGGGATATTTGGAGGACCTGGGAGTCTGGCCTGCAGGGGATGGCTTCCCAAGGGGACAGAGACCATGACCAACACTTAGTAAGGATACGAGTTCTGCTGGTATGGAGTGCAACATCATAGGTCAGACTCTGGGTCTTCTCATCATGATGTCTGATGGGCGAGGCCAACCCTATCTTAAATCTTGAGCTGTGATCTTCATATCTCAGCCTCCTGAGTATCTAGGATTATAGGCATGAGCCTCTGGCACTGGGATTCTGGTTCTTTTTGGTATTTTAGGGTTAGACCTAAAGACCTTAGGCTTGCCAGTCAGGTCTTCTACCATGCGAGTCAAGCATTTCTGTCTTGGGCATTTCTGAGATGGAGAAGTAATATATGCTCATGCTGGGCTGGATCATGGTCCTCCTATCTGTGACAGGCATGAGCCACCAGGCCCGGTCTTCTGTAGTTGGGATGGTAGACATGTAGCACCACACTCAGTCATTAGTTTAGATGGATTGTCCCAAACAAAGTCCACAGCAGCCGATTCTTGACCAGACGTGAAGCTTTGGGTTGGGCCTCAACCGTTGGACTTCAATCTCCTCATGGTACAGTTGAGGAAACAAAGGATTAATACAGAGGGATATCTGGAACAGGGACAGGCACAGAGGGAGGGGCCATCTGATCCTTTTCTTGGCAATTCTGTGACCATATGATAGGAAGATTCCCAGAAAGATCTCAGATGGTGTGTGTTATTAATGGTGAAACAGGTATAGGATTATGAAACAAAACATGGCTCTCTTTATTACCCTATCCCCATGCGTAACAGGATCCTTCATTTTGTTCACTTTTGAAGCTGGGGAAACTGAGGCACAGAGAAGCCAGGTGACCTACTAATGACTCCTAGCTGACAGGAAGCTCGGCCTGACTTCTCTGCCATGCTCCTTAGGACAATGGGCGCTATTCAGTCCACTTCTTGTGGTGGGAAGTCCACTTCTTTTCAGTCATGGGGCTTGAACTTTGGGCCTGGGGCAGCTCCCCAAGCTCCTCAGCTCAAAGCTAGTATTCTACCACTTGCGTCACAGCACCACTTCCAGGTTTCTGGTGGTTTTTGGAGATAAGAGTTTCACAGATGTTCCTGCCGGGCTGGCTATAAACCACCATCTTCATATCTCAGCCTCCATTGTACTTAGGATTATAGGCCTGAGCCACCGGCACCTGGCTTAAGTGTAATTCTGACCTACTTTCTTTCTCTTTCTCTCTCAGGAACTGATTCAATGGGTGCTGGAGGAGGTGGCCCAGCATCCCCATATGGTTGGAACCAAGGTGGCCCTCTCATTCTGGAGGTAGACTGTGGGTCAGGCTCTGTCTTGCTCACTCTGTTGTACCAGCTCCAAGAGGTAAATCCCTCTGTGCCCTGCCTACACTGTGACAGTAATCCATTGCCCAACTAGCCTTACTGGACTCAGTACTGTGTTCAATGTTCTTTTCTAGCAAAAATTTCTGGTTAAAATTATGATACATAGTTACAGAATGAAAATGTAATGCCATCTTAAGAAAGTCATTTCGGGTTCTGGGAATGTGGCTTCATGGTATGGTGATTGCCTAGCATGCATGAAACCCTGGGTTCAATTCCTCAGTACCACATAAATTGAAAAGAAAACACTGGAAGTGGTCCTGTGCCTCAAATGGTGGATGGTTAGCCTTGAGGAAAAAAAAATCTGAGGAATAATTCCCAAGTGCTGAGTTTTAGCTCGAGGACTGCCAAAACAACAACAGCAACAACAACAACAACAGTCTAAGTGAGATTTGGAAACTCTTTTGGCAAGTCATCGCACCAAAAGGGCAGAGGCTAATTAACAGTTGTGACAGAAGAGAAGGAATAACTCCAGATGGAAAGAAAAAATGATAGTAACTAAGGTATAGCAGAAACCGTTCTAGGAAACCATTTTTGGATATTTAAGAACTAGTTATCAGCTAGGCTTATTCTTCATTGCCCTTTAACATTCAAAATCTCCTAGGCTAGTTCTTAATCTCTGTGTGATAAATGTACCTCCTTCTATGCTGTTCTTTCATACCTGATCTACTTTGCTTTCTAAAAATCTGTCTTTCTATATTTCTCTGTGAACATTTTCTGATACTAAATACACCTACAAAGATGAAAGAGGATGCTAATGTAAGAGTCCCATGGCTCATGGGTCATTAATGTAACAAAATGGGAAAGGAGGACATATTTATTGCTAACTCAATCATTCTGACAAGCTTCAATGTCACATCATTTGGTTCAGATTTACATTCTTTGTCTACATAGTGACATTAAGTGCACATAAATGCAAATATGAGCCGGGTGTTGGTGGTTCATGTCTGTAATCCTAGCTACTGAGGTGGTTGAGACCAGAGGATTGTGGTTCAAAGCCAGCCTGGTCAGGAAAGTCCATGAAACACTTACCTTCAATTAACTCCAGAAACTCGGATGTGGTGCTGTAGCTAAAGAGGTAGAGTGCTCAATTTGTGCTGAAAAGCTGTAAGACAATGCCCAGGATCAATATTCAATAATCACAACCAACAAAAAATTACAAATATGGCTTTAAGTTTCCCTCAAAGGAATGATGAAGTCAATAGTAATCTTCCCAAATGATTTAGTAGTGCACCTACTTTTGCTGAGTTATTTGTTATGGCTTCTTTGCTAAACATATTCTCTTTTTTAAAAATTGTCAAATAGTAACTTTATAATAAACTTCATCTAATATTTCTTGGTTCAAAAGAGAAGTACATACAGTTGAGGTCACTTAGATTTCTTACTGTCTTAGTTCAAAGCCAACCCAGGCAAGAGAGTCTGTCAAACACTTATCTGTAATTAAACACCAAAAAAGCCAGAAGTGGAGGTTTGGCTCAAGCAGCGGAGTATTGGTTTGGGCCACTTTGGAAAGAAAGACAACTGTTCAGGGACAGGGGCCAGTCTCTAAGTTCAAGCCCCAGAACCAGCACAAACTAAATAAACAAGGAAACAAAACAAACCCTGGGTATTTCTTTGGGACTCTCCTTAAAATAGTGGTGGTCCGAAAATAGGCTGCTTTTGCTGATCATACTCACTGGATCCTGCTTTTTTGGAATCCTTATTGCTATGTAAAACTCAGGACTTGACTAAAGGAATTGATAACTGATTCCTGCAACAAGAGAATCATCTCAGGAGTGAAACATCCATCCATAAGACACTTCAAAACCTCCATATCTTTGCTTCTTTGCAATAGAACATTTTTAAAATAAAGTGACTTCCTTTTGTTCTATACTGGCCTTCAAATGACATATTGTTTCCTTATACTCTCAACCAGAAGTTCACAGACAAGTTTTATATGAGTAAAGGACACACTCACAAAAGTCAGGGACAGAGTTTCCTTCCAGCCTAGGATCCTTTTCTTATATAGTAAAAAGGAAAGCAATAGTTAACTTGAACTTTGTCATTTCACTATATTCAATTCCTCTCCTAGGATCAGTTTCCACATCCAGTAACAGTTACTTCCACTTACTTCCAGTAACAATCTATGGTGCTGCTCCAGAAATAAATGAATGTTTTCTGGCTTCATTGAAATAGCACAAGGATACTTTTGGCCATGAGGTAACATGTGTTTCAGAGACAACTTAGTAAAGAGAAATGAAATTTAAATTGCTTATAAATACATTATCCATGAGAACATTTTGTTCAAACTTCCTATGTGTTCTGTCAATTAAGGTGAATTTTAAATGGGAAGAAGGTTCTCAGATCATTTTTGTGAGTCTATGTGCTGTACATTAATTTCCCAAGTGTACATGAGTTAAGAGTAAGAGAAACAATAGCAACTATAGGAGAAAAAGAAGTTCTGTGTTTATGTACAAGTGTTCAATAAAATATAGAAGACTCAACAAATAAGAAAACATTGAAAAATAAAGCCAAATCCAATATGTAGATTTATGGGAATAATATAGAGAAAGCATTACTCCTATGTGGAACATGAAGCATGAGGCCACTGCCTTTCTAAATTATGCTTGCTAATCACGTAAATGTGCAAAAAGGAGAATGGAAGAATGATTCTGTTTCCAATGCAAGTCAGATATAGGAGAGTAGATGTAACTGGAAAAAAAGAATCCATCTTGAGAGAACAGGAATTATACCAGCAATGAACCTGGTGGCTAAGATCACATTTCTTATTCTTTCCTTTTCTTATATTCTTTTTGTTGTTGTTTTTGTTGTTTGTGGCCCTTGAAACATAGGACAGGTTGCTGTCCCTCAGCTCTTCAGCTCAAGGCTAGTGCTCTTCCACTTGAGCCACAGTGCCACTTCCAATTTTCTAGTAATTATTGGAGAAAAGAGTCTCCAGGACTTTCCTACCGGTGCTGGCTTTAAACCCCAATCCTCAGATTTCACAACAACTTGGTTTAGGATCACATTTCTAACAGTGTACACTCAGGATATGTAATGTATATGTTCATCTATCTTTATATGAATTCTTGAGTTAAAAATCTGGGCTACACGTTAGACTTTACACTCACAAAAGTGTTTGAAGTTTAAAAGTTGATACTCCTGGAAAAATAAAACCTAAGAATGTAAAGGAGTCTGGGAAGTTCAATTTGCATTTAGCTTGGACAGCATAGGCTTTGAGACACTACCTATAATTAATCAGCCAAAAGCTGGAATACCAGTCAAGAGCAACATTGCTGAATAAGAGCTTTAGGTTTTTGCATACATACATTCGAACATACACATACACACAGAGGCACTTATAGGTGCACACAAAAAGACACAAATGAAACAACTCTTAGAATATGTAGAAAAGTTAGAAAACAATAGAAAATAAGTCCTGAGTAAGATTAGAATCAAATGATAATTTTAAATATTAGAAAGCCTTCAAGTGATCTTTCCCCCAGAATTTGAGAATATTACATAGGTAGGGACAGAGATAGTAAGAGAGTTAAGTAATCATTATTATTATAAGATCCATGGTAGAATGAGTCAGGGAACCCTGCAGGTGCATCTGAAAATGTTCATATCCTGTGTCAAATGTTAAAACATCTTTGAAAATAGTACATAAACAGTCTGAGCATTCAGTCTAGTGGATAAGATCATAGGAGAAGTTCAGAATTGCTAGTCTGTTTCTAGATTAAATAAACAAACTATGGCAGGGCAAAGTGCTACAAGCTTGGAATTATAGCACTCAAACAGGAGAATAGAGAGTGGAATTACATAACGATACCTTCCCTGGACCAGGTAGAATAATTTTGTCTCAGTAAAACAAACCAAACAACAAAAATGGAATACACAGTTGGAAGTTTGGGCTAATTTTGTCATTATGATTTGAGAAGTCAAGTTTCCTATTGAATGCAACTCATATATATCCTCACTTGTGTTTTAAATGCTCTCATCATTACAGAACATTCCTAGATGAAAAATAGCTCATGATTCCCATCCAAAAATTTGCAAAAGTAAGTAAGCCTCATTCTGTTGGATTCCAAATTAATGTTGAAGTATTACAAAAGCTTAAATCTGGAGAAATAGCAAAGTTCATCTAATGTAGGACTTTGTAGATCTTGTTAAATTAGAATTTAGATTTAAAATATATTTTTTGGTTTTGTTTGTAATTTCATATTCTATAGTATACTACAAAATTATTTTTAAGTAGAGGGATTAATTGAAAAATTCACAAATGATTCTGGCATTCTATTTGTCTAGATATTCTTTCAAGAGAGTTATAATTAGAACATAGTTAATAGATAATTCCCACAGTTCATGTACACTATGTTAATGTGAATAATCTAGACAGAGTTGCCAAAAAATGGATGACATTAATTTATACATTTAGAAAAACCAATTTTTTAAGGATTTGGTTTAATATGGTATGAAGAGAGTAATTGTGTGACATCTTCTTTCTTCTACCTATATGTAACACAGGAAGTCATTTCCTTATTTACGTGCCTCTGTATACATGGAGAAAAATGCTAGGTTTGGGGTTTGTTTTCAATTTTGTTTTTGTTTTATTGGTTCATCCTAGAGCTTGAACTCTTGGCCTGGACAGTGTCTCTGAGCCTGTTGATGCTCAAGTCTCGTGCCCTACCACTTCAACCTCAGTGCCACTTGAGTCTGGCTTTTGTGGAGAATTTTTTTGGAGATAAGATTCTAAGAAATTTTCCTGCCTGGGTGGGCTTTGAAACATATTTTTTTTATCTTAGCATCCTGAATATCTATGATAGTTAAAAAAGTATAAATATAAAAAATATTTGCAAGTGTTCTGATCTCAAGAATACTAGCGGAGGAAAAATGATGCAGCTCAATGTATTGTAGTGTTCTTTTCAGAATAAGGAGGGCGTCACATTAGCAGAGGTGTAGTATTTTTTTCAAAATAGAGATAAGGTATTCATGATGTGAATTAAGGAATTTTAAGGTGCCCCTTAAAAGTTGGAAACTGTTGGGCTAGGATGACTTTATGGCATAAATCTTGGGATTGATGGTCATAGAAATAATAGCTTAATCTGATAAACAATAGCTTACTCTTGAAGAATTAATTATTACATATGCTTCATAGTTTTATCCTCTACCAGAATGTGGCTATTTTTCTGTTGACTTCTCAGTCTGTAACACCCCATTGGAAACTACAGCTATTGCAGAATTATATAACATGCAAACAGGTACTGTTTGGAATCTCTCAGAAATGTTAAGAATTTAAAAATGAGTAGTTATTAGTCATAGGAATTTTGAAGAACACATATATTCTGTCCTCTTAACAACTTACTTACTTTTAAAAGTTATGGGTTTCCATAGCATTAAACAGTTTTCTGTTTTAGAATGAGAAAGTACTAAATTTATTCTTTTTTGAAAATTTTGGCAAGTATATTGTGAAAATATTGTCTAGTTGGATAACATTCAAGTTGATCACCCTCTGATAAATAAGGGGTAATTAATTCAAATTAGATGCCAAATAGTATTGATTTTTAAAATATTACTACATAAAGAATATTATTTCCTGTGCCAATACAGTGAAATTATATTTTATGCAGCTTATTTTTCAATTTTATTATCAAAGTGATGTACAGTGGGGTTACAGTAATTGTAAGGTATTAAATCATAACTTTTCAAATTTGTTAACCTTCTCTCATTTTCTCATAGTTTTCCTTCATCCCTTCATCCCTCACAAGTTGTAATGTACATTTCCAATATATTGTCTTGTGAGTATTGCTATTGCATTGGTTTGCCTTTTGTCCTTTGTCTCACCATTATGCTTTTCCTCTTCCCTTCGCTAATTAAGGTAAATGTTTATACAATACAAAATGATATACCGGAAGGATAAACCATAGGGGGAAAACCCAAAGAAAACAGAAATCACATAGTTCATCAAAAACAACAACCACAAATGAAAAAATCTGGTTCCATATCTTGGAATTAATTTTGCTTAGCATCAGCTAATATGGTTATATATATGCATAACAAAGCCACTGGAATATAATAGCTGCATGGATAATATATCATGAAAATAACATGTTAACTTTTTGATGGTAATGGTGGAATTAGGATTGGTGAATTCACGGTTCTGATAAAGGATTTTCAAGAGTTTTAAAGTTATGACAGGTAAATTTTAATTGTTCAAAATTTTAACAACTTAGCCTATTACAAAAATTTAAATTGCCTGGAAGAATAGTTTTCATGCAAAGAAATCCAATGAGACTTAGTAGAGAGGGAACAATGTGGATGAAGATGGCTCTTTTTCACACTAAACAAACAAACCTGTAAATCCTGTAGGGTCCCTTGGAATTATCCTTACCCAGGAAATATATTTTCACTGTTTGACACAAGGTTGTATTGGAATTTAAATTCAAAGTTCTTAAAAAATAAGGCATCAAAATTTGTGAATTTACCTTTAATTACCAAAGAGCAATTCTCTGAAAAAGATAATTTGAGTCAAACAATTTAGGGAGAAAGTGCCCTTCACAATGAAAGAAGGTGTTGGGATTACACATTTTTGTTTATAACACTTTCCACAATGTCTTTGGATGTGAAGCAGTGAAACACAGAAAAAAATCTGATTGGATACTTCAAACCAATGATTTCACATTTCTAAATGGCTCACAAAAGTAATATCCTTATTAATATGAGATAGTGAATACTTCTGTTATTACATATGCCAAAAAGTTCAGAAAAGAATTGAGCAAATGGAAAAGTTAATAAAAAAAGTTTTGTTAGAAGACTTAGCTAAGCATATTGTATTCAGCAGTGAAGGGAGGCCAAAACTTTTTGATATAAATTGTGTTAGTATTTTTACTCCCTAAAGTGAGTTTACAGAGCCTATTTGGCTCACTACAATGCAGAACTGATTGAATGAAGACATGAAAATAAATTCCACGTCCAAATGAGGCAATTTAAAGAGTTTTAAAAGAGAAATAATGAAGATTTAACAGTGGTGGAGCCCATATAGTCCTTCAGCTTCACTAGACATGAAGCCAAGAAGCTGTGATTAATTGGAACTCCGGCAAGAGCTAAAAGGAGGACATAGAAATAGGACATAAAAGCATTGTCCTTTTGTAACAGACACTGTCTTCCAAGGTATGGGTCATTTAACTCTATTGTCCTCCAGACATCTTGGTGAACAAATTCAAGACCAAGAGAAAAATAATCTATTGAAATAATTTTGCCTAGAATAACTTCACTGTTCCTGATATGGTATCTAAGGAGAATCTTAAGAGAGAAGATAAAAGTGCAGTGTTTTTTGTTTCCTATAAGCATCTTGTTAGGAAAATATATTTTTGAGCTTAGACAATTCTGATTGAACCAACAAGTGATGGAGTACTTATTTTTGTGGGCACTTTAGACACAAGAAGTCTTTTAAGGTAAAAGAAAAAAAATAGCTGAATATTTGTGATCACAGCTTCTAGGGCTGTATTCTGGAGACAAAGTTTTACATTAGATTTCTCCTCATTAACATAAATGTTGTTTCATGGCAACCAAATGCAAGAGGGATATTTAATGGACTCATTAAATATCAATGGCCAATTAAACAGCATGAAAGAAGAAAATGGCAAATAATATTTAATGAATTACTTTGCCAGAAGAAAGAAGGAAAAATATAATTCAAAATCAATTGACTTAAAAGTATGAAGAAAGAGTAGTGAAGAGATATTAGAGAAAATATAGAGTATTGTTTTCTCTCCAGCGGAGTAATGGGTTCATGATCTTGTTTCTTCCACACTAACCTCACAAGCTACCAAATGTGTCTCAGAACTGGATTATCCAGTTCAGACAGAAAACTCGTAGAAGAAAGATACTATTTGCAGCAGATGTAGGTGATTTATAACCTTAGACAATCTATTTAATTCTGTTGAAAATTCTCCCCTATCCCAAACTTCTCTCTTTGAACAGTTTTGTTTGCTTTTCCCAAGACTGCCCTTCATTAATTGATTAAAATTTTGAGAGGTCATATTCATACTCTCTGGAGATTGCTGTTTGGTTGTGATTTTTCTGTTTTTTGTTTCTTGTGTTTTTTAACTGAATTTTAAAAGGTTGTGCAATTGTTTTACAATTAAATATATCCATCTAATTGTCCAACGCTCCTAGATCTGAGTCACTCCTTCCATCATTCTCAACCAACCCATTCTCCAAGATTTATTTCCAATTTTCCACTTCCTTTATCATGTGTGTACATTGAATATTCTAGCTGTACTTGCCCCTTGTTCATTTTTCATTCATTCTATGTCTTTACTATAATTCTTCTCTGGTTTCAACTTCCTGATAGTCATTGTGTTAAACTGTCTATTAATACTTTGAATGGTTTATATGCATTCCATGGACTTTCAATCCTGCATATTCTTGAACTGATGTCAGCTTATATTTCCATAATTGATTCATCTGCAGCAACAATTTGCTGGAGACTGGGGAGGTGAAGCACCTAAACAAGACTTTATTCTCATCCATTTGGAAGATTAATCTTTAGACAAAAAGAAAGTTAAAAAAATGGCTTAGAATGTATTCCTAACTACGAATTTTTATAAATGGCTTTGTACAATGGTGTGATTCTTTTATTTTACATGGAATAATATTTTCTACTGCCTATAAGTTTTGGAAAAAGAAGAAAATTAAAATTTATTCCAAAAGAGGAATATGATAAAAATAGAAGACAGATATTATGTTTGTCATATCTCTGATGAATACCCATATTCAAGACTTAAAGTCATATTTCTTACTATATTAGACAGAAGGAAAACATAAAATAACATATGATAAGGCAACTATTTGTGACTTTTTAAAGTGTACCTTATTAAATGATGAAATTTATTAGCTCACGTTTGGGTTTGAAATTTAGGAGGCTAACCTATTTAACACATTTCTGGAAGGCCCTTACTGAAAAACACAAATTGTGGGTGGTACTATTTCTACACTTTAATGAATGGTTGAACGTGTTTGGCATTAGTGCTGTGTAAATAATTCAACTCTATTGTAACTTGCTCCCTACACTTAAAAAACTTGTAATGTCACTAAGTATCATCAACTTGTAAAATGTCATTTTGACGAATGTGATTTTAAAAAGTTTATTTGAAAAGGAATACACTTTCAGAAGATTAAATGTAGATTATCATTGGTTTGAGAGTGACATTTTTATACCACAGAACCATGTTGTACTGAAGTCCCAGTGTTTTGAAGCACCCCTTAGTGCTTCAAATATTTTTCTGAATTACATTTGACTTCTAAGTCAAGTTTTCCGGGCTTTGGTAGACCAATTATGGATCTATCCTTCAAGGAACTATTTTTTGGCCCACTTATGTTGGAATAAAATCTTTCATTAATCATAGGGGAGGGGTATTAAAAATAATCTTTTGACACTTTGTGAACTTGTTCACTCATATGGGCTGGTCATCTATAAGTTGCATGTTTTAATTACTGTACTTTCTCTCAAATTTTATTTCATTCTTCATTTTAAGTTGCCTTGCATTCCACAATTGCTTACTGCTAATTCCTGCATCTCAAGGAATTGGGGCCCTGAAATATAGGAAATGAGAAATTGAGATTGGTCTTCAATTACTATGTGCTGACATGTTGCATGGGCCTTGGTGAGAAGTCTTGCCCCTGTTATTTGATGATGCAGATAACTGGGACCTGGGATCCTAGGATCCATGGGGACTGCAGAAGAATAATGTTTTTTTAGACATCTTAGCAAAATTTGGGTATAATCAATAGGAATGCTTCCAAAATATGGAGAAAAACAGTTTGGGACAAGAGAGTTAAAACAATAAACAGAGCAGCAGAGTAAAATGCATTATAGATTAGAGGGAAACATTTTTTTTTTTACCATGTGGATTCAGAAGACCAAGAAAAGTTAAAATGTATCACAAGTTTATACTAAAGACATTGCATTGATACTTTTTATATTCTAATATATATTTTAAACCTAATTATTTATATTCCAATTCTATTTACTAGAATAAATAAATATCAATTTATTTGCCAAAATATCAACTAATTCTAGTAAGTTTTACTGTGTGAAATATAAAATCAGCACATATAAATATAAAATACATAATTATATATAATATAATTAAAAGGCACAGGTTTGCATTGTTCTGTTGTAGTTACTGTATCAAAGGCAACTCTGTTTTAAAGTATTATTCCATTATTTCTACCTTAGTGTTTGATAAAGTTAGACCTAAAGCTTTATCGTTTGTAGATTTACAGCATGGAGGCAAGAGGAAACACTGTGATTAAAACAGTATCAATTTAATGCCTAATAACAAGGAGAAACATATGGACTTCTCTTGCAACTATGAAAATATTTGGTGATAAAAAGGCAGTAGTGTAAGTTCCTGCCTGGTTGGATGGTAGACAGGCCAGGACATTAAGTAATCATGCATATGAACAATTTTTTCACCTTCTTGGCTTTAGCTACTTTTGAAATGGAAGGTATATTAAACAATTATATTTTGATAAAATACCTTCTAGTCTGAACAGTTCTGTTTGAACTGTTCATCTCTCTATGATCCCTTGTAACCAAGATTAGTTTTGTTCTAGTAAGACAATCTATGCTGTCAGGGTATGATTTTCTGGTTGGTCTGTTCCCACATGGAAGAAGGGTAAAGGCTCAGGTAGACATTTGTGCCAGTAACACCTCATTTGGGAAAATATCAGCTGAAGAAATTTAGAAGTAGCTCTTAAGCAACGCTTACTTTGAATCCATTAGGTCCACATAGCTAACACAGTTGGATAAATAAGTACTTGAAAAAGCCATCACCTTTGGACCTATCTATAAATAATTGAGAGTATGATCAAATTCCAAATAAAAAGACTTAAGATAGTCATTGACAAAAAATTTGCAAATGTGAGCAATCGATTGATCAATATAATTATTTCTACTATTCACAGAATTTTAGGGAAATAAGATCGATAGCATTGTTAGGAACATTACTGTTTCCTTGTTACAAGTAGACACCCAAGCCTATATAGGCTTGTATAAAGATTGCATCATTAACTACTTAAATTTAGAGGATACTACATGCTTCAGCAGCATGAATACTCAAATTACAATGCAGAGATTAACATGGCACTTGCACAAGGATAATATGAAAATTTGAGAAGTATTCCATATGTTTCATTCTTCAGATGCAAGAAATGAAAAACAGTTATTAAAAAGTTGATTATAAAATTACAACTGTAACAATACACGTAATTCATATAATTAAATTTAGGTTGACATCAGTGTATTAAATATTCACCTCAGAAAGGCGTTTACAAAGCATAAACTTTACAAAACTTTTCAAATTAGACAACATTGTCATTTTATCCCAAAGAAAAATAATATTAAGACCTAGAAAAAAAAGAATCAAACTGTTTCTATATGGAATGCAATCAGAAAGGACACATTAATGAACCTAAATATTATAAAATAATGTAGAATTCAAAGTATATCTAGGAGAAAATAAAATAAATTATGAACATTATGCAAACATAGAATATAGAATATTTTAAAATATACTTTTTCAGACAAGCACCAGAAATATTTTAGTTTCTGTACTACTCATTTCAACAGGTAAGTTAAAATTGTTTCTGATTAAAAAATCACAAACTCTGGAGAAATCATTATACATGTATACAAAAACTATTAAATACATTTTGACATCCAATGCAGGCAATTCACTTGGAAGAATTCCGCAGAATCCATGAATTTTTACAGTAAAATATTGGTGTTGCCGGCACATGTGGCTTATGCCTATAATGCTAGCTACACAAGAGGCTGAGATCTGAGGATCATGGTTCCTAGGCAGCCTGGGAAGGAAAGTCTGTGGTACTTTTATCTCCAATAAACCACTAGAAAACTGGAAGTGGAGCTGAGGCTCAAGTAGTAGAGCGCTCACCTTGAGCTGAAGAGCACAGAGATAGCTCCCAGGCCCAGAGTTCAAGCCCCATGACAGACCAAAATAAAATATATTGCTCTTATTTAGATTGTGAAAATATTTTGTAGGGACACAAAAGATCGACTTGCATTTTTGAAATTTAAGAAACTTAACCCGACCATTAGGACATAGGTGAACAATTTGTACAGCCTTCCACAACTTCATAGAGGTAGTGATACATACTTATCCTTTTGGCAATATCAAATGCAATTTTTTCTATGTTGTTCTCCAGGCCTGGTTTTATATAATGGTTCAACAGAAGGAGATTCAGGGTATCTTTGCTAGCTCAATTCTCACCAGCAATATGTAAGGGGGACAAGAGGCCTTTAGTTGGGCATTGGTATCTGCATCATGATGAAGTAATAAAGAAGTCATTCTGGTATTATTCCACGTATATGCACTGTGCAGGTGTGTCCAGTCATCTACAGTTATTACATGTGCCGCTTGAGACACCAACTCACTGACAATGTCTAATTGTCCACTGTACGCTTCTTAATGAAGAGGGGTATACTCATCGTCATCCCTACTATTCACATGAGTGGCCTTGTGGGAAAGAAGTCTCCGCACTGTAGTAAGCCGAATATTTTTGGCAGCCCAATGAAGAAATTTGCTTGGATCCTTCTCCATTTTTTTTCTTGCAATTGATATCATTCCTTATTTTTTCATCTTGTTCTTCATATTCCTAAGAATTGCCTAACCAGAAACTTTGAGTGCCAGTGGGAATGAGGTGTCCATGTATTTTCCTAATAGTTCACATTGGTTGAACTGGTCAAAAATATCCAGTGAATTTTCTGCAACTGTTTATTCACCATGATTTATATTCTCTTTTTCCAATTTTACTATTCGAAATTATTCTAACTGGAGAGTATGGAATTGATGGAGAGCAGAGGAAAGATATTCCTCCATATTCAAATGTACACACTGAAAATGAGGACCAGTGATGTCTCCATGTGCAGCTTATTCTAGGCATGAGAAACTAGGAAATAATGCCTTCCATATAAATGATTTGGGAAATGGCAGAGCAAAAAGTGAAATGATACAATAAAAAATATAAAAGCAAAATAAATTAGGATAATTATGGAGCAATCGTGTTATATATGAGAACCATGAAAGGGAGAGAGAAAGAAAGAGAAAGATGTGTAATGACGTAGCTAGCCACATAATCCATGCCTCTGATCAATTTGTAGAGCAAACAAAATTTTATTTTTTAAAAGAGGTGGAAATCGAATTTATGTATTTACTTGAAGTTAGTAAATACATTTTTAGTAGCCTACATAAAGAGACATAATTTTACCAAACTACAGACAGTAAAATAAATCCTTGATAGTTCTAGTAACAGATCTGACTGAAATCAGTTGAATCATACTTTTCTTGTACAATGAAGGAATAAGAGGGTAGTAAAGCAGCTAGAGAAGGCAGGGAGATTGTATCTGTGACAAAACTTTGTGGAAATTGGTATTGAGGATTTCTTACTGGTGATCCACTTGCACTGGAAGCATGATTCTGAAGTATTGCTTGCCGATTCTGAACTATTGATTTGATTATTATATTCTCCAAGAAGAAAATGAGAATTGATAATGAAGGACTACTAATACATTTTGACCTTCTCACTAAGCACTTTCAATCATCAAAATCACATGAAGACAATAGACAGGCCTACTTTTTAGATGAAAGCAAGTGTCTTTTAAAAAAAGGAATATTTGTAGTCATGCAAAGGACTTCTATTTTACCAATGCCTCATACATTTTTCTAATGTTGGGTAACAATAAATAATGGATCTATTAGAAAGCTCTTAAAGCTCATATGTTAAATAGTGAGTTCTCTTACACTATAATATGGTATTTTTTGTGTATGGTCTTAAGAATAATTTACATTACTAACTTGAATTTCTGACAGGACAGTATCATCACTGTACATCTTGCTTCTATACTCTCAGCTTTAAATTACTATTTAAGTATGTGCATTAGATAACTATATAGGAAAAAGTAGAAGCCACACTGATGGCTTATGTCTTTAGTAGTAGTTAATCAAAAAGATGAAATCTGAGAATTGTGGTTTGAAAGCAGACCAAGAAAAAAAATGTCCATTAGATTCTGATTTGAACGTAACCAGCAAAAGCTAGAAATGGAGCTGTGGTACAAGCAGTAAAATGCTAGCCTTGAGAAAACTGAAATAAAAAATAAATTCTGGGACAAAGCCAGGCCCTGAGTTAAAGCCCTAGTATTAGCACCAAACGAATTAATAAGGTAATCAATTAATTAAAAATAAATTAAGTGGTCACATTTGGAGAGGCATGTAAAATGTAACAAGGGTGGTGATGGTTCATGTATTATTTTGTAATAAGGCATATTATCATTTGTCCTAATCACTAATATATTATTTGAACTTTTTTGTACAATAAACCCTGAATTTAGCATGCATGTATATGTGTGTGTACATGTGCAAACATGTGTATACATGTATATGTGTGCGTGTGCTGTTGCAATGTTGCTTGCCAATCTGGACAGGGTGAGGCTGAACAGAGCTAACTGTGTTGCAATGTTTTATTTATCAATGTTCTGTCATGTCATTTCAGTGGAACCACCCTTCTGTACATATTATTTGTCTACTAAAAAAGTCATCATAATCAAAGCATTTACAGCATTAAGTTAGATAAAGAGACCGCTTTCAGCTCTTATTGTATGTGAGGTAAGAAGATACAGACATAATTATGTAGTAAGTTATTGCTGTAAGATGATTGTCAGTACAAAATTTGACCTCTTAAATTGGTTATACTTTTAAGATACACTCATGGAGTGATTTGGACAGACTTGACCAAACAGGTATTACTCTCTGGTTATTCCTGTGAAACACAAGTTGGATAAACTCTTTCCGGATTTCGGTAGAAAATCACTTTCTTTGCAAGACCATATCTATTCGCACTAAGAGTTAATCAAACCCATATTAAGTTTGAATATCCCATCTTATTGACAAAATAAGTATTGTCGATATGCTTGTTAGATATTCCTTCCAAAAACGAACAAACAAAATGCATGTGTAATGTCCAGATTGTGTATGCATTTGAAGGTGTTTTGTACATGCACAGGGATCTTTACCAATGGCTCTTTTGTGGGAGTAACTACGGCAACTTTAACAAATAAGGCTTTTTGAATATCTTTTCCAATATACATAACATCCCAGAGGAAGTCTTGCAATTTCTGAAAGTCCTTTGAATATTTTAGTATTATTTCAGTTCATTGACTATAGAGCTAAAATTTCTGAAATAAATATTGTTAAGATCTGAAAATGTAAGTGGGCATATAGGCTTTTTTATGCATCATTTTATGAAAGCCCAGTTTTTATGAAAGTAAATGGAATAGAATGTAAGTGAATTGGGTAAGCTAATTATTAGTATAAGTTTGTTTTCTATTAACCGTCCATTGAATGTACATGATGCTGTTAAATTATTTCCTTTGTGTCTCTGTACTTCAGTTAGTTTTAGAATCTTTATAGTTTTGAGTGAATGTTTTGTATAAATAACGATATTTTTAAATGATTAGAATTAACCTTGTGTTTTGTGTCCTACTCCCAAGAAAATGAGTTATTTTTAAGTGTTAAGAGTTTATCATTTTCATTATTATCATAGGGGATCATTATCATTATCATTATCATTATCATTATCATTAAAAATGCAGTAGTATTGATGTCTTTTTAAAACAATTGTATTCACAAGTTGGAGAGTCTTTAATTCATACTTAGGTTTTGGTGCCTATGATTTTTAACCTCTCATTCCTAACATTAATATATCAGACTGCATTTTTGTGTATACAAAAGGTAAAATATTTATCTGGGGTGAAAAGTGATTTTTATATCAGTCTTTAATAACATTATATAGTAGTACATTTCTCTCAAAATTTTGGGTATAAAAAGCAATCAAAATACTTCTAATGGTAAACAATTTAGGTGAGCTACAATGTGGAAACGATTGCTCCAAAAGACCTGCAGTCTGTTTCCATCAGAAATTGGGCAGGTCATTCTTTCAGTAAGACTGTGTTAACCAGAGATGGGGTCCCCAGGCAGTGCAGTGTTGAGTGAAGGCATAAAATATGATTTCTAGTATTTTGAGCTAGAAATCAAGAATGTTATAGTTTAGCAGTTCCTTTCACCAGGGAGGTATAAATTGATTATGAACTTGGAGTTTTCATATTACAGTTACTTATTTTCTTTTTTTGTTGTTGTTGGTCATGGGGCTTGACCTCTGGGCTTGGGTGTTGTCCCTGGTCTCTACCACTTGGACCACAGTGCCACTTCCAGTTTGCTAGTGGTTTATTAGAGATAAGAGTCTCACAGTCTGTCCTGCCCGAACTTGCTCTGAACCACAATCAGCAGATCTCAGCCTCCTGAGTAGCTAGTATTACAGGTGTGATATACTGGTGTCCGGCTTAGTTACTTATTTTCTAACAAAGATAAAGTGAAATATTATTAGAGTGTGCACAATAGTTTTGGGAAATTTTCCTAGAATTAGTAGACTGAGTGCTGGTATTCAGTTATAAAATAGAATGAGGTTATTTGATATGGTGGGAACTGACCGCAGCCTAACACTTAACGTGTGTACAATGTTGTACTAGTAATTCCAACTCTGAAGATTTACATATCATCATCTTAGAATTAAAAATAGAAGTAGTTCTACTTTATGGGATTATTGTGAGGATTAAATTAGATACCAAAGGTAAAGTACTTGGAAAAACAATCATAGTTTGATATTTTCTACTTGTTATTTTATCATGTGATATATTGAAATATTTGTACTATGATTTTTATATTGCATCGATTTAGGATAGGCAAAGTGATGTATTGATATACACTGCGTTGTTCACTTTTCTGTTATTATGAGGATAATACCTGCAAAGAAAATTTCTGAGAAGGAAATTATCATATTGACTCATGGATTAAGATCAGATGTCTCCATTGTTTTTCATTATATTTTTAGTAAATAAATGTACGAAGGGTTTTCCATTCAAAGAATCAGTTTTTAAGTATGATGGATTTTTACATAAATTTCTCACATCCTTCCAAACCTAACCCCACTTTCATTTTTTCCTAGTTTCATACTATCTGCATTGAATATTATGGCTTCACTCTCTACCGTAAGTCTCTTTAATCCTTCCCTTTGACTTCCCCTCACATTTTCCAAGTGATAGTTTCCTGGTATTCATTTTGTTGGATTAAAAGTTCAATTTTATAAGAAATTACTCCTCTGCAAATAGCATGCTTTGATTAATACTGTTGTTTAACTTGCATAAAATTCTGGATTCCAAATACGCGTCCTTTGTGTGTCTGGCTCTGACGTTGTTTACTTAACATAGTTTTAGATCTATCCATTTGTTTGCAAATGCTGTACCGGTCTTTATAATGGATGGGTGCAATCCAGTTGTGTATATGTGCAACACTTTCTCCAACCATCCCTCTGCTAAAGGGCGTCTGGGCTGATTCCATAAGTTCTCTATGGTGAATAGTGCAGTAGAGAACATGATTGTGAGATTGATTTTACTGTAACCTTTGGGAAGAATTCACCACTATTTTTCTAGGAGCAACCCTCTAGCCAATTTTCCAGAATAAGCACATCCCTTCCTTCATCTCCATCACAAGGTTTTTTAAGTTGTCAAAAACACACTACCCCCTACAGGTCTGAATCAGCTAAAACCACACTGTGCCCATATTCTTTGTTGTTGTTTTCTGTCCGGTCAAGGGGCCTGAACTCTGGGCCTGGGCGCTGGCCCTCAGCTTTTCTGCTCAAGGCTAGCAATCTACCATTGGAGCCACAGCGCCACTTCCAGCTTTCTTCTTTTTGCTTATGTGGTGCTGAGGAATCAACCCAGGGCCTCATGCATGCAAGGCAAGAGCTCTATCACTGAGCCACTTTCCTAGCCCCGATGTGCCCATATTCTTTTAATACATTTTTCATAATTTTACACATAATTTAGTGAGAATCATCTATGTACTTTCCTACTGTGGTAATGAGGGATATGACAATAGAGTAAAAGTAAGAGATATGGAATTTAATTAGCTACTATCATATTTAAAATAATTTTCAGCTCTCATAGCATCACTTACTATTATTTTAATCTTTATTTGATTACTTCACCTATCCCCTAAGTTATAGCATGATTTAACTACAAAGGCAAAAATGTGTGGTTTGACTTTAACACTCATGTGTGAGGATGCACAATATGGGCAAATAAAGGGATTGGAATTAATAGCCATTATCCATTTTGTTAAATGGTTTTCTCAAACTGATTCTCACAATTCATATTTCATTCAACAAGAAACGTGACTATTCCCTATGCTTTGCTCCTCATTAAACTTGTTTCCATGTTATTTTGTAATGAAGGATGATTTCGTAATTCTACTGTAGATACAAAAATACATTAAAATATTTCTATATGTATGCATTGATATAAATATACACACATATATTATAAAAGTTATAATGATAAATTTTAACTTCTGTAACTGTACAATTTACTAAATTATTAAAAACATGGACGGCTCAGGCCTAGAATCCTGGTTACTCAGGAGGCTGAGATCTGACGATCTTGGTTTGAAGCCATCCTGGGCAGGAAAGTCCATGAGCCTCTTATCTCCAAACAACCAACAGAAAATCAGAATTGGAACTGTGGCTCAAAGTAGTAGAGTGATAGCCTTGAGAGAAAAGACTCAGAGATATCACCCAGGCTCTTAGTTCAAGAACTAAAATCTACCCCAAAAAAGTATTTAATTTACACCTGTGTAAGTAGAGTATTTCTTTCACCCAATTGCACATCCATGCTCATTGCAAGGTAACTCTGTTGTATCTGGAGTAACACATAATATTATCACATAAGTAGAAAGCATTGCAACATGGGTAAACTCTATCTGTCTCATGGATTTTTCTCCACTCAATATTCAAATCTTGCAATTATTCCAATTATTTAAAGTCATAGCTTTTTTTCTTTAATACCCATAATATTAGAATTTCAATTGAGTGTCTTGTGTCTTCTCAATGGATGTTCTTACCACTTTGGCATGCCCCCAGCCCTAAATTATCCTGATTAACTTTCAGATTGAATCTCGCTTCCTACTTGTGTATGATCGTGGGGTCAGTCTATTTCGTGTTATTCTTCCTGGAATTTAGAATAACAGGTTCCTGGCATTGTGTACAGATCTTTCGGTCCAGTCTGAGCTTTAACCACTATCCTCACCACAGTAGGCTCCCATGTAGTCAGGATTTTCATAAGCTTATCATAGTTATTTTTTTTTGAGTCCAGTCGTGGGGCCTGAACTCTGGGCCTGGGCGCTGTCCCTCAGCTCTTCAGCTCAAGGCTACCACTCTACCACTTGAGCCATAGCGCCACTTCCGGCTTTTTTCTTTTTGCTTATGTGGTGCTGAGGAATCGAACCCAGGACCTCATGCATGCAAGGCAACTGCTCTACCACTGAGCCATCTTCCCAGCCCCTATCATATCTATTTTTAAAAACCTTTGAATTTCCTGCAGGTTATTGAGTACTGAGTTAATTTGGGTTTGCTTGGGTTGTTTTGTTTCTTTTGAATGTATGTGTTGAGTTGTTCCTCATTTTTCCTTTTGTTTCTTTCACTGAAGTTCTTACCTATAGTGCTGAGAAACCAAATCTTCTTTCTCAAGATAGTCAAGGTAAAAAATATTTATTCCAAAACAAATCCAGTAACATTTAAACACCTTCAGGAATTTCGAGAAGATGGCAGAGGAGAACATGGTGGCTAAACAAGCTCTCGCAGAGAAAGCAGTTCTAATGTTCCAGTGAACAGTCCTAGGCACACCAAGTGTGCATCACAGTACAGAGAGTTTGGCCAGAGAGGGAAAATCCAGGTAAGGAGACAGATGTGAGCATTTTCCAGCAGCCATGGCTGCGGCGGCTGTGGCGGCTGTTGTGGTGTCCATAGCCACCATACCTACAACCCAGATAGTTTGGGACAAATGTGCCAGATGCAGCAAGTGAGCAGATTTTACTCAACACCAACAAGAACTGACAAATAGCAGATATCTTCATCCTGCAGATAGCAGAACATAGGCTACCCAGGAACCCACACTCCCGCTTGAGTACAAAACTGACATTCTCACTGCTTCTCAAAGGAAGCAGAGGAGGGAAGGCCACTCCTCCCCCAACAGCGGAGATATCCATCTTTGATACAAAGTCCTGGCTAAGCAGCTAGCTCCAACTCAGTCCTTTGATGAAAACAAAAAAGTCATTTAGTGAGTCACAAGTACCTACCCTGACCTGCCATTCTGAACTCCACAACCAGGCAGAGAAAGCTACACCCCCGAAGGAGTGGCTTTCTTCACTGGGTAAAAAGAGCCAGAGGCTGCTCCTCTCTACAGCAGCCCTGACAATCAATTGAAACTCAGTAAACATAAACCCTGAGAATGGCTCCAGACTGGGCTCTGTGAATGTCTCAGAAGCTAGCCCCTCAGGGAAAGCTACTGTTTTCTGAAAGGCCTCAACTTTTCCCAGAAGCCAGCCTTTTCACAGCAACTCTAAACTAGAGGAAACAGCCATCTACCTCTTTTGTGATATTCAAAGCAGATCTCCTTCCCACTGAACTAGCCTGGGAGGAAGATCACAAACTTCTGGGTAAACCAACAGAATTTTTCTGCCTGCCCAAACAAACTGACTTAAAAAAAACCAATCAAGCCACAGAAAACGAAACACCACAAGCAAACCAGAGACTCCACCAAAAGACTGGTTACTGACACAAGGGAGATACAGGATCTTCCCATCAACTCCCCAAAAACAAAATCAAAGAAGTCTTTTTTTATATCTTTTAAAATATTTACTTTTTAATTATAGAAATTGTTATTATTAATCTTTTTTTCTTCCTCTTATAACTCTTATTTTAGGTGTATATGTCTGTATATGTGCTTTTTAAAAAAAATCTCTACTGACCTTTAGGTCTTTTTTGTTCTTTTTTCTCATTCATTTTACTTTTTCATCTTTTGTTCTTTTTGCATGAATTATTTGTTGTTCTGCTTATCCTCATATATACCTGTCATTGATTATAAGACCTTATCCCCCATTGTGTACATACTTAATTCACAAATGTATTTCTCAATTCAAAACTTCTTAGGATTAAATTCCTTAATAGCAGTATTATCTATTTATAACTATACAATATTTGAAGTATTTTTTAATTTATTTTTTATTGTGAAAATACTGTACAGAGGGGTTAAAATTACATGGGCAAGATAATTTGAACATTTCTTATCAAGCATTGTAGCCTCCTCATTTGTTTCCCCTTCTCATTCCTTCCCAGCCTCCCATTGCCCCCCATTTAATCCTCCCCCCCCACCAAAGTTGTACAGTTCGTTTTCGACATGACAACTTGTACTTCTTATTGTTGCAACAGGTCCACCTGTGTCTTATTTAAACGACTTGTTTTTCCTCTTCCCCTCCACAAATTATTTTTTTTTAGTTTTTCAGGTCTCCTTTCTATCCCTCCCCTCCTCTCATCCTATTCCCGTTCATCTCTCAATGTCACTTCTTTAAATTTTCATTACTTTTAAGAGTTTCACTTTTTAAATTTAAATATTTGTCTTTCCGTTTTTTTTCTTGTCTCTTCTTTTAATTTTTTTCTCTCTCTCCTTTCATTCTTTCCAATCCATTTCCCTCTTGAGAGAAGGACTTGGTTAATTTCATTCTCCTTTTACATTTCCACATCCCTCTAACTCTATTTTTCCACACCTTTCTCCCTAAACATAATAATTTCTGGTTTGTCAAATTCTTCTTTGCTATTCTTACCCCATTAATATAAAGTTGTTTAATGTTGAATAGACTGTATCTCTTGAAATAGATTGTATCTGCCGACTTTTGACTATGCAATTACAGGACTTTGGTTGATGCTTGCCTTAAAATGGTGTTCTAGCACAAAACTAGCATTACTTTAATCCCAAATGGGCAGAAGAAGCAAGAAAAACACAAGGAAAAATGGCAAGTCCGGGTATCTCAATTCCCACTCAAGATAATCAGGTGATAGAACACATAATGAATAATCCAGAGGAGAG
This sequence comes from Dipodomys merriami, assembly GCF_024711535.1. Classification (NCBI taxonomy): domain Eukaryota; kingdom Metazoa; phylum Chordata; class Mammalia; order Rodentia; family Heteromyidae; genus Dipodomys; species Dipodomys merriami. The sequence continues at coordinate 290,830 of NW_027205137.1, read as the reverse complement.
TTCCCCAAAAGCTCTACAAACATTACTGGTAAACATGGTAAATGAAATGATTGAAACCCTGCAAAGGACTCAGTGTGAGCGTGATAGGGAGAGAGAGGAGGCAAACCAAAGATCAAAACAGGAAGCTCATGGGCTTGAGGAAGATACTAAAAGGTTGATACTGGAATTGGGTGAGCAGGTTGAGAACACTCAAAGAGAAATAAAGGAATTGTGTGAGCAGGCTGAGATCAGACAAAGAGAACTACACAAGTTGCATGAACGTGAGAAATCTAATAAAAGAGTAATACAAGAAGTGCAAGAGCGGGATGAGCATAGACAAAGATCAATAGAGCCATTCATGGAATCCATAAACAGGCACCTGAAAGTAGTCAGGGAGACCACAAAGAGAATGCTGAATGGAGCCCAACAGAAGCAATGGGAGTCCAAGGAAACCATAACCAATCATCCAAGTGATTTGAGAATAAACACTGAACACAAATTAAGGAAGTAAAGAATTTCATACAAGATCTAAAACAAAGCTCCAACAAAGATTTTGAAGCAATAAAAACCGTGGTCGGCAAAAGAAATGAAAAAATGTAGTAGAAAGTCTTGACATCAGGTTAGACCATGCAGAAGATTGAATCTCCGACATTGAAGACAGCCTAGGTATTATAGAGAAAGAACATACAACTATCCAAGACAAATTCAAGAAATATGATAAATCTATTCAACACTTGGAAGACACCATCAGAAGGTCTTATCTGAGGGAAATGGGTGTAGAGGAGCACATAGAGACAGAAGTTAATTTGTTTAACAGGATCCCAGCAGAAAACTTCCCAACATGCAAAAAGATAGGCATTCAGATACAAGAAGCTTTTAGAACTCCAAATAGACCAGACAAAAACAGGACATCCCATCATCACATTATAATCCACACATGATCAATTCAGATCAAGGAAAAGATCCTTAAAGCTGCCAAGGAGAAAAGATCAGTCACCTATAAAGGAAATCCAATTAGAATCACCTCAGATTTCTCAACAGAGACAATTAAAGCAAGAAGAGCCTGGAATGATGTATGCCATGCCCTAAAGACAAACAACTATCAACCAAGAATAGTGTACCCAGGTAAACTCTCCTTCATAACTGAAGGTAAAATAAAAATCTTCCATAGCAAAGAAAAACAAACAATATATGCCCCTCAAATCAGCTCTACAAAAGATAGTTAAAGATGTCCTACACATAGAAAAAAAAGACCACAATAAAGGCCAAGAAACCACACCAAAACAGAATCAAAGAACCATAGGAAGAATGCAGTAGGCGTAGCTCCCAAGAAGGAGGATAAAATGGCAGGAACATCCAAATACCTCTCAGTCCTATCTCTCAATATTAACGGATGTAACTCCCCAATAAAGCGAACACTTTCTATGAAGCCATCATTACCCTCATACCAAAACCCTCATCAAAGAAAGAGCAGTATAGACCTATTTCTTTCATGAACATTGATGCAAAGACTCTCAACAAAATTTTGGCTAATCGATTTCAACAATTCATCCAAAAAATCATACACGATGAGCAAACAGGATTTATTTCAGCGATACAAAGCTGCTTCAATATACGCAAATCAATTAACATAATTCATCACATCAAAAAGAGCAAGGATAAGAACCACATGGTTATCTCAATAGATGCAGAAAAAGCTTTTGACAAGATCCAACACCCCTTTGTGGTGAAGGTCCTGGAAAAATTAGGAAACCATGGAACATTCCTCAATACAATAAAGGCTGTGTATGACAAGACTACAGAAAGCATTATACTCAATGGTGAAAACTAAAGCTATTTCCTCTAAACTCAGGAATGAGACAAGGATGCCCACTCTCTCTTCTGCTCTTCAATCTAGTATTAGAATGCCTATCTACACCAATAAGACAAGATGTGAACATAAAGGTGATCCCAATAGGGAAAGAAGAAGTAAAACTCCCTCTATTTGCATATGACATGATCTTGTATTTAAAGAATCCACTCCCAAGTTACTCAAGGTGACTCAAAACTTTGGCAAGTAGCAGTGTATGAAATGAATCCTCAAAAATCAATGGCTTTTCTGTATGCCAACAATGAGAAAATTGTGGCTGAACTTAGGAAAGCAACTCCATTCCTAATAGCCCCACAAAAAATGAAATACCTAGGAATTAACTTAACCAAATCAGTGAAGGACCTCTATGATGAAAACTTTAAATACCTAAAAAAGGAAATCAAAACAGACTTAGAAAGTGGCAAAAAAAACCCATGTTCTTAGATTGGAAAGATCAACACCATAAAAATGGCAATACTTCCCAATGCTATCTATAAATTGAATATGATACCTATCAATATTCCAACCTCATTCTTCAAGGAAATAGAAAAGGCAATCCAAAAATATATATGGAACAATAAAAGACCACATATAGCAAAAACGATCCTTAACAGAAAGAACAGGACTGGAAGAAAATCAATAACAAATTTCAAACTCTTCTAGAAAACCATAGTAATCAAAACAGCTTGGTACTGGCACAAGAACAGACCTCAGGACCAATGGAATAGAATTGAAAACCCAGAAATGAACCTAAAGAACTACAGCCATCTAATCTTGATAAGGCAGCTAAAAAAAATAGAATGGAAGGAAGACAGCCTCTTCAGTAAATGGTCCTCTCAAAACTGGTTAATTACTTGTAGAAAACTAAAGCTAGATCCTTATATATCACCCTGCACCAGAATCAACTCCAAATGGATCAAAGTCCTCAGAGTCAAAGCAGACACTCTGAAAACTTTACAGGATGGAATAGGAGAAACCATAGATCTCCTTGGAAAAGGCCGAAATTTTCTTAATAGATACCCAGAAACACAACAAATCAAAGAAAGGTTGGACAAATAGGATTGCATGAAGTTGCAGAGCTTCTGCATGGCAAAGACATAGCTAGCAAGATCAATAGAAAGCCTAAGGATTGGGAGAAGATCTTCACTATCCATACAACGGACAAGGGTCTCATATCAAAAATATTCTTGGAACTCCAAAAAATTACATCCCCCAACAACAAATCCTAAAAGAAACAACTGCCCAATAAATAAGTGGGCGAAAGAGATACTTCTTTGAAGAAGATAGAAGGATGGCCAATAGACACACGAAGAAATGCTCAACCTCCCTAGCCATAGTAAAATGCAAATCAAAACAACATTGAGATACCACCTCACCCCAGTTAGAATGGCTAAAATCAAGAACTCTAATAACAACAGATTCAGGAGGAGATGTGGATAGGGGAACCCTACTGCATTGTTGGTGGTAGTGTAAACTTGGTCAACCACTTTGGCAAGTGGTATGGAGGTTCCTCAAAAGACTCTACTTAGAGCTCCCCTATGACTGAGCAATCCTACTTTTGGGCATTTACCCAAATGATCACAAAGAAGACCACACTAAAGCTCTCCGCACAACTATGTTTATGGCAACATTATTTACCATAGCTAAGCTTAGAACCAACCCAAATGCCCCTCAGTAGATGAATGGATCAAGAAATTGTAGTATATATACACAATGGAACTCTTTGCCTCCATCAGAAAGAATGACAATTCCCCATTGTCAGGAAAATGAAAGTCTTGGAAAAAATTATATTAAGTGAAGTAAGCCAGGCCCAAAGGCACTTAGGCGCCATAGTTTCCCTTATTGGTAGTAAATAGTATACGTCTGAGACAAGCAGAAAAGGTAAGATTCGTTTATGTTATGTGAAATGTACCCCAACATAAGTATTCAAATATTTTTTTCTTTCATGCGATTGTTTGTAATATATTTATAAGATGAATTTTTGTTCCTTTGTATGTCCCTCCCCCATGATATAACTCCTGTTTTCACTGTATTTTATGTTGGTATAATTTGTGGAGGGGATGGGAAAAACAAATCGTTTAAAAAGGGATAGAGTTGGACCCATTGTAACAATGAGATTTACAAGATGTTATGTCGAAAAACGAACTTTAAAACTTTCGCAAGGCGGGGAATAACGGGGAGGGGCAGAAGGGGTGAGATGGAAAGGGATAGAAAGGGGAAACAAAGGAGGAGGCAACAATGCTTGATAAGAAATGTATTCATTATCTTGACCATGTAATTGTAACTCCTCTCTATGGTATTTTCAGAATAATAAAAAAACCTTTATACCTATTAATGGTATATGAATTCTATGTGCTTAGAAGGGTCTTTTTATATTCACAGCCGTCTTTGGCATACATAGACTGATCATGGGTTATATGAAGTTAATAAATTTCCAGATGCTTGCCAGGAGGAGTAAAACCTATAGGTTTTTTTTCCCCAGAGGCTTCCCAGTTCATGAAAGAAATATGCTACTTGATGCAGGAATTCACAAAATTACATTGCTAGGAAGAACTTAAACAATCATCCAACATCACAGAGTTGAGGGAGATGAATTGATCTCCTGAATAATTTACTTTTGGGTCAAATAAAAGCAGGCTGCCATGAAGAGAGTAGACTTTAGAGAAACATGATGAGTTGTATGTAAATAGTTGCTTTGCTAATTTTGTTAATTTGTGAACTAATACAGGGAAATAAAGTACAGCAAGGTAAAAAAATAAAGAACTCTGCATTGAAATACTCATTTGTGTGTACACACACGTGCATGTTCATGTGCTCATGCATGCATTCATCATTCCTGCTCTAAGCTTCTGTGCCCCAGGATAGTGGTCTACCACTTGAGCCACTGCTGCACTTCTGGTTTTTTTGGAGATAATCACATGTTTTTTCATGATTGGACTGGCTTTGAACAGTGGTCTTCTGATCTCGGACTCCCGAGTAGCTAGCTAAGCTAATTCAACCTCTGAGTAGCTAATTAAAATTCTGTCTGTCCTCTATACTTCACTGCTTTTTTATCCTTTTCCTGAGGTAATCACAAGCCTGTCATCTATGTGTCTAATTGCTTTAAAAATACTGTTACTGCTTGGCTTCAGGGGCTCCAATCTCTACTTTTAACTACTTAGGACGCTTGAGAACAAAGAGCAGGACAAATTTTAGGGGAGTTCCTTCCCAATCTATACCTGGGTGCATTGGATCATTTCCACCATCCTGCACTATCTAGAGACTAAAATTGGAAGGACTGCAGTATCCAGGAAACTAGACAAGTTGGTGTGCAACTCGGATGCCATTGATGCATCAGGTGCATGTCCTTGTGGAAAGGGAACCCCTGTCCTAAAATTAACCACTGATATAATGCCAGCCTAGCATTATTGTTCTTGTTAGGCTGGAATTATATCAGTGGTTAATTTTAGGATAGGGGTTCCCTTTCCACAAGAACAAGTTTAAAATCTCACAATTTTCCAAAACCAAAATAAGTACATACATTAACATCCCAAAACTTAGTACAATCTGTTCTTTGCTCTAATATCATCTTTATCTAATTATCATATGATGTGACAGAATAGCTTCTTCATTAAATTTATGATATATTTTAAAAGACCTAAAAAATTCTTTCTCACTTATTAAGTGCAAACGAATGGCATATTGCCTCATTTCTTACATATGTGACTGCCATTAAAAATCCATTCAATGATTATTATAGTAATATATTCTAATTTATTACTTTATTTGTAAAAGAATTTAAACATTTTGCTTTTCTGCTGAAGTTTATGTATTTAAATAGTATCATCAAAATATATTCCTTGGTTACTTGGGGCAGTTTTTTATAAAGTTTTTAACTAATGGCTCCTAAGAATTCGTAATTGCTATATTATCTGTTTTATTTTTAATTTCAATATAATTTATTTAAAGGTAATGTACAGAGGGGTTACAGTTACATAATTAAGGTAATGAGTACATTTCTTTTGGAAGGAATATTGTTATCCCCTCCATCGATTTTTTTTTGTACACTCAATTACTGATGCTTTTGCTGTTGGTATTGTTCAAATGTACTTTTGCTTTCTTTTTCATACTTTTTTTATTATAAAATTGATATAAAAAGTGTTTACAGTTACTTAAGGCAACTAAAGGGTACACTTCATTTTATTTTCTATATTTCAACTTTTGGTCTTAATTATTTTCTTGTTTTTTAAGATAATTCTTTTTTCAGAGTTGTAGGATTAGTTCATTTAATTTTGCATGATTTTTACACATGTAAATTATTCACAAATATGTTACTTTTAAAATATTTAACATATGAATATTTAATATTATTTTCTTAATTATTATATGGTTGGTGAATTTACATAAATTGCTTTTCTTATAGTTCTAAACATATTTTTCCAGGTAACAAATAATTACTGTATTTTCAAGAATCACATACTATATTAAGAAAGGCTTCATTTCCTGGTCACTTTTTTGTAAATATTTGTACTTGAATTAAAAAAAAAGTTTGAGCTGGGCATGGTGATTTGGGTGTTCCGTTTTCTACCTATGGTAGTAACTGTGAATAGGGTTTGTAATTCGGGAGAGCCTGAAAAACTATGAGACCTTATCATAAAAATATCCAGAGTGAAATGATTTGAGATATAGCCACTCATAGCGAGATATAGAGCACCTGGTTATTGTATTCTAAATCTTGAGACTTAAATACCAGTAATATTAATCTTTTGTCAAATTTAAAGGATACATGTTTCAAAATGTTTATTATTTAAAACTTATTTACAAAGGTTCTCATGTCTTCTATTTCTTAATTTTCCATTTACTTAATCTATAAGAATCCAAGTATATTGTGATCATTTGATTTCTACTAAACGTTTAAATAATATGAGCAATATTATGATTTCATATATTAATCTTTTTATTATTTGTGATAATTTCCTCTATTTAATATTATAATATCAATATTCCAAATGTGTGTATGTGGTATGTGTGTGTATGTGTGTGTGTGTGTGTGTTTATGTGGTTTTTGTGTGTGTGTGCTTTGTGTGAACCTTTGTAATGCTTGGGAGATCACATCATTATTTCACATATGCTAAGTCAAGATTTTACCACTGAACTATACTGTGTAGTTATAATGTAAATAGTGTTTTAAATTATGGCTTTAAAATTTTCATTCCTAGTATGTTTTTTCAAAATTATATATGATTAAATGTGATCCATTTTCTATCCATGTTAGCAATTTGTATTGTTATTTAGAGTATTTCCACTGCTTTTTCACTTCCAAATTCTTGTGTTTGTTATTGATAAAGGTTTTGCTTTGCTTCTTTTCTCTCTTCATTCTTTTTGCCTTTAGAGTTTAGCTATTGTTTACTTTATTTCTTTGGAAATTAATTATCATATTGCTATTACAATTTATTTACATTGTAAGAGGTCTATATAATGCTTTATTTTCTATTTTATTTTTCCTATATTCTCTGACTCTCAGTCCACACTATTAGGTGGATTAAAAAGAACTTGATTAAGGACCCTTTGATTATTTTCCTCCTTCTCTTCTCTGAAGTCTTTCTGTTTTTGAAACACAATAACAATGACATACAGCTCCTAGGTGGCCCATCATTCTATCCCCTTTCACTCTTCTCTGTAGTCGTTATCATTCAACTTTATTATTCTATAGTGCTATCTAAATCTTAACTCATTCCTAAATTAATTTTAGTTGTTTTAAGCATTCTCTAAAGACATTTTTCACTATATAATATCTGGGGTCTTGTGTTTTCACAAGGTGCAAAATATGAGTGACTATCAAACATCTAGATATCTGTAGAATATTGGTCCACCTGCTCAATAAACTTGTATGTAAATTCAAGGAATACAGGTCAATCAGAACAATCTTGTAAAATGGTGTAGTTTGAGCACTCTAACTAGATTTGAATCTTATTACCATGTTTATTAGTGAAAGAACTGACACATAGAAGAATGTAACAGATTTATCAAAAATAAATTCTTAGTTTTATTGTCAATAGATTTTGAAAAGGATGCCATGACTTAATAAAAGAAAAATAGAATATTAAATGGGTATATTGGCACTACTGCCTCTCTAGTTTTAAAGAATGATCTTAGACTACTACCTCAAACCTTATACAAAAATTTTTAAATAAAAAATGATTATCAAAGTAAATGTGAGTTGTAAAATCCTACAAAACATACATGTAAAAATTCATGACAATGGATCAGTAACGGTTTCCAAAAATTTGACATGGAAAGCATTAGTGGCTAAAGAAAAGCAAGAATGAACTAATATCAACTGATGATCTTTCTTAATTCTATGAAAGTAGTGAAAACATATCCAACAGATAGAGGGCACATATTTGTTAATGCTACAATGTTAATGCTACAGTGATCCTGAATCTTAAGTACTATTATATCTTCTAATTCTGTATAAATTTTTCCTGAACAGGATATTTCTATAAAGGACATATATGAATTAATAGTCAATAGGAGGAGCATATGAATTAAGCTCCTCTTTAGTATCTAAGAAAAAAGAAAAAGAAAATTCAGTAATATGACCAAAATATAAAAAGATGACACCAAATATAGTAATGCATTTGTGGAGTAATTGATATACTTCGCATAGTAGAATGATTTGTGTAATACTGCAGTCATTTTATTAAGCAATTTTTCAAGTCTTTAAAAGGTCAAAGAGAATTGTATATGTTCTAACAATTACACTTCTATGTATGTATTAAAGAGAAGTAAAAAACTTGAATGGATCGGGAATGTAGTTCATTGACTGTGCACTTGGACAGTATGAGTGAGAACCTGAAATAATTCCTCAAAACAAATTTTGAAAAGATACCCTATAGAAGATGTATGCAGGACAAATTCCTGTAACTCAATTTTATATCTATTTTAATATCTGTTCTAAAATTTATAGCATTTCTATTTGAAGAAATCCAAGTTTGTGAAAATTAGGCTTGGAAAACCTAAGAGTGTACAATTCACTTCCAAAGCACTAAAACGTATACAATGAAAGGAGATAATATATTGTATGTGAATTTCATGTCAGCAAAAAAATAAAACTATAGTTAAAAATACTTCCTACAAAATGCAAAATGACTAATGTTTTTGGTGTTGGCTAAAAATTCTTTGTAAACTGCAGTTTCTAAAACAAAGATGTGAGTTCTGTTTATTTTGAGTTTTTTGTCTGTTTTATACTTTATGCAGAGATAACCCAATCAAAAAATGTATGTGATAACTGGAATATCTAGGAATTATACATCACTTATACATAATTGATAACCTTTTCTGGAAGAAACTTTTAGCAAATGATAGAAAACACAAATCTATGCATCTGCATTTTTTGATAGCCATATGTTACTTGCTCAATCCAATTGCTTTTCTCTACTTTGCTAGAAAAAAGTATTCTCAGGATAAGAGCTAATAAAGTGAAAAGAAACAAAACATACAATCATCTTGATTTATTTGTGACAAAAACAAATGAAATAAAACAATTCCACTTAAGCGACTCCATTATTAGTATCTATGAAGATGATCCTGAATGCCAACATCCATTGAATTTTTGGAATTTTAATTTCTACGAACATATGAAAATTAGAATAAGAAAACAAATATAGTTTTAGAGAAAACCAGCCTTGGAATAATTTTCTTAATTGTTTTGAAATTACAAAAGAATTAATAGCATTAAAATTATACTTTCCTATGGAAATCATTTAAAAATGTATATCACTTATTATAATTCAAATACCAAGCCAGAGTAATTTTACAGAATAATTACAAATATTTTATTACTATTGTAAAATAGAATGAAAGACAGTCCCAATATATTATCATTATTCTTAATTTTAAATCATTACCTAAATATCTTAAACAATCTAAATAGTCATGTCTTTAACATAGATGTAAATATTCTATACTTTTTACCTAACATTTTCCATGGGCATGTATTCATGTTTCTAAGAAATGTTCACAGCAGGTAAAAGATGCTTCTGTGAAATTAATGTGATATATTTTGTTGTTGTTCTAGATGTTGTTTGCAAGGTTATGCATTGTCCCTAAGCCATTTTGTGTTCAAAGCCAGCAATCTACAACTTGAGGTATTGAGCTAATTCCTGGTTTTAGTGGCTAATTGGAGAATCTAACAAGTACTTTTCTGTCTGGGCTAGTTTCAAAAATAATTCTAAGACCTCATTACCCAGAATAGCTCGAATTATAGGTGTGAGTCACTGGCACTTGGTTTAATGTATTTTTTAATTTTAATTATGTTTCAAGATTTTTGTTTCATTATAATGTATATCGTTCTACACATAAATTTAGATATATGTAGGTATTTCTGATGACAATCTCTAAGAATGTATGTCTTTCTACACATAATATATATATATATATATATATACAAATACATTTCTGAAGACAGACTCCTTCTAAAACTTCTTATGCTACTATTTTTTTACCTTTTTATTTCAAAGATATACAGTATGTTTTTCCAAAAGTTTCCTAGAATAAAATATCTAATATTTCTATAGAATGTAGCGTTTATTACTTTTAAGGGAATTTTAGATATACACATGATATTGTATTATATTACTGGAAATAATTCTGTTCAAACTCTTAAATATTTGTGTGTAGTGGTGAGGAGAGAGGAAGTTAATTCGTACTTGTTAGGAAATTGCAATACTTCAAAAATCTATTCTATAATATGTTATAAGCACATAGCCAAGCTACGTGCTATGGTTTAGTCTTTTGTTTCTTTGTTCAAAATTTTAATATAGATGCATTCACAGTGGTAACATTAAAATTATTAATCTAAAGACAAAACGAATAATTGCAAAATCATAGATACATATCAGAGTTTCAATAGTTACCACTTATGATTCTAATAATAATTTTGATGAGGATAATGATGATCACAGAGTACCCTGATAATGACAATATTGTGATTGAAAAGGAAAAAACTTTACACATTTTTGAAGCTATATTTCCCATTTTAAATATATAGTAAAAAATAGCGTTGGATTACATACAATAAGAATAACAAGAGGAGAGTTTCAATATCAAGAAATACTATCACATAAATGGGTAGAGACAGTAAAAACCCTAATGTTATTCCTGAAGTCTCTCTAATGTATACACACTTTTCTTGGTGGTATTATTTTCTTATAAATAAAATTATTTATTTCCATATTTTGATGGACTAAGGTATAGTTTTCAGCTTAGTGTGATTAGTTCAAAAACATTCTCCTATAGATACTATTCAGTAACCAATGTTTCCAATGATATATTAAGGGTATGTTCTTCAATACATCTGAAAAAACATGACACTATTTATTTTTACATAGTACCACTTACATATCTGTAGTTACCTTAAAATGACATAGACCTTAGAGCCAGGAGGTAAAATTTATTTTTATTTCTGCAGGAAACAATTTGTGACTTTATACCAACAAACTGAATTTGAGTCTTTCCTTATTTGTAAGGTAAGGTGGAAAATGTAAGGACTCTTCACTTTTCTTTTTTCCTGCTCTAGAAGTCAACCCATATATTCTTCATTATTTCTGGTAGATTACATTCATTTATAGATGAGAAATGTAAGGCCAACAGTCAATGTAGTGAGTAAATAATGATACTAGAATTTGTGTCTGAGTTCTTCACTCTGTGTGCTTACAAAGAGAGTAATTTGGTGATGGAGGGGACCAATATGAAAAGACTATGGGAAAAAAGCATACTTTGGATACGGTTGTTTTAGGACTAGGTGACAGTGTTGAGTAAATGAAACAGGCTGGTGTCAGGGGCATAAAAAGTAGTATATAGAAATCATTTCAGTGGGGGCTGGGAAGGTGGCTCAGTGGTAGCACGCTTGCCTTGCATGCATGAAGCCCTGGATTCGATTTCTCAGCACCACATAAGCAGAGAAGAAAGCTCAAGTGGTAGAGTGCTCGTCTTGAGCTGAAGAACTGAGGGACAGCTCCCAGGCCCAGAGGTCAGGCCCAACGAATGCACCCACCCAAAAATTAGAAATCATTTGAGTGACAGAAACTGAGAAAATCTGGATCATTCATCTTATCTAATGGGAGGGAGTAGAAGTGTAAGAAGAAATCTAATGTGCTTCCACACGTTTGGGTGGCAACTCTGTTAGTTCTACTCTTAGTTATAAGGACCACAGGTGGAAATGATGGATTTAGGGGAAAAATCTGATAGTTCTAAAGTTTAGTTGCAAAGATGGGTCTGTTTAGACATCATCAAAATATCCACAACCATGAATATGAAAAAGAATAATAAAATTGGGGGCATTATTGAAAGGAAAAGGAAAAGGAAAGTTCTGACACAGGTGTGAGCAATGTGGGCACCACTGTAGACAAGATTGGAAGAAAGAGATAAATAAGGAAATAAAAAAGTAACAAACACAGATTTACAGACGTAAAGGAAGGAATTTGAAAGAAGATATTGAAAGAAATATGCTATTTGGATTTGAAAAGTAAAAGGACATAGACAAGTTCAATAAGATCATTGTTTTGGTGAAAGTCATATTGATAAAATTTTGGGATATGAATATGAAGCCATAAAATTCTGGATCCATAAATTCAACAGATCCTGTTGATTTTAAATTTTGGGAACCAATGTTTTTATCCTGAACTTAGAAAAATTATACAGATATAACTGTCATGAACTTTACTCATAGGTTATTTGTGAACATTTTTGAAGGCTTTGTTTATTCAGGAGATTGTAGATTGAACTACAGCACAGACAAGCCTAATTTGTCCTACAGTTCCAATGTGTGGCCCATGTATCCACATCAGTTTGGGATTTTATTGAAATATTTTTAGATATGTTTGGATGTCTTATGAGCCTATTTGTTATAAATGTAAGCCAAGTAACACTAAGTATTAGGTTGAACAAACAGCATTACTGATGTGACTGAAGACTCCACGAATTGATTCTTCTTTAGAATAGAAAATGCCTCAATAGTCATTGACACATCATAACTGCCATATACTCCATTTAACTCTAGTTCTTGTTAGGGATATCTCCATGGTGAAATAACCCTGTCAATCATCCTGCCACAAATTCTTATATGTAGGGAATGCTTTTATAAACTTCAAGCTTTTATTGAATTGGAGAGTTCAGACTTTACCCTCACCAGTACGACTGAATGCCTAAAAAGGTAAGATATTTTGCTGTAATGCCTTCCTTTCATTTTCTCATACCCATTGGCAAGTAGGGAAGGATTCACCTACAATGCTGACTTGTACTAACACAACATCTTGGATCTAGTGTTAATAAGGATACTTACTAAATAGCTTTAGATTTTGTGGATATTTATATTTCTCATGGGAAACCTAATGAGTCCCATGGAAATTGACCTAAGGAGATTTTCAATTCTAATATCAGTTTTTCTCAAAATGCTTTAAATTCTACATTCTCTAATGTGGGCATAGGGTTACACTGTGGAACTTTTCTCCTCAAAGAGTGAGTACTACCCTATTGCTTAATATGGACAAAGTACTTTCATACATAGACTGGTCTTGTGCAAACAAGAAGTGGTAGTTGAACAATGTTCTTAGCAGTTTGTATAGATGAAATGGAAAGAGAGAAACTATGAACTCAAAAGGAATGTGCAAAAAAGCGAAAGGCACAAAGTGGAATGTGCCAAGGAAATGCTGAAGTATAATTTCAAATTATGTGCTCAGGTGTGAGGGTGGGTTCAAAGTACAGCTTAAGAAAATGTAGTTGGGTATCTTGGGGAAAAACTGCTTTAAACTCTTCGGGGATAATTGTACAAGTAGAAGCCCCTAACTCTGACTCTAATCAGCCACATCATCAACAACTTAGGGACTATTTTCCAAGTGCAAAGTGAGAAAAAGAGGGCTCATCTCAGTTAGTGTTCAGGTTGAAGTAATGGAAATAACATAATTTTTCCTATAAGACTTCACTTATTTTGGTGGGTTAAAGTAGGAAAAACCCAAGTAAATTTTTTGCATGTACCTAAATTAAGTGGGACATAGTATATTACTCTCCTTTTAACTGGGAAGTTGTAGATTATGTCTTTTTATACTCTAACTTGGGAAAATGATCTGCTGTCAGTCGTTTTCTTTCCCCTCCCCATCTTTTGCCCTAACAATTACATAATTTTTATTTAAAGAGACATACTTGAGCTTGCATTTCTAAATCCTTCAAAATTATCTGAACTAATTCATACTTCTGGAAGCCTCCTCTATCTTTCTCAAGGGAATATTTTGTCACTACCATTTTAACCCATATGATATTGGATATCTTCCTGCCTAATTCAGTGCAAGATATACATTAGACTCATCTAGATATCTCAACACTTGTACCAACATGAAATCCTATCTTCATAAAAATCATGATTTTAGTATATCTGGGGAGGTGGCATCTGTCATTTTTGAATGACCCTAAGTGATACTTACATGCAATCATGTTTTAAGTCAATATGCCTCTCAGGAGATGAACGAATTGACAAAATGTGATAAATATATACACTGTGGAATTCTATGCTTGCAATTCATATGGAAATGGAAAAATCCTACTAAGTAAAATAAACAAGACACAAAGAAAGAGATTTCATGGTTTCCCTAATTTGCAACAAGTAGGAAATATCTAGGATAGTCCTAGCAGATGAGCAGAATGGCTCAGTAGCTATGTATAAGATGATGATGAACAAAATGAACTTCTACATATGGAAACAAAGGTTTTCTTCGTGGTTGTTGTTTTTAATGTACTCTGTGATTCTTATTTCTTTTGTGTTTTCCCCTATGGCTTGTCCCCTGCTGTATTTGATTTCAGTATCATGTGTTATTGTATATATGTTTATCTTAATTAGGGAAGGGAAGAGGAACAACAACATGGCGTGACAAAGGACAAAGTATAAACCAATGTAATAGCAATGCTCACAAGACAACATAATGGAAATTTACATTACAACTAGTGAAGGGTATTGGGGTGATGGAAAACTGTTAGAAAAGTGAGGTAGTGGATAAAAAGTTCTACATGTTATGTATTCACCATCTTACAATTACGGCAACCTCTTCTATATATTACCTTGATAATAAAATTAAATAAAAAAATAACTTACATAAAATATAATTTCACTGTATTGGTATAGTAAATACCATTCTATTCCCCCTTTCTTTATCAGAGGGTCATCAACTTGAATGTTATCAAACTATACAATATCTTCACAATATATTTGCCTTTATGTTGAAAAAACCATTACCTCATACTAAAAGAGAAAAGTTTAATTCTACGGAAACTCCTAACTTTTAAAACTGAATAATTGTTACGACAACAGAATATATGTATTCTTCAAAATTCAGATGACTACTAACTAATCATTTTCAAATTCTGATCATGCCATGCCAGAGACATTTAAAACAGTATCTGTTTGCATTTTAATTAATTCTGCAATAGATGAAATTTCCAATGTGATGTTACATATGTAAAAGTGAATAGAAAAAATAGCCACATTCTGGTAGAAGATAAAACTATGACCTATCTATAATAATTAATTCCTGAAGAGTAAACATTTGTTCATCAGAATAAACTATTATTTCTATGAGAATCAATCCCAAGTTTTTATCCTAGCCCTACAGTTTACAACTTGTAAGGTGCACCTTAAAATTGCCTAAATTCACATCATGACTAGCTTATCACTATTTTGAAATAAATACTACACTTCTGCTGTGATGCCCTCCCAATTGTGCAAAGAACACTACACTAAACTTTTCTGCATCATTTTCCCTCCAGTGGTATTCTTGAGATCAGAACACTTGCAAATAGTATTATATTATTATTTCATATTAATTTTATTATGTATTATTTTTATCTATCATAGATATTCAGGAGATCAGAATATCTGAATATTAAGATCTGAAGATTATGGCTCAAACCCACCTAGGTAGCAAGATTCCTTAGATTCTTATTTCCAATAAACTCATAAGGAATAGCCAGACACAAGTGGCACTGAGGTTCAAGTGGTAGAGCAGTAGTCTTGAGCAAAAACAGACTCAGGGACATTGCCCAGACATAGAGGTCAAGCCCTAGCATAAACTAAACAACAAAAACAAAATATAAACAAGCATTAAATGTAGCTTTTTTCCCTCATTGTATGAGTATTTAAGAGGTATGTGAGGAAATTTCTTCCTGTGTTATGTATAGGTAGAAGAAAAAGATGTCATACAATTACTCTCTTCATACAATGTTACACCAAAGCCTCAAAAAATTGCTCTTTTTGAGGGGAGATCCGGGAAGATGGCGGAGGAGAAGCTGGAATCTGAACAAGCTCTCGCATAGAAAGCAGTTTTAGAGTTCTAGTGAACAGTCCTAAGCCAGAGAATCACACCAAGTGTGCCATCACAGGACAGAGAGTTAGACAAGAGAGGGGAAGCCAAGGAAACACATCAGCTGCCGCTGCGGCGGCAGGGTCGCGGCGGCGACCACCGCCGCGGGGTCATACCTGAGACACAGAGAGTCCAGGACAAAGGAGCCAGACGCAGCGGACGAGCGGATTCTACTCAACACCAACAAGAACCGACAAGGAGCAGACATCTTCATCCTGCTGTTTGCAGACCAGAGACGACCCAGGATCCAAGACTCGGTGTGAGTACAAGCCCGACATCCTCACTCCTTCTCAGGAAGCAGAGGAGGGAAGGCTATCCCTCCCGCCCCAGCACTGGTGATCTCCATCTTGGATACCGACAAAGCTCAGAGGAGCTGCTAGCTCCAGCTCAGGCCTTGGAATAAAACGAGTCATTTAGCAGGTCACAAGAACTTAATGGCGAAGTGACCTGCCAGACTCAGCACCATCCAGGGAAAAGTCACCCAGCTCAGGCACCAGCCATTGGAGTGCCTTGCCTCACTGAGTAACCAGAGCCAGAGGCTGCCCCTCCCTCTAGCAGCCACCACAATCAATTGAAAAACAGAAACCCTGAGAATGGCTCCCGGCTGGGCGCTGTGAGCTTTATCACAAAATAGCCCCAGGGAAAAGCTACTGTTTGTTGAAAGGCCTCAACTCTACCCAGAACCTAGCCCCATCACCACATCCCCCTCTTTTGTGATTCTCAAAGCAGATCACCCTCCCAGAAAACTAACCTGGGAGGGGGATCTCAAAATCTTGGGTAAAGCAGAGCATTTTTCTGCCTCTTCCAACCAACCAACTTAAGAAACCAATCAAGCCATAGGACCTCAATCTGACCAGAGACTCCAACAAGAGACTGGTTAGAGACAAAAGGGAGATACAGGATTCTTCCCACTCCTCCCCCCCAAAAAAAAAATCAAAAGACTTTTTTTTCTTTTTTTGTCTTTTTTTCTTCTTCCTTTCATTTTTTGCTTGTTTTTTGTTTTTTGTTACCTTATATATATTTTTTCCCTTCTAAAACATTTATTGATCTTTACTTTTTGCCTATTCTGAACAAATAATTGTTTTCCAGTAACTTTTTTTTTTCTCATCTTATAATTTTTATTTTAGGAATATGTGAATGAGCGTTTTCCTTTCTTTTCTTGTCTTCTTTCTCTTTTTCTTTCTTTCTTATCTTTTTGTTTTTTGTCTAGATCTACTGAGCTTATGATCTTTTCTTCTCCCTTTCCCATCCTTAAAGTTTTTCACATCTCCTCTATGTCCCTCTCCTTCTCGGAACATATTCACATTCCTCTCTGAATAGACGGTCTTTTAACCTCTATAATAACATTAATTTTTACGTTTCTATTTATTTCTGGTCTCTCTCTCTCTCTACTTGCATCCTACCCAACCCATTTCCTGCATTGTGATTAGGACATAGTTAACTCTCCCTGTGCCTCCCCACACCAATCTATTCCTATTTTTTACCCACATCTCTCCCTAATCCTTACAATTTCTGGTTTTCCAAATTCTTTTCTGCGGTTCGAAGTCCTTTAACATATAGTTGTTTGATGTTGAATAGATGTATCTGTTGAACTAGATTGTATCTGTAGACTATTGACTGTACAAATGCAAACTTTGGTTGAGGGTTGCCTTAAGATAGTGTTCTAGCATAAAACTGGTGCAATCTTTATCTCAAATGGGCCGAGTAGCCGGAAAAACACAAGAAAAATGGCAAATTCGGGTATCTCAATTCCCAATCTTGATAATCAGGGATTAGAACAGATAAAGAATAATCCAGAGGAGAGTTCCCAAATAGCTCAACAAACACTTATAGCAAACATGATAAATGAGAAGTTTGACAATGTACAAAGGACTCTGTATGAGCGTGATAGGGAGAGAGAGGAGGCATCCCAGAAGTTTATACAGGAATATCATAAGCGTGAGGAAGCTACTCAAAAACTGATACAGGATTTGCCTGAACAACTTGAGAATGCTCAAAGAGAAAGGGAGGAATGGCGTGAGCAGGCAGAGAACACTCAAAGAGAACTGCAGCATTCCCACGAACAGGAAGAAAGAGAACTGCAGGAATCCCACAGATGGGAGGAAGCTAATCAAAGAGTAATTAAGGAATTGAGAGACTAGGTAGAGAATACACAAAGATCACTAAAGGCATTCATGGAATCCATTAACAAAGAGCTGAAGGAAGTCAGGGAGACCACAAAGGGAATGCTGAATGGAACCCAACAGAAGAAATGGGAGTCCAAAGAAACCATAACCAATTAACTAAGTGATTTGAGAACAAACACTGAACACCAAATTAAGGAAGTAAAGAAATTCATACAAGACCTAAAACAGAGCTTCAACAAAGAACTAGAAGCCATCAAAGCTGAACAATTAGAAGGAAAAGAGATAAAAAACAAAGTAGAGAGTCTTCACAGCAGGTTAGACCATGCAGAAGATCGAATCTCAGGGATTGAAGA
Source organism: Dipodomys merriami (assembly GCF_024711535.1). Lineage (NCBI taxonomy): Eukaryota > Metazoa > Chordata > Mammalia > Rodentia > Heteromyidae > Dipodomys > Dipodomys merriami. Next base: position 272,136 of record NW_027205137.1, on the reverse strand, counting down.
CAGCCTAGATATTATAGAGAAAGAACATACAACCATCCAAGACAAGTCCAAGAAATATGATAGGTCTATCCAACATCTGGAAGACACCATCAGAAGGCCCAATCTCTGGATAATGGGTATAGAGGAGCAACTAGAAACAGAAGTTAATGGTCTAGGAAATTTGTTTAACAGGATCCTAGCAGAGAACTTCCCAAACATAAAAAAAGATAGGCTTATTCAGATACAAGAAGCTTTTAGAACCCCAAATAGACCAGACCAGAATAGGACATCCCACCATCACATTATAATCCACACAGGATCAACCCAGACCAAGGAAAAGATCCTTAAAGCTGTCAGGGACAAAAGGGTAATCACCTACAAAGGGAAACCAATTAGAATTACCTCAGATTTCTCAGCAGAGACAATCAAAGCAAGAAGAGCCTGGAATGACGTATGCCATGCCCTAAAAACAAACAATTATCAACCAAGAATACTGTACCCAGCTAAACTCTCCTTCATAACTGAAGGCCAAATAAAAACCTTCCATAGCAAAGAAAAATTGAAACAATACATCTCCACCAAACCAGCCTTACAAAAGATTCTTAAAGATGTCCTACACATAGAAAACCAACAAGACCGCAACAAAGGCCAAGAAATTGCTCCCAAACTGAGAATCCAAGAACCTTAGGAAGAACCCAGTTTTCGCAGCCCCCAAGAAGGTGGATAACATGGCAGGAACTCCCAAATACCTCTCAGTCCTATCTCTTAACGTTAACGCACTGAACTCTCCAATTAAGCGACATAGACTGTCTAGTTGGATTAAAAAACAAGACCCTTCTATCTGCTGCCTGCAGGAGTCACATCTTGCCCGTAAAAACAAACACATTTTCAATGTTAAAGGCTGGAACAAAATCTACCAAGCAAATGGCCCTCATAAACAGGCGGGAGTTGCAATCCTAATATCAGATAAAATAGACTTCAAATTAAAATTCGTGAGAAGAGATAAAGAAGGTCGCTACATACTAATTAAAGGATCTCTCCTTCAGGAGGATATTACAATTCTAAATATCTATTCGCCAAACAATGGAGCACCCAAATTTATCAAAGAAACACTACTTTCCCTCAAATCCCATATAGATCCAAAGACATTAATTGTTGGGGATTTTAACAGACCACTCTCCCCACTAGATAGATCAACTCGGCAAAAACTCAACAGAGAAACCGTAGATCTAAACAGCTGCATAGATCAACTAGACTTAACAGACATTTACCGAACATTTCACCCAGCAGCATCAGAATACTCATTCTTCTCAGCAGCACATGGAACGTTTTCTAAAATAGACCACATTTTAGGCCACAAAGCAAACTTGTCTAAATTCAGAAACATTGAAATTATACCTTGCATTCTCTCTGACCACAAGGGAATAAAATTAGAACTCAACACCAAAAGCCACCAAAGAAAGTCCGGTATCACATGGAGGCTGAACAACACACTGCTGAATCATGAGTGCGTCATGGAAGAGATTAGAAAGGAAATTCAAATGTTCATGCTATTCAACAAAAATGAACACACAAATTACCAGCTCCTCTGGGACACAGCAAAGGCAGTACTCAGAGGCAAGTTTATAGCTCTGAGTTCCTACATCAACAAATTGGAGAGATCTGAAACTAACAATTTAATGACACATCTAAACCTCCTTGAAAAAGAGCAGCAAGATAAACCCCAATCCAGTAGACGGAAAGAAATAATCAAAATTAAATCAGAATTAAATGAATTAGAATCCAAAAACAACTATAGAAAGAATCAACAAAACAAATTAATGGTTCTTCGAAAAACTTAACAAAATTGACAGACCCTTAGCAAACCTTATCAGAAAAAGGAGAAAACACACCCAAATTAATAAACTCAGAGATGAGAATGGAAACATCACCACGGAAACAACCAAGATTCAGAACATTACAAGGGAATACTTCTCAAAACTTTATGCTAATAAGTTTGAGAACTTGACAGAAATGGACCTTTTCCTAGCAAATATTGACATGCCAAAACTAAACCAAGATGAGTTAAACCAGCTTAACAGGCCCATATCAAGCATTGAAATAGAAACAGCAATAAGAGTCATCCCAGCTAAGAAAAGTCCAGGACCAGATGGTTTTACAGCGGAATTTTACAAGTCCTTCAAAGCAGAGCTCACACCAATACTCCTCCAACTCTTCAATGAAATTGAAAGAGAAAGCTCACTACCCAACACATTCTATGAAGCCATCATAACCCTCATCCCAAAACCAGGCAGGGACTCATCAAAGAAAGAGTACTATAGACCCATTTCTTTGAGGAACATTGATGCAAAACTTCTCAACAAAATTTTGGCCAATCGACTTCAACAATTCATCCAAAAAATCATACACCATGATCAAACAGGATTCATTTCAGGGATGTAAAGCTGGTTATCTCAATAGATGCAGAAAAAGCATTTGACAATATCCAACACCCCTTTATGATGAAGGTTCTGGAAAAATTAGGAATCCATGGAACATTCCTCAATACAATAAAGGCTGTATATGACAAACCTACAGCCAGCATTATACTCAATGGTGAAAAACTAAAGCCATTTCCTCTTAACTCAGGAACAAGATAAGGATGCCCACTCTCTCCACTTCTGTTCAATATAGTATTAGAATGCCTAGCTACAGCAATAAGACAAGAAGCAGACATAAAGGGGATCCAAATAGGGAAAGAAGAAATAAAACTCTCCCTCTTTGCAGATGACATGATCTTGTATTTAAAGAATCCCATAGACGCCACTCCCAAATTACTCAAGCTGATTCAAAACTTTGGCAAAGTAGCAGGTTATAAAATTAACCCCAAAAATCAATGGCTTTTCTATATGCCAACAATGAGAAAAGTGTGGCTGAAATTAGGAAAGCAACTCCATTTGTAATAGCCCCACAAAAAATAAAATACCTAGGAATTAACTTAACCAAAGAAGTGAAGGACCTCTATGATGAAAACTTTAAAATCTTGAAAAAGGAAATCAACACAGAACTTAAAAAATGGCAAAACCTCCCATGCTCCTGGATTGGCAAGATTAACATCGTGAAAATGGCAATACTTCCCAAGGCTATGTACAAATTCAACGCGATACCTATCAAAATTCCACCCTCATTCTTCAAGGAAATAGAGGAGGCAATCCAAAAATTCATATGGAACAATAAAAGACCCCGAATAGCAAAAACGCGCCTCAACAGAAAGAACACTGCTGGAGGAATATCAATACCAAATTTCAAACTCTACTATAAAGCCATACTAATCAAAACAGCTTGGTATTGGCATAAGAACAGACCTCAGGAACAATGGAATAGAATTGAAAACCCAGAAATGAACCTACAGACCTATAGCCATCTAATCTTCGATAAGGAAGCTAAAACAATAGAATGGAAGAAAGACAGCCTCTTCAGTAAATGGTGCTGGCAAAATTGGTTAACTACATGTAGAAAACTAAAGCTAGATCCTTATATATCACCCTGCACCAGAATCAACTCCAAATGGATCAAAGACCTTGAACTCAAAGCAGACACTCTGAAAACATTACAGGATGGAATAGGAGAAACCTTAGGTCTCCTTGGCTCAGGCCGAAATTTTCTGAATAGAGACCCAGAAGCACAACAAATCAAAGAAAGGTTGGACAAATGGGATTGCATACGGTTGCAGAGCTTCTGCAGGGCAAATGACATAGCTAGCAAGATCAATAGAAAGCCCACCGATTGGGAGAAGATCTTTACTAGCCATACAACGGACAAGGGTCTCATATCTAAAATATACTTGGAACTCAAAAAATTAAACCACCCAACAACAAATCCTCAAAGAAACAACTGCCCAATAAATAAGTGGGTGAAAGACTTAAAGAGAAGCTTCTCTGAAGAAGAAAGTAGGATGGCCAATAGACACATGAAGAAATGTTCAACATCCCTAGCCAGAAAAGAAATGCAAATCAAAACAACATTGAGATATCACCTCACTCCAGTTAGAATGGCAAAAATCAAGAACTCTAACAACAACAGATGCTGGAGGGGATGTGGACAGAAAGGAACCTTTCTTCATTGTTGGTGGGAATGTAAACTTGTTCAACCACTTTGGAAAGCAGTATGGAGGTTCCTCAAAAGACTTCACATAGATCTCCCCTATGATCCAGCAATCCCACTTTTGGGCATTTACCCAAATGTTTACAAACAAGACCACACTAAAGCTACCAGCACAACTATGTTTATTGCAGCATTATTTACCATAGCTAAGATATGGAACCAACCCAGATGCCCCTCAGTAGATCCCAAGAAAATGTGGTATATATACACAATGGAATTCTATGCCTCCATCAGAGAGAATGGCATTTCCCCATTTGTTAGGAAATGGAAAGGCTTGGAAAAAATTATATTAAGTGAAGTAAGCCAGGCCCAAAGAAGCATAGGTCCCATGGTTTCCCTTATTTGCAATATCTAGTATAGGTATGAGTCAATCGGAAAAGGTCAGATAATGTGATGTTAGGAAAATGAACCCTTAAATATGTATTTTAATGTTTTCGTTTCTTTCATGCATGTTTCTAACGCATTTATAAGATTATTTCTTTGTTGCTGTGTATGTCCCTCCCCCACAGTGTAACCCCCGCTTTCACTATATTTGATGTCAGTATAACATGTGGAGGAGATGGGGGCAAACAAGTCGTTTAAGGATTCAGGTGGACCTGTTGCAACAATGAGAAGTACAAAATGTCATGTCAAAACCAGCTTTACAATGTCGGTGGGGGGGGAGGGGGGTATAATTAGGTGGGGGGAGGGGGGAGGCTGGGAAGTGAGGTGAAGGGTAAACAAAGGATGAGGCTGCAATGCTTGGTAAGAAATGTATGCATTATCCTGCCCATGTAATTGTAGCCCCTCTGTACAGTATGTTCTCAAATAAAATAAAATAATATTAAAAAAAAAGATTCACAAAAGTAAAATTTAAAAAAAAAATGCTCTTTTTCTAAATTTATATATTAATAGCATCCATTTGTTGGCAACTTTGTCTAGATTATTCAGATTATCATGTTATACATGATCTGTTGGAATTATGTATTAACTAATTTCTAATTATACCTCACTTGAAAGAATATTCTAGGCAATTAGAATGCCAGAATCATTTGTGAATTTCTAAATTAAATCTTCTACTTGAAAACATTTTTGTAGTATCCTAGAGAATATGAAATTACAAACAAAAAGCAATTATTTCAAATCTAAATTCTAATTTAGGCAGGTCTCCAAAGTCCTACATTAGATGAACTTTGCTATTTCTCCAGGCTTAAGCTTTTGTAATCCTTCATCATTTCTTTAGAATCCAACAGAATGGTGCTTACTTTTTCAAATTTTTGATTGGGAATCATGAGCTATTTTGCATCTAGCAATGTTCTGTAATGAAGAGAGCATGTAAAACAGAAGTGAGGATGATATATGAGTTGCATTTCACTAGGAAACTTGACTTATCCAAACATAGTGAAAAAATTAGCCCAAACTTCCAACTGGGTATTCCTTTCTTGTTGTTTGGCTTGTTTTATTGAGACAAATTATACTACCTGGTCCAGGGAAGGTATCGCTATGTAATTCCACTCTCTAATCTCCTATCTTAGTCTGAGTGCTAGAATTCTAGGCTTGTATCACATTGCCCTGCCATAGTTTGTTGGTTTATTTAATCTAGAAACAGGCTAGCAATTCTGAACTTCTCCGATGATCTTATCCACTAGACTGACTGGTTTGACTGTTTATGTACAATTTTCAAAGATGTTCTAACATTTGACACAGGATATGAACATTTTCAGATGCACCTGCAGGGTTCTCTGATTCATTCCTCCATGGATCTGATCCCTTTAATAATGATTACTTGACTTTCTTAATATCTCTGGTCCCTATCTTTGTAATATTCTCAAGCTTTTTGGGGGAAAGTTCACTTGAGGACTTTCTAATATTTAAAATTATCACTTGTTGTAGTCTTACTCAGGACATATTTACTGTTATTTTCCAACTTTTTCTACACATTCTGAGAGTTGTTTTATATGTGTGTTTACACATATAAGTGCCTCTGTGTATGTGCATGCTTGCGTGTATTTATGCCAAAACCTCAAGCTCTTATTCAGCAGTCTTGCTCATACCTAGTATTCCATCACTTCAGCCATTCTTACAATGCAGGTTTAGGCTGATTAATTATAGGTATTGTGGCAAATACTTTTTTTCCCAGGCTGGATGCAAACTGAACTTCCCAGAATCCTTTACATTCTTAGGTTTTATCTTTCCAGGAGTATCATTTTTTAAACTTGAAACAGTTTTGTGAGTGTAAAGTCTAACCTGTAGCCCAGATTTTTAACTTAAGAATTCATATAAAAATAGATTAAAATACACATTACATACATTGAGTGTACACTGCTAGATAAGTGATCTTAAGCCAGATGACAGTGGCTCACACCTATAATCCTAGCTACTCAGGAGGCTGAGATCTGAGGATTGCAGTTCAAATCAAGCACAAGTAGGAAAGTTTCTGAAGCACTTATCCCCAATTAACAACCAGAAAACTGGAAGTGGCACTGTGGATCAAGCGGTAGACTGCTAGCCTTAAGGTGAAGAGTAGAGGAAGTGTGCCCAGGCCCAGACTTCAAGCCCCACAAATACCAAAGGAAAAGAAAAGTAAAGAAGTAAAAGATATGTGAACTTAGCCAACAGTTCATTGCTAGTATAATTCCTGCTCTCTCCACATGGCTTTCTTTTTCCAGTTAAGTTCATGCTCTTATATATGACTTGCTTTGAAACTAGAATTATTCTTCCATTCTAGTTTTTACAAACTTGCATGATTAGTTGCCATGATTTAGAGATAGAAGAAGAATCAGAGTGGCCTCATCCTTCATGTTCCACTGAGTAGTAATGCTTTCTCTACATAACTCCCATAGATATACATACTGGCCTTGGCTTTATTGTTTCAAATTTGTCCTATTTGCAGAGTCTTCTATACTGTTTTGAACAACCATACTTAAACACAGAACTTCTTTTTCTCCTATTATTCATGTTGTTTCTCCTACTGTTAACTTATGTACACTTGTGAAAAAATGTACAACACACACACATATTTCTGAGAACCTTCTTCTCACTTAAAATTGGTCTTAATTTATAGAGCACTTAGGAAATTTGAACTTAATGTACTCCAGGATAATGGTTTTTCATGTTTTTTATTGGAAAAATGTTGTTCAGAAGGTTTAGAGTTATATCTGTAAGTTAATTAGTACATAATCTATTAAGCATTGTTACCTCTTCTTTTGTTTTTCCCATCTTCCCTTTCCTCCTCACCGCCCCAAATCCCCCCTCCCCTCCCCAAGTTATAAAGTTCATTTTCTACATAGTGTCTTGTAGAACTCATTGTTACAATGGGTCATACTCTAACCTTGTTTCAGCATTTTATTATTTCCCTTCCCCTACCCACATTAGAAAAAGGTATATGCAAGATGCAGATCACCGACATCAAATACAGTAAAAACAGAGTTTATACCATGGTGGTAGAAAATAGAAGAGAAAAAAAAATCACATAGTACCTGTTAGGTAACAATAAAGAAAAATCAAGTTGTGTCCTATCTTGGAGTCCCTTTCACTTAACATCATTTTATATGGCTATATGTACATGTATAATGTTTTATAAGTGATTTAAATTCCGTATTTTCTCATGACTAAGTTGTTTCTGAAGCACTTTATCTCATGTACAAAGATGTGCTTGTGCTATTTCAATGAAGCCACAAAACGTTCATTTTACCTGGAGCAGCACCATAGATTGTTACTTGAAGTAACTGGAAGGAACTGTTCCTGGAAGTGGAAACTGATTCCAAGAGAGGAATTGACCATAGAGAAATGACAAGTTCAACTTAATTTGTGCGCTCAGTTTACTGTACAAGAAAAGAATTCAAAGCTTGAAGGAAACTCTGTCCCTGACTTTTTCGAGTGTGTTCTTTACTCACATAAAACTTGTCTGTAAATTTCTAGTTGAGAGTATTACAAAAGTAAACAATATGCCATTTGAAGGCCAACATAGATTAAAAGGAAATAACCTTGTTTTAAAAGTGTTCTACTGCAAAGAAACAAAGACATGTAGGTTTAAAGGTAACATGCCTAGATATTTCACTCCTGACATGATTGTCTTGTTGCAGAAGTCAGTTATCCATTACTTTAATCTGGTCCTGAGTTCACCATAGCAATAAGGATTCCAAAAAGCAGGATCCAGTGAGTATGATCAGCAAAAGGAGCCTCTTTTCAAACCAGTGCTTTAAGGATGGTCCAAAATAAATATGTGGACGTTTTTTGCTTGCTTGTTTGTTTAGTTTGTGCTGGTTCTGGGGCTTGAACTCAAGTCTGGCCCCTGTCCCTGAACAGTTGTCTTTCCTGCCCTATTGTCACCATAGCTAGTACTCTACTGCTTGAGCCAAAACTCCACTTCTGGTTTTTTGGTGTTTAATTAAAGATAAGAGTTTGACAGACTCTTCTGCCTGTTGGCTTTGAGACTGTAATAAATCCAAGTGAGATCAACTATATGGATTTCTCTTTTGAACCAATACATGTTAGATGAAGTTTATTATAAAGCTTAGTATTCGACAAATTTTTAAAAGAAGAGAATATGTTCAGCAAAGAAACCATAACTTAACTCAGCAAAAGTAGGTGCGCTGAATTATTATGGAATTATGTTCTCTGCTTGGGAAGATTAGTATTGACTTCATCGTGCCTTTTGAGGAACTTTTTCTGTTGGTCATGGGGCTTGAACTCTGATCCTGGGCGCTGTCCCTCAGCATTTCAGCTCAAGTTGAGGGCTCTACCACTTTAGTTACAGCACCACTTCCAGATTTCTGGTGGTAATTGAAGATAAGATTTTCATGAATTTTCTTGACCAGGGTGGCTTTGAACGACCATCCTCTGGTTTCAACCTCCTGAGTAGCTAGTATTACAAGTGTGAGTCACCAGCACCCAGCTCATATTTGCATTTATGTACACCTAATGACACTATGTTGACAAAGAATGGAAATTTGAATCAAATGGTGTGACATTGCAGCTTTTCAATAAAATGGAGGTAGCAATAAATATGTCCTCTTTTTCCATGTTCTTACATTAATGACTCATGACCTATAAGGGACTCTTACATTAGCATCCTCTGTTGTCTGCATTTGTGGACTTAGTATCAGAAATTGTTCATAGAGAAATAGAGAAAGACAGATTTGTAGAAAGCAAAGGAGATCAAGTTTGAAAGAGCAGCATAGAAGTATATACAATTTATCACACAGAAATTACGAACTAGCCTAAGTTATTTGGTTATTTATAATCAAAAATGGTTCTCTAGAACAGTATATGGTATAACTTAGTTATTATTATCATTTATTCCTTCCATCTGGAGTTATTCCTTCTGTCAAAACTACCAATTAACCTCTGCCTTTTTGGTGTCTTAACTTACCAAAAAGATTTCCAAATTCCACTTATACTACCCTTCTGATTGTGATTAGCAGTGGCCACTCAAGAGCCTGGAATCTTTAAATTTTCAGGATTAATCTTCACTGATATCTAAGCACATTCTTGGTATTAATTGCCATGACCTATTAACAAAACGGTTTTTTTTTGTTCAACACAGTATTCTAATATAGGTTAAGTACATGAATTAAGGACTATTGATAGGTATCAGTTGGAAGGAGCAATTATATATTCCAAGTATGGGTTCTTTATTTTGCATTTCCTAGCTAAATGACTCTTTTGACAGTCCTGGGGCTTGAACTCAGGGCCAGGGAACTGTCCCTGAGCTTCTTTTTTTATCGAGGCTAGCATTATACCACTTGAGGCAAAACACCACTTCCACTGTTTCTTTTTCTGTTTATGTGGTTTCATGCATGCTAAGCAATAACTCTTCCATGAAACCACATACCCAGAGCCCTAAATGACTTTCTTTTTTTATATTAATAAGTTTTTTGTGTGAAAATACAGTACAGAGGGGTTATAATTACATGAGCAAGGTAATGAGTACATTTCTTATCAAACATTTTTGCCTTCTCCTTTGTTTCCCCTTATCATCCCTGCCCTCCGATTCCCCCCCATCCACCGCCAAAGTTGTAAAGTTGTTTTTTCAACATAATGTCTTGTTGCAATAAGAATTTCTTTAGATGACATTACTTTTTTATTCGGTTAATATGTATTACAATTTTGGCCAAGTGGTAGAAAAGGAAGTGGAAAACAATACTAAGTCCAGTAAGGCTGACATTCCGATCACATCACTAAGGAAGTAGTGTTAAGACCTTCAGGACTCTTAGGGCTGTTGTATGTGACATTATTATGTAAAACACTATTAACTGTCATCCCAGACATCCATAACATTCTGCTTCCACTTTCCAGGTCAAGAACCAAATATGTACGCCTTTTTATTGATTGGGTGTGTTTCCTAGGAAGGAAGAAAGAGGATGTAGTAAGTGATGGTGGAAAAAGATGTATATTGGGTCCCTGTCCACATTTTTTGCATTTTTAAAAAGCGCTACTGATGAACTCCCACTTACATCTAATTGACTTGCTGTTTGCACAAGATGCAGATAAATGAAGACATTTATTCTGGTGGATAGGCACATATATTAACAAAATCCATTTCTGGAAAAATAAGATACTAGGTAAGAAATTACAAATTATTGTCTATAAAATGGTTTCTTTTCTTGGAGAACAAAAGGTAGTATTGAAGTGATTACTCCAACTTTCTTTGAAATTTTATGCTGTTTCAGTATCAAAATGTTCTCTAATTTCTGTAACATCCAAACATAAACGACATGATTTGAAGATCTCAGTCGTTTTAGAAAATAAGGAACGTAATAGCATCCTTCCTGCAGAGACATGTGATGGCAAGTATGATTGTATTATGGTTCTCTTTTTTTTCCCTCTTTATCTCAAGTGTTGCATATCTTGGCATATTACTCTATGTCCTGAATCAGCTTCCTGTAGGTGAGATTTACCTCTACTCTGCAGTGTCAAGATGGGTCATGTGACTTACTTCAGCTTACAAAAGTGAACCAGAAGTCGTGAAAGGTTATTTCTAGGGGAAGATTTCTATCTCATTATCTGTGTCTTTTTCTCCTTAGCTATAAAAATAGCATATTTACAGAGGGAGTCTTCTTTCAACTTATGTGTTGGAAGAGTGTAGCATGTGAAATTGAGGCAAAACTCAAATACATCCTCATACATATAACACAGGCAGAACTAAGCTAATATTAGAATATATTAAGATGCTAGTTTCTTACCATTCTTCATATATATATATATATATATATATATATATATATATATATATGATAGCTGGCTATAGCACACCAGAATTCAACAAATCCTAAACAAGAACTAAACAAATTGATAACATTTCCTATTGGAAGATATTATTTTTTTTTCAGGTAAAGGGTAGGTTTATTCAGTAGACCTTCTGGGACCAGGCAAGGTTGGCACTCCACGTGGCTGGAAAAGGCCTGGGAAAGAGCGAGAGCTGGGAAAGAGAGGAAAGAGAGAGGAAAAAGAGATAAAAGAGCAGAGAGAGAGAGCGTGTCTGCAAAAAGTGGGAAAGAGAGAGAACTAGGAAAGAGAAGGGAGGTAGAACAAAGAGAGGAAAGAGCTAGAAAAGAGCAGAGAGAGCAGAAAAGAGCAGAGAAAGCAGAGATTGTGCAGAGAGAGAGCAGAGAGCAGAGAGAGCTAGGAAAGAGCAGAGAGAGAGCGCCTGGGCCTGAACTAGGCCTTATGTGCGGAGAAAGGTATGGCCACATCAAATTCAGATGTGACCTCTTCCAGGTGTCCAAGTTGCCTAGGTAACGCAGGTACTACATGGAGCATTCCAGCTGGCACCAGGCCATTTTGGTACTCAATGCGATGGGGAAAGGCCAGGGAAAGAGAGCTGGGAGAGCTGGGAAAGAGAGAGAGCTGGGTAAGAGAGAGAGAAGAGCTAGAAAATAACAGAGAGACCAGAGAACAGAAAGAGCTAGAAAAGAGCATAGAGAGCAAAGAAAGCTAGAGCAGAGAGAGAGAGCAGAGAGCTAGAAAAGAGCAGAGAGCAATATTACAATTTTTATAAATAAGCATTCTCCATGTGATCACTTGTGGGGTTATCTATTTCTGTAGATGTGTTTAATCACTCTAGAGCACTGGATCTAATATCCACAATCATTATCCAGATCTTGTGATTGAGATGAGGAAGAAAAAAATATCTAGATTTCTCCTTCTCTTTTCTTCTTCTCCTTTTTCTATTGTGGATTCTCATCTTTTCTCCAAATTCTCCCATTAATTAAGGAAGAATGACACATTGTGGATATGAAGCAAAAGGCTTCAAAGCCAGAATTTTATTCTTTCAGTAAATCAGAGTGGCTCAAGCAAGAATAAAAACATGATTTTTTTTCCCTTTCTGGATTTCACCATAGACTCTGAAGATGACTCTAAATAGCTAGTGAACCATTTGCCTTGGCTAACTTTTTAAAAATACTGTTTTTTTTTAAAAAAAGATAATTAAAAACATTAAAAATAATTTTAAAATAAATAGTAATTTGTTGTTTGCTTTTGGGAGGCATGAAATAAGACTGCATTAACATTGTGTGAGTTGAGAGGCTTAATTTTATCAGAATCCAAACATAATGAAAATTAGATGATTTTAAAATAAATAGCCTGTAGATACATTTTTACCTTAACATACCCACAGAGACATATTTTTTTCTTCTTTTCCTCTCCGTGATGATTCAACTTCAATAAGCAGTTAATGTAATTCAAATGGATGTGTTTCTTCCCGAAATAGAATAGACCCAAAAAAGTTAGAAAAAGAGAACCAGTATTGGGTAATGCATTTTTAAAAATAGCAGTCAAATGAATATTAACCATAATTCCAAAATAATAACAATCAAATGCTCTTGAAAAGAGAAGATTGTAAGCAGAATATACAAAAAGTTATAGTTCCATAACTACTTCAGGAGCTGCTCTCTGGCATTTAGGATTTCTAGTACATGACAAGGTTTTAATGATGATTAGTTGCTTTCAGGGATTAATTTTTTTCTAGTTATATTTCATTGAAGAAATATGTTGTTCAAAATTAATGAAAGGATAACAGTTTATATTAGAAAGAATGCTATACACTCATTTTACATAGCAAAATACTTTTCCATAATATCTGTCTTCCCCAAATAACTAATCCCTCAAATGTACATTTGCATTATATGTATATAAGTTTGTAAAATAATCACCTTTCATAATCCAATGAACACAAATATGAAGAATTATCAGATAGGGGAAATATAATCAAATGCGTACTTTAAAGTCCCAGGTGTAGTTTGAAAGGACATGATGAGGTTTCAACCATCAGAGACATGAAAAGATGCTACATTAGAAAATAAAGAAAACAACAACAACCCAGATTCTGAATTTCTGGAAAGCAGAACAGCAAGTAAATGCTTTTTCCACTAGAATCATTTGAAAAATATTTTAGCTCTGTAGGTGGCTCGATTTTAATCTAGTGAGACTTCTTTTAAATTTCTGTCCTTTAGAACTGCAAAATGATAAATACGGATTATTCAAGCCAACTAACGTGTAGAAATATTTTACAGCAGATTTAGATTAGTAAACTAATTCAACTACAGCCTTTTCCTGATGCAACTACAGGGACACCACATTTCCTAGTTTTTGAGAATATGAGAAAATGTTGCCACTGGCTTTGTACACATGTATGATGTGAATACTACTTACGGGCCTTACATAAAGAAAACTTGAAATTCTAAATAATATTTAAATAAGAGATTTCCTATCTTTATTTTCACATTTGGGGATCACTAAATACCAAAATTATGTAGAAGGCTAGGGTAAGAATATGGAAATGAAATCTGTCTCCTAATATTATAAAGATAATTTATGTCATTTTGAGTTACAGTTTTTAAAGTAATAAAAAATAAGGTAAAACAGATACAAAAACTCAATTTTCTATCCCTCCTAACTTTCCAACAGCAATTAGAGAATCCAGTAAATGTACAGCCATCCCAGGATGGTATAGGATGGTATAGGATCACTAGATGGTCAAAAAGAAGATAACAAAAATGGTTCCCCTGGAACAATTTGAAACAAAATGTACATCTACAGATTGTGATATAGCTAGAAAATAGTTTCCACTATTCTAAGTCTTTGATATTTTAGGTTTGTTTGCACAGCATCTTTCCACTCTTAAGAAATGACCCTTTATTAACACTCAAGTGTTTGCAGCTTATAACCCAGAAACAAACAATGCTTCTAAATGTAAAGAAGAATGATATTAAGAGTAATCAAGGATAATTCCATAGTTATAGCTGATAAATAATAATGATATTGGGGAATAGTCCAATAATCTTGAACTTTTTCATGACTGTACTCTTCTCCAACACAAGAAGTCCTAATCAAAATATGATAAACATTAATAGAGGATTTTTATATTTTTATTGTTCACTCCAAAGCAAATACACTTTCCTCTTTGCAAGCCTGGCTTTGAAAGAGTCAGACCCTCAAAACTATTTTATAGACAAAAGTTTACTTCTTTGACTTAGGTGTTTTCCTGCCTTTGGGTGTTGCTCTCCATTATTTTGGCAACTGCATAGAAAAACAAGATAAATCCATTATGCTTGTGTTGAATTGTTCAAAGTCAAGCTGTCTTCAAACAAAGTTTTCTGTTCCCTTCTTCACTGCTAATTAAAGTTTAATTATTGCTCTTTAAATGCAACAAAACGTGATACTTTTACGTACATTCTCATTGAAATTGATGATAACAAGAGTGTCTGTGATTGCTTTTTTAATAGATTTCAAGTATTTTCCTTGGCTATTTTCATTATTGCCTTTGTTCCGGTCTTCTAATCAGGAACAGAGGGTTACCAAAAATATCTTCCTAAGATATAAGATGTTATGTAGAAAAAATAGATGTATAATTAAAGATTTTCATCTCCTTAAAGACTGAAAAGCTCAGAAGACATTTTGCTATTACTGGCATTATTAATATGATTTGAATGTTTTGGTTCTTAAACTAAGTGAAATACATGTGAAATGTTACTTGTTCTAGCAATGATTATGGCTTATAGTTTTCTTCTCCAATGAGTTGAAATCTCTGACTATTTTGGAGGGCATATTGATTTTAGGGTAGGAGGCTTAATTATAGAAAGCCAAGGGAGATTCCTAAAACAGTATTGCCTTTCACTTATCACTTAATTATACTTAAAGTATATAAGTATAGAAATATACAAATATGAATTGAGTAACAAATGTGTGATTTACAAATTTGACTCAATAACAACTAATCCAGAAAGCAATTCTTTATATTTATATAAACTATTATACTTAGTAAGGATTTAAAAATTGTTAGAATATATTTTTAACATTTATTTCAAAATATTTGTTTATTTGTAACTGTTTATTTTTAATTTTTGTTGTTAGTGGGGATTGAAATCTGGGCCCGGACATTGTCCCTCAGCTCTTCAGCTCAAGACTAGTGCTCTACCACTCGAGCCACTACCAGTTTTCTGGTGGCCCATTGGAAATAAGAGTCTCACGGACATTCCTGCCTAAGCTGGCTTTGAACCATGAGTCTCAGCTCTCAGCCTTCTTAGTAGCTAGGGTTATAGCATGAGCCACTGACTCCTAGCTACACAATTATTTTTTACATAGCTATGAAATATTGCTTGATAATCCCATTCATTTATATGTTGTGTAATAATAAAGCTACATCATATCCATTAATTTCTGCATGTAACATTTCTTTTTAGAGAGAATGCTCAAAAACTTATCTTCTGGCTAGGATGAAATATCTATTCTTAACTATAATCACTTTTCTTCTTGTGGTATACAGTTAATATATTTAGTTTTAGTCCTGGAAGTCTGCTAATTAAAGTTACATAAAACATGAATTGTAAAGTGAAAGAAATTCATGGTTCCATTACATGTTTTAAGAAAACAATTATGCCTTTTGTTTCCAATTATATTTCGGTGGGAATGTGTAATATTCATTGATTTAATTGTTAAAATTTATTACCGTTACATTATATCAAGTTGATTCAAACTTGTTTGGTCCTGGGGTTTGAACTCAGAGTCCCTGAGATTTGTTGCAATTTTTTAACAATTTACGATTTCAGTCATGCCTCACTTCTGGCTTTTTTGCTGATTAATCAGAGATACGATTATCAGGGAGTTTATTTTGTGGGCTGCCTTCAAACAGCAAAACTCAAGTCACAGCCTCCCAAGTAGCTAGGATGAGATACATGAGCCACCTGCTCACCACTTTTTTATGAACTTTCATAGGCTAAATTGTTTTACACTTTCCGTGAGTTCAACTCTTTCATTTTCCTTTCCTATAATTTTAATGCCAAATCTCAAAATTGTCAAAACATCTTCCATTGCTGTAAATTCCCATCTCTCTTTTTGTTTTATATGCCACGTTTTAATCCTGCTTGAAGTTAACATTTGAATAAATTGTTATGTTTAAGTCAATGTTCACTTTTTAATTTTCCCAAATACTGCCTAATGTATCACCGCTTATTAAACAGAACATCATTCCACAAATGTTTGGTTTTACCCCTTATTAAATATTCCTTGATAATATTTAATGTGGATCTAATCTGGTGCCCTACAGACCCATTGAGCTGGATAATCTTTCCTCTACAAATATAACAATTTTACACTAATAGCTTTAATATTGGACAGAGAAATATATTCCAGATTATTTTTCTTTGTCAATGACTCAAATAGTGCTAGTCAGGTGTTCTTAGAAATTGTCATAAGCATAAATAAAACTGTGAAGCTGAGTGCTGTTGTCTTATGCTTGTAATTCTAGCTGCATAGGAGGCTGAGATCTGAGGATTGTGGTTGAAATTTAGCTGGAATGGGAATGTCTATAAGACTGTTATGTCCTATTAACCACCAGAAAACCAGAAGTGGCACAGTTGCTCAATGAGTAGAGCATTCACTTTGAAATGAGTAGCAGAAGGACAGCGCCAGGACCAGATTTCAAGCCCCATAAATGACCAAAAAAAGGGGAAGAGACAATTTATATCTTTTCTCAATTGTATCCTCCAATCGACAAAAATTATGTCTCCATTTATTTAGATGTTTGCTTTTATATTCAGCATTGTATAATTTTCAATGATGGTGAGTAAATAGCACTTTAATACATTTTGACAATGTGTGAAGGTAACATAAAGAAATTCAAAGAAAACAGTTGAAATATAAAGAGCAATGGAAATGGAGAAAGCCAGAAACGGGTTAATTAGGGCCTTCATCAATATGTGAGAATGTAAGATATTGCAATAAGATATCTTCATATAATTAATATGCACCAATTAATATCTATCTTCCAAAGGCTTTTTTATTCAAGTATGACATAAAGGATAAATACACATTCTGTGGTGAAATGAAAGGAAGATAGATGAGAAAATGCATACTTATAATGATTGTGTAAATAAACTAAGAAATTCAGTCAACATTCTGAGGGCTCATGGCTCATTGGACTCGAAAGTTGCTGGTATCTAAAATATTTCTAAAATGTTAGACTTGATCCTATCTTTAAAACTGCTTAATACTATTGCTTTTTGAGTCAATATTCTTTTCCTTGTTGCTGGTTGTGGTGGTGGTTCTGGGCCTTGAACCCTGGGCCTGGGCTCTGTCCCTCAGCTCTTCCACTCAAGGCTAGAGCTCTACCACTTGAGCCATAGTATCACCTCCGGTTTCTGGTGGTTTATTGGAGATAAAAGTCTCATGGACTTTTCCTGCACAGGCTGGCTTTGAACCATGATGCTCAGATCTCAGCCTCCTGAGTGCCTAATATTACAGGCATGAGCCATTAACTTACAGACAAATAAAAATTATAATATATGTATCTGTATATATACATGTATGTACACATCTATATATTCTTATATATGTATACATATATAGGTATTTGAATATATACACATATAAGTATGACTATATGCATATGTACATGTAGTGTGTACACATATTTATTTATTTAAATAAACTTGAATCAGAAATATATTAAGAGCATATTAATGCCAATGAAATACTTTAACCATCCTGAATAAGTTATCCAAAAATCCAAATACATATCTCTATAGTAATATAATAACAATCAAGGAACATATGGAAAGATCATAACATACCTAGACATATAGAGATTAGTGGAAATAGAAAGAATAAGATAGCCGTGCACAACCATTATGTAGAAATTGCAATCCTTATACATTGGTGCTTGGCACTTAAAATGGTATAGTCAGTTTCTTAAATATACTGGAAATCTTTAAGACATTACACATAGAATTGTCTCTATGATCCAGTATTTTGAATTATAATTTTATATACAAAATAGGTTACAACATATGTCCAATGAGACACATGTACAAGAATATACATAGCAAAACCCTTCATAATATCATATAATAAGACATGGAAATGCTCATTGAGAATGTTAATCCAATATACACAAGCATACAAAAAATATGCTCTATCCATGAGAAAAATTTACAGGGACTTACTTTGGAAACAGTGATATTACATGGGAGAAATGGATAAAATAGACTACATTTTCTAATTATATGAGGTTTTTAAAATTGGCACATCTGTAGAGGTAGAATATGAAATATTAGCTGCTCAAAGGGAGAGTAGGTTGAAATGATGACAGGAAATGACTATTAATAAATATTTGAGTTTTTTGAGAGTGTAGTAATGATAAAATGTTCCTGAACTGAAGGTGATGTTCTTACTCAACTCTTTAACATTCTAAGAATCATTGGACTTTATCGAAGAATCACAGATTGCATTTGCATTAACCTTAGGAAATTTTTTAGAATACTAGTGGGTTAATCTGAGTGATAATTTAGAATTTAAAATCACAGAATTCTATAATGCACAACTTTAGTACACTGATGAATAAGACTATCAAGAAAATATGATCTGTGATATGTCCTCTGAGTGCCTATATATGACATTAAGAGACTGAGTATTCTACAAATTCATGTAAATTGAGCTATGAGATAGGATTGAGAAGGATGAGGGATATTGATCATAAGATGCATTGTATTGGCCATGGAATGTGGCTTAGTGGTAGATGCTTGACTTGCATGTGTGAAGCCCTGGGTTTGATTTCTCAGTACTACATAAACAAAAAAGCAGGAATTGGCACTATCACACAAGTCATAGAGTACTACCATGAGGAAAAAAAACTCAAGGACGTTGCCAAGGCATGAATTCAAGCCCCAGGACTAGGCAAACAAAAAGGTGCATTTTATTAAGCCAGGCACTAGCGGCTCACGGCTGTAATCCTAGATAATCAGGAGGCAGAAAATTGAGGTTTGAAGCCAGCCCAGGAAAGAAAGTCTGTGATATTCTTATTTCCAATTAAATCTCAGAAAAATCAGAAAGTGCTGCTGTGCCTCAAGTGATAGAGTTCTAGCATTCATCCAAAGGAGCTCGGGGACAGCCCCCAGACCCAGAGTTCAAACCTCAGGAGAGGAAAAAGAAAAAAAAACTCACTATACACTGTTAATATACTGCTTTGTCAAACAGCAAGTCCCACACAACTACTTAAAGTTAATTAAAAATATGATAAAATACAAGTCATTTTGGGAACCAGACAAAGATGGTATACAGGGAACAAAGTATATATTATATCATGCAGTTTGAGTTGAAATTTGTTCTATAGTCTTCTTAAATCATTTATGAAATTGACAATACTGACAATTATAGGTCAATTTCCTTGAGGAACACATTGTACGCTGCTGTCTTTTATACGAAATCATAGAGGTGATATTTTGCCTTGTATTGAACTATATCTGATATTTTAAAGTAGATTTGTCCTAATATAATATTAATTTAATCAATCATTTCATTAGGGTGAGGTTGGTTAGATTTTTTCCAGTAAATCTTATCCCTATAATAAATGAGAGCATGCTGTGACAGTCTTCTATTAATATGAAAAAATACTTTATAAAATTAACTTAAAAGGGGGAAAGATTAAACTTGACTTCTGATTTTATACATTTCAGATTATGTTTCTTATCCTCATTGACATGGGTTGGTGGTGGCACAGTACCCCATGTCAGGAATATGTGTTGGAATATGTGTATTCGTGAACGACAAGAATAGGAGTGGGAGAGGGCGAAGGAGGAAGAGGGAAGAGAGAGAAGGAGAAGGAAAAGAAGGAGGAGAAGGAGACAGAGAAGAAAAAGAAGGAAGAGGAGGAAAGGACTTTGATCTGAACACCTTTGATCACAAGTTCTCAGCGACCAAATCTCTACAACTATGCCCACATGAAAGGTTTCACCTCTTTATGGCAACTTAGTGAAAGCTAATTATTAATCTCAATCCTTTATGATTTCAGATTCAATTTCTAGAGTGGTGGGTAGATATTTCTATACATTGTGATAACTTCTGTTCCTAAATATTTACTTGAATTAATCAAAGAAGCTATTTGGCATGGAGGTGGTTTGGTTATACCATTGCTGGAGAAACATTTTGAGTGCAAATACATTTTATTTAACAGATAAGGAAGCTTCAGAGATTTCATTTGGTGACCTTCAAAAATGACGATTTCATCTAACTCATAATGACTTTAATTTTTCATAATTTTATGACATTTCTATTCAAGTTTTTGTCATCTATAGTTAGATTCTTTCTTTCTAGTTGAAGGAAAAATAAATACTATCACAATCATTTATTTCTTAATCATTCCATAGAGTAGGAATAATATGAATTTCCTACCATTCAAAAATAAGTTATATTCAAGTCTATAGGAATAATTGCATGTAATGGAATATCTTGCTCTATTTCATATGGAGACCGATTCAATTTCTAAAAATCACTGTTGACATAAAATACATGAAATTCAGTGTTTCTCTGAAATGTCTCGGTACTCAAACCTCAGAAATAAATAACTAGTAATTAAGATGTTTATATACTCCAAAAATGTATGAATCTATATTTTATGCCAAAAAAGTTTTGGTTTAAAAGAAGAGAAAATTATGTGACCAGAGTAGATAATATTTAATTTAATGAAAAATTACTTCATTCACCCTAACAGAGCCTATTGCTTTTAGCTTACATGAGAAATTTGATTAACGATCCCTTCATCACTTTTGAATATTAGAGTATTTCAATTTGTGCAAAGATTCTGTCATTTAAACCTTTGAGTGTATATTTTTCATAAAAATGAAAACGTTTTTTCACACTGCAGGTTCAGATTCACTAACTAAATAAATATCTAAATATTAATTGGTTAAATTGAGCCTCTAGAATTCAAATAATAACAAATTTATTTTATTCTTACATATATTATATCAGTGCTGAATATGGGTATCTCAAGCTTGTGATCCTCACTACTCAGGAAGCTGGGGTTCAAAGCCAGCCTTGACAACAATGATATCATCTTATAAATATGTTAGAAACAATTACAAGAAAAAAAACATTTGAATACTTATTTTGGGGTCCATTTCACCTAACATCAACTTATCTGACCTTTGCTGCTTGTCTCAGATATGTCCCTCATCCACTTCTTTCATTGTATTTGATGTTGGTACAATTTGTGGAGTGGAAGGGAAAAACAAATGGTTTAAATAAGGATAAAGGTGGACCCATTAAAACTATGAGGTGTAAACGTCGTTATATTGTAAAATGAACTTTACAACTTTGGCCGGGTGAGGGGCGGAGGAGGGGTAAATGGGAAGGTTTGGGAGGGGGAAACAAAGGAGGAGGCAACAATGCTTGATAAGAAATGTACTCATTACCTTGCTCATGTAATTATAACCCCTCTGTACAGTATTTTCACAGTAAAAAAAATAAAAATAAAAAAGTCCAGACTTGCCAAGAGTTTGTGAGTCACATCTCAATTAATCACATACACATCAGAACACATGCACACACACACAAAGCCAGAAGTGGAGTTGTGGCTCAAATGTTAGAGCAATGTCCATACTAAGTAAAAAATCAAGGGATAGGTCTGGAGTTCAAATCACAAGAACAACACACATACAATATTATGTATAAATTGTTATTTTAGTTTAAAGAAATAAACAACATCATGGAAAGTAATATTTGTTACATATCCTGAAATTTTGTGAAGTTGTTTTTATTATCATTTGTCTTAAGATATAACTTAGGTTATTAAAATTAATGTTAATATAGTATATTTATAATTACTCATAATATCTTGGAGTATAAGAGTTGGTATTTTTTCTATAGCCATAAGAGATAGTCTGAGTAAAAGAAAGAAAGGAAGAAAGGAAGAAAAAGAATGAAAGAAAGAAGGAAAGAAAGGAAGGAAGAGAGAAAGAGAGAGAGGAGTAGGGATGAAGGGAAGGAGGGAGGAAGGAAAGAAGAAAAGAAGGAAGGAAGAAAAAAGGAAGGAATTAAGGAATTAAGGCACAAAGAAATGAAGGAAGGGAGGGAGGAAGGAAGGGACAAAAACAATTTAATTCATAAAATGTGCTATTTAGCCCAACATAAACTTGTAATTAACCCTTTAGTACATGCAAGTTTGCAATTTTCATTTCTCTGCATGTTCCCAATGCATGAATGAAACCAACAAATGACGGTTCAGAAATAACCAGGTGAATCTGTTTGCATCTGTAGTAAAAATGTATGCAAATATTTTTCTCATTTTACATCCATCATCAAATAATTATTTGCAAACAATTTACATTTAGTTATAAATATTCTAAAAATTCAAGTAACCAAGAGATGTCAATATATTATATAATGTGAATACTAGTAATTATAATGCTATTAATATTAGTCTTTATGTTATATTAATTGTAACAATTTTCTTATGTGTTTTATCAGCGAAATTAGCATACTCTGATTTTGGTTTTATCTCTTTTCACAAATTTTAATTTGAAGTCTATTTTATCTGATATTAGGATTGCAACTCCCGCCTGTTTATGAGGGCCGTTTGCTTGGTAGATTTTGTTCCAGCCTTTAACATTGAAAATGTGTTTGTTTTTACGGGCAAGATGTGACTCCTGCAGGCAGCCGATAGAAGGGTCTTGTTTTTTAATCCAACTAGACAGTCTATGTCGCTTAATTGGAGAGTTCAGTGCGTTAACGTTAAGAGATAGGACTGAAGGTATTTGGGAGTTCCTGCCATGTTATCCACCTTCTTGGGGGCTGCGAAAACTGGGTTCTTCCTAAGGTTCTTGGATTCTCAGTTTGGGTGCAGTTTCTTGGCCTTTGTTGCGGTCTTGTTGGTTTTCTATGTGTAGGACATCTTTAAGAATCTTTTGTAGGGCTGGTTTGGTGGAGATGTATTGTTTCAATTTTTCTTTGCTATGGAAGGTTTTTATTTGGCCTTCAGTTATGAAGGAGAGTTTAGCTGGGTACAGTATTCTTGGTTGATAGTTGTTTGTTTTTAGGGCATGGCTTACGTCATTCCAGGCTCTTCTTGCTTTGATTGTCTCTGCTGAGAAATCTGAGGTAATTCTAATTGGTTTCCCTTTATAGGTGATTACCCTTTTCTCCTTGACAGCTTTAAGGATCTTTTCCTTGGTCTGTGTTGATCCTGTGTGGATTATAATGTGACGGTGGGATATCCTATTCTGGTCTGATCTATTTGGGGTTTTAAAAGCTTCTTGTATATGTATAGGCCTATCTTTTTGTAAGTTTGGGAAGTTCTCTGCTAGGATCCTGTTAAACAAATTTCCTAGACCATTAACTTCTGTTTCTAAGGTGCTCCTCTACACCCATTATCCTTAGATTGGGCCTTCTGATGGTGTCTTCCAGGTGTTGGTTAGACCTATCATATTTCTTGGACTTGTCTTGGATGGTTGTATGTTCTTTCTCTGTAATATCTAGGCTGTCTTCAATCCCTGAGATTCGATCTTCTACATGGTCTAACCTGCTGTCAAGACTCTCTACTTTGTTTTTTATCTCTTTTCCTTCTAATTGTTCAGCTTTGATGGCTTCAAGTTCTTTGTTGAAGCTCTGTTTTAGGTCTTGTATGAATTTCTTTACTTCCTTAATTTGGTGTTCAGTGTTTGTTCTCAAATCACTTAGTTGATTTGTTATGGTTTCTTTGGATTCCCATTCCTTCTGTTGTTTTCCATTCAGCATTCCCTTTGTGGTCTCCCTGACTTCCTTCAGCTCTTTGTTAATGGATTCCATGAATGCCTTTAGTGATCTTTGTTTATTCTCTACCTAGTCTCTCAATTCCTTAATTACTCTTTGATTAGCTTCCTCCCGTCTGTGGGATTCCTGCAGTTCTCTTTCTTCCCGTTCGTGGGATTCCTGCAGTTCTCTTTGAGTGTTCTCTGCCTGCTCATGCCATTCCTCCCTTTCTCTTTGAGAATTCTCAAGTTGTTCAAGCAAATCCTTTATCAGTTTTTGAGTAGCTTCCTCACGCTTATGATATTCCTGTATAAACTTCTGGGATGCCTCCTCTCTCTCCCTATCACGCTCATACAGAGTCCTTTGTACATTGTCAAACTTCTCATTTATCATGTTTGCTAGTAGTGTTTGTAGAGCTATTTGGGAACTCTCCTCTGGATTATTCTTTATCTGCTCTTATCCCTATTATCAAGATTGGGAATTGAGATACCCGAATTTGCCATTTTTCTTGTGTTTTTCTGGCTTACTCGGCCCATTTGAGATCAAGATTGCACCAGTTTTGTGCTAGAACTCTATCTTAAGGCAACCATCATCCAAAGTTTGGGTTGTACAGTCAATAGTCTACAGATACAATCTAGTTCAACAGATACATCTATTCAACATCAAACAACTATATGTTAAAGGACTTCGAACTGCAGAAAAGAATTTGGAAAACCAGAAATTATTAGGATTAGGGAGAGATGTGGGTAAAAAATAGGAATAGATTGGTGTGGGGAGGCACAGGGAGAGTTAACTATGTCCTAATCAAAATGCAGGAAATGGGTTGGGTAGGATGCAAGTACAGAGAGAGAGAAAAAGAAGAGACGGAAAGGGGAATGAAGAGAGACCAGAAAAAAAATAGAAACGTAAAAATTAATGTTATTATAGAGGTTAAAAGACCGTCTATTTAGAGAGGAATGTGAATATATTCAGAGAAGGGGAGGGACATAGAGGAGATGTGAAAAACTTTAAGGATGGGAAAGGGAGAAGAAAAGATCAGAAGTTCAGTAGAGCTAGACAAAAAACAAAAAGATAATTAAGAAAGAAAGAAAAAGAGAAAGAAGACAAGAAAAGAAAGGAAAACGCTCATTTACATATTCCTAAAATAAAAATTATGAGATGAGAAAAAAAAAAGTTACTGGAAAACAATTATTTTTTCAGAAAAGGCAAAAATTAAAGATTAATAAAAGTTTTAGAAGGGAAAAAAAATATATATATGGTAACAAAAAACAAAAACAAGCAAAAAAAAGAAAAGAAGAAGAAGAAAAAAAAAAGAAAAAAGTCTTTTGATTTTTTTTGGGGGGGTAGGATTGGGAAGAATCCTGTATCTCCCTTTTGTCTGTAACCAATCTCTTGTTGGAGTCTCTGGTCAGCTTGAGGTCCTGTGGCTTGATTGGTTTCTTAAGTCGGTTGGTTGGAAGAGGCAGAAAAATGCTCTGCTTTACCCAAGATTTTGAGATCCCCCTCCCAGGTTAGTTTTCTGGGAGGGTGATCTGCTTTGAGAATCACAAAAGAGGGGGATGCGGTGATGAGGCTAGGTTCTGGGTAGAGTTGAGGCCTTTCAACAAACAGTAGCTTTTCCCTGGGGCTATTTTGTGATAAAGCTCACAGCGCCCAGCCTGGAGCCATTCTCAGGGTTTCTGTTTCTCAATTGATTGTGGTGGCTGCTAGAGGGAGGGGCAGCCTCTGGCTCTGGTTACCCAGTGAGGCAAGGCGCTCCAATGGCTGGTGCCTGAGCTGGGTGACTTTTCTCTGGATGGTGCTGAGTCTGGCAGGTCACTTCGCCGTTAAGTTCTTGTGACCTGCTAAATGACTCGTTTTATTCCAAGGCCTGAGCTGGAGCTAGCAGCTCTTCCGAGCTTTGTCGGTATCCAAGATGGAGATCACCGGTGCTGGGGGGGGAGGGGTGGCCTTCCCTCCTCTGCTCCCTGAGAAGGAGTGAGGATGTCGGGCTTGTACTCACGCCGAGTCTTGGATCCTGGGTCGTCTCTGGTCTGCAAACAGCAGGATGAAGATGTCTGTCTGCTCCTTGTCGGTTCTTGTTGGTGTTGATTAGAATCCGCTCGTCCGCTGCGTCTGGCTCCTTCGTCCCGGACTCTCTGTGTCTCAGGTACGACCTCGCTGCGGTTGTCACCGCCGTGACCCTGCCGCCGCAGCGGCAGCTGATGTGTTTCCTTGGCTTCCCCTCTCTTGTCTAACTCTCTGTCCTGTGATGGCACACTTGGTGTGATTCTCTGGCTTAGGACTGTTCACTGGAACTCTAAAACTGCTTTCTATGGGAGAGCTTGTTCAGATTCCAGCTTCTCCTCCGCCATCTTCTCCTAGTCATCTTTTCTACCGCCATAGACTCCTATCAGTTTCCCAGGCTCCTGAACCTCATAATTAATTTTTTGAATATTTTTATTTTCTTTAGTTGTACAAAGCTGTTGCTATTCACTGAAACAGTATATGGATACAGTGCATATTGATCAGTGTCACCCCTTTCAACACTCTCATCCAATCCTTATGTATCTCAATATTATATTATGGAATTTCTTGCCATTTAACAAAGCAGTTTAGGTATACAATGCACCTGGAATTGTGTCACCAATTCAACGTCTTCAACCTCATTTCAAACTACCCCGTGCTTTGTACATTTCAATTCTGGGAAGCATACAATGGATTCTTGCCTGTATTCTATCCATTTCCCCTTCAATTTCCTACCCCTCTCACATTGCCCACCACTATCCTCTCTTTCACTACACATTTACTGGTATTCATTTTGTTGGTTTTCACTTAGCCTTTTAAGAGAATTATAGTATTTTCACTCTCCATGGACTCTGACACTTCAGCTAATTCATTTGTACCTCCTTGCATACCATCCAATGTGTTTACTTTTACATTTATAGACACTCCTATCTACCACAAGTGAGGAAAGTCATGCAAAGTAAGTTTCTCTGGGTCTGCTTTATACACTTAATATTATTTCTAAGTGTTTCATTTTTCCTTTAGAATGGTGCAATGTAATTCTTTCTGATGAATGAACAGAATTCCATTATGTATGTATTTATATGTTTGTACATATATATATAT
This sequence comes from Dipodomys merriami, assembly GCF_024711535.1. Classification (NCBI taxonomy): domain Eukaryota; kingdom Metazoa; phylum Chordata; class Mammalia; order Rodentia; family Heteromyidae; genus Dipodomys; species Dipodomys merriami. The sequence continues at coordinate 244,920 of NW_027205137.1, read as the reverse complement.
GCATATATGTTTGTATACATACATTTATATACGTACATATATACTTGTAAATTGGGACCAATAAAATTATATATATATGTATATATATATATATCAAGGAATATATATGTATATATATATATATATATACATATATATTTCTTGATCTCTTTTTACAATGAGAGGCATCTGGGCTGATTCCATATGTTGGCTACAGAAAATAATGCGATAATAAACATGATTATGCTGGTAACTTCAGAGTGGCCTTGTTTCTGCTCTATTGGAAAAATGACCATAAGTGGAATTGCTGGATCATAGGTGGGTAGCTCTCTATTGAGTTCTGTGAGCAATTTCCATACTGTTTTCCAAAGTGATTGAGCAAGATTACATTCCCACCAACAGTGTAATAGAGTTTCCTTTGGGCCACATCCCTATCAGTATCTGTGATTTTTCCTTTTTTCATAATGGCATCATAAGAAGGGTGAGATGAATCTCAGTGTTGTTTGGATTTGCATTTCTTTTATGCAGAGAGATGCAGATATTGGTCATTCTTACTTCTTCTAAGAAGTTATCTTTAAGTCTTTATCCCATATATTAATTGAGTTCTTGTTTATTTGAGGGTTGATTTTTGTTGGGTTCAACTTTTTGATCTCTAAATATGGGTTAGTTATTAAAACATTTGTCTAAAGCTTAGCTAATAAAAATCTTCTTCTATTCTGTTCTCTTTCTATATATCATGCTTACTTTTTCCGTTGCCATGTAGAAACTCTTCAGTATGATGCGATTCTATTGATCCAGAAAGAATGATATTACACCATTCATAAGGAAATGGAAAGACGTGGAACAAACTTATATTAAGTGAAGAAAGACAGATTCAAAGAAAAATAGGTTGGAGTTCCGGGAAGATGGCGGAGGACAAGCTGGAATCTGAACAAGCTCTTGCATAGAAAGCAGTTTTAGAGTTCCAGTAAACAGTCCTAAGCCAGAGAATCACACCAAGTGTGCCATCACAGGACAGAGACTTAGAGAAGAGAGGGGAAGCGAAGGCAAAAAGACACATCTGAGCTCTCACCAGCAGCCGCCGCGGCAGGGGCGGCAGGGTCGCGGCACAGAATGCAGGGGGCCATAATTGAGTGCTCACATGGAGAGTCCCTGATGAAGGAGCCAGACGCAGCGGACGAGCGGATTCTACTCAACACCAACAAGAACCGCAAGGAGCAGACATCTTCATCCTGTGGTTTGCAGACCAGAGACGACCCAGGATCCAAGACGGCGTGAGTACAAGCCCGACGTCCTCACTCCTGCTCAGGGAGCAGAGGAGGGAAGGCCACTCCCCCCCCCCCCCCCCGGCACCGGTGATCTCCATCTTGGATACCGACAAAGCTCGGAGGAGCTGCTAGCTCCAGCTCAGGCCTTGGAATAAAACGAGTCATTTAGCAGGTCACAAGAACTTAACGGCGAAGTGACCTGCCAGACTCAGCACCATCCAGGGAAAAGTCACCCAGCTCAGGCACCAGCCATTGGAGTGCCTTGCCTCACTGGGTAACTAGAGCCAGAGGCTGCCCCTCCCTCTAGCAGCCACCACAATCAATTGAAAAACAGAAACCCTGAGAATGGCTCCCGGCTGGGCGCTGTGAGCTTTATCACAAAATAGCCCCAGGGAAAAGCTACTGTTTGTTGAAAGGCCTCAACTCTACCCAGAACCTAGCCTCATCACCACATCCCCCTCTTTTGTGATTCTCAAAGCAGATTACCCTCCCAGCAAACTAACATGAGAGGGGGATCTCAAAATCTTGGGTAAAGCAGAGCATTTTTCTGCCTCTTCCAACCAACCGACTTAAGAAACCAATCAAGCCACAGAACCTCAAGCTGACCAGAGACTCCAACAAGAGACTGGTTAGAGACAAAAGGGAGATACAGGATTCTTCCCACTCCTCCCACCCAAAAAAAAAATCAAAAGACTTTTTTTTCTTTTTATTTCTTCTTCTTCTTTTTTTTTTTGCTTGTTTTTTGTTTTTTTGTTACCATATATATATATATATATATATGTATATAAATATAAACTTTTTCCCTTCTAAAACTTTTATTAATCTTTAATTTTTGCCTCTTCTGAAAAAATAATTGTTTTCCAGTAATTTTTTTTTCTCATCTTATAATTTTTATTGTAGGAATATGTGAATGAGCGTTTTCCTTTCTTTTCTTGTCTTCTTTCTCTTTTTCTTTCTTTCTTAATTATCTTTTTGTTTTTTGTCTAGCTCTACTGAACTTCTGATCTTTTTTTCTCCCTTTCCCATCCTTAATGTTTTTCACATCTGCTCTATGTCCCTCCCCTTCTCTGAACATATTCACATTCCTCTCTAAATAGACGGTCTTTTAACATCTATAATAACATTAATTTTTACGTTTCTATTTTTTTTCTGGTCTCTCTTCATTCCCCTTTCCGTCTCTTCTTTTTCTCTCTCTCTATTCTTGCATCCTACCCAACCCATTTCCTGCATTGTGATTAGGACATATTTAACTCTCCCTGAGCCTCCCCACACCAATCAATTCCTATTTTTTACCCACATTTCTCCCTAATCCTAATAATTTCTGGTTTTCCAAATTCTTTTCTGCGGTTCGAAGTCCTTTAACATATAGTTGTTTGATGTTGAATAGATGTATCTGTTGAACTAGATTGTATCTGTAGACTATTGACTGTACAACCCAAACTTTGGTTGATGGTTGCCTTAAGATAGAGTTCTAGCACAAAACTGGTGCAATCTTCATCTCAAATCGGCCGAGTAAGCCGGAAAAACACAAGAAAAATGGCAAATTCGGGTATCTCAATTCCCAATCTTGATAATCAGGGATTAGAACAGATAAAGAATAATCCAGAGGAGAGTTCCCAAATAGCTCTACAAACACTAATAGCAAACATGATAAATGAGAAGTTTGACAATGTACAAAGGACTCTGTATGAGCGTGATAGGGAGAGAGAGGAGGCATCCCAGAAGTTTATACAGAAATATCATAAGCCTATAAGTTTGTACAGAAATATCATAATCCTGTATCAAAAACTGATACAGGATTTCCGTGAACAACTTGAGAATACTCAAAGAGAAAGGGAGGAATGGCATGAGCAGGCAGAGAACACTCAAAGAGAACTGCAGGAATCCCACGAAGGGAAGAAAGAGAACTGCAGGAATCCCACAGATGGGAGGAAGCTAATCAAAGAGTAATTCAGGAATTGAGAGACAAGGTAGGGAATACACAAAGATCACTAAAGGCATTCATGGAATCCATTCACAAAGAGCTGAAGGAAGTCAGGGAGACCACAAAGGGAATGCTGAATGGAACCCAACTGAAGGAATGGGAGTCCAAAGAAACCATAACCAATCAACTAAGTGATTTGAGAACAAACACTGAACACCAAATTAAGGAAGTAAAGAAATTCATACAAGACCTAAAACAGAGGTTCAACAAAGAACTTGAAGCCATCAAAGCTGATCAATTAGAAGGAAAAGAGATAAAAAACAAGGTAGAGAATCTTGACAGCAGGTTAGACCATGCAGAAGATCGAATCTCAGGGATTGAAGACAGCCTAGATATTATAGAGAAAGAACATACAACCATCCAAGACAAGTCCAAGAAATATGATAGGTCTATCCAACACCTGGAAGACACCATCAGAAGGCCCAATCTAAGGATAATGGGTGTAGAGGAGCACCTAGAAACAGAAGTTAATGGTCTAGGAAATTTGTTTAACAGGATCCTAGCAGAGAACTTCCCAAACATACAAAAAGATAGGCCTATTCAGATACAAGAAGCTTTTAGAACCCAAAATAGACCAGACCAGAATAGGACATCCCACCATCACATTATAATCCACACAGGATCAACCCAGACCAAGGAAAAGATCCTTAAAGCTGTCAAGGAGAAAAGGGTAATCAACTATAAAGGGAAACCAATTAGAATTACCTCAGATTTCTCAGCAGACACAATCAAAGCAAGAAGAGCCTGGAATGACGTATGCCATGCCTTAAAAACAAACATCAACCAAGAATACTGTACCCAGCTAAACTATTCTTCATAATTGAAGGCCAAATAAAAACCTTCCATAGCAAAGAAAAATTGAAACAATACATCTCCACCAAACCAGCCCTACAAAAGATTCTTAAAGATGTCCTACACATAGAAAACCAACAAGACCGCAACAAAGGCCAAGAAACTGCACCCAAACTGAGAATCCAAGAACCATAGGAAGAACCCAGTTTTCGCAGCCCCCAAGAAGGTGGATAACATGGCAGGAACTCCCAAATACCTCTCAGTCCTATCTCTTAACGTTAACGGACTGAACTCTCCAATTAAGCGACATAGATTGTCTAGTTGGATTAAAAAACAAGACCCTTCTATCTGCTGCCTGCAGGAGTCACATCTTGCCCGTGAAAACAAACACATTTTCAATGTTAAAGGCTGGAACAAAATCTACCAAGCAAATGGCCCTCATAAACAGGCGGGAGTTGCAATCCTAATATCAGATAAAATAGACTTCAAATTAAAATTCGTGAGAAGAGATAAAGAAGGTCGCTACATACTAATTAAAGGATCTCTCCTTCAGGAGGATATTACAATTCTAAATATCTATTCGCCAAACAATGGAGCACCCAAATTTATCAAAGAAACACTACTTTCCCTCAAATCCCATATAGATCCAAAGACATTAATTGTTGGGGATTTTAACACACCACACTCCCCACTAGATAGATCAACTCGGCAAAAACTCAACAGAGAAACCGCAGATCTAAACAGCTGCATAGATCAACTAGACTTAACAGACATTTACCGAACATTTCACCCAGCAGAATCAGAATACACGTTCTTCTCAGCAGCACATGGAACTTTTTCTAAAATAGACCACATTTTAGGCCACAAAGCTAACTTGTCTAAATTCAGAAACATTGAAGTTATACCTTGCATTCTCTCTGACTACAAGGGAATAAAATTAGAACTCAACACCAAAAGCCACCAAAGAAAGTCCGGTATCACAGGAGGCTGAACAACACACTGCTGAATCATGAGTGGGTCATGGAAGAGATTAGAAAGGAAATTCAAAAGTTCATGCTATTCAACAAAAATGAACACACAAATTACCAGCTCCTCTGGGACATAGCAAAGGCAGTACTCAGAGGCAAGTTTATAGCTCTGAGCTCCTACATCAACAAATTGGAGAGATCAGAAACTAACAATTTAATGACACATCTAAACCTCCTTGAAAAAGAGCAGCAAGATAAACCCCAATCCAGTAGACGGAAAGAAATAATCAAAATTAAATCAGAATTAAATGAATTAGAATCCAAAAAACTATAGAAAGAATCAACAAAACAAAGAGTTGGTTCTTCGGAAAACTTAACAAAATTGACAGACCCTAAGCAAACCTTATCAGAAAAAGGAGAGAACACACCCAAATTAATAAACTCAGAGATGAGAATGGAAACATCACCACGGAAACAACCAAGATTCAGAACATTATAAAGGAATACTTCTCAAAACTTTATGCTAATAAGTTTGAGAACTTGACAGAAATGGACCTTTTCCTAGCAAATATTGACATGCCAAAACTAAACCAATATGAGTAAAACCAGCTTAACAGTCCCATATCAAACATTGAAATAGAAACAGCAATAAGAGACATCCCCGCTAAGAAAAGTCCAGGACCAGATGGTTTTACAGCGGAATTTTACAAGGCATTCAAAGCAGAGCTCACACCAATACTCCTCAAACTCTTCAATAAAATTGAAAGAGAAAGCTCACTACCCAACACATTCTATGAAGCCATCATAACCCTCATCCCAAAACCAGGCAGGGACTCATCAAAGAAAGAGAACTATAGACCCATTTCTTTGATGAACATTGATGCAAAACATCTCCACAAAATTTTGGCCATTCGACTTCAACAATTCATCCAAAAAATCATTCATCATGATCAAACAGGATTCATTTCAGGGATGCAAAGCTGGTTTAATATACGCAAATCAATTAATATTATTCATCACATCAACAGGAGCAAGAATAAGAACCACATGGTTATCACAATAGATGCAGAAAAAGCATTTGACAATGTCCAACACCCCTTTATGATGAAGGTTCTGGAAAAATTAGGAATCCATGGATAATTCCTCAATAACATAAATGCTGTATATGACAAACCTACAGGCCAGCATTATACTCAATGGTGAAAAACTAAAGCCATTTCCTCTTAACTCAGGAACAAGGCAAGGATGCCCACTCTCTCCACTTCTCTTCAATCTAGTATTAGAATGCCTAGCTACAGCAATAAGACAAGATGCAGACATAAAGGGGATCCAAATAGGGAAAGAAGAAATAAAACTCTCCCTCTTTGCAGATGACATGATCTTGTATTTGAAGAATCCCATAGACTCCACTCCCAAATTACTCAAGCTGATTCAAAACTTTGGCAAAGTAGCAGGTTATAAAATCAACCCCCAAAATCAATGGCTTTTCTATATGCCAACAATGAGAAAAGTGTGGCAGAAATTAGGAAAGCAACTCCATTTGTAATAGCCCCACAAAAAATAAAATACGTAGGAATTAACTTAACCAAAGAAGTGAAGGACCTCTATGATGAAAACTTTAAAATCTTGAAAAAGGAAATCAACACAGAACTTAAAAAATGGCAAAACCTCCCATGCTCCTGGATTGGCAAGATTAACATCGTGAAAATGGCAATACTTCCCAAGGCTATCTACAAATTCAACGCGATACCTATCAAAATTCCACCCTCATTCTTCAAGGAAATAGAAGAGGCAATCCAAAAATTCATATGGAACAATAAAAGACCCCGAATAGCAAAAACGCGCCTCAACGGAAAGAACACTGCTGGAGGAATATCAATACCAAATTTCAAACTCTACTATAAAGCCATAGTAATCAAAACAGCTTGGTATTGGCATAAGAACTGACCTCTGGACCAATGGAATAGAATTGAAAACCCAGAAATGAACCTACAGACCTATAGCCATCTAATCTTCGATAAGGAAGCTAAAACAATAGAATGGAAGAAAGACAGCCTCTTCAGTAAATGGTGCTGGCAAAATTGGTTAACTACATGTAGAAAACTAAAGCTAGATCCTTATATATCACCCTGCACCAGAATCAACTCCAAATGGATCAAAGACCTTGAACTCAAAGCAGACACTCTGAAAACATTACAGGATGGAATAGGAGAAACCTTAGGTCTCCTTGGCTCAGGCCGAAATTTTCTGAATAGAGACCCGGAAGCACAACAAATCAAAGAATGGTTGGACAAATGGGATTGCATACGGTTGCAGAGTTTCTGCAGGGCAAATGACATAGCTAGCAAGATCAATAGAAAGCCCACCGATTGGGAGAAGATCTTTACTAGCCATACAACGGACAAGGGTCTCATATCTAAAATATACTTGGAACTCAAAAAATTAAATCCCCCAACAACAAATCCTCAAAGAAACAACTGCCCAATAAATAAATGGGCGAAAGACTTAAAGAGAAGCTTCTCTGAAGAAGAAAGAAGGATGGCCAATAGATACATGAAGAAATGTTCAACATCCCTAGCCATAAAAAAAATGCAAATCAAAACAACATTGAGATATCACCTCACTCCAGTTAGAATGGCAAAAATCAAGAACTCTAACAACAACAGATGCTGGAGGGGATGTGGACAGAAAGGAACCTTACTTCATTGTTGGTGGGAATGTAAACTTGTTCAACCACTTTGGAAAGCAGTATGGAGGTTCCTCAAAAGACTTCACATAGATCTCCCCTATGATCCAGCAATCCCACTTTTGGGCATTTACCCAAATGTTTACAAAGAAGACCACACTAAAGCTACCAGCACAACTATGTTTATTGCAGCATTATTTACCATAGCTAAGATGCCCCTGATGCCCCTCAGTAGATGAATGGATCAAGAAAATGTGGTATATATACACAATGGAATTCTATGCCGCCATCAGAAAGAATGACATTGCACCATTTGTTAGGAAATGGAAAAACTTGGAAAAAATTATATTAAGTGAAGTAAGCCAGGCCCAAAGAAGCATAGGTCCCATGGTTTCCCTTATTTGCAATATCTAGTATGGGTATGAGTCAATCGGAAAAGGTCAGATAATGTGATGTTAGGAAAATTAACCCTTAAATATGTATTTTAATGTTTTCGTTTCTTTCATGCATGTGTTTCTAACGCATTTATAAGATTATCTCTTTGTTGCTTTGTATGTCCCTCCCCCACAGTGTAACCCCTGCTTTTACTATATTTGATGTCAGTATAACATGTGGAGGAGATGGGGACAAACAAGTCGTTTAAGGATTCAGGTGGACCTGTTGCAACACTGAGAATTACAAAATGTCATGTCAAAACCAACTTTACAATGTCGGTGTGGGGGGGGAGGGGGGTATAATTGGGTGGGGGGAGGGGGGAGGCTGGGAAGGGTGGTGAAGGGTAAACAAAGGAGGAGGCTGCAATGCTTGGTAAGAAATGTATGCATTATCCTGCCCATGTAATTGTAGCCCCTCTGTACAGTATGTTCTCAAATAAAATAAAATTGAATTAAAAATAAAATAAAATAAAATAAATTAATTATGATAGTTCAATAGAGAGTTGAACCTCAATTCAATTCCCATTTAAAACCCGAAGACTTGGAGAATAAAATTCAAATAATAAAACCTTATGAATCTTTTCTATCAGAATTTGTGATATTTAAATCAAAACTTTGCATTTTGTCAGCCATTGGGCTGTTAAAATATTTTAAAGTAAGTGGCTTAAAAATATCAGGAGTATATTATCCATACTCCAGAAGGAGGAGCTGCCAAACTGTAATATTTAGGGTTTACCTTCCTATACAGTAGAAATAAATGTCATTTTTACTTGACGAAACTAAAATATAAAACTGTATGCAATAAATAATCACATTACTTTTATCTTTCCATAATTTAACTTGTTTTACTAAATATTTCTCGAATAGTGTAGCTTTTGAAAATCAATAAATGTTGCATTTTCACATATGATTACATATCCTTCCAAGTGTTGTTTAAAATTGATCTACACTGAAATGATTGCTATTGACATCTTTCTGAAGATATTTATACTTTCAGCTGACCTTCCAGAAAACTCATACCCAAAATATAACTTTTTAGTTTGTTCATACAAACATAGGAACATAAACATATGTCTCACAATGTTAATTACCTTTATCTGCTGTCATTAATGAAGTATAACTAATAGAATTAAGTATATACCCTGAGGGAAATAAGATACTTCCTTCTAAATACAAACTTGGAGGCACTCACACAATCACACACGCACACATATATATTTACCACTCTGACTCAGGTTAGATTCCTGACATTGGGTGTCAGCAGTGATCTAATAATCAAATTTTCCAGCCCAGACATTAAATACATTCATAATTCCACACAGACAAACACACCAGATCATTCAAAATAATGAGAATATTTAACAGAACCAACCAGCACTGAGCCATCTACTCCCTGATTTCATTCATTCATGATGATGCATTTTTCATATCATAATTAAAAATATTTTTGTCTCTGATTAGCAGAAAAAATTTGCTATCATATAATAGAAATTGTAGGTAAAATTACTTGTAATCTGTAATAGATCTTATCAAAGACTTCTCTTTCCTACTTGGAGAGTGTTTCGGGCATTTTGCCCTAATGTCTATAATTAAATTACAAAGGACATGCCATATACCTTAATTCACTTTTCCTAAAGGTTATGCTATGGAGTTGAATCTGATTTGTTTGCTTATTCTAAATTAAATATTCTCAACAACTTGAAATTATTGTTTATGTTACTCCTAATCCATTTGAAATATCAAATAGAACTGGAAATTCCCCTCGGCAATGATTTGTGAATGTCATTAGTGGTTGTGGAGGGATGAAGGATTTGAATTATCTAGAATGCATTAAAAATGGCACTGTTATTCAAAGGGCTGATCATTTAGTCAGCTTTTAAAGTGTGGTGTTCTTATTTCGTCTAAGAAGATAACACTATGATTTCCATCACGTTCTTGCCTGCAGAGAAGTAGAATTATTTCCTTTGTACAGTTGATATCCAGCTGCGACTTTAGTGAAACCTACAAACAACTGCACCGGTTTTTAGCTGCTCTAGATTTTGAAATTTTCTTCCTGTAGCCCTTGTGATTTGAGCCCAGATTCATGGGAGAGTCACATAATCCACAGTAACAAAGCACCACAATATACAAAGACCACGTGCAAAATGAGGTTCAATTTTTTCTTTGTTGTTTCCTTTTTTTATTGATTGTCTTTTAAGGAGCTAAGGGTGTTTATTTCTCATTATTTTTGATGTGACTTAAAAAAATTTTCCAGATTTTTCAAATAAAATAAAGAGATATAAAAGAGACCTATTTAGTCACAAAATACAGCTAACCATTTACGTGATTTTTTTATTCTAATCCTGTTCTCAGTTATCTTCAAATAACTTTGAGATGAGCCTAGCATATGTGTAAATTGACATGTATAAAGCACACAGAATTCTGGAATCTTTGGACTGTGATTTCTATATAACTTCACTTAGAAAAGAAAATTATCACTTGGTTCATGTCTGAAGTAATCTACTTAAAACAAGTTTTATTAATTTTATTAATAGATGTCATAATCTATGGTATTGATGTATTGCATAAGTATTTGATTCCTTATGTCCCCTGAATTAACATTACATTTATTTTACTTTTTACACATGAAATAATGACATTCGTGAGGATAAAACATGCCTGTTTTTAATTTTGGTTGCCAAAAGGGAATTATTAGACATTTGGAACATCTAAATATGAACTTTCAAATTTCACTAGGACTTGAATTGTGTTACAAATTTAATATTAAAATAAAAGCATTACTAAATAGAAAGCAATATTATTTTATTACACCTTAATCCCTGAATTGACTTCATGATAAAAAACAATTAGATTTATATAACAACATATACATACTCAAATGAACTATGAGATACAGAAACAGAAAACTTCTTTTTTGTTTTGTGTTTGTAGTTGTTTATAGTTTGTGATGATTCTGTCTTTTTTACCTTATGCCTGGAATATTCATTGTGTGTCTTCAGGAAAGTGAGGCGTGGGCACAGAGCTTTAGGGAAAAGAGTGAAAAATTGCAGCAGTGGAGTTCATTGAACATTGCTGAAAGTGAACTATTTAACACATGGGTGGGGACAGAAGGGTGGGACTGGGAACAAGTGAGGGAACTGAAGACATTTCACAAAAGGAAGTGTACTCATTACCTGACCCTTGTAATTAGAATCCATCTATAAATCACCTTAATAATAACAACAGAGAATTTTTAAAGTCAAACAGAATGTTGCTTGTCAGAATTCTAGATTTTTTTGTTCACTGGTTTGAGATTGTTGAGTCTATCTCTGAAAATAGCTAAATTGACATTCATTGGGTGAATTTTTGAGCTACTAGTAGATAAAAGTCAATTATGATTGTATGTTTTTTGAGACTGATTCATTTATTTTTTAATCTAATTTGTATTATTTCTGTCTAGTGGTTTTTGGTTTTGTTTTTCCTGTTCTGTCAAAGACTTAGTGGTGCATCATTAGTGCTGATTTAAGATTGTTCTAATTTGTTGATGTACATACTCAAAGCTATAAATATTCCTCTGAGTATTGTCTGTGCTGCTGCTGTGTCCCAGAGGAGGTAGTATTTTGTGTGTTCACTTCCACTGAATTCCATAAACGTTGCAACTTTCCTGTATATCTCTTCAGTGACTCACTGATGATTTAACAATGTGTTATTCAATCTCTGTGGGTTTCAGAATGTTATGTGATGCCTTTTGATGTCGAGATCTAATTTGGTACCATCATGGTCTGACAGGATACAAAGAGTAGTTTTGTTTTTATTTTTGAATTATGAAAGATATTCCTTGTGATATAAGATATGATCTAATTTGGAGAACATTCCTTGGGTGCTGAGTGGAATATATATTGTGACACTGGTAGGTGAAATACTCTGTAGATATCTGTTAGGTATAACTTGTCAATACAATTATTTAGCTGTAAAAAAATTTTGCTAAGTTTTCACCTGGATGGCCTGTCAGGATTTGTTGAAGCAACCAACAATTTATTTGGATATATGCATGTTTTTAGGGTAAGTAGTATTTCTCTGATGAATTTTTCTAGGATTCATGACATTGATATTTAGAATTTTTATATCCTTCTAATGGAGAGTTTTCTTTGTCGATATTTAATGTCCTTCTTTGTCTCTTTTTACTTTCATACCACTTTTATTTTCAAGCCATTTTAATCTAATATTTGTATAGCTACTCTCCTGTTTATGAGGTCCATTTTTAATTTGTAAAGATGATTTACAGATGGGTTACAATTACATAAGTCAGGTGATGAGCACATTTCTTTTTGAACAGTGTCACCTCTTCACACATATTCCCCCAGTTTTCCCTTTCAAACTCCCTCTCACATAAATTGTATAGTTCATTTACAATGTAAGGTCTATTGAGTAGCACTGCTGCATTTAAGCCTTTGTCCCACCATTTCTGTATTCCCCCTTGCCCTATCCAAACGTACATTTAAGACCAAAGGTGCAGAAATTTAAAAAAATGGCATCAGAACACTGAAGGAAAAAGCAAAATAATAAAGAAACTCTCATAATCATTTCTTGGAGATCATTTTAATGAACATTATTTTATATGATAATATTCGTACAGCTATTGATCCTTTGTGATCCTCTCCAAAGGGTATCCTCATTTGATCTCACTGTATAAATGTTTACAATCCCATAAAATTTATCATGTCCAAGTGTAATGTTTTCTCTTTTACCATCCAGTTGCGTTTACTTGTAGAATTAGAGGCAAATTCTACTACAACAAATGAGGGAAATTAGGCAAACTATGTTTCTTTTTTTTATTATTTTATTTTATTTTATTTGTGAAGATACTGTACAGAGGGGTTACAATTACATGGGCAGGATAATGCGTACATTTCTTACCAAGCATTGCAGCCTCCTCCTTTGGTTTACCCTTCACATCATTTCCCAGCCTCCCCCCTCCCCACCAATCCCAATCATTCTCCTTCCCACCTTCCCCCCCCCCCGCACGGATGTTGTAACCTCATTGTGGACATGACAACTTGTACTTCTCATTGTTGCAACAGGACCACCTGTATCTTTAAACAACTGGTTTTTACCCATCTCCTCCTCAAGTTATACCGACATCAAATATAGTGAAAGCAGGGGTTACACTGTGGGGGAGGGACATACAAAGCAACAAAGAGATAATCTTATAAATGCATTAGAAACACATGCATGATATAATAAAGCATTAAAATACATATCTAAGGGTTCATTTTCCTGATATCACATTATCTGACCTTTTCCGCTGGACTCATAGATATACTAGATAATGCAAATAAGGGAAACCATGGGACCTATGTTTCTTTGGGCCTGGTTTACTTCACTTAATATAATTTTTTCCAAGTTTTTCCATCTCCTAACAAAAGGGGCAAGGTCATTCTTTCTGATGGCGGCATAGAATTCCATTGTGTATATATACCAAATTTTCTTGATCCATTCATCTACTGAGGGGCATCTGGATTGGTTCCATATCTTAGTTATGGTAAATAATGCTGCAATAAACATTGATGTGCTGGTAGCTTTAGTGTGGTCTTGGTTGTAAACATTTGGGTAAATGCCCAAAAGTGGGATTGCTGGGTCATAGGGGAGATCTATGTGAAGTCTTTTGAGGAACCTCCATACTGCTTTCCAAAGTGGTTGAACAAGTTTACATTCCCATCAACAATGAAGTAAGGTTCCTTTCTGTCCACATCCCCTCCAGCATCTGTTGTTGTTAGAGTTCTTGATTTTTGCCATTCTAACTGGGGTGAGGTTATATCTTAATGTTTGATTTGCATTACTTTTATGGCTAGGGATGTTGAACATTTCTTCATGTGTTTATTGGCCATCCTTCTTTCTTCTTCAGAGAACATTCTCTTTAAGTTTTTCGCCCACTTATTTATTGGTCAGTTGTTTCTTTGAGGATTTGTTGTTGGGGGATTTAATTTTTTGAGTTCCAAGTATATTTTAGATATGAGACCCTTGTCCGTTGTATGGCTAGTAAAGATTCTCTCCCAATCAGTGGGCTTTCTATTGTTCTTGCTAGCTATGTCATTTGCCATGCAGAAGCTCTGCAACTTATGCAATCCCATTTGTCCAACCGATCTTTGATTTGTTGTGTTCCGGGTCTCTATTCAGAAAATTTCGGCCTGAGCCAAGGAGACCTAGGGTTTATCCTATTCCATCCTGTAATATTTTCAGAGTGTCTGCTTTGACTTCGAGGTCTTTGATCCATTTGGAGTTGATTCTGGTGCAGGGTGATATATAAGGATCTAGCTTTAGTTTTCTACATGTAGTTAACCAATTTTGCCAGCACCATTTACTGAAGAGGCTGTCTTTCTTCCATTCTATTGTTTTAGCTCCCTTTTCGAAGATTAGATGGTTATAGGTCTCTAGGTTCATTTCTGGGTTTTCAATTATATTCCATTGGTCCAGAGGTCTGTTCTTATGCCAATACCAAGCTGTTTTGATTACTATGGCTTTATAGTAGAGTTTGAAATTTGGTATTGATATTCCTCCAGCAGTGTTCTTTCCGTTGAGGTGCATTTTTGCTATTCGGGGTCTTTTATTGTTCCATATGAATTTTTGGATTGCCTCTTCTATTTCCTTGAAGAATGAGGTTGGAATTTTGATAGGTATTGCGTTCAATTTGTAGATAGCCTTGGGAAGTATTGCCATTTTCACGATGTTAATCTTGCCAATCCAGGAGCATGGGAGGATTTGCCATTTTTTAGTTCTGTGTTGATTTCCTTCATCAACATTTTGAAGTTTTCATCATAGAGGTCCTTCACTTGTTTAGTTAAGTTAATTCCTAGGTATTTTATTTTTTGTGGGGCTATTACAAATGGAGTTGCTTTCCTAATTTCAGCCACACTTTTCTCCTTGTTGGCATACAGAAAAGCAATTGACTTTGCGGGGTAAATTTTATAACCTGCTGCTTTGCCAAAGTTTTGAATCAGCTTGAGTAATTTGGGAGTGGAGTCTATGGGATTCCTCAAATACAAGATCATGTCATCTGCAAAGAGGGAGAGTTTCATTTCTTCTTTCCCTATTTGGATCCCCTTTATGTCTACATCTTGTCTTATTGCTGTAGCTAGGCATTCTAATACTAGATTGAAGAGAAGTGGAGAGAGTGGGCATCCTTGTCTTGTTTCTGAGTTAAGAGGAAATGGCTTTAGTTTTTTACCATTGAGTATAATGCTGGCCTGTAGGTTTGTCATATACAGCCTTTATTGTATTGAGGAATATTCCATGGATTCCTAATTTTTCCAAAACCTTCATCATGAAAGGGTGTTGGATCTTGTCGAATGCCCTTTCTGAATCTATTGAGATAACCATGTGGTTCTTATTCTTGCTCCTGTTGATGTGATGAATAATATTAATTGATTTGCATATATTGAGCCAGTTTTGCATCCCTGAAATGAATCCTGTTTGATCGTGGTGTTTGATTTTTTGGATGAATTGTTGAAGTCGATTGGCCAAAATTTTGTCGAGAAGTTTTGCATCAATATTCATCAAAGAAATGGGTCTATAGTCCTCTTTCTTTGATGAGTTCCTGCCTGGTTTTGGGATGAGGGTTATGATGGCTTCATAGAATGTGTTGGGTTGTGAGCTTTCTCTTTCAATTTCATTGAAGAGTTGGAGGAGTATTGGTGTGAGCTCTGCTTTGAAGGCCTTGTAAAATTCTGCTGTAAAGCCATCTGGTCCTGGAATTTTCTTAGCTGGGAGGTCTCTTATTGCTGTTTCTATTTCAGTGCTTGATATGGGCCTGTTAAGATAGTTTAACTCATCTTGGTGTAGTTTTGGCATGTCAATATTTGCTAGGAAAAGGTCCATTTCTGTCAAGTTCTCAAACTTATTAGCATAAAGTTTTGAGAAGTATTCCCTTATAATGTTCTGAATCTTGGTTGTTTCCGTGGTGATGTTTCCATTCTCATCTCTGAGTTTATTAATTTGGGTGTGCTCTCTTCTTTTTCTGGTAAGATTTGCTAAGGGTCTGTCAATTTTGTTTAGTTTTTCGAAGAACCAACTGTTTGTTTTGTTGATTCTTTCTATAGTTTTTTTGGATTCTAATTCATTTAATTCTGATTTAATTTTGATTATTTCTTTCCGTCTACTGGATTGGGGTTTATCTTGCTGCTCTTTTTCAAGGAGGTTTAGATGTGTCATTAAATTGTTAGTTTCCGATCTCTCCAATTTGTTGATGTAGGAGCTCAGAGCTATAAACTTGCCTCTGAGTACTGCCTTTGCTGTGTCCCAGAGGAGCTGGTAATTTGTGTGTTCATTTTTGTTGAATAGCATGAACATTTGAATTTCCTTTCTAATCTCTTCCATGACCCACTCATGATTCAGCAGTGTGTTGTTCAGCCTCCATGTGATGCTGGGCTTTCTTTGGTGGCTTTTGGTGTTGAGTTTTAATTTTATTCCCTTGTGGTCAGAGAGGATGCAAGGTATAACTTCAATGTTTCTGAATTTAGACAAGTTTGCTTTGTGGCCTAAAATTGGTCTATTGTGGAAAACGTTCCATGTGCTGCTGAGAAAAACGTGTATTCTGATGCTGCTGGGTGAAATGTTCAGTAGATGTCTGTTAAGTCTAGTTGATCTATGCAGCTGTTTAGATCTGCGGTTTCTCTGTTGAGTTTTTGCCGAGTTGATCTATCTAGTGGGGAGTGTGGTGTGTTAAAATCCCCAACAATTAATGTCTTTGGATCTATATGGGATTTGAGGGAAAGTAGTGTTTCTTTGATAAATTTGGGTGCTCCATTGTTTGGCGAATAGATATTTAGAATTGTTATATCCTCCTGAAGAGAGATCCTTTCATTAGTATGTAGCGACTTTCTTTATCTCTTCTCACGAATTTTAATTTGAAGTCCATTTTATCTGATACTTGGATTGCAACACCCGTCTGTTTATGAGAGCCGTTTGCTTGGTAGATTTTGTTCCAGCCTTTAACATTGAAAATGTGCTTGTTTTTACGGGCAAGATGTGACTCCTGCAGGCAGCAGATAGACGAAGGGTCCTGTTTTTTAATCCAACTAGACAGTCTATGTCGCTTAATTGGAGAGTTCAGTCCGTTAACATTAAGAGATAGGACTGAGAGGT
This sequence comes from Dipodomys merriami, assembly GCF_024711535.1. Taxonomy (NCBI): domain Eukaryota; kingdom Metazoa; phylum Chordata; class Mammalia; order Rodentia; family Heteromyidae; genus Dipodomys; species Dipodomys merriami. The sequence continues at coordinate 227,689 of NW_027205137.1, read as the reverse complement.
ATTTGGGAGTTCCTGCCATGTTATCCACCTTCTTGGGGGCTGCGAAAACTGGGTTCTTCCTATGGTTCTTGGATTCTCATTTTAGGTGCAGTTTCTTGGCCTTTATTGTGGTCTTGTTGGTTTTCTATGTGTAGGACATCTTTAAGAATCTTTTGTAGGGCTGGTTTGGTGAAGATGTATTGTTTCAATTTTTCTTTGCTATGGAAGGTTTTTATTTGGCCTTCAATTATGAAGGAGAGTTTAGCTGGGTACAGTATTCTTGGTTGATAGTTGTTTGTTATTACGGCATGGCATACATCATTCCAGGCTCTTCTTGCTTTGATTGCCTCTGCTGAGAAATCTGAGGTAATTCTAATTGGTTTCCCTTTATAGTTGATTACCCTTTTCTCCTTGACAGCTTTAAGGATCTTTTCCTTGGTCTGAGTTGATCCTGTGTGGATTATAATGTGACAGTGGGATGTACTATTCTGGTCTGGTCTAATTGGGGTTCTAAAAGCTTCTTGTATATGAATAGGCCTATCTTTTTGTATGTTTGGGAAGTTCTCTGCTAGGATCCTGTTAAACAAATTTCCTAGACCATTAACTTCTGTTTCTAGGTGCTCCTCTACACCCATTATCCTTAGATTAGGCATTCTGATGGTGTTTTCCAGGTGTTGGATAAATCTATCATATTTCTTGGACTTGTCTTGGATGGTTGTATGTTCTTTCTCTATAATATCTAGGCTGTCTTCAATCCCTGAGATTCGATCTTCTGCATGGTCTAACCTGCTGTCAAGACTCTCTACTTTGTTTTTTAACTCTTTTCCTTCTAATTGTTCAGCTTTGATGGCTTCAAGTTCTTTGTTGAACCTCTGTTTTAAGTCTTGTATGAATTTCTTTACTTCCTTAATTTGGTGTTCAGTGTTTGTTCTCAAATCACTTAGTTGATTGGTTATGGTTTCTTTGGACTCCCATTCCTTCGGTTGGGTTCCATTCAGCATTCCCTTTGTGGTCTCCCTGACTTCCTTCAGCTCTTTGTTAATGGATTCCATGAATGCCTTTAGTGATCTTTGTGTATTCTCTACCTTGTCTCTCAATTCCTGTATTACTCTTTGATTAGCTTCCTCCCATTTGTTGGATTCCTGTAGTTCTCTTTCCTCCCGTTCGTGGGATTCCTGCAGTTCTCTTTGAGTGTTCTCAACATGCTCACGCCATTCCTCCCTTTCTCTTTGAGTATTCTCAAGTTGTTCCCGCAAATCCTGTATCAGTTTTTGAGTAGCTTCCTCATGCTTATTATATTCCTGTATAAGCTTTTGGGATGCCTCCTCTTTCTCCCTTTCACGCTCATACAGAATCCTTTGTAAGTTGTCAAACTTCTCATTAATCATGATTGCCAGCAGTGTTTGTAGAGCTATTTAGGAACTCTCCTCTGGATTATTCATTATCTGTTCTGACCCCTGATTATCAAGATTGGGAATTGAGATATCCGGATTTGCCATTTTTCTTGTGTTTTTCCGGTTTACTCTGCCCATTTGAGATGAAAATAGCACCAGTTTTGTGCTAGAACACTATCTTAAGGCGACCATAAATCAAAGTTTGCTTTTCTACAGTCAATAGTCTACAGATACAATCTAGTTCAACAGATACATATATTCAACATCAAACAACTATATGTTAATGGGCTTTGAACCGCAGAGAAGAATTTGGAAAACTGGAAATTATTAGGGTTAGGGAGAGAGGTGTGTAAAAAATAGGAATAGATTGGTGTGGGGAGGCACAGGGAGTGTTAACTATGTCCTATTCCCAATGCAGGAAATAGGTTGGGTAGGATGCATGTAGAGAGAGAGAAAAAAAGAAGAAAGGGTAAAGGAAAGGAAAAGAGACCAGAAAAAAATAGAAACGTAAAATTTAATATTATTATGATGATTAAAAGTCCATCTATTTAGAGAGGAATGTGAGTATATTAATAGAATTGTAGGGACATAGGGGAGAAGTGAAAAACTTTAGAAAATGCTTAAAATATTATATAGGTATAGAGGTAGTACTGCTATTAAGGAATTTAAGTCTCAGAGGTTTTGAATTGTGTAATAAATTTGTGGATTAAGTGTGTACACAATGGGGGATAGGGTCTACTAATTAACTAAGGGTTTATCTGAGGATGTGCAGGACAAGAGTTAAGTCACATAAAGAAGATCAAAAGAGAGGAAGAGGTGAAAAGGATTAGAAAGGGAGAAAAAGAGATCAGAAGTTCAGTAGAGCTAGACAAAAAAAACAAAAAGATATTTAAAATTGAAAGAAAAAGAGAAAGAAGACAAGAAAAGAAGGGAAAACGCACATTCATGTATTCCTAAAATAAAAATTATAAGAGGAAACAAAAGTTACTGGAAAACAATTATTTTTTCAAAAAAGTCAAAAATTAGAGATTAATAAAATTTTTAGAAAAAGAAAAAAATTTATATATATATATATATATATATATATATATATATATATATATATATATATGGTACCAAAAAAAAAAGGAAAAAAAAGAAAAGAAAAGTAAGAAAGAAAAAAAAAGTTCTTTGATTTTTTTTTGGGGGGGGAGGGGTGGGAAGAATCCTGTATCTCCCTTTTGTCTGTAAACAGCCTCTTGTTGGAGTCTCTGGTCAGCTTGAGGTCCTGTGGCTTGATTGGTTTCTTAAGTCAGTTTGTTCGAACAGGCAGAAAAATGCTCTGCTTTACCCAAGATTTTGAGATCCCCCTCCCAGATTAGTTTACTGGGAGGGTGATCTGCATTGAGAATCACAAAAGAGGGGGATGCAGTGGTGAGGCTAGGTTCTGGGTAGGGTTGAGACCTTTCAACAATCAGTAGCTTTTTCCTGGGGCTGTGTTGTGAAAAAAAACTCACAGAGCCCAGCCTGGAGCCGTTCTCAGGGTTTCTGTTTTTCAATTGATTGTTGAGGCTGCTAGAGGGAGGGGCAGCCTCTGGCTCTAGTTACCCAGTGAGGCAAGGCACTCCAATGGCTGGCGCCTGAGCTGGGTGACTTTTCCCTGGATGGAGCCGAGTCTGGCAAGTCACTTCACCGTTAAGTTAAGTTCTTGTGACCTGCTAAATGACTCGTTTTATTCCAAGGCCTAGTTGGAGCTGGCAGCCCCTCTGAGCTTTGTTGGTATCCATGATGGAGATCACCGGTGCTGGGGGGGGAGGCGTGGCCTTCCCTCCTCTGCTCCCTGAGAAGGAGTGAGGATGTCAGGCTTCTACTCACACCGAGTGTTGGATTCTGGGTCGTCTCTGGTCTGCAAACAGCAGGATGAAGATGTCTGCTCCTTGTCGGTTCTTGCTGGTGTTGAGTAGAATCCGCTCGCCTGCTTCATCTGGCTCCTTCGTCCGGGACTCTCCATGTGAGCGCTCAGTTATGGCCCCGGCTGCATTCTCTGCCGCGACCCTGCCGCCCCCTCCGCGGCGGCTGCTGGTGAGCGCTCAGATGTGTGTTTTTGCCGTGGCTTCCCATCTCTTCTCTAAGTCTCTGTCCTGTGATGGCACACTTGGTGTGATTCTCTGGCTTAGGACTGTTCACTGGAACTCTAAAACTGCTTTCTATGCGAGAGCTTGTTCAGATTCCAGCTTCTGCTCCGCCATCTTCCTGGAACTTTCCTAAATCACTGATTCTTTTTGTATTTTCTGTTATATGAAAGAAAATGTAGGTACAAAACTATTGAAATAAAATGCACACATATTTTGAAGTCATCACAGCTGGAAAAACAACCAACAAATTGGAACTTCCCCAGGAACAAAAACATGTGCCCAGTTTATTTTTTAAACTACAAAACTTTCAAACACATGTTAATTTAATTAGAGCTATAACTGTCCCTCAGAAATAAGGTTGTGTTAATTTGTAATTCAATTCATCTGGATCAACCTAATATAGAAAATCCCTTGAATGGATCAAATTGTTTAAAACAAATGTAACTGTATGTAAAGAAAGATCTGCACATACTTAAAAGAAAAAATGCTACAGTATGAAATCACAAAAATCATACCATTCTTAAAATTTCTGAAATGCAATTAGTAATTCCAAAATATCCATAATGAGAACTAAATTTTACTGACTTAACAAGAACAAAATGTGCAAATAATAGAATCTGACCAGTGTACATGAGTGTACATAATTTAAAAATACTCTAAATTATACAGTTTTTAGAAGACTGAATGTGGATTATCTAAAGGAAAACATCAGCACAATATATAAATGAAATTAAAAATCTCATGAAAAGAGAGAATAGTAGTAGTTTCTGAAAATAATACTTTAATAAATGGTGGTCAAAATCCAGTACTGACTAAATTGTATACCTAATTAGTTAGATCCAAAGAAGACCAAAGTTACTCGAGCTGATTTGAAACTGGCAAAGTAGTAGAATATATCAGTAACATTATTATTGATATTGACTCTGGCACGGAATTCATTTCCTCTTTGATCTGACAAATGAGTATATGAAAGAACATAACTTCTCCAACTAAATATCAAGACCTAACTAAACATATAACTAGAAAAGTCATCATGCAATCCGTATTGCAACTGGGATAAAAAGAAAAATCAGTCATACTGATTCTGTATTTATTTTAAACGTTGTCTTTTTTCATAAATTATTTCCTTTGTCTTGCATTTTTAAAACGTTGTGTTAAATGATTTATATCTTGGTAACTGATTTTGGATGCCTCCTTAAATTTTGTTCTGGATATAATATCTCACTTCAGCTCTTAACCGATGAAATGATGTTGTTTACAAAACAAATTCTAATAACCTCTGTTTATAATACACAAAATCTCATAAGCATGATTTCAGGAAGCATAGGTTAACATTTTGATATCGTGGTCTCATGACTGATCAGGCCTATCTGCATGAGTAAAGTTGTACCTAGATTCCTCAGCCTAAATTTAGCCACAGTTAAAAAATGTTTATACCTTTATCTGTCACCTATCAGAGGTTAATCCTGAGTATAAAATCTAAGGAAAATCATAAGGTAAGAATTTAGCTCTTCTGGATATAAAGTAAACCAAACTGCAGCATAGAGTAACTCATTTGACTAAAGTCAATCTATTTCTCTGATACATGTTAAGCATTCCCTTACAATGTGTATTATTCTCAAGAAGGGAATGAAGAATACGAGACGAGGACTAAGCAAGTATTGTCTTCAAATATACATAATTTGGATTTATATCTTTATTTTGTTATAGGCATTTTTGATAAAAACTGTTTGAATAATTGATTTCCTGGTCAGGTATAATATATCCTAATTACATTTACCAAACTTCATTCAGAAAATGGTATATAGTAATTGAGTAGAAAGATATTCAATTAGTAGCAAAAAGTATATACCTATAGGGTAATATTTTGAAGAGTCAATTGGAAATATTCTAATATAATAACTTGAACAATTTCTCTCTCTCTCTCTCTCTCTCTCTCTCTCTCTCTCTCTCTCTCTATATATATATATATATATATATATATATATATATATATATATATATATATATATATATAACAGTTTCTCTCTTCAAGGAGTGATTAAGGAACATGCAGTTAATTCTGTAGTTATTTATGCTTTTTTATGTGGGAGAAGGAAGGATGGAAATAATGATGTTTGGAATAAGAAACATGCTCTTTAGGCAGGCAATCTACTATTTGAAACATCTCTCCACTGCTCTTTCATCAGTATGTCAATAATGCATTGTGTTTAAAAATAAAATTTAATTACATTTGCAAAGGTGTTCTTTTTCAGTATATATATTATTTTTTATTACAATGTTACATTTAGTATGTAATGTGAGTATGGGGATGTATGTGAGCATGAAAATCTAGGCATGTTTGTACATGTAGCTGACTCGAAGGAAACTGAATGTATGTGAGATACAGGATTCAAATAAAAGTTTAAGACCTGTAAGTTGCTAAATTGATATATATGTCTGGTTTGTGGAGTGTGATTTCAAGATCTCATTTTGGTAGGTTTTATACCAAGTAAGTAGATGTTTCTAATCCAAAATCGTAAGGATTAAAACAACAACTCTGTTTCATAATCATTCAGTCTTAGTAATCCAGACATTGCAATAAGTGGAAAAAATGATTGAAAGTATGGTGGGTCAGTTGTAAGCCTTTAGACACTCTACATTTTCCCCAAAATCTTCAGATGTACTCTTTGGATATAAATTACAGGTATATTTATAAACGTACAGATATAATATGATGTTATGTATATGTATATATTATAAATACATCATATATTTACTTATATTTTAAATGTGTATCACAAATATTGATTTATATTTAAATGTAATTCATCTCATCATAGATACCTAGACAGGCAGACAGACAGACAGACGGACAGACAGACAGGCAGACAGACAGAGAGAAAGACAGATAGACAGATAGACAGATAGATTAGATAGATAGATAGATAGATAGATAGATAGATAGATAGATAGATAGATAGATAGATAGATAGATAGATAGATAGATAGATAGATAGATAGATAGATAGATAGATAGATAGATAGATAGATAGATAGATAGATTTTTTTTGGTCAGTCGTGGGGCTTGAACTCTGGGCTTAGGCGCTGTCCAAGTGCTCTTCTGCTCAAGGCAAGAGCTCTACCGCTTGAGACCTAGCGCCACTTCCAGTTTTCTGGTAGGTTATTGGACAAAAGAATTTCATGGAATTTCCTGCCTGAGCTGGCATTGAACTGTGATCCTCAGATCTCAGCCTCCTGAGTAGCTAGGACTATAGGCATGAGCCACAGGCACTCGACCATACTTATATCTGAGATTTGTTAGTGGAACAAAGGATACAGAAACTATTATTCTTATCATGAAAGGACTTCACACTGACAGGTATAATTACAAGAAGAAAACAATAACTATTCACAGTTGCACAAAAACTCCTTAAGTGCCTAGCAAGACAGCATGTGTTTCCGTACACTGCATGTGGTGTGAGCAGTTTGCAACCCAAGTGACTGTGGGAGATATTGTACCCTAAACAAACCTGACAATTGCATAAACACCGCCCTCTATGACAGATTTAGAAAGGCCTATCTTAGAGATTCTTGTTAGGGACATGATGAAAAAAATTATAGTTTAATTGTGATTACAGAACTCTTTTACACATATCACTCAGCCATTAACTATATTTCACATAGTTCCTATTGCTCTAACTTATATGTTCTTGGTTCAGTAAACTGTTTTTTGTTTGTGAAAACTTAGCTGTTCAAAACATAGACATAGGTTTTTAATATTTTTGAAATTGCTGTCTGCATAATGTTGTATGAGATGAGCTTCTCTTTACCATTTCATAGAAATAAACTTAATCTGATTCAAACTTGGAAAGAGGTAGCTTGTTCTCTCTCCTAGAAAGAATCTATATAGACTTCTTTACATGTAAACAGACCCTCATTTACTTGCAAAAGTCTGTCAGTGTATCAAACCTAACTCACCCCAGAGGTGAATTCTTCTCTCATGCTTCCTTTACATTAAAAATGGTAAGAACTGTTCAGTAATGTGCATACTTTTTAATATGAAGTGTGACTCCTATTTTCCTTAATCTGAATCAAGCAGAGGAATCAGTTTAAGATGTGAAAGAGCCTTAGAAACAGTCTTGGACCTTGGAAACTGTCCTTTGTATGAATTTTTGCAGAAATATCCCTTTTCAAAGACAAAGGACTCATTTTTTTTAATATTGTGCTGGTACTGGGGTTTGAACTCCTGGACTTGAGCTATATCTGGGCTTTAATTCTCAATGTTTGCTCTATACCACCTGAGCCACACCTTCACTTCTTCCATTTACCACAAGTGGAGAAAAGAATCTCTTAGGTTTATCCACTTGGAATAGCTTCGAATTTCAATTGTCAAATTTGAACCTACCGACTATCTTGATGTAAGCCACTGGTTCTGTGCTAGAACTCACTTCTTAAAAATAAAAAATCACAAAAAGAGGAGAAAAAGTATTTGTTCAATTATTTATGTGTTGTCTGATAAACCAAAGCACTTACTACTGGAAGGGAAAAAGAGAAAATAGAGATGAATATGCAGGAGAGAGACACAAAGAATGAAGAAAGGAAGGGAGATTAAAAGAAGGGAGGGGAGTGGAAGGAAGGATACAAGAGGAGGGGGTAGCTGAGTAGAATTGTCTACTCCTCACTAAGGTTTTGTTGGACAATCAGTACCTTTACATTTATGTAGCCAAAGCTTTTTATTTTTGGTAGTAGTAAGCTGAGATATAAAATACCAATTTACAGGTAATAACCTGTTAGTGTGCTTCCTTCTGCACCAAGGAAGCCACAGTTAGGTTACTGTCAGAGAGAAGGCAAGAGTAAGCAATTTAAGTAATTCTGAGAAACAATAATGGACATGCCAGGAATGCTCCCTTGTATAGTGAAGTCAAGCTTCACTCTTGTTCCCTGCTTCAGTCTTCCTCTCAACAGAACAGCAGAAACAGGAGAGGAAGGAGATATGTGAGTAATGATTATCTCTCTGTTTACCCTCATCCCTTGGTCTCTCAAAATATAAAGCGAAAGGAGAATTAACCTGAACTAGTGGGGAACATGGGAGGAAAAAGTTCAGTCTAACTTATTGTGAAACTTTTAAAATAATTGGAGCAGCATTTCAAATACTGAAATAAAACTTTTTAAATTATTAACAAAAAGTAACTCGAAATTTATCGAAAATTTAGAAGACTTCAGAACTCACTACATAGTGGAATCTGAAAATTGAAACTCATTCCTGCCTCTATCATCAGAAATTGAAGATTGTCCCTAAACGTCCAATACTAGGTAAATTACCCTTGATATTCACTTATACTGTGTGAATATAATGCAGAAAATATGACTTTAAATTTAGACTGCTGAAGTGATAAGCAATGGGAATTCATGATGGATAACATAATGCTGACAGCATGGAAATCATTTCCCTTCCATCTTCAGTGAGTAGAGAATAAAAATGCTCTATTGGATGGCCCTGAAAGTCCAATTCTAAATTTAGGACAGAAGGCGAATAGTAAAGAAGATTTATCTTAGCCAATCTGAGATTAGAAATGTGGAGAAATATACTCATTTATGTATGTCAAACATGGAAGAGAGGATGTGGCAAGCCCATAGCCAAATGCCAAAGTAGAGATATTTAACAAAATACCATGAAGTTGAAACAAGTCTTAAAAGGGGATCTGGGCTAAAAGGGAGTAGGGTAGAAGAATGGAGAGGGAAATGGTGGAATAGTACAGTCATACCATTCAATGTACACATGTCAGAATATAAGTAGGAAACATGAAGGGATAGGTGGGGTTGGGGTAAGGGAAGGAAGAAAAATGCACTGTATATTGAAATGCACACACACTCTATTCAACACAGACATGATGAAGCAAAAGCCCTTTGCACAACTAGCTAAACATAATTTTTTTGAAGTTTTAATATTCAGAGACCAGAAGCATAAACCTTTAGAGATAAATAAGAAGAGAGAATTGACATATTGTTGAGGCTTGTTTCCCTTTCAATGTACAAAATTTAATGTGTGAAGTCTGCTGCAAATATAAATTTTATTTTGCCTATTCTTTTAAGCAAATTGCTTAAAATGTAGAGAACCAAATTCCAATATCGCTTCATTTCCAATAAAAAAATATCGTATGCACCTTTAAGTTTCTCACTTATTTCTAAATACCTTAATGCAATGCATTATTGGAACTAATTTCATTCCATATTTAAATTTATTTTTTTGTTGTTGTTGTGAAAATACTGTACAAAGTGGTTTCAATTACATGGACAAGATAATGAGTGCATTTCCTATCAAGCATTGTAACCTCGTCTTTTGTTTCCCCTTCCCATAACTTCCCATCCTCTCCCCGCTCCCTACTCAGTCCTCCCCCTACCAAAATTTTAAAGTTTGTTTTCGACATAATGACTTGTACATCTCATTGTTTTAATGGTCCAACTGTATCCCTATTATATAAACGATTTGTTTTTTCCCTTCCCTTCCTCAAATTATAACAACATCAAGTTCAGTAGAGCTAAACAAAAAACAAAAAGATAATTTAAAAAAAGAAAAAAAAGAGAAAGAAGTCAAAAAATAACGCAAAAACGCACACTCCTGTATCCCCAAAATAAAAATTATAAGAGGAAAAAAAACTTTCTGGAAAACATTGTTTTTATCAAAAAAGGCAAAGATTGAAGATTGAAAAATGTTTTAGAAAAGAAAAATATATTTTTTTATATAAGGTACCAAAAATAAAAACTAAAAAAAAAAAAAAAAAAAAGAAAGAAAGAAAATGAAGAAGAGAAAAAAGAAAAACAAAAAAACAAAAAACAAAACAAACCCAAAAATTTCTTTGATTTTTTTGGGGGGAGGAGTGGGAAAAATCCTGTATCTCCCTTGTGTCCGTAACCAGCCTCTTGTTGGAGTCTCTGGTCTGCTTGTGGTCCTGTGGCTTGGTTGGTTTCTTAAGTCAGTTTGTTCGAACAGGCAGTAAAATGCTCTGCTTTACCCAGGATTTGGCCATCCTCCTCCCAGGCTAGTTCATTGGGAGACAGATCTGCATTAAGTATCACAAAAGAGGGGGATGCAGTGATGAGGCTAGGTTCTGGTAGCTTTTCTGGGGCTGGTTTGTGAAAACCTCACAGAGCCCAGCCTGGAGCCATTCTCAGGGTTTCTGTTTACTGATTTTCAATTGCTTGTCGAGGCTGCTAGAGGGAGGGGCAGCCTCTGGCTCTGGTTACCCAGTGAGGAAAGCCACTCCTATGGCTGGCACCCGAGCTGGGTGACTTTTCCCTGGATGGAGCTGAGTCTGGCAGGTCACTCCCCTGTTAAGTTCTTGTGACCTGCTAAATAACTCGTTTTATTCCAACGCCTGAGCTGGAGCTCCCAGCTCCGCCGAGCTTTGTCTGTATCCAAGATGGAGATCACTGGTGCTGGGGGGGAGGGGTGGCCTTCCCTCCTCTGCTCCCTGAGAAGAAGTGAGGACGTCAGGCTTCTACTCACGCTGAGTCTTAGTTCCTCGGTCGTCTCTGGTCTTCGAACTGCAGGATGAAGATGTCTGCTCCTTGTTGGTTCTTGCTGGTGTTGAGTAGAATACGCTCGCCTGCTGCATCTGGCTCCTTTATCTGGGACTCTCTGTTGCTCAGCTATGGTGGCTGCACTTGCCCACCACTGCTACAGTTGTCACCGCCGCGGCGGCTGCTGGCAAGGGCTCAGAAGTATCTCCTTGCCTGGGTTTCCTTCTCTGGCCAAACTCTCTGTCCTGTGATGACTTACTTGGTGTAATTCTCTGACTTAGGACTGTTCACTGGAACTCTAAAACTGCTTTCTATGGGAGAGCTTACTTAGACTCCAGCTTCTCCTCCACCATCTTCCCGGACTCCTCTGTTTTAGATCTTGTATGAAATTCTTTACTTCCTTAATTTAGTGTCAAGTGTTTATTCTCAAATCACTTGGTTGATTGGTTATGGTTTCCTTGGACACCCATTACTTCTGTTGGGATCCATTCAGCATTTCTTTTGTGGACTCCCTGACTTCTTTCAGCTCTCTGTTTATGGATTCCATGAATTCCTCTAGTGATCTTTGTCTATGCTCATCCAGCTCTTGAAATTCCTGTATTACTCTTTGATCAGCTTCCTCATGTTCATGCAATTCCTGTAGTTCTCTTTGACCAATCTCAGCATACTCACACAATTCCTTTATTTCTCTTTGAGTTTTCACAAGCTGCTCATGCAATTCTTTTATCTATCTTTGAGTAGCTTCCTCACACCTATGAGCTTCCTGTTTTGACATTTGTTTGCCTATATCATGCTCACACAGAGTCCTTTGAAGGTTTTCAATCTTACAATGTTTACCATTAGTGTTTTTAGAGCTTTTTGGAAGCTCTCCTCTGGATTATTCATTATCTGTTCTGTCCACTGATTATCATGAGTGGGAGTTGAGATACCCGGACTTGCCATTTTTCTTGTGTTTTTCCAGCTTATTCTGCCCATTTGGCATAAGAGTAACACCAATTTTGTGCTCGAAAACTATCTTAAGTGAAGCATCAACGAAGTTTGTAGTTGCACAGTCAAAAGCCTGCAGATCCTCCTGAAGGAGAGATCCCTTGATTACTATGTAGCGACCTTCTTTATCTCTTCTCACAAATTTTAATTTGAAGTCTATTTCATCTGATATTAGTATTGCAACTCCTGCCTGTTTGTGGGAGCTGTTTGCTTGGTAGATTTTGTTCGAAAATGTGTTTGTTTTTATGGGCAAGGTGTGACTCCTGAAGGCAGCAAATATTTTGCCCATGTAATTGTAACCGCTCTGTACAGTATTTTCACAATAAAAATAAACAAATAAATATTACAAAAGCCTGCAGATATAACCTAGTTCAACAGATACATTTTCAACATCAACCAACTATGTATTAATAGGCTATGAACCGCAAAGAAGAATTTGGCAAACCAGAAATTATTAGGTTTAGTGAGAGATGTGGGTATACATAGGAATAGAGGGATGTGGAAAGGTAGAGGGAGAGCTAACTTAGACCTAATCTCAAAGCAGGAAATTGATTCAATAGAATGATAGTAGACACCGGGGGGAGGAGGAAAAAGAGAAAAAAAAGACAAGGAAAAATAGTAAAACAAAAATTAAAAATTGAAAAGTGAAACACTTAATATTATGCAGAATAAAAACGTAATATTCAGAGAAGGACTGGAATATGATAAGAGAAGGGGAGGGATAGAAAAGAGATGTCAAGAAATAAAAAATAAAAATGCTTAATATTTTATATAGGTATATAGAGGTAGTACAGCTATTAAAGAAATTAAGTCTAAGAGGTTTTGAATTCAGTAATATATTTCTGGATTAAGTGTGTATACAATCGGGGATAAGGTCTAATAATCGACTACAGGTATATCTGAGAATGAGCAGAAATGTGACTAAATCACACAAAGAAGAACGAAAGAGAAAAAAAGTGAAAAGAATGAGAAAGAAAGGAAAAAAATATCAAAAGGTCAGTAGTGCTAAACAAAAATGGAAAAAAGCACACACACACACACACACACACACACACACACACACACACACACACACGTATACCCATAAAATAAAAATTATAAGAGGAAGAAAAAAAAGTTAATAGAAAACAATTTTTTAAAGTTAAAAATTAAGAATGTTAAAACAATTTTAATAAAAGGTGACAAAAAAGAGTTCTTTCTTTTTGGGGGGTGAGAAGGGAAGATCCTGTATCTCCCTTCATAACCAGTCTCTTGTTGGAGTCTCTGGTCCGCTTGTGGTATTTGATTTTCCTGTAGCTTGGTTGTTTTCTTAAGTCAGTTTGTTTGAGCAGGCAGAAAAATGTTTTGATTTACCCAGGATTTTGTCATCCTCCTCCCAGGCTAGTTCAATGGGAGGGAGATCTGCTTTGAGTATCACAAAAGATGGCTGTTTCTTCTAGTTTGGAGATGCTGTGATGGGGCTAGGTTCTGGGTAGAGTTGAGGCTTTTCAGTAAACAGTAGCTTTTCCCTGAGGCCTAGCTTCTGAGGCAGTCACAGAGCCTAGCCAGCAGCCATTCTCAGGGTTTATTGTTACTGAATTTCAATTGATTGTCTAGGGAGGATCAGCCTCTGGCTCTGTTTACCCAATGAAGAAAGCTTGGGGCTGGTGCAGGCCCTGGCTGGGTGAATTTTCCCTGAGTGGAGCTGAGCCTGGCAGGTCAGGTTAGGTTCCTGTGACCTGTTAAATTACTTTCTGTTTTCATCAAAGGACTGAGTTGGAGCTAGCTGCTCAGCCAGGCCTTTGCCAGTACCAAAGATGGAGATCTCCAGTAGTGGGCAGGGAGGGGTGGCCTTCCCTTCTCTGCTCCCTGAGAAGGAGTGAGGAAGTCTGGCTTCTACTCACACAGGAGTCTGGTTCCTGGGTGATCTTTGATCTGCGATATTAAGGATGAAGATGTCTGCTCCTTGTCAGTTCTTGCTGGTGTTGAGTAGAATCCTCTCACCTTCTGCATCTGGCGCCTTTGTCCTAGACTCTCTGTGTTGCAGGTATGGTGGTTACGGCCGCCACCGCCCCCACCATAGCTGCAACCACGGCTGCTGGCAAGTGCTCAGATTTGTCTACTTGCCTGGATTTTCCCTCTCTGGCCTAACTCTCTGTACTGTGATGGCACATTTGGTGTGATTCTTTGGCTTAGTTAAGCTTCCAGCTTCTCCTTCACTATCTTCCCGGAACCATAAATTTAAATTTTAAATGATAAACTCTTTTAAAATTGTTTCACTCGTGCATAAGTATGGATAGATAAGTGATGTGGGCAGAATCAGAATTATTCAGAAGGTTGTAAATGGATGCTTACCTAGTTTTCCCTCGGCTGGATCATAGAATACAGACTGTCCTAATTGAAAAAGTTAGCCTTCCGAGGTTTTTGCATATAAATACTCCATCAACATTTTATTAGAGGATTATTCAAGATTAGCTATATGTTGATTAATAATGACTGATCATGACGGAAAGTTGAGGGAAAACCTTCTACACTTCAGTGAGGTTCTGATTTGTGCTTCACAAACTGTTATGAAAGCTCTACATGAGAAATCTAGCAGCTGCATCTCTAAAAAGACCTTGGGTTGTTACACTTTCTGATATTGTCTCAATTCAAGTACTTCTCCTTGGAGTTCCATACTATTCAATGATGCTGTATTAGCTCCTTGTTACAATTTTCAGACTGGTCTTTTTGATGCAATTTGTGCTTTTCAAAATTGCTCTCCAAATTCCATCCACAAACTGCATACAAAACTTATCTGAAAAAAATTGTATCTGTTTATATTGCATATACTTTTAGTTTTCATTACAAATATAGAATGTAGTAAAAATTCTCATAACAATTATTCTGCGCTAGATTGTGGGCAGATTCTGATGTAAATAATATGCTGTGTTCATGTAGAGATTTTGAGTATCCAAAGTAATAAGCCTGTGGTCCTAAAACCAATACCTTACTTATATTGAGTGACAAATACAACTTCATGTAAGTACAGAAGTTTTCCTTGTATCTTTTTAACATATATTTTTATTATAAATACTGTACAGAGTGGTTACATTTACATAAGTAAGGTAATGAGTACATTTCTTATTGAGCATTGTTACCCCCTCCTTTGTTTTTCCCCTAACATCCCTTCCCTTCACACCTCTCCACCTCTCCCCTTCACCCATCCTCTGTTAGAATGTCTTGTATATTTCATTGTTACAATGGGTCAACCAGTATCCTTTCCTTATATCTTAAATGAAGAAATGCTGGCTTGATTTATGCTGATTCTACTTGTGTAGACACATATAAAATCACTGCCCAAGTCCAAGAGCACATAAATGAAATGCCATCATTTTTTCGTCAGTTGGTATAATTGTGTTCTACACATTTATTGACAGGTTACAAATTATTCTCAAACTTTAAAACATTAAAAATACTTTCTTTTTTTCTTATTTTCTTTGCCAGCTAATCAGCAAGACCTCAGTCAGCATTTCTCACCTAGGAATTTTCACATGGGTTAGTTAAATGTATATGTAGAGTCCAGTTTTCTGAGGACTCATTCATCTGCCTAGGAATTCATGCTGGTTGTTGGAAAAAGAGCTCAAGTAAGGATGCTATTTAAAGCCTTATACCTTTACTCTTTACCAGGGTATTCTCCTGCTACATTGGTTGCTGAGAATGTCTACAAGAGTAAGCATTCCATGAGGAGCAGGGAGACACCATATGACTTATACTTACTGATGTTTCCAAGTCACTTGTTATCACTTGTACTGCATTTTGAAAGTCAAATCTCTCTAACACTACCAGTTTTAAGAGATAAGAGGAGTGGAAAATCAACTCTTAGGGACAAATACATCTTCAGCATGTATTGTTCCAAGTATTCCTTTTAAGGCATATTCAACAACTGGTGAAACTTGTGTTGGCTGTAATTATGTGTCTTTCTCCATGTGTGCATGTATACATGAGAATATGTATGTGTGTGAATAGTAACATACATGTGTACATTATGGCTTATATCATCATTTATTCCTTGCTAACAAATAAAGTAAGGAATCACTAAAGTTTTAACAGAAACTGTGTAGTTAAAGTTGTAACTCTTCACTCTGCTTCTTTACACAGACTTTGCAACTTCTCATTAATAAAGTTTCCATAAACTCTAAAATGTACATACTTAGTACTTAATGTCTGCTATCATAAATCTTAAATACTTTACAGAAAAGTTTTATACCTGCCAAACAGTCCTATTTTTGGCATATATAAGCAAAATCCCAAAATTAAGCATATTTAAAACATTAAAACTTTTAACAAACCTTAACACTTGCTGCAATGTTCATTTCGACAGGTGCCTTGTATAGAATAATTGAATTTCTCCTCCTCCAAATCTCTTGAACTACAAATATCTGGAATTATTTTGTTTTTGGCATGTCTATCTTGATTTTATTCTTTAATGTGTGCTTATGTAAGAAATACATGATTCTATAATTTCACAACAATTCTTTTGAACTTACTTTTTGTTGAATTGCCTAGCTTAATAAAATCAATTAAAAGTTACACTTTATATATAAAAACTGTTCTGTGCTCAATTTAGCATCACATACACTAACATTGGAACCATACAGAGAAGATTAGCATGCACGCTGGGCAAGGATGACATGCAAACTCTTGGAGCGTTTCATATTTTTACAGCAACAGATGCTGAAACGTATGTGGCCACAAGGGAACCGTACCGCATTCTTGGTGGGAGTGTAAACTTGTTCAACTACTTTGGAAAGCAGTATGGAGGTGCCTCAGAAGACTCCATATAAAACTCCCCTATAATACATTAATCCCACTTTTGGGGATTTGTCCAAATGATCATAAAAAAGACCATACTAAAACTACCAGCACAACTATGGTTATTGCAACATTATTTATGATAGCTAAGATATGGAACCAAAACAGATGCCCCCATTAGATGAATGGATCAAGAAAATGTGTTATATATACACAATGGAATTCTTTGCCTCCATCAGAAAGAATGACATCGCCCAAATTGTTAGGAAATGGAAAGACTTGAAAAAAAAATTATTGAGTGAAGTAAGCCAAGTCCAAAGAAATATAGGTCCCATGATTTCCCTTATTTTCAATAACGAATGTATGTCTGGGATAAGCAGAAAATTCAAAAGATATGTGCATATAACCAGATAAGTTGATGTTAAAGAAATTGAACCCCAAGATAGGGACACAAGTGGTTTTTTGTTTCTTGCTATTGTTTATAACGTACTTATAATGTGTGATGTCATTTTTTTTGTTTATTGTATGTTTCTCCCCACACTATAACCCCTGTTTTCTCTGTATTTGAAGTTGGTACACTTACATCTTGCATGTATGCTTCTCTAATTTGGGGAGGGGAAGGGAACAAATGCTCAAATAGCGATACAGGTTGACCCATTGTAACAATGAGATGCACAAGACACTATTTTTAAAAATGAACTTTACAATTTAGGAGGAGGAAGGAAGGGGGAGGGGAGTGTACTTGTGGAGGTGGGAGGGAAGGGATGGTAGGGGAAATATAAAGGAGGAGGTAACAATGCTTGTTAGGAAACTTACTAGTTTCCTTGTTCATGTAAATGTGACCCTTCTGCACAGTATTATTACCATAAAAAACATATAAAAATGTTCTTAGATGGAAGAGTTTATTTCCTCTATTTTACCCATATAATATTGTTAACAAAGAAATTAATTCAGAAAACTGATATGAAGGTAATTTGAATAAATGTGTGTGTGTGTGTGTGTGTGTGAGTGCGGCAGCGCACAAGCATACACACATGTGCATGCGAACAAACACCATGCATATATATTGGAATGCTCAGAATTTAAATCAGGGCTTCAAGGCCTTGCTAGGCCTTTCCTATCTAGATTGGTGAGCTGTGATATAAGCTACATCTCAATTCTTGGCTCTTTGCTAGTTCATTAAACATTTTGAAAAATAATTTCATGAAGTTTTTTTTGGCCCTGATTGGCTTCCAAGTGTTATCCACAGATCTCAGTCTCCTGAGCAAATATTCAGAGTAGATAGGATTATAGGTGTGACCAGCCAGCACAAGGCTTTTAGAACAATTTTAAAAGTAAAAGAAAATTTACTTCATGGGGGACTGTTTTATCATCACCTAATTTGAAAGCCTTTTGAGTGATTATATGTCAATTTAATTCGTTTGGGGATTGTTAAAAGATAGTAAGTGATGATATTTTAAAGTTTTAGTACTTTTTAAAAAAGAAACTGGAACTGTGGGACAGAAGAAATTTGGCTGTCTTTGGACCTCATTTTGTAAGCTCAGCTCTGTGCATGAAAACCCATTGTCACCAACACAGTCTGTGTTGAAGACAAAATGTGACAGAAAACAATCACCATGGGAAATATTTGCTATGCTATTATTTCTTGGACAATATGAATATTGAATTGAGAGCATAAGAGAATGGAGAGATTTTACCCACCTTTTTGGTATTGCTGAAAGACTTTTGGAAACTTTGACTCATTTCCTTCCTCACTGTGTGTATCTTTGGGCCATGCACTTATAGTCTTTTACTACAATTTCCCCAACACTACAATGGTAATAACATTAGCATTATACCAAATGTTATCTTAAGAAGTAAGAGAATAAAATTTGTGAAACACTTAACATAAACCTATGAATGAACTTTGAGTTTACCCAGCATTCTTTTTTAAATACTAAATAGAATATGATAAGTAGTACAGAAACCATTACGTGTAGTGTTAGCAACCAGAAGTAATATCTATTGACCATGCTCAGCTTCCAAGGAAGCCAGGTGGATAACTTCTCATGCTGTAAATCAAAATGGTTATCTTATGTCGTGATAGTGTAAAAATATCAGAGACAGAACAATGAAGGAATGTTGTAGACTGAGGTGAAATCCATATAAAAATGTGCAAACCTGATAAAACATAAAAGTATCTGAGCAGTATATTGTGTTTTACATCATTTAAGTTACATAGCAAAGATAAGGAAGACCTAGAAGAATAAATTGTCTTTTTGATATTTTATCATAGGTCCTTAGAAGGATGAAAACTTTCCTCATTCTTGTAGAGGCATCATCAGATGAGGGGAACTGTATTTTTTGTTTGCTTCCTTCCATTTATTCTTCAGTTTGAAATCTGAACTACATGAGACTGAAAGAAAGCAAGTGAAATTAGTCGTACAGGCTTTGGAAAGAACAATCAAAGTAAAATAAATAAAATATATATAGACTTGTAAAAGGTCTAACTAAATTGAGTTATATAGTCTCAAGCGTTAACAGAAAATGATTTAAGCAATATCATGTTATTAAAAATTTAAAAATTTTAGGAGCTGCTTAATTTTTTCCTTTCTACTACCTTGAATTAATTATTGATTTTCTATAGAGAGATTAAAGATGAGATTAACAAGAAACTTGATTAAAAATGGACAAAAGTTCTGAATAGACATGTTTTCCAAAAAGCCCTGAAAATTGCCTGTGGATTTACAAATTTGTATTTAATACAACTTCAATGCTGGCTTAATGCTTTGTGAACAGAAGTCATTAGAGAAATGCAATTCAAAATTACTTTGATACTACTTCTTAACTATTATAACTCTTATCAAAAAGATCCAAGGAACCAGGTGTGGAGGTAAAGGCTGGTAATTCCAAGTGATTGGAGTTTGGAGTAAAAGGATTTGAGTTTAAGGCCAGTCTTGGGTACTGCACACAGTAAAAACCTGCCCTTTAAAAAAACTCAAAATGTAATAATGTTGGCTGGCGACAGTGTGGAGAAAAGGAAATTTTCGACACTCTTGGTCAAAATACAGGTTAGTGTTCTCGTTGTAGAAAGTAGTATGCAGTTTTCTAAAGAAATGCAAAGTTGAAATATCATCTGTCCCACCAATCGTGTGATTATTTCTCTCTGGGTAACTCATAAATATATCTGTAATTCATTGTTATGCACATTATTCACAATAACAGCTAAGATAGAAATCGAAATCCAGTGTTCACCTACAAACAAATAAAGCAACTGTGGTACATGCACAAATATCTTTTTCTGTTGATCCCAAAGTACTTTTTTTTATTGTTTTCCTGTTTCCATGTGATTAACCTCCAAATTAGAAATCCAGATATATGATTTAATTTAACCAAAACTATTTATTGAGTATAAGGACCTTCTACTCTCTGCATTCTTCACACTAAGATCACCAAATATGATGAGTCTGGAATAATTAGTCTTTTTTTGACCTATGTTAATATTCTTTACAATGTGAGTGAAATGTTTAAAAGTAGTATTTATTTTAGATTAATTGCTCTGAAGAGACAATAAATGATATTATCAAAGCTTAAAAATGATTTGATATAAAATTTCAAATTCAGGAAATGGTTTTGACCACTCTGGTTACTGGAGCCTTCACTACAACCTCATGGGACAATTTATACTGATGAAACAAAAATCTGACGTTAGACATTTATGAATAAAATAATCATGTCATTCTGAATATGTAGAGCTATATATAAAACATAGAAAATTTATTTTCTAAATACCTGAATATGCTAGTACATTTAATTGCAGGGTAAGTACTTGTTCTGAAAGGAGATAAAATTGAACTTATTTTGAAATGTAAACTTAAGTATTTATTTGAATAAAAGACAATGTTTAAAATATCACTCATTCAAGAAACAAGATGTACAGTTAGTTGTTTTTCATGCCAATTATGTTCTCTAAACTTACTACAAATACTAGATTAGTAAACCTAAGTCATTGTTTTGTAGGGAAATAGCAATTCCGTTTCTTAAAACTCATGACAATAACTTTTTCTCAAACAATTGCTAAGTAACTGTTTTATATTTTTTGTCACGGAATCTTATTCGATAAATTTTTATTCATTAAGTTAAATAATTGGCAAACAATATAAATTATGCATGGACAAAGTTTATCTAACACGAGTTTTTTTTCAGAAGATAGAGCATGGCTCTCTTAAAGAACATTAGAATGCAGTGTGTTCTTTATTAATTTTTAGTTATTTTGCTAATAGATATTAATTGTCAGAAGTGACAATTCCATAAAATCTTTAACGGTATTTGATTATATTCCCTCTATTTCTTTCTCATTACACCTTCCTCCAAAGATCTTCTGTTTTTCACATAAAATTACATCTTTATATATGCGCATATAAACTAATTTGGAAGATTTAAGCTAAACTGCAAGTTAATTCAAGATGTACAGTGAGTTAATAGAATAAATAAAAACCTGAATATCTTTTGTTAACTTTTGTATTGAGCTATCATTATTATTATGGTTAGGGTTAGGATCTCTGACAGAATTAGAATTAGGATTAGAGAAATAGAAAATTTAGGTTCATCACAGGATGACCCATTGCAACAATGATACTCACAAGACACTATGTTGAAAATGAAGTTTATACCATGGGAAGGGAAGGGTATGAGAAGTGGGGAGGGACGGGATAGTGGGAGAACAAGAAAGGAAGGGGTAACAATGCTCAACAAGAAACGTATTCCTTACCTTTTATATGTAACTAATCCCTCTTTAAATCATCTTTTCAACAAAATAAAAATTTTAAAAATAATGAAAAATAAAACCTGACAGGACATAGAAAAACAGTTAAAAATTTATGTTCAAAATGCAAGTAAAAGTTAGACCTACACGCTGAGCAAGAGTTAGGATAAATATGAAAAAAGAGGCTTGCTACTAACATGATGATTCGGTTATATGTAGGCTTAGGATTAGGAAAGTTGTGCTAGTTAGAACGGGGTTAGGATGAGAAAAACATGTAAGACATTGTGTAAAACTGCCACATATTTTAAAAAGAATGAATGAAAACCAGTCTGTGTTACTTTCAACATTCAGATATAATTTGGTTTAAAGTGTGAGATACTTTTTTGTTCCAGTTAGGGTTAGGGAAGGATAAGCTTTAAGGTGAATTTTAGTTTTCCAATTAGAATTAGAAGCCAAAAAAATGTGTGATTGAATAGAATCTAGACAATTTTCTTTACATTAACCATTTGATGTTAAATCAGAATGTGATTTGGATTAGGTTTCTGGTTAACCGGAGTTGAGGATAGAGTAAAGAAATGGGTTAAACTAGTGGCTCGCACCTATTATCCTAGCTACTCAGGAAGCTATTTTCTGAGCATCGCAGTTCAAAGGTAGCTCAGGCAGGAAAGTCCATGAGACTTTTATCTCAAATTAACCACTATAAAACATAAAAGCGGTGCTGTGGCTCAATTGGTTAAATGCACACCTAGGACTAAAGAACTCAGAGATTATGCCCTGGCCCAGAGTGCAAGCCCCACGACTGACAAAAAGGAAA
Organism: Dipodomys merriami; assembly: GCF_024711535.1. Classification (NCBI taxonomy): domain Eukaryota; kingdom Metazoa; phylum Chordata; class Mammalia; order Rodentia; family Heteromyidae; genus Dipodomys; species Dipodomys merriami. Next base: position 205,381 of record NW_027205137.1, on the reverse strand, counting down.
AAAAAAAAAAGAAATGTTAAATATTAAGTAAAGCTGAACCGTTTTTTAGGTTCTAGGAATTCAGGAAAAGCTGGGATAGTGGAAGTATTTCATAAAATCAAGATTTGAGATCAATGGGTATAATGATTCCTGTTATGGAACAAAATATATTCAGAGTTAAGAGTGAAAAATCTGTAGGGTTTACAGAAAACCTACAATTTATTTCAAGAATTACCAATGGAATTTCAGTTAGGATTGCACAAAATGAGCATTTTTCATAAATTTTAGAATTGGGATAGGATTCCTGTCAAGGTAATGGTTAGGATTCCAGCCATGGTTAGGCTTAGAGTGAAGGAGAAAAAAAAATGAGGGTCTAATTGAAGGTAAATTTTAATATAAGCCTGGTAAGAATTAGAATGAATGTAAACTAGTGTATTGCTATTAGTGTTAGAATCTACTCACAATTAGGCTGATGGTTATTCTCAATGTTCCAGTTAAGAAAGATTACGTTTAGGGTTAGAAAATGACTAAGATATTGGAAAAATTGAAACCTATGTTTGGAAGGATGAGTGAAAACTAGTGTACTTGTGTTAGTGTTAGTATTGTCATATAATTTGGATTAAGATTAGGGTCAGTATTTTCTTCTGATTATATTTACTGTTACGAATAATAAAGCTTTTAGTATAAAATTGTGTTCACTAACAAGTAGAAGCAAATATATGAGGCTGAATAGTAACTAGAACATTATCATTACATTTATTTCTCAGTGATCATTCTTGTAGTGATTAATGAGAGTTTTCCAGACAGGTTTAGGTTAAGAGTTAGCGTTAAGTAATGGACTAGATGGTAAGTAAATCTGAAACTGTTTTCAGATACAGTGGTTCAGAAAAAGGTAGAATCAATGGAAACTACAGTATTTTTCCTGGTAAGAGAATGTGAGGACAAGTAATATAATGGCTTCTGTTAGGGAACAAGATAACTTTCGAGGTAGAGTCAGAAAATTTGTGAGAATTAGGGCAAACTGAAACTTATTTCCAGAGTGAAAACTGGAGTATTCATTAGAAAGATTAAAAACTAAAGTATTTTTCTTAAACATTAGAATTGGATTATCATTAGGGTGAAAGTTAGGTTTTAGTTCCAGCTAGGCTTAGTGTAAGCATTAGGGAAATGGAAAATTTAGGGTCAAACAAAGTAAATCTTCAAATAACAAATAGAGTTAGAATTAGGATGAATGTGAAATAGAAAACTGCTAATAATAAGATTAGAGTATGATTACGGTGAGGGTTAGGGTTAGGTTTACAATAAAGACAAGATAATGAGTGAAACTAAAAACTATTTTTAGAAAGATGAGTTGAATTGAAGTTAGGATGAATAAAAACTAATGTATTTGTGTGGCTTTTAGACTCCAAAGGCTAAGGCAAGCCAGTGATATCCTCGTTCCCAATATCTACTGTGGGAGTATAGAGAATTACTGCATATTACCAAGTGAATGTCCCACACAATCTTAGTTGTAGCAGCTTTCAACCAGGAAGCATTTTCAGGTGATGGAATCAGTCAGGAGTGCAGTGTACCTTTACCACGGTGGAGGTAATCTGGATGATGATGTAGATTTCCTCCAGGTAACTGTCAGGCTGTTGTTGAACTTTACCCATTAGGATGTGCAGCAACAGCAGCAGGGTCTCTCAGTGGCTCCAAGGGACTGTCACACCTCGTGCTGGACTGCAAATTCCTACATAGACTGGTAAGGATACATTGCATACGCTTGGCAGGCTGTGACTCCACTGGTTTTTAAGACAATTTACACAATAGCCCAGCACAATTTACCAAGATGACAACTTTTTAAACAAATAGATCTTTTAATAAAGCTAGGATTTTCTAAGCAGATATAGAGGACTCAGGCCTGTACTATTATTTCCCATGCCTTTTCCTTCTATTTTGCCATATTTTTTAAAAAGTGAATATTTTCCCTTGTTCTTAATAAGGGATGATGGACAAAGATTCATCTTCTGTGACTTCTTGAAGCTGACTCAGGAGTGTTGATCCTACCTAGCCAGGAACCTATAAACTTAGCCTACTTTACAAAGAGGTTACCAGGGTTAGATGTCATTAAGAACAATATTTTAACTTTTGACAAATGCACAGACCATTTTTCTGGCTACAGCAGTGAAGCTTCTTTAGTCTTCTGGTTTGCAAAAGGATCTTTATGAATGGCTTCGGAACGTGATCTCTAGTAATCCTAACAATGTCTGAGATACCTATGCAGGCCTTCAGACAGATATCAATAGAAACACACTCTCAGGTTTACAAACTTTTCCTGAGAAGATCAATTTCATGTAGCTTGTGTCAGCTCAAAAGTTACTGCCAATTAGAGCTTTTGGCACATACAGGGCTTGGGATTTAAACTATCCTCCACATTTTGCAACCTTAGCTTTTTACTAATATCACAGATGACTGACAAGTTCCTGTCCCTTTCAGTCATAGACATGCTTACAAACTATCTTCCCATGACCTCCTGGCTCTGACCAATTTGTGAAGGGCCATGCACAAATGACTCAAGGATCTGACATTATTTCTGCCTTCTAAGCAGTGGCTTACGGTCTCTGGATGCTCCTCCATTACTTTCGTCCAAGGAGTGTCTTCTCCACACTGGAAAGAATGCCTCAATGGCAATTCCCTTAGTTGGTTGCTGGACTTGAAATTGGGGCCTGAGTGCTGTGCCTCAGCTCTACAGCTAAAGGTTAGCACTCTGCCACATTGAATCCTAAAGCAGGTCTGCTTACTCTTTCTGCCTTCTGCTGGCTGAGTAGAGGTGACATTCTCACAGAGACCTTCATCTTCCCAGGCTGGATTTGAACCAATTTTCAGATCAATGTGTCTCATAAAAGGCCATTTTACTCCAATTAAAAGCAAAAAGGCAGTCAACATAGTAGTAGCTTTTAAGCATATTCTTACCTGAAACTTATTAAGAGCCAAAGTTACATCTGACAAACTTCCAAGAATCCTCACTCCTTTTTGTGGATCTGCTGGGATCTGTTACGGAAAAAAAAGAAAAAACCTATGAGACCAAACTGAAATAGGAATTAAGCAATAACTTTGGTAATCCTAATTTTTCCTTTTTGTACTTTGAGGCAAATGTTTAGAACAATTTTACTTTTAAACTTTATATACAGAAATCCATTCCTAACATGTAAGCCTCCTATTCATCTCTGTTTTAATATTCTATACTTTAGTTTTTAGTTGCATTTTGAAAAACCCCTTAAAGTCTCGAGGCTAGGTGTCACTCATTTCCTTTTGGCTGCTTGTTTTTAAACAAATACACATGAAAACTTTTAAGCTCAAATAACATTTTTTTCTCAATGCAAAAATTAGAATCATCACTGTACCAAGAAGCTAGACTTAACACCTTTATGCCTTAAAAATAACATATCCAATGGCAGAATATCAGAGAGCAAACCACATTATACAAATAAAATTTTTGATCCTCTTTTTAAGGCCTTCTTAATTTTAATTTTAACACATCCAAGGGGCAATTTTAGCAATGTTAATCAGATCTTCACATCACTCATTTATACCATCATGTTTCCAGTGTCTATCTGTAGGGAAAAGGGGCAGAATAAAAATGGGCCACTTGGCCCTTCCTGTGGAATGGGCACACACCCAATCCGACTCTTTAGATTTAGTTGAACTGTGTTTGTGCCCACTTGCCCTAATTCACGATGCATGGACTCTTCCCAGGGCCTGTTCCACCATGCATGACCAGCTGAACTGCACTTCTGCCTGTTCATCCTTCACTCCTAACGATAGGTCTTCTGTTGGCTTCTAAATTTCTCCTTTTTGTTAAGCCAGATATCTTGATTACAGTGTAAACAGCTTTATGCATTCTAAAATACCAGATTTTCTAATTTTTAAGTTAAAGAATCCTTAAAAAGCTATTTCAAACAATGTGAAAATGCTTTAAAAAATTTTTAGTAATGATCAAATCTCATAACCTTTGGAACTTTAAACTTAAACTCAGCCAATTGTTACAGCATGCTGATAATTTCTATCATGAACATGTTCACACGCACATACAAAACACACTCAGATTTTTAAGCACGCAAAAATCAAAATCAGTTATATGTACATTTTAAAGTTTTGAAAGAAAAATTTAAGACAGTATTTATTTTAATCTAAGTAACTTTGTTGAGCTTCATTTTCCCAGGGCTTGCTAATTTAGCAAGGCATTTCAAAAATTGGTCTTTTGCATCCCTTCTGTTGGAGGAAGGCTGGGGGGGGGAGTCACCTGAAATTAAACTGGCCTGATTTTTATCCAGTTTTAGACAAGAGCACTTTACATTGTCAGGACAAGCTGAAAAGTCAAAACCAGGCACAAATCCTTCTCTATGACTGAGCCCAGCTGGAGGCTGGAACTTCTATTTTCCCAGATATGTTCAAAATCACATTTGTAATAATAGTTATTAGATGAGACCTTCATAGATGAGGTGGTATGGGGTTTCTGGTGGAGCTCTGTCTGGTTTAAGGGAGGAGTTGGTATTGGCACAGCCTGTATGGTGGAACAGGACAGGGATTTGAGGGCAAAGGCCAGTCTGTGTAGGGCTTTGAGACATCAGGGAGGGAACAGCAAGGACTAGACTTGTTAGAAGAGGGGTGTCTTCTGCAGTAGGTGGGATTTAGGATGGAGGCTGTCAGGTGGACAGGTTTTCATTGGAAGAAGGTGGGGTCACTGGGGAGGAGGCTGTTTGGGACAGGGCTTTGAGAAGGAAGAACAAGGCTACAAAGGAGGAGGTTACTTAGAGGAAGGGATCTGGTGGAACACTGTGAGCCCTTGTGGGACATGTAGGGTGAGGTTTTCCATAAGGCAGGGCAGGGAATGGAGGGAAGAGGTTGACAGAAGGTGGGGATTCTGGAGTAGGAATGCAGAGCTATGAGGGAGTGGCTTTTCAGGGTGTGGCTTTGAGAGGGCAGGGTGTACTAGGAAGACATAGGCTAGTAAGGGGCGGGGTTTCTCATGGAGAATGGCAGTCCTTTGGGAAGTGTGTTAGGGTGGAGGTGGGGTTTCCAGTAGAGCAGGATGTAGTCACAATGTATGGAGGCGTTTTTCAGGACCAGGGCTTTGTGAGAGCAGTGATAAATTCCAGTGCACTAGACTAGTTAGGATGGGGTTTCTGGTGTTGCCAGTTACCACTTCGAAAAGAGGAGTGAGGTTGAATGGGTATTTCAGTGTTGTAAGGCAGGACATGGACTATGGACATGATTTCCAGCAGGGCAAAACAACCTTCCAAAAGGGTCTATGAAGGGACTGGGGTTTAAAGTTGAGTCTAGTCAGGCTTCCAGAGGGAGGCCAACTGGTGCAGTGGTTTCCAGTGAAGCAATGATGGTGTCGAGAGATGGGAGAGTGTGGGGGAGGTTTTCTAGGCTTCCAGAAGGAGGTCAACTGGAACAGTGGTCATCAGTGGAGCAATGTGGGTGTCCAGAAATGGCATAGTGTGGTGGGGGTTTTCTAGTGGAGTTTTTCAGGAGCAGGGCAGAATTTGGAGCCATGGGGCTAGTTGGAGGAGGGGCTTTGAGAAGGAATGTAAGAACTACAGTGGTGTAGGATAATTGTGGGCAGGGTATCTGGTGGAGTAGGATGTGGAACTGAGGGAGGAGCCAAGGGGGGGTGGGTTTATCTGGAGAGCAAGTCAGGGCACTGAGAGAGTATATATGGGAGGTAAAGAGGCTTGTGGTGGAGCTGTGCTTCCTTTCCAGGAAGGAAATGGGCTGTGTGAGAAGCTTCTGGCCAAGCAAAGCAGGGCTTCAAGGGCAGTTATAGGGTTTTTGGTATAGCATAATGGGCTTTGTGGGAAGAGGTAGTTTCAGGGCTGTGTCTGAGAGATTAGGCCTCTTTCAAGTAGGCTAGTTATGGGCAGAGATTCTGATGAATCCAGGGGGGCTGGAGTGAGAAGGCTGGTTGGGGATGGGGTATGAAAGGGAAGGGAGGAGTTTGGAGGTACTAGGATATGGGAGCAATGCGACTATGAGGGACTAGAGTAGTTAGGGGCGGATCTCATCTGGTGGACGAGGTGGGAATTTGAGGGAGGAGCCTGGTGTAGGCGGGGTTCTATTGCAGCAAGGTGGGCCATAGAAGGAGATATGGATGTGGCCTGGTTTCTGGTGGTGCAGAGCAGGGATTCCAGGAAGGGGTGGAGTGGAAGAGGGATTTCCCTAAAGCAGAGGAGGGCTTTCAGGAAGGAGTCTGGTTGCAGTCAGGCCTTTGAAAGTTTTTAGCAGGGCTACCAGGGGGTAGGTTATTTAAGGTTGAGCTTTTTAAGGAGGAGGCTGACTAGAATTGAGTTTCCAGTTGATCTAGTCAAGTTTTATGGGAAGGAGGGATAGCAAATGGGCAAGACATAATGAAGAGTGGGGCTACAAAAAACAAAAAGTTACTACTAATAAATAAAATATAAGAACACCATTTTCTGTCAGTGTAGAATTATATTACTTTTATGTGTGTGAGAGATAGTGGAGAAAGTAACCAAGTGTTAAATCCTTCCTAGGGAATTTTTTCTTTATTCCAGTTGATTGAAAATAAAACCATAGGTCACATCAGGCTCAGAGGCACACAGTAGACTAAGACACATGAAGCTAAGAACTTGATTCCCCAGCACCACCATTAAGGACCACAAATAAAAAGTTTAAAATATCTCACTTGGTCATAATGGACAATGTTGTCTTAAAAGTGTGAATGAACAGAACTTTTACTCTAACCATTTTAGAAATCCTAACACTAAGTAAGTAGTAATGTTAACTTTATACAATATTGGAAAGTATACTAAAAATAATTAGGAGAATATAAAATTGTACACAGAATGTTGGTTCTCCAGCATCAATTCTAATCTAAAAGAATTTAATACCAGAAAATTGCGATATAGTGAGATTGTAGCATGGTTTCTTTTCAATCATCAAAATGGTGACTTAAGCAATGTGTCTTTATCATCGGATGCATCGATGTTAAAAACATATCTAAGAATGTGAAGCATTACTATACAGACCCTGAAGAAACTCAGAAGGATCTGCAGAATGATGATGGAAAAAAATTAATGAGTAATTAAAATAGGAATTGATCTACACTAGGCCCATAAATACTTTCCAGAAGGAAACGCTACTTTAAAAATAAACAGTGAATAGGAAGCAGGCAGGAAGACCTTGAAGTAAACATTACCCAATGAACAACATCTACGGAGGCATGATTGCAGTCTTCTTTTACCTGAGTTACAATTACTAATCTATGAACTTCCCTAATGCCAAATAATAAAGCCATGAAAATGCAGTAATCATTTTCAAGGCATTAGACTTTACAGAAAGAATTCAATGAATGTATTGCTAGAAAGTAAAGATAGATGTCTGAGCTAAAGAGTGAAGAAAATATCCTCAATCTCTGACCCTCTGCGGTGAGAGGGGTACAAGACGAAGCACAAGGAGAATGGATAGAAGTACAGTAGTGCATAACATTTTTTCCCAAGATGCAATGATGAATGTAACAGGGGAGAAAATCAACATGATCATCACAGGACTTAGCATGGGAAAGTAGAGAGAAGAACAGTGAAAATCCAAGGAGAATTACAAAGGATGTCCTTGCATATTTGGCAGAAGAGTGCATGGCATTGAGTTCTAAACTATGTGGAGTTATTATAGGCTCATATGGTGCCACAAGAAGTGATGAACTTATGATTTACAGGGCATTGAATAATCATAAAGGTGCTGCTTCTGTAGTGCAGAGTTAAACCTTGGTAAATTCTGTTTTGAAACACACTCTAAAACCAAGAAAAGAAGATTCAAATTATATATGTGATTTTACCATTTGCAACGATAGAGTTCAAAAAAAATCAAATCACATAATGTGGATGTAAAAGGATAACATTAATAAAGTAATATTTAAACAACACACATTTTATGTGAATATTCTTGGTTATAAGAGATTTGTTTTCCTTACAGATTTTGAATGCACAAAACAACAAAAACAAAAACAAAAACAAATCAAAGCAAAAAAACACTTGGGATGCCAGTGCCTCATCTCTATTCTTATATAGTCACGAGGCTGAGATTGGAAGATCATGGTTCACAGATAGCTGGGGTAGCAATCCATGAGATATTTATGTTCAATTGTTAAATCAAAGACAGAATGAAACCTTGGTTGAAATAGTACAGACTCAGTAAGTCATGAATGAAGAAACCAAGCAAGAATTTGAGGCTCCGTGGGGCTGGGAAGGTGGCTCAGTGGTAGAGCGCTTGCCTTGCATGCTCAAGGCCCTGGGTTCGATTCCTCAGCACCACATAAGCAAAAAGAAAAAAGCCGGAAGTGGCACTGTGGCTCAAGTGGTAGAGCGCTAGCCTTGAGCTGAAGAGCTGAGGGACAGCACCCAGGCCCAGAGTTCAGGCCCCACAACCGGACCCAAAAAAAAAAAAAAAATAATTTGAGGCTCCGAATCAAGTTTCATTACTGTGCGCGTACACTCAAGTTTCATTACTATGTGCGTACACACACACACACACACACACACACACACACACACACACACACACACACACACACACACACACATACACACACACAATTGTCATGAAATAGGAAGAGCGAGAGAAAAAAAGGGAATATTAAGAGTTTAAAAAGTAAACCTGTCTGTCAGGACAATCCTAAGCATATATTAATTAATAAAAATGAGGCAAACCTTGGAACCTATTTTTCTTTGAGTAAGGCTTTCTTCACATAATATGATTGTTTTCCAAGTCTTTCCCTTTTCTTAAGAAAGTGGCTATCATTCTATCATTCTTTCTGATAGAAGCATAAAATTACATTTTCTTGATCCATTCATCCATTGAGGGGCATCTTGATTGGTTCCATATCTTAGTTATAGTAATAATGCTGCAAAAAATATAGTTGTAGATAGTGTGTTTTAGCTTGAGATCATTTCTACAAGCCCAAGAGTGGGATTGCTGGCTCCAGAGTTAAATACATTTGACCTTACAAAATGATACTAATTGAAATGAACTCCATGACATGGAAACAGCAATTTTTTTTTCAGATATCAACTTTGATGTCGGTAGAGTATCTAGATATTATTTTATTTCATTTGTCTTTTCTATTGGTTTATCCCTAGCAAACTCTGTCTTGATTTTGGTACCTTCCATCTTGTATATACATTTATCTGATTTGGAGATGGAAAGGGAAAAAATATAGTGATGAAAGAAGTACAAAGAGTGACCCATTGCAACAATGATATTCACAAGACACTTTCAGAAATGAACTTTACAACTATGGGGTGGGGAGGATGTGTGGAGAGTGAGAAGGGAAATGAGAACAACAATGGAGTGGATAAAAATATTCAAAAAGGAATGTATCTTATTCATGTAACTGTAACCACTCTGTACAGTATTTTTGAAATAAAATAAAATCTAAAAATTGAACCTATCCTAGAAAAAATATAGTTTTCAAAATAAGACATCTGTCACAGTACTTGTGAGGGATTCTAGGGCCAAACTGTTAAACCTGGAAAGGGATAGATTGCAAAGCCATCTCAAACAGCAATCAAAAGACTGAGAGCTCTGCTCTGGAAAGGTCAGTCAAGGGAAGACAGGGGTATGAGTTATTACCTCAAAAGTATATAAATTCGAGCTGTTGGACAGTAAAAGATTAAGACTTTGGAGACAAGATGTATGTCTGTGTTATGGATGTAATGACTATTATTCCCTTCTGCTCCCTAACAATAAGGGATTCAATTATCACTATGTATACAAACAATACCTCATGTTAATAGTTGTAACCTAAGCTAGGTTAATGCCTTAGTTTGTGGACATACCTATAGCCACTGACCACCACCCGCCTTGTAGTAGAAGGAATATAAACATGTTAAGCAGGATTTGGTGATCCAGAAGCTGGCAATGAGGCTTTGGGTCCTCTGGTGTCTTCTTTCCTATCATTTCCAGTGATTTCTCAGTTTTTTTGGCCAGGTATCCCATCATCATTCCTGTCCCATGGTTGCGGTTAGTGACAGTACTGATTTTCTGAATACCTCAAAACAAACTATGGAAACACACTTCCTCAAAAAAGATTGAGGAAGATTGAGCACCTGGAAAGATACCAAACGTTAGCAGTGTCCCTGTGATCCTCTAGCAAGTAAGTGTAATTCAGAAATATCTTTACTTCTGATAATATGAGATGGATAATTGTCCCTTTTGTATATTTGGTATTTGGTATTGCATGCATTTTCAGAAACACATATGCATTGTTAAATAATGTTATTTATTTCACAGGTCACAGACCATGTCACTGGAGTGATGACCCTAATGTCTTATCTCAGTTGCCTGATTCAGACTTAGATGAGTGTGAATTGCCTAATTATGAACATTTCTCCATGAAACTCAACAACACAGAATGAAGTGTCAGGGTCAGGCCATTCCATACCTGTAAGGATTTTTACATATATTATAGTAATATACACCTACACTGCTCAGCATTCATGGCACAGTGGTTTGTTATAATTGTCCTCAAATCATAAATATTCTAGAGCTTAAAGCAGAATGATGGGCTATTTATTTTCAACGCAAGAGTAATGATCACCCCCTGAAATTATTCTCAGTGGAGAATCCTTCCTATACATTTTACTGACTTAGCTTCTACTCTCTGTTTACCATTATCAGGAAGGGTCACACTGTATCGAGCTACAATATTGCAGCAACTTAGCTGCCTTAGAATGTTACCTCCAATCTTGATACCAAGGTCAACTCTGCAACTCTAATCACATAGTTAGTGGACACCCGAACTTTTCAAGCCTGGTTAAAAATTCAGCTATCACTGCTCATTGCCAGGGTTAAAGAACTCACTCCTTTAGATGTATTATGTGTCTTCTTGTATTTCCAACACTGTCTTAGATGTTGGTTTTTCAAGTAGAGCTTTTAGTTTGCATTTGATTTATGGAGGTGTTAGTGATGCCAGTTGTTAGTAATTTGACATTGTGGCTATTGAGGAAGTGAATACACATTACTCACAAAAGTTTCTTTATGTGTATTGGTATTGCGATATTGTGAACTTCCTAAAAGCCAGCCATGGGAGCACATGTCCCTAATCCCATCACTTATGTCACTGAGACAAGCCTTGAAAGGTCCAGACCAATTGGCACTTTATAGTGAGAAACTTTTCTACAAAGAAAGGGGAGAGAACAGCAAACAAAAAGAACAAAAAAAAACCTAATCTATCTTCCAACAGTTTTGTCACATATTCTTTACACTTAGCCATTAAGAGCACCATAATAGTATTGTTTATGACTTCTTACCTACTCTTTTCCTATTCTGAGCTGTTTTATGTATGGATCTCTAAGATGTCATATAAGAATCACATAAGAAATCTATATAAATCATATGAGAAATCATAAAAAATAGTTTGTTAGGGATATATAATCCAAAGGTAATAATTTCAGCAAAATATTAAGCACATAAAATGTAATGCATTGACTATTGAAAACTTCAGCAGTTGTAGTTTATTTATTCTTATAACAAAGATTATAAACGAAGTTACAATAGTATTCCAACTGGAACACAGAACTAGAAATATGAAGGGTAGCACTAAAGAATGCTACTGCTACCACTAATAGAGTAAGAATGAAATTTAGGCAAAACTCCTTCATAATAAAAGCCACAGGACAACCCCAACATTGCTTTCATTGTTTCATATGAGGACAAGACTTTTTTTAGTAAAGACAAATTTTCAAAGATATTAACATCAGGGGCTGGGAAGGAGGCTCAGTGGTAGAGCTCTTGCCTTGCATGCCTGAGGCCCTGGGTTCGATTCCTCAGCACCACATAAGCAAAAAGAAAAAAGCCGGAAGTGGCACTGTGGCTCAAGTGGTAGAGCACTAGCCTTGAGCTGAAGAGCTGAGGGACAGCACCCAGGCCTAGAGTTCAGGCCCCACGACCGGACCCCCCCCCAAAAAAAGATATTAACATCAATTGGGTATATATTTCTTAAGTCCTTCAGGAAGGATGCTGTGACCATGTTGATGGAAGCTGACTTCTTTGGGACCTACTACACAAGGTGCAGAAACCATTCCAAGCACTGAACCTGCATTAGGGTAATTTAAGTGCTCATGAGTGTTCTTCAAGTTAGGAAATGAATTAAGTTTTTTATTAAAAACAAAAGTAGGAAAGAAGCCCAAACAAATTTCCCAAGTTGCTAAGACTGATCAGTTGAGACCCATAAATCAAATCCAGAATTCCACCAGCCACATCTGAGGATATTCTGTGTCACATTCATTACTTATCAAGAGCTATGGAGCAGATGAATCCACATAATCTTCTTAATTATGGTTATGAGATCAATAACATTGATACAGAATATAAATATTTTTAAATGAAAAGGGTGTGGATAATGACAGCACAAGTGATCTTTATATCAAATGAAGATCAGTTTAATTTCTAAAGAAATACCTGAATGAACATCATTCAGCTTCCACTGTTTATTATTCCTGGTATCAAAGACACCTGTGCTGGCGAACACAGGCTTTTATCAATCAGTACCCTCAATACACAGGGAATAGATTGTTATGGATATACAATCCAAAAGGAATAATTTTTGTGACTACTTACTTCCTTGTTGTACCAAAAAAAATCTATTCCCTATTCTAAAACATATATCAATTTAATGGATATTAGTGTTATCAGTATTAATTAGGTGTGCATAATATATGTAATGTATCTTATTACATAACATAGAAATTATATATTTATATATCATATATATACATATATGTATCATTACTGATATTCTACGACTACTATAAATAATATATGTATAAAACATTTTAGTATTATACTGTGAAGGATACAAGGAATGACAACTTTATGTAAATAAATATATATATGTATGTTTTAGTAACATAATTCATTTTTGTGTCATTACTGAGACTGGGTTTTGTCCCTGAGCCATTACACTCAGACTGGCTTCTTATAGCTATCTTCAGATCTCAGCCCCTAAGTAGCAGGAATTACATACATGAGTCAGGTTATAGATTTTTAACCACATCCTTGGCATATTCTTACATAATTATTTTTGAATGCTCAATTATATTCTGATATTCCATTTCTAAACCAATTCAAAATAAATAACTACTAATTGAGTAAAACTCTATGTTGCAATCGAAATTGTAAGGACCCTACTTTATCATCCATTTTCAAAGATATTGCTAGTTTAATTCCTGGATAGACAAGTAGAAAAATTAAATTATGTGTGCATAATATATGTAATATACTATATTACATAACATATAAATGATATATTTATAATATATGCATAATTAGTGATAGTCTATAATTACTATAAATACTATATGTATAAAACTGGTTTTAATATTATACTGTGAAGGATACAAGGAATGACAATATCCCTATCGTAACTGTCTCATTTTTAACAGTACACAAACTATGTTATAAATAGATATCTTCAAGAAAGCACACCTCTGTAATCAAATATTCTCCTCATCACTATGAACATCCTCTAAGATTGGCTACACTTATCCACAGCAAACACTTTGTGATACTTTCTGGATAAAGTTGCTTGTCCTCATCTTTATCAGTCTTTCAGCAACTTCAGTGAAGAGCTTTTTCTCTTGCTTTGCCTGTAGACGATATCATCTTTGTTATTTCCCAGCAAAGAAATTGTGGTTAGCAGGCTTGAGCATTGGTACATACAAAGGTTCTTTGGTTATGAATTTTTCCTTTCCTTTCTTGATAAGTGAGCTGTAATAACAAAAACCTCTTAAGACAATGTGTAAATGAAAACATATTGATTTGAAAATACTACAAATATTCGTTCTTTGAACTTATTTTTAATTCAAATATAATAGGGGTGGTTTTATTGGTGTACACCTTTAAATCTAGCTATTTATAAGGCTGAAAACAGAAGATCGTAGTTTCAAGCTAGACCAGGTAAATAGACCATGAAACATTTATCTTCAACTAAGAACCAAAAAGCTAAAAGTGGAGCTGTGGCTCAAATGGAAGACTGACAACCTGAGCACAAAAGAAAAGTAAAAAAAAAACAACCAAGGCCACGAATTTAAGTCATAGTATTAGTATTCATATACTATATATTTATGGTTCCTAAAATATTATGTGAGTTAATTTGTCAAAACCTGCTCATACATTTCATATGATGTGTGAAATAGTAGGTAAGTCTTGTATGACTACAAGATATTTTGACAAGGCAACTGGAAGAGTTATCAATTAATCAAATAGTAATGAGGGATACAACCAAAGCTCACTTTGGACTCTTTTGAATTTGTTAAAATCAATAGCTAGGAGTTGTCAGTAGACATGATGCTATTAAGGAATTGAATTAAAGAAAGAAGAGAGCTGGAGAAAAAGTAACGAAATAATTACATGTACTCAGTGGTAACACTCATGAGAAGGAAGATTACAGAACTAAGCCATGGGATACACAAATATGTATAATATGACAAATGAAGAAAAACAATAATAAGTATATAATGCAGACTTATATGGATAGGTATTTTTAATGTTTAAGGGCTATGAAGTGTTTATGTGATGACCTAAAATTTAAGAAATTGGTAAGGTCAACTATCTCTTGGGCAAACTATAGCAGATAGGTTAAATAAAACAGGGCCACAATAGAGTGTCTTGATTTGCCAACGTGAAAACAGGTCAATATTTGGAAAGCTATTTTTTGGACATGTGGTTGGAGTGACAATTGCTGCAGTTTGTTCAAGTGTCAGTAGAAGGGTACAGTTTTAATACAATGATAGAAATCTTTCCGGGTCTGTTACATTTTCCCACTGTCTTCAATTTCCCTTTTTTTCTGAGAACTAAAATGTCGTTACTGGAAGCCATTCCCAAATTGTGCCTTTGGCAAGTTTTCAGATAGTCAGTCAATCACTTGCCCAAATAATAGAGAATGGGACCAGGTCTACATTGAGCACTAACAGTAGACAGGTTTCTGGCCATTCTCAGGAGGAGCCTTCTGCAATTGTGGGATGGATAGGGCTGGATAATTTACAGAACAGCCACCATAGATGGAAAGTATTCTGCTAATTTGACCCCTGAGATATTGGATGTTTTATCTCGATTGTATTGATTTTTATGAATCAGTTAATCAGATACTTTATACTATATGATGTTACTAAATTGTGAAATGCATGTTTATTGCATTTCCTTTGTATAACATATAGTATGCTTTGAAATTTGGTATAAATTATTCATGTTTTTATTTTTTTCAATGTGGATTACTCCTAGTTCTCCAGAGTGGGGAAATGCTTTGGAACTTTGTAACTTGAAGTCATATGTTGCCATGTGTCATATCCTATTTTCCTTGTACAGAGTTGATAATAAATTATATGTAATTTATTTTTTATTTTTATTTATTGTCTATTGCAGAGTTTGAACTTGAGTCCTGGGCACTGTTCCTGAGGTCTTTGGCTCAAGGTTATCTCTCTACAACATTGAGCCACAGTATCAATTTTAGTCTTGATTGAGTAACTGGAGATAAGTGTCTCATGGCAACTTTTCTGCCCAAGATGGCTTTGAACCGATTCTCAGATATCAGCCTCCAGATTAGCCAAAATTACAGGCATGAGCTACCAGCACATAGCTATATGTAATTTCAACTGTAATTTTCTTCAAGTGTTTCATCCTGCACTGAAGTTTATTTTTCTGACAAACTTTCTAATAAATATGTAATCTATTTAATTTTGATAAGTACTGCTGTACCTCCCAATTATTTGTGGCATTTCTGAAATCCAAGTTCCTATGTATGTCAGGGTAGATACTTTTGCCTGTAACAAGTATTGTTGTTGAACACATGACATCTGGCTACTATGAGAACAAAGGATGTGAAGCTACAGTAGCCAGATAAATAACTACCAGGACAATTCAAGGGCAACTCATGTACTCTCTGTGTAGGTGCATACGGAACATAGAAAAGACATTATTTTTTTGTGGGGGGGGGTCCGGTCATGGGGCCTGAATTCTGGGCCTGGGTGCTGTCCCTCGACTCTTCTGCTCAAGGCTAGCGCTCTACCACTTGAGCCACTGCACCACTTCTGGCTTTTTTCCTTTTGCTTATGTGGTTATGAGGAATTGAACCCAGGGCCTCATACATGCAAGGCAAGCGCTTTACCTCTGAGTCATCTTCCCAGCCAGAAAAGAAATTCTTATACTTGAAAGTGATTGAGTGTGTGTGCACATAGATGTTGACTTAATTATCTGTTGCTATAGTTTTACACATTCACTAGTATAAAACAATATTTCATATATACATGTATATGTATATGTATATATATATGCAGATCACAGTTTCCAGAATCCAGAGAACCACATCCATGGGCACCGCTTGCTTATGTTGCTCTTTGGGTAATAAGAATGAAACCTGGAATTGTCCAGTGGTAGAGAAATTACTCAGAGATTCAAGCATTTGTCTTTCAATATCTTGCTTGTTCCTAACTCTAAAATTAGGAAGTTTGTTAATATATAATATATGTTATATTAGAATTTATTTATTATACTATATAATGTATAATATATTTTACACTATATATTATATATAATATCTGACAGAATTATATATTTATAAGGAAAATTATAATAAACACATTAGTGTCCATATTTTCCTAGTCATGATTAAGTTCAGCAGAGTTGGTACATTATATCTCAACAGGAAAACTTTACTGAAGTTCTGATGACCTTGAACTAGATAAGAATTCCTGTTAAAAAAAAAAAGCCTCTCCTAATTTATGAGCAAAAATAAGTTTGGAAGCTTTTTTTGTTTTGGGGTTTTTTTTGTTTTGGCAGGTCATGGGGCCTGAATTCTGGGCCTAGGTCCTGTCCCTCTCCTCTTCACCTCAAGGCTAATGCTCTACCACTCTTGCCATAGCACCACTTCTGGCTGTGGAATTGAACCCAGGGCGTCAAGCCTGCAAGGCAAGCACTCAACCAATGAGCCATGTTCCGAGCCCAGGTTTGGAAGTTTCTCGGAAGAGGAATTTGGCATTTGCTAAGCATCCTTGATTAGTAAGAATAGGTATCATTTTGCTCCAAATTTTGTCTCCTTTTATGTTCCCTAGACAGTTACACACTATCATCATTCCATCGCATATCTTTAAGTCCTTCTTTTATTTCTTTTTATCATTATTTTGTTGTTGTTGTTGTTTTGATGATCATGAAGCTTGAACTCAGGGCCTAGATAGTGTCCCTGAGCTCCAGGCTAGTGCTTTACCACTTGAGCC
This sequence comes from Dipodomys merriami, assembly GCF_024711535.1. Lineage (NCBI taxonomy): Eukaryota > Metazoa > Chordata > Mammalia > Rodentia > Heteromyidae > Dipodomys > Dipodomys merriami. Next base: position 188,135 of record NW_027205137.1, on the reverse strand, counting down.
ACAGGACTACTTCTGGCTTTTTCTGCCTGGGCTTGCTTTGAATCGTAATACTCAGATCTCACTCTCCTGGGTACCTAGGATTACAGGTGTGAGCCACTAGTGCCCAGCAAGTCAGTCTCTTTTAGATATTATTCTAAAAGCCTTCTAACCAAGGTCACTCCTCAGATATAAATGGACCTATGCCAACAGTTCCTTCACACTCTCATCTCCTGTTATGGTTATTATGTGTCTTTTCCATGTTATCTTGAAAATACTTCACTGTTTTCTTCCTAATCCATGATTGTATATGTGTTACTAATATTTACCTAAATTTAGTGGCTATCCACCCTAAATTACTCAACCATTAATTTCATTTATTTTTTTTCAATATGATTGTTGTTCAGTTCCAATCTGAGCTTATACTCACCTTTTCTACCTCTTGGCATGTGCAGAGACTGGGCCTTTTCTACCTCCAATGCAAGAGGTTAGCCAAAGTATAGCCTACAATATTCCTGCTTAGGATTCAGGACAAGTAGTTGAGTACCTGAAAGAAGCAATGCATTCTTGGCATGGGAATGGGTGGGAGAGACAATAGCCTAGAGAGCAAACTGGTAGACACAACATTTAACAACTTCTTTGGGGAAACTGACCTCCCACACAATGGCAGTGAGATAACACACCTAGTGAATTTTCATATATAAAGGAAGTTATCATGTCTCCCTGCACAACTCACTTTTAGTCAGAAAGGGTCATTCTTTTGTGTACTCCTTAGGCCCAGTCTCACTTGATCTCCATCTTAGACTTTGCCCAGACTCTGTTTCTAACAGAAGGTGCCTGATGAGGAGAAAAATGTGATCTCTTGGTTTCTGACTTGCCCTGTGAGAACTGAGGTCACTTTTAGTTTTGAACCTATTCGTCCTGACAAAGCTGTGGTGAGTGGTGGGAAAACTCATTCTCTGAATTGTGCCATAGTACCAAATCTCTTCAGAGAAAGTCAAGGAATGATGAATCCTGCCTGAGGGATTGAGTTGGTCTATTTCCAAAGAGGTCAATTAATATCTGATTCTGAGTCCCAGGTGGAGGTCTTTTACCAGATCCTCCAAGCTGGAGTGGATGTTCCTCAGATTCCAGACCATCCTCATATTTCTTTAGCTCTTTCTCATGAACCAAAAGGTCACAGGAGTTGAGTTCAGAAACAAGGAGAAATGAGAATAGCAGAAGAATTACTGGCAGGGGAAGGAATTAGAAAATTTGGGTGAAAAAGGGCTCAGAAAATCTAGGATCACTCATATCATTTGGGAATCACATCATAAGATTAGGGAATAAAAGTAATAAATTACTGCCTAAATTCGAAACTCCACTGCTCTGACTACATTACAAGTGCTCTGTCAAAAGGTAGCTGTCCTAGCTCAACGTTGATGAGCAAAATGGAACACATTTTTTCCTCACAAAGTTCTACTGAGTATCTTTATCCATGCCCCAGGTTGTTCTTACTTTCTACTTCTCTGTTACTTTTCTTTGCTGGATTCAGTAAATGATACTTGAATGTGTTATCATCTTCAGACATGTAATCACATTTTCTTTTTTTAATTTTTTTTATTTTATTTGTGAACATACTGTATAGAGGGGTAACAATTACATGGGCAGGATAATGCATACATTTCTTACCAAGCATTGCAGCCTCCTCTTTTGTTTACCCTTCACCTCCCTTCCCAGCCTTCCCCCTGCCCCCCCACTCAATCCTTCCCCTCCCCCCCTGCACCGACGTTGTAAAGCTCGTTTTTGACATGACAACTTGTACTTCTCATTGTTGCAACAAGTCCACCTGAATCCTTAAAAGACTTGTTTTTCCCCATCTCCTCCACAAGTTATACTGACATCAAATATAGTGAAAGCGGGGGTTATACTGTGGGGGAGGGACACACAAAGCAACAAAGAAATAATCTTGTAAATGCATTAGAAACACATGCATGAAAGAAAAAAAACATTAAAATACATATCTAAGGGTTCATTTTCCTAACATCACATTACCTGAACTTTTCCGCTTGACTCATACATATACTAGATATTGCAAATAAGGGAAACCATGAGACCTGTGTCCATTTGTTATAAATTAAAACAAATTATGGGGAACATATGTCTATGGTACATTTTCTTCCATGGCATACTTATTTGATGTTATTAAGTATTATTTTAATTGTTTCATTTTTAAAACTTGAGGAAAATATTTTGTTAGTATTAGCACTAATCTGTTGCACATTTTAAAAATTTTTTTCCATGTCTGTGTTTTTGTTATTAAGCTTCTAACATTGTCTCGTCCCCCAACTGTTGCCTTCTTAAAATTGGATCAAATTATAAACTGTATATGATGGTCCTTTATGTGTTCATTGATATATTTAAATTTCTTCTAATATCCACATATTATAGGATATCTTCAACCTATTGTAACTCCTCTAAAAATCAATATGGAGGTCCCTTTTAAAGAAAAACATGAAGCCACAAAACCTGTGAAATTAGGATTAGGTGTATAACCAAAAATATTTAGCAGTGATATTGGAGAAATTCACTTCTCTTATATACCAGAACATGTTTATAGTTATGAATAGCATATTTCTTTATTCCCTCTTTTTTGTGCACCTAAGTTGATTGCACAGCTTTCTTTCTTGCTGCCATGCACATGGATGTTGATGTTGATTTATATTCCTTCTTTATGTATCAAGGTTGCAGTAAAAGTCATCAACACATGTGTCTTTTTGGTATTGTCTAAACTTCCATTATGATCTCCATATGGATTGCACTAGTTTACAATATCACAAAACTAAATACAGTTCCTGATTTATTTCAACCTCTCCAGATGTTTATTTATTCGAGTGGTGATAGTTATTCTGGTGTGTAGGATGGGATTTCAGTGACTTTCCTATTTATTTTCCTTTGTATTTCCTATGTGGATAAGAATCTCAAATATTTCACTTATTTATTAAACACTTACATTTGTACTGCATTCCTGATAAGTGTCTTTCTTTTACTTTTGGTATTTTATCAGTTTTTAAGTTCTATAATATTTGGTTTTTTCACGTTCTAAATATTCACTTTAGTAAGAAGAATTTTTTCATTGCTGTGGTGCAAAATTAACTAAAATCAAAAAAATGTACATTTATACCACTGGAATTTTTTATTAGTTTTACAGCCAGGAAATTGTTTCAATAAAGATGCTGAACTTTTTTCACTAGATAGATTGAAATGATAGTATTTCATATTAGCCTAAACTAATCTCAGAACTAACAGTCACAGCTTGGGCCACAACAGTCTGGGCTAACACAGCACATCCTGCATTTAAATAGAGCAAAGGGCTTCATAAAAGTTAGAAGAAAGGCACCCCCTTTATGAAACAAATTCCGAAGTTCACAGCAGATATTAGGAATCTGAATATTAAGAAGATCTAAGGATAAAAGTATATAGAAGAACAAATTTAGAGTTCAGAATTCGGGAGGGGGAACAACCACTAGATACCAAAACTCAATGCTGAAGGGAAGAAGTGTTTTACACCAAACCTCAGCTGTGTCTGACTCTCTCATACCAAACACACACACAAACACACACACACACACACACACACACACACAAACACACACACACACTCACACACCCCTATTGAGAGACCTTAGCCAAAGTATAGCCATTCTGGACTTAGTCCATTTTGAAGGCCTATACTGAAAGTATCCATTGTGAAGGCATTTACTCAAAGTACCTATTGCAAAAACTTTTACCGAATGTTAGGACTCAGGTTCCTGGAAAAACCATGATATGTCCCTATAACCTTCTTCCCGTAACTCCTCTAGCAATAGCCACCAGCGGATGACAGGAAGGTACCTAAAGCTACAGATGTTTCTTAATATTCCATAGTTAACATAATTTGCTTCTTACTGCTAAGCTTGCACATGTTAGCCAATAAGATTGTTACAATATTATCTCATTAAATGTCAACCAATCACGTAACTGACAAGCTATGAACCAACTTACCTCAGCCCTATGCCCTATAAAAACCCTGTTAACTGAAAGTTTGGAGGTTGCAACTCTGACCCACTGCGATGCTGACAGTTGTGAGTCCAGGCTCGAGCTTGCAATAAGTGACCCTCGTGTGCTCACATCAGAAATGGCTCCTTGGTGATCTTTGGGGATCATTATCTCAGCACAAGACTAGTGTACACAGAGAACCCCAAGGGCAGCTGTATCTGGGGCAATGAAGTTTTTCCCTCTTCCAAACTGAAATTGTGGTACCCTTTGCCTGGAGGATGGCACCCTATGAGCCCTGCATGCATGGTGAACCAGACGTGGGAAGCCCTGTAAGCATCTCTGGGATGGCCTCTTAGAGGCGGGAGAACTTTACTCCTATAGTTGGAAATGGCATGAGGCTGGAGGAAAGTGGGAATCCAGAAGATAGAAGGGGCACAGGAGTAAATGTGCCTATCCGTGGAGACACCTTGACACTGCTAAGAAATTTCCCAGCCGACACATAACAGCCACCATGCAAGTCCCCAGAGGCCACTTGTCTGGGGGGCAGTCCCTGGTCCTGATAAAGAGCCAGAACTTCCCCAGTGGCCCTGTGCCTGGCTAGGGTGGAGCAGTACCCACCAGCCATTCTTCCTCTGCCCTGCTGCACATAACCTCAGAGCAGCTGCCCGGTCCCCAGCACTCATGGCAGGCCAGCTCTGTGGGATAACCTGAGGCTGTGCCTGCAATTCCTGGTGCCTGCTTCAAGGCAAGAGTGAGGCCTAGTGCACAGCAGAGCAGGCCCTCACTCACATCAAAGGCCTCCAGAGAGGCATGACCACCACTAGCTCAGCACTACTGCCCTCCCCACCCCCAGAGTTTACCTACAAATCCCTGCCTTTTTTTATTGAAATTCTTCAAACACTGGTTGTCTCATTTCTCATTGTCTGTTTGGGTGGGATTTAAGACTCCTTCCTCTCCTCACCCAGCCACGAGGCCCCAGGGGCCAAACTCTGCACCTCACAGACACTCCCCAGAACCCAGCTGCATTTGGGGATGCTACTTCCTGAGCCATTGGCCTACTGCCTCCTTCCTTCCTTCACCAGCCTCTGCCAGGGCCTCCCGTACTCTCCCTACTACCCCCATCCCCAACCCCAGCTCAGCCTCCCCCGAGGTCTCCCCTACTCTCCACACAGCTCCCAGTGCCAACCCCAGCAGGGCTACTGCTATGGGGAAGACAACTGTGGGCCTGGCCCAGCAGAATCAAAGATTCCACAATGTGCAGCAGGCTTAGAAATTGAGGCAGCATAGGTCACTGAGAAGTGTTTTTCACTTCACTTACACAAGTATTAGTTGTATTAACTTGGTATTCAATTTTGGATTTGGTAACCTCTTATTAAGCCTTTGAAGAATAGCTGGTAGAAATATAGTTCCAAAATTCAGATTGTCTCTTGTTTAATTCTTTTGAGATTCAAAGATGTTTAAGTAGTTATAACCATCATGAACTCTCATTTCTATAGCAGAGTCTATTCAGAAAATAATTGCCTATGCATCTTTTATCAATTACTTACAAGACTTGAAACTTTTAAAGTTTCAAAAAGTACAGGAAGATCTTTGATTCATGTTGAATGGAAGTGATTAGGTTGAGCTGTTGCATACATTCTTGTGTGTTCGTGTGTGTTTGTGTGTGTGTATGTGTGTGAGTGTGCATCTGTGTGTAGGGGGGTATATGTGTATCATTGAAATCAAGGAAAAGGATGTTGAGCCCTGGTCTGTACTTGTTTCCTTTTTCTGAGATATACATTATGGCGTTTCTTTGTTGGTGCTATGCTCTGATTGCTTGCCTTTGCCTGATGTGCACATTCCAGCTCAATTTTTCAATTAAAGCTTCTTTTTTTTATAATTCAGCATAAAGGGCTCTGATAGTGTTTTTAGTCTGCCATCTAAGATCTTCTTTTCTTCTTCAAAAATTAACATTCAATATAAATTTTACCTCCTGACTGATTTTTCCTTTCATTTGCATTTTGAATTTGTATTTATGAAGAAAACTCATTTTGAAATCTCTGTTTAGTGTAATAACACCTCGACAGTTTTGTTAGCACCAAGACCTTAAAATTATTTTTGTAGTTTTAGTTTAAAATACCTCCTCCATGTTTACAGCATGGGGAGACAAACAATTCCTAGTAAAAATGATAACAGTTTTATTCATTAAAATATCAGATAATTCATCAATTTTGATTATGTCTAGTGGTGAATGAATACATTTGCTCAATAGATTTGTTTGATACACCCTGGCACAAAAATACCACTTATGGGGGCTGAGAAGGTGGATCAGGGATAGACAGATTATCTTGAATGCACGAGACCCTAGGTTTGATTCCACAGCACCACCTAAGCAGAAACAGCTAGAAGAGGTACTTTGGTTCAAGTGGTAGAGTACTAGTTTTGAGCTGAAGAGCTAAAGGACAACGACATTTCACCATCATCAGCAAATTAAATAAATAAAACTCATACTCAAGTACATTTATTTCAAAGGTTGATTACAATTTTAGTTAGGGGCAGGTTGCCAAGATACAGCAGAAATCTGTTGAAAAACTTTACGAAGGATTTCAACACCTAACAAATACTAAAACCAGAAAGTAAAAAATTAGCTCTGCCAACAACATATAGAATTGCTACTCAAAGAGAAACCAGTACTAAGAATGAAATACTTGTTATAACATTTCTTAGGATATTATGGCTTTATATTAATTATCATATAAATTGACCTTCAAAACCTCCATTGGTGGGCCTGAGTCTTAAGGGCACCTACAAAAACTGGAGTACAGAATCAACCTGGATTTTTAAAATTGTTACTGTATTTTAAAAATTGTTATAGGGAACCTTACTTCATTGTTGGTGGGAATGTGAACTTGTTCAACCACTTTGGAAAGCAGTATGGAGGTTCCTCAAAAGACTTCACATAGAGCTCCTTGATGACCCAGCAATCCCACTTTTGGGCATTTACCCAAATGTTTACAAACAAGACCACACTAAAGCTATCAACACAACTATGTTGATTGCAGCATTATTTACCATAGCTAAGATATGGAACCAACCCAGATGCCCTTCAGTAGATGAATGGATCAAGAAAATGTGGTATATATACACAATGGAATTCTATGCCTCCATCAGAAAGAATGACATTGCCCAATTTGTTAGGAAATGGAAAAACTTGGAAAAAATTATATTAAGTGAAGTAAGCCAGGCCCAAAGAAACACAGGTCCCATGGTTTCCCTTATATCCAATATCTAGTATATGTATGAGTCAAGGGGAAAAGGTGAGATAATGTGATGTTAGGAAAATGAACCCTTAGATTTGTATTTTAATGTTTTTTTCTTTCATGCATGTATTTCTAATGCATTTATAAGATTATTTCTTTGTTGCTTTGTATGTCCCTCCCCCACAGTATAACCCCCGCTTTCACTATATTCATGTCAGTATAACTTGTGGAGGAGACGGGAAAAACAAGTCGTTTAAGGATTCAGGTGGACCTGTTGCAACAATGAGAAGTACAAATTGCCATGTCAAAAACCAGCTTTACAATGTCGTTGGGGGGGGAGGGGAAAGGATTGGGGGGGGAGTGGGGAGGCTGGGAAGGGAGGTGAAGGGTAAACAAAGGAGGAGGCTGCAATGCTTGGTAAGAAATGTATGCATTATCCTGCCCATGTAATTGTAACCCCTCTGTACAGTATGTTCACAAATAAAATAAAATAAAATAAAAAGATAACAATTTTGTAAGTCAGGTAATGAGTTCATTTCTTGTTTGACAATCCAATCCCTCCTGTCCCTGTCCACAGTGGTATAGCTCATTGTGAACACAATATCTACAGTGTACAAGTACTGCATTTGTTTGCCTGTTCTCCTTGAATGTCTCTGGCTCCCTCAATGCCATAAATGGATAAACTAGAACAGAAACATCCCTCCTGTTTCCAATTCCTGGAATACATTTCAATATAAACATCAGTAGTTTTATGAGCGTTTCAGGCTTTGTACACACATCCCAAACACGTATACTTTCTACACCAAGTCATAACTCCCACCTGATTCTAAGGTCCACACAGTAATTCTTTTCACTTTCCACACAGGAATACTGAGATTCAGAAAGATTATGTAAGTCACTGGAAATACTGGGCTGAACATAGTGGCTCACTCTTATACATTACCTACTCCAGAGAGTAAGACCTGAAGATCATAGTTTGAAACCAACCCAGGTTTCATTACATGTTTATCTCCATTTAACCAGAAGAAAGCGAGAATTGTGTGTTTCACATAGTAGAGCTAGAATGCCACAAGACTTGAATGGGAAACCTAAAGAATATTGACAAAATGATGGGTTTTAAGAACTAATGCTGTCCCATATATAATCTCAGACACCACACACACACACACACACACACACACACACACACACACACACACACACACATACCACAATCGCACTCCTTAAAACAGATGTTAGTACTGAAATCCAAATAGATTTTTTTTAATTTTATAAGTTTTATTTTTTCCTTTAGTGAGGTTTGACTTGATAGTTTCTACTGATGAGCCACAAATTAGAACTTTGTTATAATTATATCCATATCTGTATTCAGAGAAACATTCTCCTAGTTAAGTCTTCCCACTTTTTCAACAATGATAAGTTTTCTCTTGTTGGTCCAGTTTCTTTTTGGGATCTCAATCTCTTAGACTTTTCTGTCTTGCATGGTCTGTAAGTTCATTGATGCAGTAGAACTCAGCCATCCTAATAACCTGGACATAACCTGTCGTGGGAAAAGTGTTCTAAGCTCACCATTCAGTGGAGGTTGTTAGTACGCACCAATAATAACGTTCTCTTCAGAATTGATAACTTGTTAGGTCCAGGAATTCAGGGAAAGAACTCACTGTGTGCTATTTTATGTTTTTTTTTTAAATTTAATGGCAGCTTCCACCTATTGTCTACTTTAAGCATTGTGTGAAGAGAAGGATTGCCCCTAAGAGACAGAAGCACTTTATTAACTGTTGCTGTCAAAACATAGAAGGAGAGAAAGAAGTTCTGAAGGAAGCATAGAGCCTAGAAACTGATTTTGTAGAAACTCAAACTGCGTTTTATCTTACCTTCAAAATAGAAAGTCAGAGACTGCAGTTACTTGTAAGCTCCATTTCTACTCCTGAGCAGGGGGCTCCCTTCCCCTTTGCCCTTCTGACAATTTACATCAGGAGCAGGTGGGAAGATGTAACAAGAACACTTAGAGTTTGGGTCTGGGATTAAAAACTCCTTTTTGTGATCATAGACATTCCAACACTACCTGAATTGAACCTGAGGTGCAGAAGGAAGTAAGGTTAGTAATTCAGAAACTTATAATTACTTCTAAGTTTGCTATCTAAACTCATCCATTTCCACCCCTCAGAAACCTATTTCCCAACTGTGTAGACACCCTTACACTCTGTTCTCCTCGAGCATTTGAGTGTGGGGCATCATCTCCTTCTTATGTGTACTGCTTTACAAATGGAGGTTTTCTCCTAGGCTCAAAATGATTTCATTGATTGGGACATTGTGCAATATGCTAAACAGAGAGTTACCTGGAAGGAAGGTCCTAGAAGGCAAAACATCTACTAGGACAATGGAAACCCATGGTTTGGCATGCTTAATGTTTTAACTTGTGCACTGAACTAACAGGAGAAGATGACACACTAAGAAATCTGCCAATTATGCCAAATAAAGAGATATGATGAAGGTCAGAGAAAGGACATAAAAACATTGATTTCATCTTGGTCATGACAAGACAACATCTTACCACACCTTCAAAATTCTAATCCATACTCACCTACTTTTTTATTCACCCATGTCATTAGGTCTGAGTTGTATGTAGGAGTCCTCAGGGCCTTCACAACAGGAAGATCTCGGGGAGAGATTAACACTGGTCTGCCATTTTGAGCATAAAATAACCAGTTTGATGAAAGCTCTTAGTAATATCCTACAAATATGTGCATTTATCCTACTACACTTGGTAAGTATCCCCTCAATAAATTATCTTTGGTTTTGTCACTTGCTGACATAGCAGCTGTCTGGTAGCTCCATTGTGAATTCACTTTATGCTGTGAACCAGAAATTGAGGAGAGACTGACCAGAACACATTTGCATCTTTCTCAATGAGCAGTGAATGACAGCAGAATATTTAAGAAGCTCCCCATGTTATCAGTTAGCTAGTACCATCTTGGATTCCAGCTCAAATCTTGATAAACAGATACAGAAGTTAGCTTGTTGTACCATATTGACAGCTAGAGAGGTAGATGAGAAAGTGGAAGGGTTTGGTGTGAAAGCCACAGGTTGATATGAAGCACAATTCAAAAGATGTGGAGATGAAGCGAGCTAACTGGAGGGAAATGGAGAGGCAGCTGAAACAGAAGAGCACCTAGAGAGAGAAGATAGAGCAAGTTTGATGCCACCTAGACATCAAAGTATTCCATCTGAGGTACAACAAACTGGTTGTGCAGAGCCACAGAGATAAGTTGGAAGAACATCAGCAAGTGCTCTTGCCCATTTCTAGGGAGCTCCCAAATTGCCATGGTAAGAATTGGTAGCTTTTCAGAGCACTGCTGCTTAGCACATCTCAGATCCCTTGCTACCATTATAATTGACACTGGAGAGGAGCAGCAAGAGTTGTATGCGGTGATTGCAGCTCACTATGTGGAGCCTGTTCTGTAGCATTGTGGAGTGTGGTCTCTCAGGATGCTTAGAGCAAAGATCCTATAGCTGATGTCAAAGAATGCAATCTACTTGGAGTAGATATTTATATATGGCACGTGCCTGAACACAAGCTGATAATGAGCTGCTAGAGCTAGTTTCCCTAAAGATCTAACAGCCAAAACTGGACAGGAAATCCCAGAGCTCTGCACCACATCAGGCCACCATGCCAATTGCTTCTACCATAGTACTGGCTACCCAGTTTACACACCCATGACCTTGTTACCCTGATTGTGCCCCACAATCCTTCACAACTTTTACTCTTTCACTTTGTCTATGCTTACATGTCCCTGCTAAACAGTTCTGGATACCTGTGTTAGCTACCCCAACCCCTGCAAAGCTGTTGCTGCTAACCAATTTCCTAACACTGGAACTCAGCAATTACAGTCACAATTAACCTTTACCTGGTATCCTAGTCTCTACTACTCTTTTCTGCTACCCATAATTCGTAACACCATGGTTCCAGCCACCTGAACCCTGACACCCCTGTCTCCGCGGTCTCTGATACCCCATTCCTAAACAAAGTAAGGGAATAGTGGGCACAGAGAGTTGACTTGGATACTCCTCTTGCAGGCATATTGGGACAAGTTATTCCTCAGGTTTTTAACGCGTGGGACTAACTGGTGGTGGAAAGAAAACAGCTTACTCAAAGTTGACAAAAATCCAAGGACATGACATAACTTATTGCTAGGAAAAGAAGGCCCTGCAGTGAAAGTTAATGAGAAAGAAAAATTTACAAATAGCATTGGGAACGATGCAAAAGGTTGAGCTTACTCTCTTCTACTAGTGGTCTGAATTATTTTATGACATATGATATGTAACTACATTGCATTTTAAAAATTATATGAAGATGCACATTTATGTGGTATTTATATTAATTGATGGACTAGTTGAATAGGATCATGTTAGTGATATTCAATAGTTTATGCTCTATGATATGCCCATGGGTCTGCCTTTGGTAATATGTATTGAGCTATCTAACAACAAATGGAATTTCATTGTCAAATACTACACGGAGATTATTCGTGCTAGTACCAAAATCAAACCTGGAACAAGAAAACTGAATAAAGCTACAAGTTTGAAGGGAGGGGGTCACTGGTAAGGGCTACGATAAAAGAGAAATTCTTCACCATGGAATCTTGGAAGAATAGAATGTGTTTTATTGAATTACTAGCTTTTAAAACATTCTTAGAAAGCAAAACATTGTTTTTATTCTTGATATTTGGAACCTCTTTAATGAATAGTTTAACAAAAAATTCTCAATACAAATTTGAAAATTCAATGATGTGAATTATCAGATTAAGATTATACTCAAAGTTGCCTTGAGAGGCAGGCAGGCTGCATTCCTTTTCTATTAAATTAATGGAATAAGCTTCCTTTTGAATGGTTGGACAATCCATGACACTTGTTCCAAAACAAAAAATATACTGTAGAGAAAAAAAAGAGTAATTCTGGGAAGACAGCAGAGGAGAACCTGGAGGCTAACCAAGCTCTCACCTAGAAAGCAATCTTAGTGTTCCAGTGAACAGTCCTAGGTGGGAGAATTATACCAAGTGTGCCATCCCAGTAGAGAGTTTTGCCAGAAAGGGAAAATCCAGGAAAGGAAACAGATCTGAGCAATTGTCGGTAGCTGTGGCTGTGGTGACAGCGGGGTAGCAGTGGCCGTTGCTGCCATACCTACAACACAGAGAGTCCTGGACAAAAGTGCCTGACACAGCAAGTGATCAGATTCTACCCAAAACCAGCAAGAATTGACAAGGAGCAGGTATCTTTATCCTGCAGATCACAGACCAGATACGACTCAAGAATCAATACACTGGCATGAGTAGAACCCTGACATAATAACACCTTCTCAGGGAGCAGAGGAGGAAACGTCACCCCACTCCCTCCTCCTCCCCACTGTGCCACTATCTGAAATCTCCATCTTTGATACTGGCAATGGCTCAGAATATAGCTCCAACCCTGGCCTTGGAGGAAAACAAAAGGGTCATTTGGCAGGTCACAGGAACCTGACCTGACCTGCCAGGCTCAGCTCCACCCAGGAGAAAGTCACCCAGCCCAGGCAGTGAAAACTCTGCCCCCAGAGGGGGCAAACTGGGTAAACAGAGCCAGAGGGTTGCCCTCCCTATAGCAGCCTAGATAATCAATTGAAATTCAGTAAACATAAACCTTGAGAATTACTCCATGCTGGGCTCTGTGAGTGTCTCAGAAGATAGCCCCTCAGGGAAAAGCTACTGTTTGCTGAAAGGCCTCAACTCTACCCAGAACCTAGGCTCATCACAGCATTTCCAAACAAGAGGAAACAGCCAACTCACTCATTTGTAAGAAACAAAGCAGATCTCCCTCCACTGAACTAGCCTGGGAGGAGGTTCACAAAATTCTGGGTAAAGCGGACCATTTTTCTGCCTGCCCAAACAAACTAACTTAAGAAACCAATCAAGCCACAGGAAAACCAAATACCATTAGTAGACCAGAGACTCCACCAACAGATTAGTTATAGACACAAGGGAGATACAGGATCTTCCCATTTAACGCCCGCCCCCCCCTCCGCCAAAGAACCCTTTCTTTGTACATTTTTATTAACTTGTAATTTTTTTTTAAAATTGTTTTCTATTAATCATTTTTCCTCTTATAATTTTTCTTTTAGGTGTATATGTATGTGCACTTTTGTATTTTAATTTTATCTCTACTGAACTTTTGATCCTTTTCCTTTCTTTCTTTCTTTCTTTCTTTCTTTCTCATTCTTTTCACTTTCTTCTCTTCATTCTCTTTTGGGTGACTTAATTGCTGTTCTGCTCATTCTCAGATATACCCTTCATTGATCATTAGACCTTATTCCACATTGTTTACACACTTAATCCAGAAATTTATTACTTATTTCAAAAACTCTTAGGCTTAAATTCCTTAATAACCATATTATCTCATAATACCTATATATTATAATTATTTTTTATTTTTATTTTTACTATAAGTATTTTTAGTTCTTTATATCTCCTTTCTACTCCTCCTCTCCTCTCATCCTTTTCCCATTCTTCACTCAATATTACTTCTTTAAACTTGAATAATTTTTGTGTTTCACTTTTTAAATTTAAATTTTGGTTTTTCCATTTTTTCTTGCCTCTTTTATTTTCTCTTCTCTTTCTCCTATCATTCTGTCCAATCCATTTTCCTCTTTCAGATTAAGACTTGGTTAATTTCACTCTCCGTTTACCTATCGACATCTCTCTAATCCTATTTTCCCCCCTTTTCTCCCTAAAACTAATCATTTCTGGTTTGCCAAATTCTACTTTGCTGTTCTTAGCCCATTAATACATTGTTGTTTTATGTTGAATAGATTGTATCTGTTGAAATAGATTGTATCTGTCGACTTTTGACTGTGCAACTACAGGACTTTGGTTGATGCTTGCCTTAAAATAGTGTTCTAGCACAAAACTGGTGTTACTTTCATACCAAATAGAGGCATTCATGGAATCTATTAAAAGACAGCTGAAAGAAGTCAGGGAGACCCGAAAGGGAATGTTGAATGGAGTCCAACAGAAGGAATTAGAGTCCAAGGAAACCATAACCAATCAACTAAGTCCTGTGAGAATAAACATTGAACACGAAATTAAGGAAGTAAACAAATTCATACAAGATCTAAAACAAAGCTTCAACAAAGAATTTGAAGCCATCAAAGCTGACCAATTAGAAGGAAAAGAAATTAAAAAAAGTAGAAATTCTTGACAGTAAGTTAGACCATGCAGAAGTCTGAAACTCGGGGATTAAAGACAGCCTATATATTATAGAGGAAGAACATACAACTATCTAAGACAAATCCAAGAAATATGATAGATCTATTCAACATTTGGAAGACACAAACAGAAAGCCTAATCTGAGGATAATAGGTATAGAGGAGCTGATGGAAACAGAAGGTCTAGGAAATTTGTTTCACAGGATCCTAGCAGAACGCTTAACAAACATGCAAAAAGATAGGCCTATTCAGATACAAGAAGCTTTTAGAACCCCAAATAGACCAAACCATAACAAGACATCACAACTACACATTATAATATGCACAGGATCAATTCAGAACAAGGAAAAGATCCTTAAAGTTGTCAAGGAGAAAAGATCAATCACCTATAAGGGGAACCAATTAGAATCACCTCAGATTTCTCAGCAGAGACAATTAAAGCAAGAAGGGCCTGGAATGATGTAGGCCATGCCCTAAAGACAAACAACTATCAACCAAGAATACTGTACCCAGCTATACTCTCCTTCATAACTGAAGGACAAATAAAAATTTTCCATACCAAAGAAAAAGTGAAACAATATATCTCTACCAAACCAGCCCTACAAAAGTTACTTAAAGATGTCCTACACAGAGAAAACCAACAGGAACATAATAAAGGCTAAGAAACTGCACCCAAATTGAGAATCCAAGAACCGTAGGAAGAACCCAGTTGGAGCAGCCCCCAAGAAGGTGCATAAAATGGCAGGAACTTCCAAATATCTCTCAGTACTATCTCCCAACATTAATAAACTTAACAATACACTTAAGCAACATAAACTGTCTAGTTGGATTTTTAAAAAAAGATCCTTCTGTCTGCTGCATTCAGGAGTCACAACTTGCTCATAAAAAGGAACACATGTTGAAAGTGAAAGGCTGGACAAAATCTATCAAGCAAATGGCCTCATAAAGAGGAAGTAGTTGCAATCCTAATATTAGATAAAACACATTTCAAATTAAAATTAGTGAGAAGAGATAAAGAAGGTTGCTATATAATAATTAAGGGATCTCTCCTTCAGGAGGATATTACAATTCTAAATATCTATTTCCCATAAGAGCACCCAAAATTATCCAAGTAACTTGACTTTTTCTCACATCTCCCATAGATCCAAAGATATTAATTGTTGGGGACTTTAACACACACTCTCCCCACTAGATATATCAACTCAGCAAAAAATTAACAGAGAAACTATGGATATAAAAAACTGCATAGATCACCTAGATTTAACAGACATCTACCGAATTTTTCGCCCAGCAGCATCAGAATACACGTTTTCTCAGTAGTACAGGGAACTTTTCCAAAATAGACCACATTTAGGTCACAAAGCAAATTTGTCCAAATCCAAAAACATTGAAGTTATACCTTGCATTCTCTCAGACCACAAGAGAATAAAATTAGAACTCAAAACCAAAAGCCACCAATGAAAGTCATGTAACACATGGAGGTTGAACAACACACTGTTGAATCACCAGTGGGTCATGGAAGAGATCATAAACGAAATTCAAATGTTTATAATATTCAACAAAAATGAACACTCAAATTACCAGCTCCTCTGGGACACAGCAAATGCAGTAGTCAGAGGCAAGTTTATAGCTCTGAGTTCCTACATCAACAAATTGAAGTGATCTGAAACCAACAATTTAATGACACATCTGAGCCTCCTTGAAAAAGAGCAGCAGGATAAACCCCAAACCTGTAGATGGAAAGAAATAATTAAAATTAAATCAAAATTAAATGAATTAGAATCCAAAAAAGCATAGAAAGAATCAACAAAACAGAGTTTGTTCTTTGAAAAATTAACAAATTGACAGACCCTTAACAAATCGTATTAGAAGAACAAGAGAACACACTCAAATAAATAAACTCAGACATGAGAATGGAAACATCACCACAGAAACAACCAAGATTCAGTACATTATAAAGAATACTTCTCAAACCTTTATGCTAATAAGTTTGAGACCCTGTCAGAAATGTACCGTTTCCTAGTAAATATAGACATGCCGAAACTAAACCAAGATGAGTTAAACCATCTTAACTGGCCCATATTAAGCAATGAGATAGAAATAGCAATAAGAGACCTCCCATCTAAGAAAAGCCCAGGACCAGATAGTTTTACAGCGGAAATCTACAAGGCCTTCAAAGCAGAGCTCACATCAATACTCCTCCAAGTCTTCAATGAAATTGAAAGAGAAAGTTCACTACCGAACTCATTCTATGAAGCCATCATAAACCTCATCCCCAAACCAGGCACGGACTCATCAAAGAAAGAGTACTATAGACCCATTTCTTTGATGAATATTGATGCAAAACTTCTCAACAAAATTTTGGTCAATCGACGTTCACAATTCATCCAAGAAATCATACATCATGATCAAACAGGATTCATTTCAGGGATGTAAAGCTGCTTCAATATACACACATCAATTAAAACAATAACTTACATCAACAAGAGCAAGGATAAGAACCACATGGATACCTCAATAGATGCATAAAAAGGATTTGACAAGATCCACCACCCATTTATACTGAAGGTTCTGGAAAAATTAGGAATTCAGGAAACATTCCTCAATACAATAAAGGATGTATATGACAAACCTACATCCAGCATTTTACTTAATGGTGAAGAAATAAAGGTATTTCCTCTTAACTAATGAATGAGATAAGGATGTACACTCACTCCACTTCTCTTCAAACTAGTATTAGAATGCCTAGCTACAGCAATAAGATTCAAATATAAAATGGAAGCCAAATAGGGAAAGAAGAAGCTCTCCCTCTTTTTAAATGACATGAACTTGGATTTAAAGAATCCCATGGACTCCACTCCCAAATTATTCATGCTTATTCAAAACTTTGACAAAGTAGCAGGGTATAAAATTAATCCTCAAAAAACAATGGCTTTTCTGTATGCCAACAATGAGAAAAGTAGGGCTGAAATCAGGAAAGCAACTCCATTCGTAATAGCCCCACAAAAAATAAAATACCTAGGACTTAAAAAAGAGCAGAAGGACCTCTATGATGAAAACTTTAAAAACCTGAAAAAGGAAATCAAAACCGAACTTACAAAGTGGCAAAATCTCCGATGCTCCTGGATTGGAAAGATCAACATAGTGAAAATGGCAATACTTCCCAAGGCTATCTACAAATTCAGTATGATACCTATCAATATTCCAGCCTCATTCTTTTGGTAAAAAGAAGAGGCAATCCAAAAATTCATATGGAACAATAAAAGACCACGAATAGCAAAAACGATTATTTAACGGAAACGACAGTGCTGGAGGAATATCAATACCAAATTTCAAACTCTTCTACAAAGCTATAGTAATTAAAATAGGTTGGTATTCTCACAAGAACAGACCATAGGACCAATGGACTAGAAATTAAAACCCAGAAATGAACCTACAGACCTATAGACATCTAATGTTCGATAAGGGAGCTAAAAAATAGAATGGAAGAAACACAACCTCTTCAGTAAATGGTGCTAGCAAAATTGGTTAACTACTTGTAGAAAACTAAAGCTAGATCTTTATATATCATCCTGAACCAGAATGAACTCCAAATGGATCAAAGACCTCGGAGTCAAACAGATACTCTGAAAACATTAAAGAATGGAATAGGAGAAATCCTAGGTCTCCTTTGCACAGGCTGAAATTTCTTAATAGACACACAGAATTACAACAAATCAAAGAAATGTTGGACGATTGGGATTGCATGAAATTGCAGAGCTTCTGCATGGCAAAGGACATAGCTATCAAGATAAGTTGAAAGCCCATTTATTGGGAGAAGGTCTTCACTACCATAAAGAGACAAGGGTCTCATATCTAAAATATACCTGCAACTCAAAAATATTAAATCCCCCCAAAACAAATACGCAAAGAAACAACTGCCCAATAAATAAGTGGGCTAAAGACTTAAAGAGAATCTTCCCTGAAGTTGAAAGAAGGATGGCCGATAGACACATGAAGAAATGCTCAACCTCTCTAGCCATAACAGAAATGCAAATCAAAACAACATTGAGATACCACCTCACCCCAGATAGAATGGCTATAATCAAGAACTCTAATAACAACAGATGCTAGAGGGGATGTGGGCATAAGGGAAATTTATTGCATTGTTGGTGGGCATGTAAACTTGTTCAACCACTTTGGAAAGTAGTATGGAGGCTGCTCAAAAGTCTCCACATAGAGCTACCCTATGACCCAGCAATCCAACTTTTGGGCATTTACCCAAATGGTCACAAACAAGACCATATTAAAGCTAACAGCACAATTATGTTTATTGAACCATTATTTACCATAGCTAAGATATTGAACCCACCTAGATGCCCCTTAGTAGATGCATGGATCAATAAAATGTGATATATATATATATATCACATTATATATATACCACATTTTATATATATATACCACATTTTATTGATCATATACATATATTATATATATATATATATATATATATATATATCACATTTTATATATATATACCACATTTTATTGATCATATATATATGTACCACATTTTATTGATCCATGCATCTACTATATATATGATATATATGATATATATCTATCTATATACTATATATGTATATATATATGTTATATATAAGTATAGATATATATACATACATATATATGATATATATACATATATATGATATATATATAACATATATTTATGTATATATGTATCATATATATGTACAATGTATATATATGTTCGATATATATATATATATATGTTCAATATATATATATATGTATATATATATACACACACACACAATAGAATTCTATGCCTCCATCAGAAAGAATAACATTGCCCTATTTGTTAGGAAATGGAAAGACTTGGAAAAATTGATATTAAGTGAACCAGTCCCAAAGAAGCATAGTTCCCCTGGTTTCCCTTATTTGCAATAGCCAGAATATGTCTGAGACGAGCAGAATAGGTCAGAGAATTTGGTGTTAGGTGAAATGAACCACAAGATAAGGATTCCATGTATATTTTTCCTTGCGATATTTTCTAACATATTTATAAGATGATTTCTATATTGCTATTTATGTCCATCACCCACAGTATAGCTCCTGCTTTCACTGTATTTGATGTTGTTATAATTTTGTAGGGGAAGGGAAAAAACTAATTTTTTATCTAGGGATACAGGTGGACCCATTGCAACAATGAGATATACAAGTCTTTAGGTCAAAAAATGAACTTTACAACTTTGATGGGGGGTGGGGACAGGGTTGGGTGGGGAGAGGAGGGGAGTATGGAAAGGAATGGGAAGGGGAAGCAAAGAGGTGGCAACAATGCTTGATAAGAAATGTACTCGTTATCTTGCCCATGTAATTGTAACTCATCTGTTTGGTATTCTCACTATAAAAAAAATAAATAAAAAATGAAAGAAAAACGATCTTTACACCTTGGCCGGCGAGGGTGGGGGGCGGGCAAAGGGGTGTCTGGAGAGCACGGGGGGCGGCAGATGAGAACAGATGGGAAGGGGAAAAAAAGGAGCAGGCAACAATGCTTGATGAGTAATGTACTCATTATCTTGCCCATGTAATTGTTACCCCTCTGTATGGTATTTTCACAAATATAAATAAATAAATATGAAGGAGACTCAAGGCTGCTGAAATGACCATATTTCCAATTTGGACTTTAATGGGACTTTTCTACAAACAACAAGATTTTCATCTTAACATAATAATTTCAAAATGTATTGCTACAGAATAGATTGTAAATGTAATATTTAATACTATTGGAATACTTGAAGACAAAGTTTTACAGAAAACTTTAAATTTCAGATAAACTGCAATATTCCAATAAATACATAGAAGAAATATAATTTAAAATTCACTGATCAAAGCAAACCCTGTCAGGAATGTCTGAAAGATGTTTATCTGAAAACAGGAATTGGCACTGTGGCTCAAGTGGTAGAGGGCTCCACTTGAGCTGAAGATCTCAGGGATATGTTTACACCCTGAGATTAAACCCCAGGACTGACAAAAATAAAATTTAAAGAATTGAAGCATTAAGGCTGGGAAGGAGACTCAGTGGTAGAGTGCTTGTCCTGAATGCATGAGGTCCTGGGTTCAATTCCTCAGCACCACATAAGCAGAAAAATGTGGAAATGGCTCTGTGGCTCAAATGGAGAAACACTAGCCTTGAGCTGTAAAGCTAATCAGATACAGCAACCAGACCCAGAGTTCAGGCCCTCCTACCACCACCACCAACAACAACAAATTAAAGCATCAAACAACCTGAAGTTGTCCAGAATAATGAGTGTGGCATTATCCATTTACATGACTTAGTGACCTTAAACCTAGTTTAAAAGGGGAAGTGGTGGGCAATTTGTGTGTTTTCCAAAACCTGCAAAATTATTTTGTACTTTCCCAAGGAGGAAGAAAGGAAGGAATGGGGGAGGAAGGGAGGTGTTTGGTGACCTTTCCTTTTGGTTCAGTGGTTGTTTTGTGGAGTCAAATTCATAGAAATTCTGCTTGCAATCCTACTTGCATGGGGGGTTAGGGGGGATGAAGAAGCCATGCCCTGGAAGTGGTTTTGTCCTGTCCTTGGCCTAGTTCCATCCATCACTGGATAATCCAAGTCCCACTTCAGGACCAAGAAGCCTTGAAGACTACTGATCCACTAGGCAGATGGACCTAACCTCAGCCAGAAAAGGCAAAAAATGCAATGCTGAGGGCAGCACTGGAAATCTATACCAGGAAGAGAGTTTTATATTTTTTATTGTAAAAATACTATACAGAGGGTTTACAGTTACATGAGTAGGGTAATGAGTACATTTCCTATTGAGCATTGTTATCTCCTCCTTTGTTTTTCCCCTATTACCTTTCCCTCCCCAACTCTCCAACTCCTCCCTCCTTGACCCCTACCCCACATCGTAAATTCATTTTTGACAGTGTCCTGTACATCTCATCATCACAATGGGTCAACCTGCATCCCCATTTCAGCATTCTGCTATAACCTTTCCACACCCCAAATTACAAAATGTATACAAAAATGCAGAACACTGGAATCAAATACAATGAAAACAGTGATTATACGATGGGGGGATGAGCCTACAAAAGAATCACATAGTGCATTATAAGCACATTAAAAACAAAAACAAGAAAGAAAAAATCACTTGTGTGTGTGACTTGGGGTACCTTTCACTTAATATCATCTTATATGGTTATACATCCATAGCCTTTGATCTTCTCTGCTTGTCCTAGACATATACTAGTCCTTGCAAACAAGAAAAACCATGGGAAATATGTTTCTTTGGGTCTAGCTTACTTCACTTAATATAATATGTACCAAATCCATTTCCTAACAAATATGACAATTTCATTCTTTCTAATGGAGGCATAGAATTCCACTGTGAGTGTGTGTGTGTGTGTGTGTGTGTGTGTGTGTGTGTGTGTGTGTGTGTGTGTGTGTATCACATTTTCTTGATCCATTCATGAACTGAGGAGCATCGAGGTTGGTTCCATATCTTAGCTATGGTGAATAATGCTGCAGTAAATATGGTTGCACAGGCAACTTTGGTATGACCATGTTTGTGATCTTTTGGGTAAATGCCTAAATGCCCAAAAGTGGGCTTGCTGGGACATAGGGGAACTTTACATGAAGTCTTTTGAAGAACTTCCATACTGCTTTCCAAAGTGGTTAAACAAGTTTACACTCCCACCATCAATGAAATAGGGTTCCGTTTTAGCCACATCCCCTCCCACATGTTGTTATTAAATTTCCTGATTATAGCCATTCTAACTAGAGTAAGGTGCAATCGCAATGTTGTCTTGATTTTCAGTTCTTTTGTGGCTAATGGTCTAATGGCCATTTTTATTTCCTCTTCAGAGAAGTCTCTCTTTAAGTTTTAGCCCACTTAATTATCGAGCAGTTGTTTCTTTGAGGATCTGCTGTTGGGGGATTTAATTTTTTGAGTACTAAGTACATTTTAGATATAAGACCTTGTCCTTTATATACATCATGAAGATTTTCTCCCAGAACGTGTGTTTTTTTTATTGATATTGCTAGCTATGACCTTTGCCTTGCAGAAGCTCTCATGTTTCATGCAATCCCATTTGTGCAACGTTGATTTCTTTTTCTGAATATTGTAATATGTTTATTACATACAGACTGCATCAGCATTTGGAATTTATAATTTCATCTCATCTTGTAATAGTAAATTACTTGTTTCATAAAGAGATGAATTAAGGAATGAATTTCTTAACTTATTTTTCTTTACTCTTTGTTTCTGGCTCTCTATTAAGAAAATTTCGGTATGTGCTAAAAAGCCCTAGAATTTATCCTATTCCTTCATGTAATGTTTTCATGGTGTCCTCTTTTATTTTGAGGTCTTTGATCCATTTGGAGTTGATTCTTGTGCAGGATGATATATACCGATCCAGCTTTAGTTTAACAGGTGTTTAACCAATTTTTCCCACACCATTTACTCAAAAGTCTGTCTTTCTTCCATTCTCTTTTTTTAGCTCCCTTGTCAAAGATTAGGTGGCTATTGGTCAGGGGGTTCATTTCTGAGTCTTCAGTCCTACTCCACTGGTCCTCAGGTCTGTTCTTGTGCCAGAAACAAGCTGTTCTTATTACTATGACTTTTTAGTAGCGTTTGAAATTTGGAACTGATATTGCTCTAGTGCTGTTCTTTCTGCTAAGAACTGACAAACCTACAGCCAGCGTTATACTTAATGGTGAGAAGTTAAACCCATTACTTATAAATTCAGGAATAAGATAAGGATGTCTGCTCTCTCCATTCCTTTTCAACTTAATATTAGAATGCTATCTTGGGCAATAAGATAAGATGTAATCTTAAAGGGATCCAAATAGTAAAAGATGAAGTAAAACTCTCCCTCTTTGCAGATGACATGGTCTTGTATTTAATGAAACCCATGGACTCCATTCCCAAGTTACTTGAGCTGATCAGAAAATTTGGTAAACTAGCAGATTATAAAATTAACCCTCAGAAAATAAAGGCTTTCCTGTATTCCAATAACGATAAGAGTGCAGCTGAAATTAGGAATGCAACCCCTTTTTACTAGCCGCACAAAAAAATAAAATACCTAGGAGTTAATTTAAGAGGTGAAGGACCTCTATGATGGGAACTTTAAAAACCTGAAAAAGAAAATTAAAACAGAGCTATGGAAGAGGGAAACTTCCCATTCTCCTGGATTGGGAGGATTAACATCATGAAAATGGCAATACTGCCAAAGGCTATGTCCAAATTCAATGCAATACCTACCAATATCCCAATGTCACTCTTCAATGAAATAGAAGAGGCAATCCAAAAATTCATATGGAATAATAAAAGACCCCGAATAGCAAAGAAGTTTATTGTGATTCTCATTTTGTATTGCTACCTTGATTCTACAAAGTCATTTATGAATTTTAACTTTCTTCCCTCCCTTTGGATAAACCTCACAAACACTATGCCTCTAGGTCCCAGACACTTAACTCTTAGCTCTGGACAATTGTTCCTAGATAGTGAGTTACTTAATTATATTTTGAGCGCATAAAACATGCATATAAAACTAGCACATTTTGATCTTATGAGAAAGCAGCCTTTTTTCCCCCTCTCAAATTTATTTCCTGATGGCATTTTTATAGAGAATCTGCTTTCATTTTTAAATGAAAGACTGGTAGGAAACTGTGTTCATAATCTGGCTCCTTCTCTCGCACCTCAACACCTAAAACACAAATTTCACAAAGCATTTACAAGAAACAATACAAAAACCAAACTTGGGAATGCTCCTCAGGGCCCAAGCCCACGGGGCAGGCATGTGTTAGATGTGAGTCAGTGACACTGTGTCATTCACCAGCAGCTGCCGGGTTGCTGCCCTAGCTGAACAGCAGGTGCACCCTGATCCTCTCCCACAGTCCCAGGCGAGGTGCCTGCAATGGCCTGATATGGGCAGGCTGCCACTAGGATCCTACTTCACCAGACAGACCAGCATGCCAGATGAAGTGGCTGCCACCTGAATTATCAATTATTTTTTGGAGCAGTATTAAACAAAGTGATACACATTACTGTATGATATGTAATGCTATGCTATATCCTTGAGTCTCTAGTCCAAAATCATTGAACTTTATACCAACAAGAATGGATTTTATTGTTTGTATTCATAAGGCCATAATGGAAAACTGAAATAAAAGTACAACAAAACTCCTATCAATAAACACGTGATTAAATCACATAATTAAAAAAAAATTGTAAGTAGTGCAAATGAAATTATACTAGAATAGTAAAATACACACAAAATACATTACATTAGTTACATTCAAATGTAAAATAGGTAATTACAGACAGAATTCCTACTGGGTAAAAATATTATAGTGGTTTAAAAGGTTGAAGTGATATAGTTTATATATTTTGTTTTTATAAAACTTATTTATATCTCCAAGTTCTGTTTATCTCAGTGAAGGAAAATGTTAGAAAGTAGATATTATATGTGGCACCTCTTGCTTGCAGTACTACGAAGGAGAGTGGCACTTCCTAATGGGAGTCCTGAGATGAAACCCACACCCAGCCCAAGTAGGCCCATCAGGGGTCCATGTGGTGACCCTAAGGGGGTCCAGGACACGGCATTGTTGCTGCAGCAGGTGCAGGACCTTTGCGGTGGGCTGTAGCCAACCAGGGTCCATTGGTGACCAAACCAAGCAACCCAGACTCAGGTGCCAAAGCCAGGGGGAAGGCAAGGCAAGTCCTGCCTTCCATCTGTGCAGCCTAAACTGCCAAGGCCAGGCCCTTTCCCCTGCTTTGGAGAACAACGAGGGTAGGGGGTGAGCCCATTGCCTCCAAATGGAGTATCCCTGGAATGGCACCCAGAGCTGGGCCCATGTGGGCCAGAAAGGCGACGGAGGAGGCTACACAGCAAAGCAAGAGGAACTTCATTCCCTCGGTGCTGCAGCTGGTGTGCTGATTGGACTATGTAGGGTTGGCCCTGTACCCGAGTCCACAAGGACCAGAAAATGGAGGTCCACAGATTTGCTGAAGGGGCTCCAGGTTGCTGAGCTGCTGCATCTGTCACAAGCCAGCTGGCAGAAGGGCCAACACATGGCTCCAGTACCCAGACCCCCTTAAAAACAAATGAGGTGAACCAAGGCTGGGCTGCCTGGCCCCAAGGGGGCAGACTGCATGCCCAGCCTTCCTTTACCAATGGACTGTACAGTGTACAAACAGGGTGTCCCCCACCCCGCACTAATGGGGGCAGACAGTGACCCCAGAACAGAGTCTCCCTAGGATGGGCCACGCACTCAGGAGCACAGAAGACCAGTACCAACAAAGCTGGAGGAGGAGAGGGCAACAGTGGCCTCAACTCCATACCCAGAGCTGCCAGCTCCTGAGTGAAATGGAGCAACTGAGACTGGGAAGTTAGGTGCGATGGGTGGGCTGGGCTCATCTGGAAATGCTGGGGAGCATGCACACACATCCACTCACTGCACATCCACCATAAAGGATTTGGCCACACATCTCAACGGGAGACCTGAGGAGGCACCCACACCCACAGGGACAACAGAAATGGAGTTTCATGTGGTGACTTGGAAAGGGCTCCAGGGCACAGCTTTGGAGCAATGAACAACTGGCAAAAAAAAAAAAAAAAAAAAGACGTCCAGTAAAACTTTTCAGCAATGATAACCTATTATACTTTAAAAACAGTTTTACTTTCCTCCTGTCCTGTATTTTTGCATGGGGCCCTCTGAATTAACCAGAAATCTCCAGGATTTCTTCATGCATAGTAATACAAATAAATATACCTTCTATTTTTTTTTAATTAAGGGAAGTTGCATTTAGTTCTTTCCATTGTTTGATTCATGAAAAAGAAATCCTGAAGTATATCTGTAAAACACCGAACTAAGCATTTCTTCTGAACTCCTCACTGAAGAAAGAGAATAAAATGATTGAGTAACAGGTATCACCCATATTGTCACTGTGCTAGCTGTCTCTTTGATTAGAAAATAATCTTGACATGAACATGCAGATCGCTTATGCAAAATGTTTCCCAACAATTTTTGTTGATATATTGCATTTATCTTCCGCTTCCTGCCTCCTCACCTGCTCCTCTTCTCCAGAGTCCTGTTTCCTTCTTCCTTCTCTCCTACTTCTACTTTCTCACTGTCCCCTCCTCTTCTCCCTTCTGCTATACCCTTCCTCCTCTCTTACCCCTTCTTCCTCCTTTCCTTTCCTCTTTCTCTTACACTTTCTCTTCTAATTCTTTATGGTCCTGGGGGTTGGACACACACTAAGCAGATGCTCTCCTGCTTGCTACAGGCCTCCAGTCTGGACTTCATTTCAATGACACTCTATTTCTTTGTTGCAAACCCAACAAAGTCTTTATGATTTAATTCATTGCTCATATTCTACACCATGAATATGTGCTACTTCATACAGTGTAGCAAATAGGTTTGGATTATGCTTTGGGCTTCAGTTAAACTCATCAGAAATAATGTGTTTGAAGGAAATCTAATGTGATCCTGTTACTCCCACATTAATGAACTGGTTACTTCATATCTTGCAAGAGTACTTCCCTATTGCTCCCAGTTTAATGAACTGTCATTTTGTGGTAGCACCCACAGTAACACTAACCCAAAGATTGCTGGGGATCAGAAGATTAAGTCTAGACAGGAAAATCCATGAGATATTTATCTCAAAATAACTACTAAAAAGCCAGAAGAAAGCCTGTGGCTACGTGGATTAGTACCATACTTCCACAGAATAAGCTGAGGACAGGGCCCAGGCCTGATTTGAAGACATGTGGTGGGTGCATACAGACAGAAACACACACACACACACACACACACACACACACACACACACACACACAATTTCCCAGCTAGAGCAAGTATCTGTTTTCCCAGTAACATATCTGAGTTCCAATTTTATGTGTTTGGATATTTTTTGAAAGTTTTATCATCAACTTACCCAATTTTAATAAATGACAACCTGTTCACTATTATTTAATCCTGGTTGGAAAATATTTTAAGACACATTTTCATGTAGGAAATTGTTTTTTTCCCCAAATCGTGACTGTCTTGGTTTGTAAGAATGAAAGAAATGTGCCTTTAATTCATTAGTTCATAAATTAGAAAAAGTATCCCTAACCCTAGAACCAATTGCCTTTGGATTCTAAAAGCCACAAAAGTACATTAAATTTATACATCCTGTCTTTGATTCAACTCATCTTTCTTAAAATAGTTTCTACTTAATATCTTGCCAATTTTCTAACACAACATTCAGGCTCCCTCACACTAATCATACCCTAATCCTAATATTATTAGCAGTTTCCTATTTCCTGTTCATCCTAATTCGATCTTGACTTGTTATTCAAAGATTTATTTTCAGTTTGACCCTAAATTTTCCATTTCCCTAATGCTAACACTGTCCAGCTGGAACTGAACCTAATTTTCAAACTAATAATAGTCCAAAATTAATAATAATAAATACTCTATATTTATTAATTTTAATGAATATTCCAATTTGCACTCTGGAAATGAGTTTCAATTTGCCCTAATTCCAACAAATTTCCTGACTCTACCTGTGAAGTTATCTTGTTTCCTAACATGAACCATGATATTACTTGTCCTCAAATTCTGTTACCAGGAAAAATACTGTAGTTTCCATTAATCCTACCTTTTCCTGCACCACTGTATCCTAAAACAATTTCAGATTTACATATCACCTAGTCTTTTACTTAACGCTAACTCTCAACCTAAAACTGGCTGTAAAACTCTCATTAATCATTACAAGAATGATCACTGAGAAATAAATATAATGATAATGCTCTAGTTACTATTAAGGCTCACATTTTTGCTTCTACTTGTTAGTGAAATCTCAATTTTATAGTAAAACTTTCCTATTCATAACGCTAATCATAATCAGAACAAAATACTGACCCTGATTTTAATCCAAATTATATATCAATACTAACACTAACTAGTTAGTATTACACTAGTATTCATTCATCCTAACTTGATTCAAATAAGCCTTCCAAACATAAGTTTCAATTTTTTTTCCAATATCTTAGTCATTTTCTAACCCTAAACTTAATCTTACCTGGAATATTGAGAATAAATATAAGCCTAATTGCATGTTGATTCTAATATTAATAGCAATACTCTAGTTCACATTCATTCTAATTCTTGCCAGGCTTATATTAAAATTTACCTTCAATTTGACCCTCATTTTTTTTCTCTTTCAACCTAACCCTAACCATGGCTGGAATCCTAACCATAAACTTACCTCTAAAGGTATCCCAATTCTAAAATTTATGAAAAATGCTCATTTTTTGCAATCCTGAAATTCCACTGTAATCCTCGAAATAAATTGCAGGTTTTCCTAAGCCCTACAGATATTCTCACTCTTATCTCTGAACCTATCTTGTTCCATAAGAGGAATCATTATACCCATTGATCTCAAATCCTGATATTATGAAATACATTGTGCTTCCATTATCCCAGATTTTCCTGAATTCCTAAAATCTAAAAAAGTTCAGTTTTACTTAACATTTAACACATTTCTTTTTCTTTTTTTTCTTTTTGTCGGTCATGGAGCTTGAATTCTGGGCCTGAGCACAATCCCTGAGTTCTTTAGCTCAAGGTGTGCGCTTGTACCACTTGAGCCACAGCACCACTTTCTGGTTTACTGGTAGTTAATTGGAGATAAAATACTCACAGACTTTCCTGCCTGGACTGGCTTTGAACTGCGGTCCTCAGAAATCAGCTTCCTGAGTAGGTAATGAGGCTGACAGGGGGATTACAATTAAATGCGTAAGGTAATGAGTACATTTCTTGTTGACCATTGTTACTCCCTTCTTTGTTGTTGTCCAACTATCCCTTCCCTCTCCCATCTCCATCACTCTTCTCTCTCCATGTTGTAAAGTTCATTTTCAGTACAGTGTGCTGTTAGTATTATTGTTGCAATAGGTCATCCTGAGTTGAACCTAAATTTGCTATTTCTCTCTCCCTAATTCTAATTCTCTCTGGTATCCTAACCCTAACCATAATAATAATGATAGTTCAATTAGAAGTTAACAAAAATACTCGTTTTTGTTCATCCTGTTAATCCTCTGTACATCTTAAATTTGTAGTAGGAAGACCCCCTACTCAGGCAGGCAAGCCCACCTAGTCGTCCGGAGTGAGAGAGCCCACCACAACAAAGTTGTTATTAAAGCAGCAACTTTATTGAGAAGGATTCTACACTGACCGGCCAGGGCTGCAGCACAGGGTCAGGAGCTGATACTGCGACCCCCAGCGGCCCACGTACTTAGGTTTTTAAAGGCAAAAATCACAGCCTGGTCATGTAGGCAACCAATGAGATTGTCACACACCAAAAAGATTGCACAGTCATACCAGACCACACACAGGTGAACAATGAGGTTACACTTTGTCACATAATGGCTGTTTAAACCAGCCTATAACTTTTTGTTTAAATGACTCACGAATTCAATAGTAAAGTGAAGATTAAGGTAAGCATATACAAGTAGTTTAGTGGAGTTCAACATAAGCATGTGAAAAAGGCGGAGTTTATGGTAAACTCAGGATGTTGCCAGCATGAGGCTGATTACTGGCTATCTGTTTAAAAGGTCAGTCCTTAACAGAACAATAAAGGTGGGTTAAGTTGTTAAGGGGAGGGGAACCTAGGGGCATTCTTCTCATTCTAAGAACTGGGCTGGTTGGAGCCAAGGTCCAGTTAACCTTGTTTAGAGGTTTTTGGTTTTTTTCCTAAAATCCCTAAAACAAAAACAAAGTCTGTAAAGAAGCTGTACTAGCTCGAGACTCCTCTCAGGGCCAACTTCAAAATTAAGTTGCAGTTTAGCTTAAATCTTCCAAAACAGTTTATATGTGCATATATAAAGATATAATTTTATGTAAAAAACAAGATCTTTGGAGGAAGGAGTAACAAAAAGGAAATAGAGTGCGTATAATCAAATGTTTTAAATATATTATAGAAAGAGAATAATGAAACTGCCACTTCTGAAAATTAATAATCATTAATAAAATAACTAAAAATAAATAAATAACACACTGCCTAGAGTTCCGGGAAGATGGCAGAGGAGAAGCTGGAATCTGAACAAGTTCTCGCATAGAAAGCAGTTTTAGAGTTCCAGTGAACAGTCCTAAGCCAGAGAATCACACCAAGTGTGCCATCACAGGACAGAGAGTTAGACAAGAGAGGGGAAGCCAAGACAAGGAGACACATCTGAGCGCCTGCCAGCAGCCGCCTCGGCGGCGGCAGGGTCACAGCGGTGACCGCAGCCGCGGCCATACCTGAGCGCTCACACAGAGAGTCCGGGACGAAGGAGCCACACACAGCAGGCGAGAGGATTCTACTCAACACCAGCAAGAACTGACAAGGAGCAGACATCTTCATCCTGCAGTTTGCAGACCAGAGACGACCCAGGATCCAACACTCGGCGTGAGGAGAAGCCCGACGTCCTCACTCCTTCTCAGGGAGCAGAAGAGGGAAGGCCACCCCTCCCCCTCCAGCACCGGTGATCTCCATCTTGGATACCGACAAAGCTCAGAGGAGCTGCTAGCTCCAACTCAGGCCTTGGAATAAAATGAGTCATTTAGCAGGTCACAAGAACTTAACGCAAAGTGACCTGCCAGACTCAGCTCCATCCAGGGAAAAGTCACCCAGCTCAGGCACCAGCCATTGGAGTGGCTTTCCTCACTGGGTAACCAGAGCCAGAGGCTGCCCCTCCCTCTAGCAGCCACCACAATCAATTGAAAAACAGAAACCCTGAGAATGGCTCCAGGCTGGGCTCTGTGAGTTTTTCACAAAATAGCCCCAGGGAAAAGCTACTGTGTGTTGAAAGGCCTCAACTCTACCAGAACCTAGCCTCATCACCCCTCTTTTGTGATTCTCAAAGCAGATCACCCTCCCAGTAAACTAATCTGGGAGGGGGATCTCAAAATCTTGGGTAAAGCAGAGCATTTTTCTGCCTGTTCGAACAAACTGTCTTAAGAAACCAATCAAGCCACAAGACCTCAAGTTGACCAGAGACTCCAACAAGAGGCTGGTTACAGACAAAAGAGGGATACAGGATTCTTCCCACCTCTCCTCCCAAAAAAAAAAATCAAAGAACTTTTTTTTCTTCTTCTTCTTCTTTTCTTTTTTCTTTTTTTTTTTTTTTTTGGTACCTTATATATATATATAAAAAATTTTTTTCCTTTTCTAAAACTTTTATTAATCTTTAATTTTTGCCTTTTTTGAAAAAATAATTGTTTTCCAGTAACTTTTTTTCCCTCTTATAATTTTTATTTTAAGAATACGTGAATGTGCGTTTTCCTTTCTTTTCTTGTATTCTTTCTCTTTTTCTTTCTTTCTTAATAAAATTTTTGGTATTGGTTAGCTCTACTGAACTTCTGATCTTTTTTTTTCTGCCTTTCTTATCCTTTTCACCTTTTCCTCTCTTTTGTTCTTCTGTATGTGACTTAACTATTGTCCTGCACATCCTCAGATAAACACATAGTTAACTAGTATACCCTAACCCCCATTGTGTACACACTTAATCCACAAATTTATTACTCAATCCAAAACCTCTAAGACTTAAATTGCTTAATAGCAGTACTACCTCTTTATAGCTATATAATATTTTAAGCATTTTTTAAAGTTTTTCACATCTCCTCTATCTCCCTCCTGTTTTCTCAATATATTCACATTAATCTCTAAATAGATGGTCTTTCAATCATTATAACTATATTAATTTTTACGTTTCTATTCTTTTTTCTGGTCTCTTTTCATTTCCCTTTCCATTTCTTCTTTTCCTCTCTCTCTCTAATTGCATCCTACAAAAGCTATTTCCTTCATTGAGATTAGGAAATAGTTAACTCTCCCTGTGCCTCCCCACACCAATCTATTCCTATTTTTTACCCACATCTCTCCCTAACCCTAAAAATTTCTGCTTTTCCCAATTCTTCTCTGAGGTTCCAAGCCCACTAACATATACTGGTTTAATGTTGAATAGATGTATCTGTTGAACTAGATTGTATCTATAGACTATTGACTGTATAAATGCAAACGTTGGTTGATGGTTGCTTAAGATAGTATTCTAGAACAAAACTGGTGCTATATTCATCTCAAATGGGCAGAGTAAGCCGTAAAAACACAAGAAAAATGGCAAATCCGGGTATCTCAATTCCCAATCTTGATAATCAGGGGTCAGATCAGATAATGAACAATCCAGAGGAGAGTTCCCAAATAGCTCTACAAACACTGGTGGCAAACATGATAAATGAGAAGTTTGACAACTTAAAAAGGACTCTGTATGAGCGAGATAGGGAGAGAGAGGAGGCATTGCAAAAGTTTATACAGGAATATCATAAGCATCAGGAAGCTACTCAAAATCTGACACAGGATTTGCGTGAACAACTTGAGAATACTCAAAGAGAAAGGGAGGAATGGCGCGAGCATGATGAGAACACTCAAAGAGAACTGCAGGAATCCCACGAACGGGAGGAAAGAGAACTGCAGGAATCCCACAAACGGGAGGAAGCTAATCAAAGAGTAATTCAGGAATTGAGAGACCAGGTAGAGAATACACAAAGATCACTAAAGGCATTCATGGAATCCATTAACAAACAGCTGAAGGAAGTCAGGGAGACCACAAAGGGAATGCTGAATGGAACCCAACCGAAGGAATGGGAGTCCAAAGAAACCATAACCAATCAACTAAGTGATTTGAGAACAAACACTGAACACTAAATTAAGGATGTAAAGAAATTCATACAAGACCTAAAACAGAGCTTCAACAAAGAACTTGAAGCCATCAAAGCTGAACAATTAGAAGGAAAAGAGATAAAAAACAAAGTAGAGAGTCTTGACAGCAGGTTAGACCATGCAGAAGATCGAATCTCAGGGATTGAAGACAGCCTAGATATTATAGAGAAAGAACATACAACCATCCAAGACAAGTCCAAGAAATATGATAGATATATCAAACACATGGAAGACACCATCAGAAGGCCGAATCTAAGGATAATGGGTGTAGAAGAGCACCTAGAAACAGAAGTTAATTGTCTAGGAAATTTGTGTAACAGGATCCTAGCAGAGAACTTCCCAAACATACAAAAAGATAGGCCTATTCAGATACAAGAAGCTTTTAGAACCCCAAATAGTCCAGACCAGAATAGGACATCCCACTGTCACATTATAATCCACACAGGATCAACTCAGACCAAGGAAAAGATAATTAAAGCTGTCAAGGAGAAAAGGGTAATCACCTATAAAGGGAAACCAATTAGAATCACCTCAGATTTCTCAGCAGAGACAATCAAAGAAAGAAGAACCTTGAATGATGTATGCCATGCCTTAAAAACAAACAACTATCAACCAAGAATACTGTACCCAGCTAAACACTCCTTCATAACTGAAGGCCAAATAAAATCCTTCCATAGCAAAGAAAAATTGAAACAATACATCTCCACCAAACCAGCCCTACAAAAGATTCTTAAAGATGTCCTACAAATAGAAAACCAACAAGACCGCAACAAAGGCCAAGAAACTGCACCCAAACTGAGAATCCAAGAACCTTAGGAAGAACACACTTTTCACAGCCACCAAGAAGGTGGATAACATGGCAGTAACTCCCAAACACCTCTCAGTCCTATCTCTTAATGTTAACGGACTGAAATCTCCAATTAAGCGACATAGTCTGTCTAGTTGGATTAAAAAACAAGACCCTTCTATCTGCTGCCTGCAGGAGTCACATCTTGCCCGTAAAAACAAACACATTTTCAATGTTAAAGGCTGGAACAAAATCTACCAAGCAATCGGTCCCCATAAACAGGCGGGAGTTGCAATCCTAATATCAGATAAAATAGACTTCAAATTAAAATTCGTGAGAAGAGATAAAGAAGGTTGCTACATACTAATTAAAGGATCTCTCCTTCAGGAGGATATTACAATTCTAAATATCTATTCGCCAAACAATGAAGCACCCAAATTTATCAAAGAAACACTACTTTCCCTCAAATCCCATACAGATCCAAAGACATTAATTGTTGGGGATTTTAACTCACCACTCGCCCCACTACATAGACCTACTCGGCAAATCTCAACAGAGAAACCGCAGATCTAAACAGCTTCATAAATCAAATAGACTTAACAGACATCTACTGAACATTTCACCCAGCAGCATCAGAATACACATTTTTCTCAGCAGCACATGGAACGTTTTCTAAAATAGAACACATTTTAGGCCACAAAACAAACTTGTCTAAATTCAGAAACATTGAAGTTATGCCTTGCATTCTCTCTGACCACAAGGGAATAAAATTAGAACTCAACACCAAAAGCCACCAAAGAAAGTCCGGTATCATATGGAGGCTGAACAACACACTGCTGAATCAAGAGTGGGTCATGGAAGAGATTCGAAAGGAAATTCAAATGTTCATGCTATTTAACAAAAATGAACACACAAATTACCAGCTCCTCTGGGACACAGCAAAGGGAGTACTCAGAGGCAAGTTTATAGCTCTGAGCTCCTACATCAACAAATTGGAGAGATCTGAAACTAGCAATTTAATGACACATCTAAACTTCCTTGAAAAAGAGCAGCAAGATAAACCCCAATCCAGTAGACGGAAAGAAATAATCAAAATTAAATCAGAATTAAATGAATTAGAATCCAAAAAAACTATAGAAAGAATCAACAAAACATAGAGATGGTTCTTCCAAAAACATAACAAAATTGACAGACTTTTAGCAAATCTTATCAGAAAAAGAAGAGAACACACCCAAATTAATAAACTCAGAGATGAGAATGGAAACATCACCACGTTAAAAACCAAGATTCAGAATATTATAAGGAAATACTTCTCAAACTTTATGCTAATAAATTTAAGAACTTGACAGAAATGGACCTTTTCCTAGCAAATATTGACATACCAAAATTAAACCAAGATAAGTTAAACCAGCGTAACAAGCCCATATCAAGCATTGAAATAGAAACAGCAATAAGAGACCTCCCAGCTAAGAAAAGTCCAGGACCAGATGGTTTTACAGCGGAATTTTACAAGGCCTTCAAAGCAGAGCTCTCACCAATACTCCTCTAACTCTTCAATGAAATTGAAAGAGAAAGCTCACTACCGAACACATTCTATGAAGCCATCATAATCCTCATCCCAAAACCAGGCAGGGACTCATCAAAGAAAGAGAACTATAGACCCATTTCTTTGATGAACATTGATGCAAAACATCTCAACAAAATTTTGGCCAATCGACTTCAACAATTCATCCAAAAAATCATACACCATGATCAAACAGGATTCATTTCAGGGATGAAAATCTGGCTCAATATACGCAAATCAATTAATATTATTCATCACAT
Organism: Dipodomys merriami; assembly: GCF_024711535.1. Lineage (NCBI taxonomy): Eukaryota > Metazoa > Chordata > Mammalia > Rodentia > Heteromyidae > Dipodomys > Dipodomys merriami. Next base: position 152,294 of record NW_027205137.1, on the reverse strand, counting down.
CAACAGGAGAAGAATAAGAACCACATGGTTATCTCAATAGATGCAGAAAAAGCATTCGAAAAGATCCAACACCCCTTTATGTTGAAGGTTTTGGAAAAATTAGGAATCCATGGAACATTCCTCAATACAATAAAGGCTGTATATGACAAACCTACAGCCAGCATTATACTCAATGGTGAAAAACTAAAGCCATTTCCTCTTACCTCAGGAACAAGACAAGGATGCCCACTCTCTCCACTTCTCTTCAATCTAGTATTAGAATGCCTAGCTACAGCAATAAGACAAGATGCAGACATAAAGGGGATCCAAATAGGGAAAGAAGAAATAAAACTCTCCCTCTTTGCAGGTGACATGATCTTGTATTTAAAGAATCCCATAGACCCCATTCCCAAATTATTCAAGCTGATTCAAAACTTTGGCAAAGTAGCAGGGTATATTTTTAACCCCCCAAAATCAATGGCTTTTCTGGATGCCAACAATGAGAAAAGTGTGGCTGAAATTAGGAAAGAAAATCCATTTGTAATAGCCCCACAAAAAATAAAATACCTAGGAATTAACTTAACTAAACAAGTGAAGGACCTCTATGATGAAAACTTTAAAATCTTAAAAAAGGAAATCAACAGAGAACTTAAAAAATGGCAAAACCTCCCATGCTCCTGGATTGGCAAGATTAACATCGTGAAAATGGCAATACTTCCCAAGGCTATCTACAAATTCAACTCATTACCTATCAAAATTCCAACCTCATACTTCAAGGAAATAGAAGAGGCAATCCAAAAATTCATATGGAACTATAAAAGACCCCGAATAGCAAAAACGCTCCTCAATGGAATGAACACTGCTGGAGGAATATCAACACCAAACTTCAAACTCTACTATAAAGCCATAGTAATCAAAACAGGACCAATGGAATAGAATTGAAAACCCAGAAATGAACCTAGAGACCTATAGCCATCTAATCTTCGAGAAGGGAGCTAAAACAATAGAATGGTAGAAAGACAACCTCTTCAGTAAATGGTGCTAGCAAACTTGGCTAACTACTTTTAGAAAACTAAAGCTAGATCTTTATATATCATCCTGAACCACAATGAACTCCAAATGTATCAAAGACCTTGAACTCAAAGCAGACACTCTGAAAACATTACAGGATGGAATAGGATAAATCCTAGGTCTCCTTGGCTGAGGCCGAAATTTTCTGAATAGAGATCCGGAAACACAACAAATCACAGAAAGGTTGGACAAATGTGATTGCATAACGTTGCAGAGCTTCTGCAGGGCAAATGACATAGCTAGCAAGATCAATAGAAAGCCCACGGATTGGGAGAAGATCTTTACTAGCCATACAACGGACAAGGGTCTCATATCTAAAATATACTTGGAACTCAAAAAATTAAACCCCCCAACAACAAATCCTCAAAGAAACAACTGCTCAATAAATTAGTGGGCAAAAGACGTAAAGAGAAACTTCTCTGAAGAAGAAAGAAGGATGGCCAATAGACACATGAAGAAATGTTCAACATCCCTAGCCATAAAAGAAATTCAAATCAAAACAACATTGAGATATCACCTCACTCCAGTTAGAACGGCCAAATTCAAGAACTCTAACAACAAGAGATGCTGGAGGGGATGTGGACAGAAAGGAAGCTTACTTCATTGTTGGTTGGTATGTAAACTCGTTCAACCACTTTGGAAAGCAGTATGGAGGTTCCTCAAAAGACTTCACATAGAACTCCCCTATGATCCAGCAATCCCACTTTTGGGCATTTACCCAAATGTTTACAAACAAGACCACACTAAAGCTACCAGCACAACTATGTTTATTGCAGCATTATTTACCATAGCTAAGATCTGGAACCAACCCAGATGCCCCTCAGTAGATGAATGGATCAAGAAAATGTGGTATATATACACAGTGGAATTCTATGCCTCCATCAGAAAAAATGGCATTGCCCCATTTGTTAGGAAATGGAAAAACTTGGAAAAAATTATATTAAGTGAAGTAAGCCAGGCCCAAAGAAACATAGGTCCCATGGTTTCCCTTATTTGTAATATCTAGTATATGCATGAGTCAAGCGGAAAAGGTCAGATAATGAAATGTCAGGATAATGAACCCTTAGATGTGTATTTTAATGTTTTTTTTTTCTTTCATGCATGTGTTTCTAACGCATTTATAAGATTACCTCTTTGTTGCTTTGTATGTCCCTCCCCCACAGTATAACCCCTGCTTTCACTATATTTGATGTCAGTATAACTTGTGGAGGAGATGGGGAAAAACCAGTTATTTAAGGATACAGGTGGACCTGTTGCAACAATGAGAAGTACAAGTTGTCATGTCCAAAACTAGCTTTACAACGTCGGTGCGGGTGGGGGTACGGGGGGGGGGCAAGAAGAAGTATTGGGATTGGGGGGTAGGGGGGAGGCTGGGAAGGGACATAAAGGGTAAATAAAGGAGGAGCCTGCAATGCTTAGTATGAAATGTACTCATTATCCTGCCCATGTAATTGTAACTTCTCTGTACAGTATGTTCACAAATAAAATTAAAATAAATTAAAAAATAATAACACACTGCCTTCCAGTGTTCGTGAAGAGAACTCTGATATGTTTTGTGAAAGAAATACTTGTTCTAAACTTTGTTCATGCATAATTTATATTGTTATTGGCCAATTATTTAACTTAATGAATAAAAGTAAGATTCCCTGACAAAAAATATAAAACAGTTACGTAGTAATTGTTTGTGAAAAAGTTATAGTCATGAGTTTTAAGAATCTTTCTATTTCCCTACAAAGCAATGATTTAGGTTTACTAATCTAATATTTGTAGTAAGTTTAGAGAACATAATAGGCATAAAAACAATGAACTGTACATCTTGTGTCTTTGATGAGTGATATTTTAAACATTGTCTTTTATTCAAATAAATACTTAGGTTTCTTTTCAAAATAAATGCAATTTTAACTACTTTCAGAACAAGTACTTACCCTGCAATTAAATGTATTAGTATATTCAGATATTTAAAAGCTAAATTTTCTATGTTTGTTATGTATCTCTACATATTCAGAATGACATGATTTTCTATTCGTAAATGTCTAAACTCTGGGATTTTTCCTTCATCAATATAAATTTTCTCATGAGGTTTTTGTGAAAGCTCCAGTAACCAGTGTGGGATGTTTGCTTCATCAATATAAATTATCTCATGAGGTTTTTGTGAAGGCTCCAGTAACCAGTGTGGTCAAAAATATTTCCTGAATTCTAAATTTTAAATGTAATCATTTTTAGCCTTTGATTTTTATCAGTTATTGTCTCTTCAGAGCAACTAAAATAAATACTACTTTTTAAACATTTCACTCACATTGTAAATAATATTCACATGGGTGAAACAGAGACTAATCATTTCAAACTCACCATATTTGATGATCTCAGTGTGAAGAATATAGGGAGTATAAGAATCTTATACTCAATAATATTTTTGGTAAAATTAAATTAATTTATATATCTAGATTTCTAAATTGGAGGTAAATCACATGGAAATAAGAAAATAAAAAAAATGATTTCTTTGGGATCATTTTCTTCTTAATTTTTTTGTGAAAATATCATACAGAGGGGTTACAATTATATGGGCAAAGTAATGAGTACATTTCTTATCAAGCAGTTTCCTTTTCCTTTGTTTCCCCTTCCCATCCTTACCCATCTCCACACCCTCACCAGCCAAAGTTGTAAAGTTCATCTTCGACATAACGTCTGGTACATCTCATTATTACAATGGGTCTAACGGTATCCCTAAAATTATGAAGCAAAAGTATCTCCAGGAAATATATTTTTCAATAAAATGGTTCAATCCTTAGGTAAAGTGCATTATACTTCAATATAAAGTTTATCTCAAAATAGAAATTCTGCAACTAATCTAATGCATGTTTTCATGCAAAAAATTCTGTGACTTCTAGTCTTATTATATGATTTTAATTATACTTTTATTGTGAAATGATCCCTCCTTATATTTATTACAAACTTCTGTAATTATACAAATCATGCTTGTACATACTAATTTACATAATTTAATATACAAACAAAATTATCTTTTTTCTTGTCTCCCACAGGGAAGGATGAGTTGCTGAAGTATATTAAATGAAAGCACTCTAACAGAAAGCCTATATGGAATGGAAATTTGCAACGTGAAGATGGGAACATGAGCACTTTCTACTTGGCTGAACAAGAATTCTTGTTTCTATAGTACTTTCTTGCCATTTAATCACACAGGGAAAGCCACAAAATTTGAAGTTCATATGAAGGAATTACATTCCTAAAAGTTGTGGCAACCCTGCTGGAAGCTCAATCTTATCACAAATTCTTTGTGCTTGTTGGCTGATCTATTTCTCTATCACATGTTTCATATTATTAAGCATATTAGTAATTCAACTGGAAGTACATGGCAGGAGACTCCTGAAATCACACCTATTGCAGTGTAATATTTAGAAGAGAGAAAAAAAGATTATATTGATTTGCAATTCCTCCCTTTGGCCTTCAATATACTAATTAATTGTCAAAACATTCGTGTAAGATGTTAGTTTATTTTCCCTATTTAATTAGAGATTAAGCAAGTGTTTTTTTGCAGTAAAGTGATGACAGTAGTATCACAGCTCTGATATGAGCACCTCTTCCCTAACAAGTAATGCTCTATGGACTGTAAATATGGAAGCCACACTAAATTCTCTCTCTGTCTCTCTCTCTCTCTCTCTACTCACACACACACACACACACAAACACACACATACAAACACATAGAGTTGCCACCCAGACACATCAGAGCTCAGTTCCATTCCTTTGTAATTATAGTTGACTGATGTTTGTGCTCCCTTGCTTTTCTTTTCTTCAGGATCTTGCCTGGATTTGTATGTTTCCCTGAGATCAAGTCCCTTGTTCTAAGTATACTGTGTATCTTTGTATGCTTCAGGCCAATTAAGAGTACCTTGAATACAATATCTTCATACTTGACATTCAAGTCAAACTCCGTGAATTCACACTAGTGTTCCAAGATACTAGAATGTATTGGATGTCGAGACAAAAAAACGCCCACTTTGTTGTTTCAGAAGGAATTGAAGTCATGAAATAGAAGAATATCGATCAGGAACTGAGCTAAGAGAATGGGAGTATGTGGGAAGATGTAGAATGCTGTATGTGTGTTAGAGATACAGAATAATAGGCTCATTTATTGAAAACTTGTCATCCTCTATTGAAAGCTCAATTTAAGCATACAGTTTTCCAGTTACTTTGCTTACCTATCACTTCTGATCACAAATTCTCTTATGAGTATGTATAGTATCTTTGAATAAATCACATGATTTGCAGGTACTTAACATCTTAAGGAAAGACAGTCTGCTTCTACATTTTTCATTCTATGTGACAAACCCTTATTTTTTGTTTCCCTGTTTGCTAAATAAATGTATTCCTGGAAACAGGATATTGACAGCAAATCTGAGTGTAATTTTCATTTTGTAAATTTCAAATAGAATGTAAACTTTGTATTGACTAGTAATTTTTTAAAAATGAGTGATATTCATGAACACAATATTTTGATGCCTTTAAGTTAATTGAGAATTGCATGGTAGTTCTTGTGTCTAATTGACTTAACCATTATATTATTCATGTATAAACATTGCATTGCACTTATTTATTTTTATATATAAAATAATTCCCAAGGGTTTACTTTAAAGTGATAATAGGGGAGTTGTCCTCATGTTCCAAACTTTATATTTACTTCAGTAAAAGTACTAGAAACACATGATGTTTACTGAAGCAATTTAAAAGCTGAGAACGCATTTCTAAAGAGACTGGATTTATTGATTAAAGCATAGAATAGAGTAAAAAAGTCAGGTTTCTTGCCTGAGACTGCATGAATTTCATATGAATGTAACTAAAGATGAGACTCACAGATAAATTCATATTTATATTACTGAGATTTACATCACAATATAAACAATACAGGTATTTTAAGGAAGTGGTCATTCAAAGCCCTAGATACATAATGGATGAATAATGGAATTGAAAATAGCAAAGGGAAAACAATTCAACATGCAGCTATTATGATTTTATAATACTAATATGGAAGTAATGGAGCTTTTCCCTTTCTGAAGAACGTTTAGCCAGTAATTTCAATGTAAGTCATCAATTGTAATGAGTCTAAAGTCTTTTCCTCCTAGATATCCAAGAGTACTATAGTCATCCTCTGAAGAGTAAATAAGTAATTATTTTCATTAGCTTTGCTTAATATTAATTTACTTGTAGTAAATAGGTTTAAAAGTCTTCTCTTTCTCTCAATTTAATAACATACATTTCTATTTCTTCTTAAAAGCCTGAAATCACTATTTCAAAGTAGCATACGCAGGAAAACAAAATAACCTGATACAACAATCACAAATCCTAAATTATGTGAAAAAATCCACAATATAAAAAATAAATCTGAGGAAGAGGAAAAACAATGACAGAATAAGAACAGAAAATTATCCTAGCTATCTCTAATAAAGCAGAGATTTAGAGTCACAGCAGGTACTCCACAGCTAGAGGGTCACATGAAATCAGCTATAATTATAGATATGCAGCTATAAATATAGATATAATTATAGACATACAATTCATAAGAAGGTTTTATACTGTATTCACAAAAAAAGAGAAATCTATGAAAAGGTGCCACCCAGGAACATATTGGGCAACACATTCAAAAGCACATGTGCAGTGTGGAAATAAAAGGCAATATGGAAAAAAAAAAACAGGAACAGAAGTGTACATCATAGAAAGCCACATCCATATACATAGACAATTTGCCATACCACTGGACAGTCCAAATGGTCACTGGAACCACAAATATTAACATCACAACATCTCACCACAACTGATTTCTATTCCTACACTTAATGGACTCGACAAAAATGCAATTCCAGAAAAACACATTACAACTGGAAGCCAAACCAAGACCCTGCAAATTAACTAAGAACATAGAGACTCACGTATTAATATCATAGATCCCCCAAAAGAAAACCTCCAAATGGACAGAAAAAAATCAGAAAAATACAAAAAAAGTAATGTCAAAGTAGTATTATTCATACAGTAAATAACCAGGCATTAGAATAGACAATCAAGGACGTAGAAGATAGTTATCAAAATGTATTACAGATACTGATGGAAAATGTAATTAATGGGAAGATAGAAAACTTCTACAAGGAAATTTGTAAACAAGATGAGACCAACCAGTCATTAGCAAAATAATTCATGGAGACTTCAAACAGAAAGATAAATAAATTCTGAGAAGACAAGGGAGTCCAAGAAAAAATGGATGCCTAGTTAAAAGATATGACATAAGACACAGTTAAGAAAACAATCCTTACGTCTCCCCCAACCAAAGAAAAAATGTCCAGAAAGTCCATACAAGACCTAAAACAAAGCTTTAATAAAGAGACAGAACCCCTAAAAAATGACCAATTAGAAGACAGGGAAATACAAAAACAAAGTAGAAGTCTCCACAGCAAATAGATGACATAGAAGATAATCTCAGGGTCAAAGACAGAATAGATCTAATAGGAAAGAGGAAATAATCATTTAGAACAAATCTAAGAAATAAGAAATGATCTTGCCAGAACTTCAAAACTCAGTTAGAAGATCAAATTTCGGGGAGATAGGTATCAAGAAGGAGAAGAGCAAGATACTAAATGGATGGGAAGCATATTACAGAATTCTAGCAGAGAACAGGCCAAAAATCCAACGAGATAGGCTCATTCAAAGAAGAGAAGCCTTTAGAAACCAATCAGAATTCTAGAACTGAACAATCCACCACCACATCATAATCCATTAGAGGATTATTAAAGATCAAGGAAAGGATTCTTAAAGATGCCATAGAGAAAAGATTGATTATTCATAAAGAATATACAGTCAGAATAAATACAGATTTCTTAACTGATATGGTAAAAAGGAGAGCCTGGCATTATATATGACAAACATTAAAGGTAAACAACTACGAACCATGAATACGGTCCCAAGCTAAACTCTCCTTTACATTTAAACGATATATAAACATATTTCATGACAAAGAAAACTTGAAACAAAGTATGTCCACCAAATTATCAGAATAGAATATGATCAAATATATCCTACATAGAGAAGATCAAGAAGAAGAGGAACTGGTCATATAAAATGCTCCCTACCAGAGAACAAGGTAAATATGTTAAGAGTAGATGAATCACAGCTCCTAATAACAGGTGTATAACATAGCAGGACTTATCAGATATTTCTGTCTTAACTCTCAATATCAATGGACATAAATTTCCAAATAGAAGACATAGATTAGATAGTTGTATCAAAAACCAAGATGCATCCATTTAGTATCTATGAGAGACACATTATCAAACGCATTCTATGAAGCTAGAATTAGACTCCTCCCCAAAACACATAGGGACTCACCAAAGAAAGAGAACTATGAACCAAACTCTTTGGTAAGCATTAATACAGAACTTCTTAATAAAATTCTCACTAACCAATTTCAGCAACTAACAAAAAAAATCATATGGTATGATCAAATAGGAATCAGCTTGGATACGATTTGAGTCAATATTCCTGTCAATAAACATAATACAAACCATCCGCAAAAGCAGGGACAAGAAACACATGATCATCAATAGGGATGTAGAAATAGCTTTTAACAAGCTCCAATGCCCCTTTATGATCAAAAGGTCTGGGAACCTAGGAATATATGGAACATTCCTCAATATTAAACTGAGTATGTATATGACACAGATAATTAGCATTTACCTAAGGGTGGAAGCATGAAGACATTAACATGAGGAATGAGAAAAGGATGTCCACTCTCTACTACTCTTCAATATGGTAGTGGACTTTCTTGCAAGAGCAATAGACAAGAGAAAAACATAAAGCAGATCCAAATAGGGAAGGAGTAAAACTATCTCATTTTACAATTGAAATGATCCTGTATTTAAAGGACCCTGTGGATTCCTCCCTCTAGTTAGTAAAGGTGATGTTAACCTTCAGCAATGTAGCAAGGTATAAAAACCACAAGTATCAGTAGTTTTTCTGTTACCAACAATGGGAAGATGCACGCTGAAATCCAAAACACAACCTCATATGTACTAGCCTCAAAATCAAATCAAATCTAAACAAAACAATACAACAACAACAAAACTTGGAATTAATTAATTTATCTAAAATTGTGAAGGCCCTATATGTGAAAACTTTAAAAATATAAAAAGGGAAATTGAAGGAGATTCAAAGAAATAGAAAGTATTTCAATGTTCCTGGTTGGATGAATTAACATTTTGAAAACTGCAATACTTCCTCTAAACAATTGGCAATGCAATACTCATCAAAATCCCAACAATATTCTTCAAAGTAGAAGAGAAGCAATGCAACTATAATATGGAATTACAAAATTACAGATGAAACAGAATGCTTAGAAATGAATACATAGGCCTATAGTCATCCTACCAACACAAACGCTCACACACACACACACACACACACACACACACACACACACACACACACACACAAAATGGAATTATATTCACCCATCAGAAAGATGACTTTTACCAGTAGTAAGGAAAATGAAAGGTTTGGGAAAATTATATTAAGAGAAAAGAGAAAGGAATGCAGACTCAGAGCAATATAGGTTTCATGGATTCATTCATTTATGATAGCTAGAAGATGCTTACAAATCTATAAGTAAACAAGACAGATTCTACCGTCCCTTAGAATGGCCATTACTAAGAAAATTAACTATAGCAAATTCTGGCATGGATGTAGCCAATTGGGAACTCTATTACACTGTTGGTGGGAAATTAAACATGTTCAACCACTGCGGAAGGCAGTACGGAGTTTCCTGAAAAGAATAAATATAGATCTCCCTTAAGACTCAGTAATTCCCCTCATGGGCAGTAATCCAATAAATAACAAACAAGCTCACATGAAAGCTACCAGCATAACCGTGTTCAGGGCTCAGACCCAGAGTTCAAGGACTTGAAAAATGTTACCACTGCTGGTATTTGTTTCCGTAAATATGAACCATTTTATATAAGATACCAAATCAATCTATTTGCAGTAGCTAGATTAGGACTTAAATGTTAGTGGGTGATAAAATGGCTCCTTTGTTGAATGTTAGGAAGAGATGTAGGTAGTCCATGAAAAGGAGATTTTGTTTTTGTTGTTGTTCGAGGGGCTTGAAGTCTGGACTTGGACACTGTCCCTGAACTCTTCAACTCAAGGTGAGTGCTCTACCACTTGAGTGACAGTGCCACTTCTGGTTTTCTGATGGTTAAATGGAAATAAGAGTCTCCGGGTCTATCCTGCCCAGGCTGGTTTTGAACTGTAGTCCTCAGATCTCAGCTTCCTGAGTAGCTAGGATTACGGCTGTGAGCTACTGGCACCAGGTAAAAATGGGGGATTTTTAGAAATGAAAATCCACCTCTTCACCTGTGTCTAAACCTCAGATATTACTATTAGAACACTTCACTTTCACCTCATTTCATCAGACATTTGTAAATTTTCTCTTTTCCTTCATGTGGGAATACTGCAGTCAATATCAACTCAGCTGGGGGACTGGATCAATTGTATGGTAACTGCTAACACCTAATTTAAGAACTTTCACATCAGAAGAAATGAAATCCTTACTTGGAATAATTGTTTTCTCTTTTTATTACAAATCTGTGCTTGATTATTCCCTAATGTGATATTGGACTTCCTAATAGAGTGATGAAATTTTCTTTATTTTCAACCTTCTCCCACATGTGGTCAAATATTTAAGAATTCAAAGATTTGCACTGAAAATTGATTAAGCTGACTTCTAAGAAAATGTGCATTTCTGGAATTTGGTCTTCTGTCATGTTCTTACATGCACAAGCTTTCTATGATTTATTTGTTCTACAAGGAATTCTACTTTCCAATCTTTGTGTGACCAATTTTAGTCTGATCAGTCTTTCTAATCCTCTCTCTGGAGTCTCATTTGAGTATGCCTCATAAAAAAGATATTAGTTATCAGCTAAATGATTCTCAGCTTCTGTTTTTTGCCTGACTTCTTGTAGGCTGTGATAGCAACCCTGTCTGGCTGTGCTTACTGGAGTGTTTGTGTGTGTGTGTACTTTGGGATCAACAGAAAAAGATATTTGTGCATGTACCACACTTGCTTTATTTGTTTGTAGGTGAACACTGGACTTCGATTTCTATCTTAGCTGTTGATGTGAATAATGTGAATAACAATGAACTACAGATATATTTATGAATTACCCAGAGAGAAATAATCACATGATTGGTGGGTCAGATGATATTTCAAGTATGATTTCTTTAGAAAACTGCATACTACTTTCTACAAGGAGAATACTAACCTGGATTTTGACCAAGAGTGTAGAAAATTTCCTTTTCTTCACACTCTCACCAACATGATTACCTTTTATTCAAAAGGTAATAAAGGGCAAGTTTTTACTATATTCAGTACCCTAGACTGGCTTAAGACTGAAATCCAACCTCCTAAATGCTTGGAATTACAAACTTTTACCACCACACCTGGTTCCTTTGATTTTTTTTGATAAGAGTTATAATAGTTATAAAGTAGTATCATAGTAATTTTGAATTACATTTCTCTAATGACTTCTCACAGCATTAAGCCAGCACAGAAGTTGTATTAAACACAACTGTGTAAACCCACTGGTGATATAGAGGGGTTTATGGAAAACATGTCTATTCAAACTTTTGTCCATTTTTAATCAAGTTTCTTGTTAAACTCATCTTTAATCTCTCTATACAAAAATAATTAATTCAAGGTAGTAAAAAGGAAAAAATTAAGCAACTCCTAACATTTTTCAATTTTCAATAACATGATATTGCTTAAATCATTTTCTGTTTATGCTGGAGACTATATAACAATTTAGTTAGACTTTTTACATATCTATACGTATTTTATTTATTTTACATTGATTGCTCTTTCCAAAGCTTGTGTGTCTAATTTTGGTTTCTTTCAGTCTTAAGAAGTTCAGATTTCAAACTCAAGAATAAATGGAAGTAAGCAAACAAAAAAAAATACAGTTCCTCTCATCTGATAATGCCTCTACAAGAATGAGAAAAGAGTTCATCATTCTAAGGACCCTTAATTCTAAGATAACATTTGCTATAATGCTAATGTTATTACCATTTTAGTGTTGGGAAAAATTGTAATTAAAGGCACTAAGTGCATGGCCCAAGACACACAGTGAGGAAGGAAATGAGTCAAATTTTCCAAAAGTCTTCCAGCAATACACAAAAGGTAGATAAATTCTCTCCATTCTCTGATACTCTCAATTCAATATCCATACTGTCCAAGAAATAATAACATAGCAATTATTGCCCATGGTAATTGTTTTCTGTTACATTTTGTCTTCAACACAGACTGTGTTGGTGACATTGGGTTATCATGCACAGAGCTGAGATTATAAATTATGGTCCAAAGAGAGGCAAATTTCTTCTGTCCCATAGTTCCAGTATCATTTTTAAAAAGTACTAAATCTTTTAAATATCATCACTTACTCTATTTTAATAATTCAAGAATGAAAAATTTCACATATAATCACTGCAAAATGCATTAAGACTAGGAGATGATAAAACAGGCCTCTGTGAAGTAAATTTTCTTCTACTTTTAAAATTATTCTGAAAGCCTGGTACTGATTTGTCACACCTGTAATCCTAACTACTCAGGATACCTACTAAGGAGCCTGAGATCTGTGGATAATATTTGGAAGCCAACAGGACAAAATAAATTCATGAGATTATTTTTCAAAATTTTAACGAAAGAGCAAAGGGCCAGGAATGGAGATGTAGCTCATATAGTAACTCACCAATCTAGAGACAAAGACTTAGCAAGATGTTGAAGCCCTGATTTCAAACTCTGAGCATGCCAACACACAGGAATGCATACACACTCACTTTTTCAAAATATCTTCATATCAGTGTTTTGCATTAATTTCTTTGTTAACGATATTATATGGGTAAAATGGGCTTCATAAACTCTTCCATCTCAAAACATTTTTATACATTTTTGTTGTAAAAATACTGTACAGAGGGGTTATAGTTATATGAGCAAAGTAATAAGTACATTTCCTATCAAGCATTGTTACCTCCTCCTTTGTTTTTCCCCCACTATTCCTTCCCTTACACCTCCACAAGTACACTCCTCATACCCCAAAGCCCCACCAAATGTCCCTAGCCTAAATTGTAAAGTTCGTTTTTCAAAATAATGTCTTGTGCATCTATTGTTTTACAATGGGTCAAACTGTATTCCTATTTAAGCATGTTTTTTTCCCTTTCCCTCCCCAAATTAGAGAAGTGTACATTCAAGATGCAGGTGCACCAACATCAAATAAAGTGAAAACAGGGTTATACTGTTGGGGAGGAACGTATAAAAAAGAAAAACAATCACGTCATACATTATAAATATGTGAGAAACAACAGCAATAAAGAAAAAAAAAACACTTGTGTCTCTATCTTGGGGGTTATTTAGCTTAACATCAACTTATCTAGTCATATACACATAGGCTTTCAACTTTTCTGCTTATCCCAGACATATACTAGTTATTGCAAATAAGGGATACCATGGGGCCTATGTTTCTTTGGACTTGGCTTACATCAGTTAATATAATTTTTTTCCAAGTCTTTCCATTTCCTAACAAATTGAGCGATGTCATTCTTTCTGATGGAGGCATAGAATTAATATACATATATATGTATATATATATATATATATATATATATATATATATATAGTATATGTGTGTGCGTGTGTGTACACACAAATACACACAGAACATTTTCCTTTTTTGTTTTTTAGAGCAACTTAGTTTTCCACCTTCATCATTTTTTCAAATGTTTTTATTGTGATTAAGTGGTTAAATAATTTCCCAAATTTCAAAATATTGTGGGATAGTGATGCTTAGTTTAAGTCACAAACACATTCTAACTTCGATGGAGCAAATTGTCTATTATGGTCTACAACATTTATGAATTCTATGAGCTTTGCAATAGAGTTATTTCTTCCATATGTAAACTTTTTTGTTTTGAAATATGTATATTCCTTTTGTATTGCATAGCGTCAGCTGTTCCCTCTTTCCCACTTGTTCCCTCCCTCCCTCCAGTGACATTGAGATGCTTAGTTCATTTTGGTCAATGTCCAGTGCAGCTGTTGGATCCCACTGTTGTATGTTTTTCCCTGATTCCCTCTAGTTCTGTGTCATCCTCCTGGTTTCCCTTCAGTGTGCACATATGATCAGCAGAATGGGGTTATTTAGTAGTGATTCGATTCGACCAGATGAGTGGAAGTTCTTGGTTTCTTAAGTGTTGTTAATTTTGTCATATCACCTTACATTTTGGATTTAACACGGAGACCATGTGCCATTTGTCTCTTTGCTTTTGGCTTACCTCGCTCAACATGATTTCCTGTAGCTTGATTGATTTCCCTACTAATGCCATTATTTTGTCCTTTCTAATGGCTGGAAAATATTCCGTTGTGTATAGTTACCACAGTTTTTTGATCCATTCATCTCTGGTGGGACATATGGGTTGTTTTCATATCCTGGCTATTGTGAACAGTGCTGCAATAAACATGGAAGTGCATTTGTCCTTGAATATTGGTACCTGTTGTTCAGGATAGATGCCTAGAAGTGGTATGAGTGGGCCATAAGGAAGGTCAATATTTATCTTTCTGAGGACTCACCAGACTGCTTTCCAAAGTGGTTGTGTAAGTGTACATTCACACACACACACACACACACACACACACACACAGAGTGAGTGAGAGAGAGAGAGAGAGAGAGAGAGAGAGAGAGAGAGAGAGAGAGAGAGAGAGAGAGAGAGAGAGAGAGAGAGAGAGAGAACATTTTCTTGATCCATTCTTCTACTGAGCAGCATCAGGGTTGGTTGCATATCTTAACTATGGAAAATAATGCTACAATAAACATTGTTGTGGTGGTAGTTTTAGTATGGACTGGTTTGTGATCATTTGGGAGAATGCCCAAAAGTGGGATTGCTGTATAATAGGGAGCTCTATGTGGAGGCTTTTGAGGAACCTCCAAACTGCTTTCCAAAGTGGATGAACAAGTTTACACTCCCACCAAGAATGCAGTAGGCTCCCTTCTGGCCATATCCCTTCCAGCATTTTTGTTGTAAAAATATGGAACGATTCATTAATTTGTGTATCATCCTTGTGCAGGGACCATGCTAATCTTCTCTGTATGTTCCAATTTTAGTGTATGTGCAGCCAAATTGAGCACAAAACATTTTTTATATATAAAGAGTAATTGATTTTCTTAAACTTGACAATTCAACAAAAATAAGTTCAAAAGAATTGTGAAATTTTAGAACCATGTGTTGCTTACATAAGCACACATTTAAGAATAAAGTCAAGATTGACATATCAAAAACAAAATAATTCCAGATATTTGTTGTTCATGAGATTTGTAGGAGGAGGAATTCAATTATTCTACAAAAGGCACTTGTCATAATGATCATTGCAGCAAATGTTAACGTTTGTTAAAAGTTTTAATATTTTAAATATGTTTAATTTTGGGATTTGCTTATATATGGCAAAATTAAGACTGTTTGGCAGGTCATAAAATTTTTTGATAAAGTATATAATACTTCTGGTAGCATGTACTAGTAAGTATGTACATTTCAGATTTTATAGAAACTTTACTAATGAGAAGTTGCAAAGACTGTGTAAAGAAGCAGAGTGAAGAGTTAAGATTTTAAGTACATGGTTTCTGTTAAATCTTCAGGGCTCCTTTACGTTATATGTTAGTGATGAACAAATAATGATATAATCCACATACAAATGATGAGATGAACTATAAATAGTAATCTTAGTGAGTAAATTTAAAGGCTACTGATAGCTTTATCCAGTTTTAAATGTACAGGAATATGAGAAAATAGTAAACTCTACTATGTACACTTCAAATACTGAAAACCCTGGTAATTGTTTTGTTTTTTATTTTAGTAATCATTAATATTTAATTATTGCTTTCTTTATTTATAGCATTTTTCCTTGTTGTAATATAATACAACTTTTATGAGTCATGATTAAGAGGTACTTTGAGAATATTATTGGGATGGCCACACAATTTTTCATAGGTGCATGTGAATTTACAAAGAGCAAAACTAAAAACAAACTATTGATTAAAAATTATATCAAGTAGAGTCTGAATCAGGAGTGTTGATAAATGTCCTCACCTAAAATCTTAACCTTAGGCTGGAGCATCTTATTGAAATATTGTTGAGAATTTCAAGACTTCCTTTATGTAGGGCCCTTAGAAGCATGGATAGCATGCATGTGTACAAAGCCAGTGACAACAGGCAAATATGACTGTTTCCCCAAAAGGAATCTATGAAGTCAATAGTTATCTTCCCAAGCAGATGAAAAAATGCATCCAAAATGATTCATTTGTGGAGTTATTTAAGTTATGGATTCTTTGTTAGACATATTCTTTTCTTTTAAAAATTGTCAAATATTAGCTTTATAGTAAACGTTGTCTAGTATTTCTTGGTTCAAAACAGAAATCTTGATACAATTGATGTCACTTGGCTTTCTTACTTTCTCAGTTCAAAGCCAACCTAGGCAGGAAAGTCTGTCACATTCTTATCTGTAACCAAACACCAAAAACGCCAGAAGTGGAGTTTGGCTCAAGTAGTAGCGTCCTAGCTTTGGCGGAAGTTGGCCAGGGAAGACATTTGTTCAGGGACATGGTCCAGCCTCTGAGTTCAAGCTCCAGAACCAGGACAAACTAAACAAACAAACAAGAAAAAAAAAACGCACATATTTCTTTGGGACCATCCATAAAGCACTGGTTTGAGAACAGGCTCCTTTTGCTGATCATACTCACTGGATCCTGCTTTTTTGGAATACTAATTGTGCTGGAGAATTCAGGACAAGACTAAAGGAATTAATAAGTGACTCCTGCAACAACAGAATCATCTCAATAGTGAAATATCCACGCATAAGACAAATTAAAACCTCCAAGTCTTTGTTTCCTTACAAAAGAAATCTTTTAAAACAATGTTTATTTCCTTTTGTTCTATGCTGGCCTTCAAATGGCACATTGTTTCCTTTTGAAATACTTTCAAGAAGAAGTTTTCAGACAATTTTTATATGAATAAAGAACACACTCGAAAAAAGTCAGGGACAGTTTATTCAAGCTTGGATTCTTTTTTTTTCTAACAATGAATATATATTTTTTACAGTGAAAATACTGAACAGAGTGGTTACAATTACATGTGCAAGATAATGAGTACAGTTTTTATCAAGCATTGTAGCCTACTCCTTGGTTTCTCCTTCCCATCCCTAGACATAAAAGAAATGCAAATCAAAACAACATTGAGATATCACCTCACCCCAGTTAGAATGGGTATAATCAAGAACTCTAATAACAGATGCTGGAGGGGATGTGGAGTCCCACTTTTGGGCATTTACCCAAATGTTTACAAACAAGACCACACTAAAGCTACGAGCACAACTATGTTTATTGCAGCATTATTTACCATAGCTAAGATCTGGAATGAGTACATTTTTTATCAAGCAATGTATCCTACTCCTTGGTTTCCCCTTCCCATCCTCCCTTCCCCCCTCCATCCAATCCTCCCTCCGCCCAAAAACAAAGTTGTAAAGTTCGTTTTTGAAATAACGACTTGTACATCTCATTGTTGCAATGGGTCCACCTGTATCCCTATTTAAATGATTTGTTTTTTTTCTGTTCCCCTCCAGAAATTATACTGACATCAGATACAGTGAAATCAGGGGTTATTGTTATCCCATGGGGAAGGGACATAAAAAGCAACAAGGAAATCATCTTATAAATATGTTAGAAAAAGTCACATGAAAGAACAAAAAACATTCGAATACATATCTTAGGGTTCATTTCCCTAACATCAACTTATCTGACCTTTTCTGTTTGACTCAGACATATACTAGTTATTGTAAATAAGGAAAACCATGGGACCTATGTTTCTTTGGGCCTGGCTTACTTCAATTAATATAATTTTTCCAAGTCTTTCCAGTTCCTAACAAATGTGGCAATGTCATTCTTTCTGATGGAGGCATAGGATTCTATTGTGTATATATACCACATTTTCTTGATCCATTCATCTACTGAGGGGCATCTGGTTTGGTTCCATACCTTAGCTATGGTAAATAAGGCTGCAATAAACATAGTCGTGCTGGTACCTCTAATGTGGCCTTGTTTGTGAACATTTGGGTAAATGCCCAAAAGTGGGATTGCTGCATCTTAGGGTAGCCCTATGTGGAGTCTTTTGAGGAATCTTCAAGAACTGACCTCAGGACCACTGGAATAGAATTGAAAACCCAGAAATGAACCTACAAACCTATAGCCATCTAATCTTCGATAAGGGAGCTAAAAAAACTGATGAAAGACACCCTCTTCAGGTAAAATGAATGTTTTCAGGCTTCATAGAACTAGCACAAAGACATGTTTGGACATGAGGTAACACGCCTTTCAGAGACAACTTAGTAAATACAAAATATAAAATTTAAATGACATAAAAACATTATTCATGTACATATGGCCATATAAGATAATGTTAAGAAAAATGAAACCCAAGATAGGGACACAACTTGTTTTATTCTTTATTGAAATTGTTTTTAATGTATCTAAAATGTACTATGTGATTTTTTCGTTTCTCCTCCATGTTCTTCCCGCATGATATAACTCCTGTTTTCACTGGATATGATGTTGGTGCCCTGCATCTTGCAAATACATTTTTCTAGTGTGGGAAGGGGAAGGGAAACAACAAAATGCTGAAACAAAGATTCCGGATGACATATTGTAACATTGATATGAACAAGACACTATGTAGAAAACGAATTTTACAACTTGTGCAGGGGAGGGGGAATTGGGCAGATGGGGAAGGAATGGATAACACAGGAAAAACAAAAGAGGTTGTAACAATAAGAAATGTACTCATTACCTTACTTATGTAACTCTAAGCCCTCTGTACATTATTTTTTACTATAAAAACATAAAAGAAACCATTATCCATGAGTACATTAATTTCAAATTCCATAAGTGCTCTTAACTTAAATTTAACTTGGAGAAGATTCTCAGAAAAGTTTATTTGTGTGTGTGTTGTGAATTATTTCCCAAGTGTACACAAGTTAACAGTAGAAGAAACAATAGGAATAATAAGAGAAAGAAAAGTTCTGTGTTTAAGTATAATGGTTCAATATACTATAGAAGACTCTGCAAATAAGACAACATTGAACCAATAAAGCCAAGGCCATTATGTAGATCTATGGGAGTGACATAGGGAAATAATTAATACTAAGAGGAACATGAACGATGAGGCCACTCTCTTTCAACTTCTATCTCTAAATCATAGTTGCTAATCACGCAAATTTGTAAAATGTACAATTGAAGAATAATTCTGGTTCCAAAGCAAGTTAGATATAAGAGCATGGACTTAACTTGAAAAAAAGTCCATGGTGAGAAAGCAGGAATTATACTAGCAATGAACTGGTGGCCAAGATCTCATTTCTTTTTCTTTCTTTTATCTTTTTTCTTTCTTTTTTTTTTTTGATGGTTGAGGCAGGGTTTGAACTCAGCCTGGGAAATATCTCTCCACTCTTCACCTCAAGACTAGTGCTCTACCTCTTGAGCCACAACGCCACTTCCAATTTTCTGGTGGTTAATTGGAGATAAGTGCCTCAGAACATTTCTTTCCTACTCATACAGGATTTGAACTGCAATCCTCAGATCTCAGCCTCCTGAGTACCTAGAATTATAGGCGTGAACTCAAGTGATGGAATACTAGTCATGAGCAAGATTGCTGAATGAGGTTGCTGAGGCTTTTGCATACACACATACAAACATACACATACACACAGAGGCACATATATGTGCAAACACACCTGCACAAATAAAACAACTCTCAGAATATGGAGAAATGTTAGAAAACAATAGAAAAAATATCCTGAGTAAGACTAGATCAAGTGATAATTTTTAATATTAGAAAGTCCTCAAGTGAAATTTATTCAAAGTTTGATAATATTACATACCTAGGGACCAGAGATAAAAAGAAAGTCAAGTAATCATTATTAAAGGGATTGGATCCATGGAAGAATGAATCAGAGACCCCTGCAGGTGCATTTGAAAATGTTCATATCCTGTGTGAAATGATAGAACATTTTTGAAAATAGTACATAAACAACTTGAGCAGTCAGTCTAATGAATAAGATCATAGGAGAAGTTCAGAATTGCAAGTCTGTATCTAGATTAAATAAACCACCAAACTATGGAAGGGCAATTTGATACAAGCCTAGAATTCTAGCACTCAAGCTAAGACAGGAGATTAGAGAGTGGGATTACATAGTGATACCTTCCGTGGACCAGGTAGTATAATTTTGTCTCAATGAAACAAACCAAACAATAAGAAAGGAATACACAGTTGGAAGTTTGGGCTAATTTTGTCATTATGTTTTGAGAAGGCAAGTTTCCTATTGAAATGCAACTCATTTTTAATCCTCAGTTGTGTTTTAAATGCTCTCTGCATTACACAACATTCCTAGATGCAAAATGGCTCATGATTCCCAATCAAAAATTTGAAAAAATAAGCATCATTCTGTTGGATTTCAAAGAAATAATGAAGGATTACAAAAGCTTAAGCCTGGAAAAATACAAAGTTCATCTAATGTAGGACTTTGTAGACCTTGCTAAATTAGATTTCATATTTAAAATAAATATTTTGGTTTTGTTTCTAATTTCATATTCTATAGGATACTACAAAATTCTTTTTAAGTAGAGGTTTTAATTGACAAATTCACACATGAATCAGGCATTTTATTTGCTTAAAATATTCTTTCAAGCGAGGTATAATTAGAACTTAGTTAATTGATAATTCCAACAGTTCATGTATAAAATGAGATAGTGTGAATAATCTGCACAGAGTTGCCAACAAATGGATGATATTAATTTATTAATTTAGAACAAGCAATTTTTTGAGGCCTTGGTGTAACATGGTATGAAGACAGTAATTGTGTGAGGTCTTGGTTCTTCTATCTATTTGTAATACAGGAAGAAATTTCCTTAATTACATGCCTCTGTATACAATGAGAAAAATGCGAGGTTGGAGTTGGTTTTATTGTTTGGTTTGTCCTCAGGTTTGAACTCTGGGCCAAGCCACTCTCTTTGAGCCGGTTTTTGCTCAAGGCTCATGCCCTACAACTTCAACCTCAGTGCCACTTGAGTCTGGCTTTTCCTGAGAAGTTTATTGGAGATAAGAATCTAAGGAATCTTCCTGACTGGGTGGGCTTTGAACCATAATCTTCTGATCTTAGCCTCCTGAATATCTATGATAGATAAAAATATAAATAATATTTGCAAGTGCTCTGATTTCTAGAAATCAGAAAAATGTTGTAGCAAAGTTTAGTGTAGTGTGCTTTCCACAATAGGAAAGGCATCATATTAGCACAAGTGTAGTATTTTTTCACAATAGTGATAAGCTATTTATGATGTGAATTAAGGGAATTTTAAGGTGCACCATACAAATTGGAAACTGTTGGGATTACTCTGATGAACAAATGTTTACTCTTGAGGAATTAATTATTACACATACTTGGTAGTTATATCCTCCACCAGAATGTGGCTATTTTTTCTGTTGATTTCTCAATATGTAGCACCCCATTAGAAACTGCAGTTATGGCAGAATTAAATATCATACAAACAGGTACTGTTTTGAATATCTCTGATATGGAATGTTCAGAAATTGAAAATGAGTAGTTAGTATTTGTAAGAACTTTGAAGAACACATATATTCTGTCCTTTTAACAATTATTCAGTTTTAAAAGTTAGGAGTTTCCAGAGAATTAAACTGTCTTCTGTTTTACTATGGGACAATATTAACTTATAATTTTTTTGAAAATTATGACATATATTGTGAAAATATTGTATATTTGGATAACATTCAAGTTGATGAACGTCTGATAAAGAAAGGTGTAATTAATTCAAATTAGATGCCAAATAGTGTTCATTTTTTAAAAGGTAATGCACATAGGATAATATTTACTATAGCAATACAGTGAAATTATACTTTATGTAACTTATTTTTGTTTAATTTTATTTTTAAGATGATATATACAGGGGTTGCATTAATTGTAAGGTAGTGAATACATAACATGTCGAAATTTTACCCACTACCTCATTTTTCTCACACTTTTCTTTTCCCCCCAAACCCCTCACAAGTTGTAATATAAATTTCCAACATGTTGTCTTGTGAGTATTGCTATTGCATTGGTTTTCCCTTTGTCCTTTGTCTCCCCAATTTGTTGTTCATCTTACGTTCTCAAAGTAAGATAAATGCATGTGCAATACACACAGTACTGAAGTCAAATACAGCAGGGGATAAACTATAGGGGAAAACACAAAAGAAAAAAGGAATCACATAGTACATTAAAAAAAAAAAAACAACCACAAAGAAAAACCTCTATTTCCATATCTAGATGTTTATTTTGCTCAACATGATCTTGAATGGACCTATATGCAAAGCTTTTGAGCCATTCTGCGCATCTGCTAGTGTTATTCTATACATATCCTATTATTACAAATGAGGGAAACTATGGAATCTGTTTCTTTGGGTCTGGCTTATTTTATTTAGCAGGATTTTTAAAAATCTTTCCATTTCCTTTTGAATTGGAAGCATAGAATTCAACCATATATATATATATATATATATATATATATATATATATATATATATATCAACAAAATGTTATATATATATACGTATATATGTATATATATATACATATATATATCACATTTTGTTGATTCGTTCATCTACTGAATGGCATATTGGTTTGAAAATGTTTGCATGTAAGTATCACTTAGGGTCATTCAAAAATGACAGATGACACCTCCCCAGAAATACTAAAATCATGATTTCTTCATAAGAAAGGATTTTATGGTGGTACACGTGTTGAAATATCTAAATGAGTGTAATTTATATCTTGCACTGAATTAGGCAGGAAGATATCTAATATCATATAGGATAAAAATGGTAGTGACAAAATATTCCCTTGAGAAAGATATAGGAGTCTGCCAGAAGTATGAAGAAATTCAGATAATTTTAAAGAATTTAGAAATATAAGGTCAAATATGTTTCTTTAAATAAAAATTATGTAAGTGGAAGGGCAAAATAAGGAGAAGAGAGGAAAGTAACTGAAAGCAGATCATTGTCCCAAGTTAGAGTATAAAAAGTCATAATCTAGAGTTCGGATGAAGATGGCAGAAGGTCTAGGCTAAACGAGCTTTCATGTAGACAACAGTTTTAGTGTTCCAGTCAACAGTCCTAGGCTAGAGAATCACACCAAGTGTGCCATCACAGTACAGAGAGTTTGGCCAGAGATGGAATATTCAGGCAAGGAAACAGATCTGAGAATCAGAGGCCAGAGTCACCATGCCTACAGAGAGAGTCCAGTCAAAAAGATGCCAGACACAGTGTGTGTATTCTACTCAACACCAGGAAGAACTGACAAGGAACAGATATATTCATGCTGCAATCACAGAACATAGAGGGCCCAGTCACCAAGCTTCTGGCATGAATAGCACCCTGACATCCTCACTCCTTCTCAGAAAGCAGAGGAGGGAAGGTGGCCCCTCTCCAACCACCAGAGAGAGCCATCTTTGATAATGACAAAGGCCAAGAAATTGATACTGACAAAATGCCCAGACTTTTGACTGTGCAACTACAGGACTTTGGTTGATGCTTGCCTTAAAATAGTGTTCTAGCACAAAAATAGATGCATGGAATCCAATAAAAGACAGCTGAAAGAAGTCAGGGAGACCAGAAAGGGAATGTTGAATGGAGCCCAACAGAAGGAATGGGAATCCAAGGACACCATAACCGATCAACTAAGTGATTTGAGAATAAACACAACACCAAATTAAGGAAGTAATGAAGTTCATATAAGATCTAAAACAAAGCTCCAACAAAGAATTTGAAGTCATCAAAGCTGACCAAATAGAAGGAAAAGAAATTAAAAACGAAGTGGAAAGTCTTGAGAGCATGGAAGACCATGTAGAAGATCGAATATGAGGGACTGAAGACAGCGAAGTTATTATACAGAAAGAACATACAACTATCCAAGACAAATCCAAGAATATGCTAGATCTATTCAACATTTTGAAGACACCCTCAGAAGGTCTAATCTGAGGATAATGGGTGTAGAGGAGCACCTAGAGTCAGAAGTTAATGGTCTAGAAAATTTGGTTAACATTTTCCAAGCAGAAAACTTCTCAAAAATGCAAAAAGATAGACCTATTCAGATTCAAAAAGCTTTTAGAACCCCAAATAGACCAGACCATGACAGGATATCCCACCGTGACATTATAATCCCCACAGCATCAATTCCAAAGAAAAACTCCTTAAAGCTGTCAAGGAGAAAAGATCAACCACTTACAAAAGGAAACCAATTAAAATAACCTCAGATATCTCAGTGGAGAAAATTACAGCAAGAAGAGCTGCTATGCCCTAAAGACAAACAATTATCATCCAATTATACTGTACCCAGCTATGCTTTCCTTCATAACTGAAGGCCAAATAAAAACCTCCCATACCAAAGAACAACTGAAACAATATATCTACACCAAACCAGCCCTATAAATGACACTTAACGATGTATTACACATAGAAAATCAACAAGACCACAATAAAGGCAAAGAAACCGCACTCAAACTGAGAATCCAAGAACCATAGGAAGAACCCAGTTGCTGCAGCCCCCAAGAAGGGGCATAAAATGGCAGGAACTCCCAAACAGCTCTCAATTCTAACTCTCAACATTAACGGATTGACTCTCCAATTAAGCGACATAGACTGTCAAGTTGGATTAAGAAGCAAGATCCTTCTATCTACTGCCTTCCAGAGTCTCATATTGCCCATAAAAACAAACACATTTTCAATGTGAAAGGCTGGAACAAAATCTACCAAGCAAACGGCCCACATAAACAGGCGGAAGTTGTAAGCCTAATAACAGATAAAATAGACTTCAAATTAAAATTAGTGAGAAGAGATAAGGAAGATTGCTACATACTAATTAAGGGATCTCTCCTTCAGGAGAATATTACAATTTGAAATATCTATTCGCCAAACAACCAAGCACTCAAATTTCTTCAAGAAACACTACTTTCCCTCAAATCTGACATAAATCCAAAGACATTAATTGTTTGGGACTTTAACACACCACTTTCCCCACTAGATAGATCAACTCGGCAAAAACTCAACACAGAAACTGCATATCTAAACACCTGCATAGATTAACTAGATTTAACAGACATCTACCGAATATTTCACCCAGCAGCATCAGAATACACGTTTTTCTCAGCAGCTCATGGCACATTTCCCTAAATAGACCACACTTTAGGTCACAAAACAAACTTTTCCAAATTCAGAAACATAGAAGTTATACCTTGCATTCTCTCACACAACAAGGTAATAAAATTAGAACTCACCACCAAAAGCCACCGAAGAAAGTCCTGTAACACATGGAGGCTGATAAACACACTGTGGAATGACCAGTGGGTCATGAAAGACATTACAAAGGAAATTCAAATATTCATGATATTCAGCAAAGATGAACACACAAATTACCACCTACTCTGGGACACAGCAAAGGCAGTACTTAGAGACAAGTTTATAGCCCTGAGTTCCAACACAAACAACTTGTAGATATCTGAAACCAACAATTTAATGAGACATCTGAGAGCCTCCTTGAATAAGAGCAGGAAGATAATACATAATCCAGTAGATGGAAAGAAATGATTTATATTAAATCAGAATTAAAGAATTAGAATCCAAAAATACCATAGGAAGAATCAACAAAAGAAAGAGTTGATTCATTGATAAAATTAACAAAATTGACAGAACTTTAGCAAATCTTACCAGAAAAATAAGAGAACACACCCAAATAAATACACTCAGAGATGACAATGGACACATCACCACAGAAACAACCAAGATTCAGAACATTATAAGGGAATACTTCTCAAAACTTTATGCTAATAAGTTTGAGAACTTGGCAGAAATGGACCTTTTCCTAGCAAATATTGACATGCAGAAACTAAACCAAAATGAGTTAAACCATCTTAACAGGCCCATATCCAACATTGAAATAGAAACAGCAGTAAGAATCTTCCCATCTAACGAAAGCCCAGATCCCGATGGATTTACAGTGGAATTCTACAAGGCCTTCAAAGAAGAGCTCACACCAACACTCCTCTAACTCTTCAATGAAATTGAAAGAGAAAGTTAACTACCTAACTCATTCTATGAAGCCATCATAACCCTCATCCCAAAACCAGGCAGGGAGTCTTCAAAGAACGAGAACTATAGACCCATTTCTTGGATGATCTTTAATGCAGGAATTCTCAACAGACTTTTAGCCAATCGACTTCAATAATTCATCCAAAAAATCATACACCTCTATCAAACAGGATTCATTTCATGCAAAGTTGGATCAATATACACAAATCAATTAATATAATTCATCACATCAAAAAGAGCAAAGACAAGAACCACATGGTTATCTCAATAGATTCAGAAAAAGGATTTGACAAGATCCAACACCCCTTCTGCAAAGATTAGGAATCCAGGGAACATTCCTAGGTACAACAAAGGCTCTACATGACAAACCTACAGCCAGCATTATACTTAATGGTGAAAAACTAAAGCCATTTCCTCTTAACTCAGGAATGAGACAAGGATGTCCACTGTCTCCACTTCTCTTCAATTTAGAATTAAATGCCTAGTTAAACCATAAAACCAGATGCAAACATTAGAGGGATCCAAATAGGGGAAGAAGAAGTAAAACTCTCCCACTTTGTAGATGACATGATCTTGTATTTAAAGAATCCCACGGACTCCACTCTCAAATTACTCAAGCTGATTCAAAATATTGGTAAAGTAGCAGGGTATAAATTTAACCCTCAAAAATCAATGGCTTTTCTGTATGCCAACAATGAGAAAAGCGTGCTGAAAACCAGAAAACAACTCTATTTGTCATAGCCCCACAAAAATTAAAATACCTAGAAATTAACATACCCAAAGAAGTGGAGGATCTCTATGATGAAAACTTTAAAAACTTGAAAAAGGAAATCAAAACAGAACTTAGAAAGTAGCAAAAAAAAACTCCCATACTCCTGCATTAGAAGGATCAACATCGTGAAAATGGCAAAACTTCCCAAGGCTATCTAAAATTCAATGTGATACCTATCAATATTCCAACATAATTCTTCAAGGAAATAGAAAAGACAATCCAAAAATTCATATGGAACAATAAAAGACCCTGAATAGCAAAAACAATCCTTAACAGAAAGAACAGTGCTGGAGGAATATCAATACCAAATTTCAAACACTACTACAAAACCATTGTAATCAAAACGCTTGGCACTGGCATAAGAACAGACCTCAGGACCAATGGAATAGAATTGAAAACCCAGAAATAAACCCACAGACCTATAGACATCTAATATTTGATAAGGGAACTAAAAAAATAGAATGGAAGAAAGACAGCCTCTTCAGTAAATGGTGCTGGCAAAATTGGTTAATCACTGGTAGAAAATCAAAAATAGATCCATAATGTCATCCTGCACCAGAATCAAATCCAAATGGATCAAGGACCTCGGAGTCAAAGCAGGCACTCTGAAAACATTGCAGGTCTGAAATCATTACTAGGTCTCCTTGGCATAAGCCTAAAGTTTCTTAAAAGAGACACAGAAACACAACAAATCAAAGAAAATTTGGAAAAATGGGATTGCATTAAGTTGCAGAGCTTCTGCATGGCAAAGGATATAGCTAGCAAGATCAATAGAAAGCCTACTTATTGGGAGAAGATATTCACTAGCCATACAATGGACAAGGTTCTCATATGTGAACTATACCTGGAACTTAAAACATTAAATCCCCCAACAACAAATCCTCAAAGAAAAAAACTGTCCAATAAATAAGTGGGCTACATTGCAACAATGAGATGTACAAGTCGTTATGTCGAAAATGAATTTTACAACTTTCATGGGAGGGTGAGGAGGATTGGGGGGAGGGGGGAAGATGGGAAGGGATGGGAAGGGTAAACAAA
The DNA here is from genome assembly GCF_024711535.1 of Dipodomys merriami. Classification (NCBI taxonomy): domain Eukaryota; kingdom Metazoa; phylum Chordata; class Mammalia; order Rodentia; family Heteromyidae; genus Dipodomys; species Dipodomys merriami. The sequence goes on along the minus strand of NW_027205137.1, from coordinate 124,156 downwards.
GGAGGAGGCTAAAATGCTTGATAAGAAATGTACTCATTATCTTGCCCATGTAATTTAAACTCCTCTGTACAGTATTTTCAAAATAAAAATACATAAATAAATAAAAACAAGAGGGCAAAAGACTTACGGAGAAAATTCTGTGAAGAGGAAAGAAGGATTGCCAATAGACACATGAAGAAATGCCCGACCTCACCAGAAATAAGAGAAATGCAAGAGTAGTTCCGGGAAGATGGTGGAGGAGAAGCTGGAATCTGAACAAGCTCTCACATAGAAAGCAGTTTTAGAGTTCCAGTGAACAGTCCTAAGCCAGAGAATCACACCAAGTGTGCCATCACAGGACAGAGAGTTAGACAAGAGAGGGGAAGCCAAGGCAAAAAGACACATCTGAGTGCCTGCCAGCAGCTGCCGCGGCGGCGGCGAGGTCGCAGTGGCGACCGCAGCGGCGGCCATACCTGAGCGTTCACACAGAGAGTCCGGGACGAAGGAGCCAGACACAGCGGGCGAGAGGATTATACTCAACACCAGCAAGAACTGACAAGGAGCAGACATCTTCATCCTGCAGTTTGCAAACCAGAGACGACCCAGGATCCAAGACTCTGCGTGAGGAGAAGCCTGACATCCTCAATCCTTCTCAGGGAGCAGAGCAGGGAAGGCCACCCCTCCCCCCCCAGCACCGGTGATCTCCATCTTGGATACCGACAAAGCTCAGAGGAGCTGCTAGCTCCAACTCAGGCCTTGGAATAAAACGAGTCATTTAGCAGGTCACAAGAACTTAATGGCGAAGTGACCTGCCAGACTCAGCTCCATCCAGGGAAAAGTCACCCAGCTCAGGCGCCAGCCATTGGAGTGCCTTGCCTCACTGGGTAACCAGAGCCAGAGGCTGCCCCTCCCTCTAGCAGCCTCAACAATCAATTGAAAAACAGAAACCTTGAGAATGGCTCCAGGCTGGGCTCTGTGGGTTTTTCACAAAATAGCCCCAGGGAAAAGCTACTGTGTGTTGAAAGGCCTCAATTCTACCAGAACCTAGCCTCATCACCCCTCTTTTGTGATTCTCAAAGCAGATCACCCTCCCAGAAAACTAACCTGGGAGGGGGATCTCAAAATCTTGGGTAAAGCAGAGCATTTTTCTGCCTGTTCGAACAAACTGACTTAAGAAACCAATCAAGCCACAGGACCTCAAGCTGACCAGAGACTCCAACAAGAGGCTGGTTACAGACAAAAGAGAGATACAGGATTCTTCCCACCCCTCCAAAAAAAATCAAAAAAAAATCAAAGAACTTTTTCTGTTTTTCTTCTATTCTTTTTTCTTTTTTTTTTTTTTTTGGTACCTTATATATATATAAAATTTTTTTCCTTTTCTAAAACTTTTATTAATCTTTAATTATTGCCTTTTTTGCAAAAATAAGTGTTTACCAGGAACTTTTTTTTCCCTCTTATAATTTTTATTTTAGGAATTCATGAATGTACGTTTTCCTTTCTTTTCTTGTCTTCTTTCTCTTTTTCTTTCTTTCTTAATTATATTTTTGGTTTTTGTCTAGCTCTACTGAACTTCTGATCTTTTTTTTTCTCCCTTTCTTATCCTTTTAACCTTATCCTCTCTTTTGTTCTTCTGTATGTGACTTAACTCTTGTCCGGCACATCCTCAGATAAACCCATAGTTAACTAGTAGACCCTATCCCCCATTGTTTACACACTTAATCCATAAATTTATTACTCAATCCAAAACCTCTGAGACTTAAATTCCTTAATAGCAGTACTACCTCTTTATACCTATTTTTTTTAAGTTTTTCACATCTCCTCTATCACCCTCCTTTTTTCTCAATATATTCACATTCCTCTCTAAATAGATGGTCTTTCAATATCCATAACTATATTAATTTTTACGTTTCTATTTTTTTCTGGTCTCTTTTCATTTCCCTTTCAATTTCTTCTTTTTCTCTCTCTCTCTACTTACATCATACCCAACCTATTTCCTGCATTGAGATTAAGACATAGTTAACTCTCCCTGTGCCTCCCCACACCAATCTATTCCTAATTTTACCCACATCTCTCCCTAACCCTAAAAATTTCTGCTTTTCCAAATTCTTCTCTGCGGTTCGAAGCCCATTAACATATAGTTGTTTGATGTTGAATAGATATATCTGTTGAACTAGATTGTATCTATAGACTATTGACTGTATAAATGCAAACGTTGGTTGATGTTTGCCTTAAGATAGTGTTCTAGCACAAAACTGGTGCTATTTTCATCTCAAATGGGCAGAGTAAGCCGGAAAAACACAAGAAAAATGGCAAATCCGGGTATCTCAATTCCCAATCTTGATAATCAGGGGTCAGATCAGATAATGAACAATCCAGAGGAATGTTCCCAAATAGCTCTACAAACACTGGTGGCAAACATGATAAATGAGAAGTTTGACAACTTACAAAGGACTCTGTATGAGCGTGATAGGGAGAGAGAGGAGGCATTCCAAAAGTTTATACAGGAATATCATAAGCATGAGGAAGCTACTCAAAAACTGATACAAGATTTGCATGAACAACTTGAGAATACTCAAAGAGAAAGGGAGGAATGGCGCGAGCAGGCTGAGAACACTCAAAGAGAAATGCAGGAATCCCACGAACGGGAGGAAAGAGAACTGCAGGAATCCCACAAACGGGAGGAAGCTAATCAAAGAGTAATTCAGGAATTGAGAGACCAGGTAGAGAATACACAAAGATCACTAAAGGCATTCATGGAATCCATTAACAAAGAGCTGAAGGAAGTCAGGGAGACCACAAAGGGAATGCTGAATGGAACCCAACCGAAGGAATGGGAGTCCAAAGAAACCATAACCAATCAACTAAGTGATTTGAGAACAAACACTGAACACCAAATTAAGGAACTAAAGAAATTCATACAAGACCTAAAACAGAGCTTCAATAAAGAACTTGAAGCCATCAAAGCTGAACAATTAGAAGGAAAAGAGATAAAAAAACAAAGTAGAGAGTCTTGACAGCAGGTTAGACCATGCAGAAGATCGAATCTCAGGGATTGAAGACAGCCTAGATATTATAGAGAAAGAACATACAACCATCCAAGACAAGTCCAAGAAATATGATAGATATATCAAACACATGGAAGACACCATCAGAAGGCCGAATCTAAGGATAATGGGTGTGGAAGAGCACCTAGAAACAGCAGTTAATGGTCTAGGAAATTTGTGTAACAGGATCCTAGCAGAGAACTTCCCAAACAGATACAAGAAGCTTTTCGAACCACAAATAGACCAGACCAGAATAGGTCATCCATCCGTCACATTAAAATGCACACAAGAACAACTCAGAGCAAGGAAAAGATCCTTAAAGCTGACAAGGAGAATTGGGTAATCACCTATAAAGGGAAACCAATTACAATCACCTCAATTTTCTCATCAAAGACAATCAAAGCAAGAAGAGCCTGGAATGATGTATGCCATGCCCTAAAAACAAACAACTATCAACCAAGAATACTGTACCCAGCTAAACTCTCCTTCATAACTGAAGGCCAAATAAAAACCTTCCATAGCAAAGAAAAATTGAAACAATACATCTCCACCAAACCAGCCCTACAAAATATTCTTAAAGATATCCTACACATAGAAAACCAACAAGACCGCAACAAAGACCAAGAAACTGCACCCAAACTGAGACTTCAAGAACCATAGGAAGAACCCAGTTTTCGCAGCCCCCAAGAAGGTGGATAACATGGCAGGAACTCCCAAATATCTCTCCGTCCTATCTCTTAACGTTAACGGACTGAACTCTCCAATTAAGCGACATAGACTGTCTAGTTGGATTAAAAAACAAGACCCTTCTATCTGCTGCCTGCAGGAGTCACATCTTGCCTGTGAAAACAAACACATTTTCAATGTCAAAGGCTGGAACAAAATCTACCAAGAAAACGGCCCCCATAAACAGGCGGGAGTTGCAATCCTAATATCTGATAAAATAGACTTCAAATTAAAATTCGTGAGAAGAGATAAGGAAGGTCGCTACATACTAATTAAAGGATCTCTCCTTCAGGAGGATATTACAATTCTAAATATCTATTCGCCAAACAATGAAGCACCCAAATTTATCAAAGAAACACTACTTTCCCTCAAATCCCATATAGATCCAAAGACATTAATTGTTGGGGATTTTAACACACCACTCTCCCCACTACATAGACCTACTCGGCAAATCTCAACAGAGAAACCGCAGATCTAAACAGCTTCATAGATCAAATAGACTTAACAGACATCTACTGAACATTTCACCCAGCAGCATCAGAATACACATTTTTCTCAGCAGCACATGGAACGTTTTCTAAAATAGAACCCATTTTAGGCCACAAAACAAACTTGTCTAAATTCAGAAACATTGAAGTTATGCCTTGCATTCTCTCTGACCACAAGGGAATAAAATTAGAACTCAACACCAAAAGCCACCAAAGAAAGTCTGGTATCACATGCAGGCTGAACAACACGCTGCTGAATCAAGAGTGGGTAATGGAAGAGATTAGAAAGGAAATTCAAATGTTCATGCTATTTAACAAAAATGAACACACAAATTACCAGCTCCTCTGGGACGCAGCAAAGGCAGTACTCAGAGGCAAGTTTATAGCTCTGAGCTCCTACATCAACAAATTGGAGAGATCTGAAACTAACAATTTAATGACACATCTAAACTTCCTTGAGAAAGAGCAGCAAGATAAACCCCAATCCAGTAGACGGAAAGAAATAATCAAAATTAAATCAGAATTAAATGAATTAGAATCCAAAAAAACTATAGAAAGAATCAACAAAACAAACAGTTGGTGCTTCGAAAAACTTAACAAAATTGACAGACCCTTAGCAAATCTTATCAGAAAAAGAAGAGAACATACCCAAATTAATAAACTCAGAGATGAGAATGGAAACATCACCACGGATACAACCATGATTCAGAACATCTCAAAACTTTATGCTAACAAGTTTGAGAACTTGACAGAAATGGACCTTTTCCTAGCAAATATTGACATGCCAAAACTAAACCAAGATGAGTTAAACTATCTTAACAGGCCCATATCAAGCATTGAAATAGAAACAGCAATAAGAGACCTCCCAACTAAGAAAAGTCCAGGACCAGATGGTTTTACAGCGGAAATTTACAAGACCTTCAAAGCAGAGCTCACACCAATACTCCTCCAACTCTTCAATGAAATTGAAAGAGAAAGCTCACTACCCAACACATTCTATGAAGCCATCATAATCCTCATCCCAAAACCAGGCAGGGACTCATCAAAGAAAGAGAACTATAGACCCATTTCTTTGATGAACATTGATGCAAAACTTCTCAACAAAATTTTGGCCAATCGACTTCAACAATTCATCCAAAAAATCATAAACCAAGATCAAACAGGATTAATTTCAGGGATGCAAAGCTGGTTCAATATACGCAAATCAATTAATATTATTCATCACATCTACAGGAGCAAGAATAAGAACTACATGGTTATCTCAATAGATGCAGAAAAAGCATTCGACATGATCCAACACCCCTTTATGTTGAAGGTTTTGGAAAAATTAGGAATCCATGGAACATTCCTCAATACAATAAAGGCTGTATATGACAAACCTACAGCCAGCATTATACTCAATGGTGAAAAACTAAAGCCATTTCCTCTTAACTCAGGAACAAGACAAGGATGCCCACTCTCTCCACTTCTCTTCAATCTAGTATTAGAATGCCTAGCTACAGCAATAAGACAAGATGCAGACATAAAGGGGATCCAAATAGGGAAAGAAGAATTAAAACTCTCCCTCTTTGCAGATGACATGATCTTGTATTCAAAGAATCCCATAGACTCCACTCCCAAATTACTCAAGCTGATTCAAAACTTGGCAAAGTAGCAGGTTATAAAATTTATCCCCAAAAATCAATGGCTTTTCTGGATGCCAACAATGAGAAAAGTGTGGCTGAAATTAGGAAAGCAACTCCATTTGTAATAGCCCCACAAAAATAAAATACCTAGGAATTAACTTAACTAAAGAAGTGACGGACCGCTATGATGAAAATTTTAAAATCTTAAAAAAGGAAATTAACACAGAACTTAAAAAATGGCAAAACCTCCCTTGCTCCTGGATTGGAAAGATTAACATCGTAAAAATGGCTAAACTTCCCAACGCCGTCTACAAATTCAACGCAATACCTATCAAACTTCCAACCTCATTCTTCAAGGAAATAGAAGAGGCAATCCAAAAATTCATATGGAACAATAAAAGACCCCGAATAGCAAAAACGCTCCTCAATGGAATGAACACTGCTGGAGGAATATCAATACCAAATTTCAAACTCTACTATAAAGCCATAGTAATCAAAACAGCTTGGTATTGGCATAAGAACAGACCTCAGGACCAGTGGAATAGAATTGAAAACCCAGAAATGAACCTACAGACCTCTAGCCATCTAATCTTTGATAAGGGAGCTAAAACAAAATAGAATGGAAGAAAGAGAACCTCTTCAGTAAATGGTGCTGGCAAAATTGGTTAACTACATGTAGAAAACTAAACTAGATCCTTATATATTACCCTGCACCAGAATCAACTCCAAATGGATCAAAGACCTTGAACTCAAAGCAGACACTCTGAAAACCTTACAGGAGAGAATAGGAGAAACCCTAGGTCTCCTTGGCTCAGGCCGAAATTTTCTGAATAGAGACCCGGAAACACAACAAATCAAAGAAAGGTTGGACAAATGGGATTGCATAAATTTGCAGAGCTTATGCAGGGCAAATGACATAGCTAGTAAGATCAATAGAAAGCCCACCGATTGGGAGAAGATCTTTACTAGCCATACAATGGACAAGGGTCTCATATCTAAAATATACTGGAACTCAAAAAATTAACCCCCCCAACAACAAATCCTCAAAGAAACAAATGTCCAATAAATAAGTGGGCGAAAGACAAAGAGAAACTTCTCTGAAGAAGAAAGAAGGATGGCCAATAGACACATGAAGAAATGTTCAACATCCCTAGCCATAAAAGAAATGCAAATCAAAACAACATTGAAGTATCACTTCACACCAGTTAGAACGGCAAAAATCAAGAACTCTAACAACAACAGATGCTGGAGGGGATGTGGACAGAAAGGAACCTTACTTCATTGTTGGTTGGAATGTAAACTCGTTCAACCACTTTGGAAAGCAGTATGGAGGTTCCTCAAAAGACTTCACATAGAACTCCCCTATGATCCAGCAATCCCACTTTTGGGCATTTACCCAAATGTTTACAAACAAGACCACACTAAACTACCAGCACAACTATGTTTATTGCAGCATTATTTACCATAGCTAAGATATGGAACCAACCCAGATTCCCCTCAGTAGATGAATGGATCAAGAAAATGTGGTATATATACACAATGGAATTCTATGCCTCCATCAGAAAGAATGACATTGCCCCATTTGTTAGGAAATGGAAAAACTTGGAAAAAATTATATTAAGTGAAGTAAGCCAGTCCCAAAGAAACATAGGTCCCATGGTTTCCCTTATTTGTAATATCTAGTGTATGTATGAGTCAAGTGGAAATGGTCAGATAATGTGATGTCAGGAAAATGAACCCTTAGATGTGTATTTTAAGGTTTTTTCTTTCATGCATGTGTTTCTAACGCATTTATAAGATTATCTCTTTGTTGCTTTGTATGTCCCTCCCCCACAGTATAACCCCTGCTTTCACTATATTTGATGTCATTATAACTTGTGGAGGAGCGGGGAAAAACCAGTTGTTTAAGGATTCAGGTGGACCTGTTGCAACAATGAGAAGTACAAGTTGTCATGTCCAAAACGAGCTTTACAACGTCGGTGCGGCGGGTGTGGGGGAAGGGGGGAGAGGAGAAGGATTGGGAATGGGGGGGTGGGGGGAGGCTGGGAATGTATGTTCACAAATAAAATAAAATTAAATTAAAAAAAAAAGTGAAATGCAAATCAAAACAACATGGAGATGCCACCTCACCCCAGTTAGAATGGCCATAGGCAAGAACAATAATAACAGATGCTAGAGGGGATGTTTCCAGAAGGGAACCTACTTCATTGTTATTGGGAGTGTAAACTTGTTCAACCACTTTGGAAAGTTGTATGGAGGTTCCTCAAAAAACTCCTAGAGCTCTCCTATGACCCAGCAATCCCACTTTGGGGCATTTACCCAAATGATCACAAACAAGACCATACTAAATCTTCCAGCACAACTATGTTTATTACAGCATTATTTACCAGAGCTAAGATATGAAACCAATCCAGATGCCATTGAGTAGATGAATGGATCGAGAAAATGTGGTATATATACACAAAGGAATTCTTTGCCTCCATCAGAAAGAATAACAATGCTCCATTTTTTTGGAAATGGAAAGGCTTAGAAAAAATTATGTTAAGTGAAGTAATCCAGCCCCAAAGAAACATAGGTCCCATGTTTTCCCTTGTTCAAGTACCACTTCTGGTTTGCACACACATAGTCTATGTATGAGGGTACGTTCTCCATGTTAAACAAATAGGGTAGTACTCCCTATCTTAACGGGAAAGTTCCACAGTATAACCCTATGCCCACATTAGAGGGTGTACAATTTTCTTGGAGCTCATTAGTTTACCCAGGAGAAATATAAATATTCATAAATTTTGGAGCTAATTAGTAAATATCTGAATTAACACTAGATCCTAGATGTTGTGTTATTACAAGTCAACATTGTATTATTGTTACATAAGAATCCTTCCCTACTTGCCAATGTGTAAGAGAAAATGAAAGAAAGGCATTAAAGCAAAATGCCTTATCTTTTTAGGAATTTAATCCTAGTGATGAGGGTAATGTCTGAACTCTTCCATTCAATAAAAGCTTGAATTTTATCAGAGCACTTCCTACATATAAGAATTTGTGGCAGTTTGAATGATAGGGTTATTTCATCATGGAGATATCACCAAAACACTGTTCTTACTGAACTTGTCTATACCTTTTTAGTTTTCAAATCCAAATAGCATATTTCCTTCAATATCTCTGTAACAGTTTTGAACTTTTCTTCCTGCAAATTCTTTCCTTTCTTTACTTCCGTACATCTGCGTTTATTACTTTCTTGTTTCCTTATATATCTCATTCTTCCAATCTTGTCCACACTGGTACTCACATTGTTCAGAATTGTGTCAGAACTTTCCCTTAACTCTTCCCTTTAATAATGCCCCCAATTTTATTATTCTTTTTCATATAAACTTTACAACTATCAGAGTTTTTTTTCTCCCTAAATCCATCATTTCCACCTGCAATCCCTATCACCAAGAATATCACTAACACAGTTGCCTGGCCAGAGATGTAGAACACTTTAGATTTCTTCTTACCCTTCTGCTCTCACCCATTAGTGAAGATGAATGATCAAGATTTTCTGAGTTTCTGTCACTAATATGATTTCTATGTACTTCTTTTTATGCCCCTGACACCAGCCTGTTTCATGTAATCATCACTGGTCACCTAGATTTAAGCAACCTTTTACAAAGTATGTTTTTCCCCATAGTCTTTTCTTATTGGCCCTTTCCATCACCAAATTACTTCTGCTTGTAAGCACACAGAGTGAAGGGCTCAGACACAAATTCTAGTATCATTATTTACTCATTAAATTGACTACTGGCCTTACATTTCTCATCTGTAAATGGATGTAATCTACCAGAAATCTTGAAGAATATATTTGTTGGCTTATAGAGCAAAAAAAAAAAAAAAAAGAAAAGAAAAGTGAAGAGTCCTTACATTTTCCCCCTTAGCTTACAAATAAGGAAAGTGTCAAATTCAGTGTGTTGGTATAGAGTCACAAATTTTTTCATGCAGAAATAAAAATAAATTTTCCTCCTGGCTCTAAGGACCGTGTCTTTTTAATGTAACTCCAGATATTTAAGTGGTATTATGAAATTGTGTCATGTCTTTACAGCTATATTGAAGAATATGTCATTGGAAAACATTGGTTATTGAATAGTGTCTTTATGAGAATGGTATTTGAACTAATCACACTAAGTTGAAAACTACATCTTAGTCCATCAAAATTTTTCTTATTGCTTTATTTGTTGCCAAGAGTTCTTAATAAATTTATACATAGATTTTCTCCAGTAAACTGGATGGAAACTAAAACTGATCATGGATTTCTGCCTAATGAGTGAAGTATGCTTCTTGAGGCATGTGTTGTTAACTTCTAGGGATATATAACTAAGCCAATGGCTATGTGGGTAGTTAAAGGCTTTCTCCTAAATTCCTAAGGCTAGAACAAACAAGATCATTTGTAACAGAAAGCACTCAGCTTATTATATTTTATCTATGTGGGATAATCAACATGTGCAAATAAGCAATTTTATTTATAAGAAAACAATAGTACCAAGAAATGTCAGTATATTTAGAGAGACTGAAAGAATAACATTAGGGTTTTTACTGTCTCACCTGTTTATGTGATTGTATTTCTTGGTATTGAGACTCTCCTCTTATTATTCTTATTGTATTAATCCAATGCTTTTTAGTACTATGTATTCAATGTGGGAAATCTGGCTTAAAAGATGTCTAAAAATTTTTCCTTTTTAATCATAACCTTGTCATTATCAGGCTACACTGTGGTCATCATCATCTTCATAAAAATTATTATTAGAATCATAAGTGCTAACTATTGAACATATGATACCTGTCTATGATTTTGCAATATTTGTATTATGATTAATAATTTTAATATTACCACTGTGCATGCATACATGTTAAAATTTTGAATAAATAAACAAAAAAAAAAACTAAGCCATATCAGGTAGCTTGACTATGTGCTTATAACAAATTATTCAATAGATTTTTGAGGCATTGCAAATTCCTAACCAGTATGAATTATCTTCCTCTCTCCCTGTCATTACACACGAATATTTAAGAGTTTGAACAGAATTTTTTCAAGTAATATACAAGAAACGTTACCACAATATAATGCGTATATCTAAAATTCCCTTGAAATTAATAAACTGTACTTTCTATTGAAATATTAGTTATTTTATACTAGGAAACTTTTCGAAAAATAGACAGCCTATCTTTGAAATAAAAAAAAAATAGTTGAATAAAGGTTTCAGAGGGAGTTCTGGGATGATGGCGGAGGAGAATCTGGAGGCTAAACAAGCTCTCACATAGAAAGCAGTTTTTGTTCCAGTGAATAGTCCTAAGCCAGATAATCACACCAAGTGTGCCATCACAGGACATAGAGTTAGGCCAGAGAGGGAAAATCCAGGCAAGGAGACAGATCTGAGCACTTGCCAGCTGCTGTAGCTGAGGCAACAGCGGCGGCAGCTGTAGCCACCATACCGGCAAAATAGAGAGTCCCGAACAAAGGCCCTAGAGGCAGCAAGAACTGACAAGGAACAGACATCTTCATCCTGCAGTTTGCTCACCGACCAGAGAGGACACAGGAACCAAGATTCCGGCGTGAGCAGAAGCCTGACATCCTCACTCCTTCTCAGGGTTCAGAGGAAGGAAGGCCACCCCTCCCCTCGCCATTACCAGAGATCTCCATCTTTGATACTGACAAAGGCCTGGCTGAGCAGCTAGCTCTAACTCAGGCATTGGAAGAAAACAAGAGTAATTTAGTAGATCACAGGAACCTAATCTGACCTGATAGGCTCAGCTCCACCCAGGGAAAAGTCATCCAGAACAGGGTGCAAGCCCCAGGAGTGGATTTCTTCGCTGATTACACAGAGACAGAGGCTGTCCCTCCCTACAGCAGCCTGGAAAATCAATTGAAATACAGTAAACATAAATCCTGAAAAAGGCTTCCGGCTGGACTCTGTGAGTGACTCAGAAGCTAGCCCCTCAGGGAAAAGCTACTATTTGCTGAAAGGCCTCAACTCTACCCAGAACCTAGCCTCAACACAGCATCTCTAAAGTAGAGGAAACAGCCATCTCCCTCTTTTGTGATACTCAAAGCAGATCTCCCTCTGGGAGGAGGATCAAAAAATCCTGGGTAAGCAGAGCATTTTTCTCCCTGCTTTTACTAACCGACTTAAAAAAACCAACCAAGCCACAGCAAATTCAAACACCACAAGCAGACCAGAGACTCCAACTAGAGACAGGTTAAGGACACAAGGAAGATATAGGATTTTCCCATTCGCCCCAAAAAATCAAAGAACTTTATTGTACCTTTATTAAAAATTTTTTTCTAAAACTTTTTAAAAATTTGTAATATTGAACTTTTTTTGAAAAAAAAATTTCTATTAACTTTTTTCTTCCTCTTATAATTTTTATTTTAAAGGTATAAGTGTGTGCTTTTTTTCTTTTTTTTTTCTTTTTCGTTTAGCGCTACTGACCTTTTGATATTTTTTTCTTTCCTTCTCATTCTTTGAACCTTTTCTTCTCTTTTATTCTTTGCATGACTTAATTGCTCTTCTGCTCATCCTCAGATATACCCGTAGTTGATTATTAGATCTTATCCCCCATTGTGTACACATTTAATCCAGAAATGTATTACTCAATTTAAAACCTTTTAGACTTAAATTACTTAATAATAGTACTACCTCTTTATATTTATATAATATTTTAAGCATTTTTAAAGTTTCCCACATCTCCTTTTCATCCCTACCCTTATCTTATCCTATCTACATTCTTCTCTGAACATTACGTTTTTAAATTTGAATATTTTTTAAGTTTTAAAGTGTTTCACTTTTTAATTTTTAATATTTGTTCTTCTATTTTTGTCTCTTTTTATATCTTTATCTTCTTTTCTTTTCTCTCTCTCTACTATCATTCTATCCAACCTAGTTCCCACTTTCAGATTAAGAATTAGTTAAGTTAACTCACCCTCTGCCATTCCATATCCTTCTATCCCTATTTTTACCCACATCTCTCCAAACCTAATAATTTCTACTTTGCCAAAATCTTCTTTGTGGTTCATAACCCATTAATACATAGTTGTTTGATGTTGAATAGATATATCCATTGAACTAGAGTGTATCTGCAGACTTTGACTGAGCAACTACAGACGTTGGTTGATGCTTACCTTAAGATAGTGATCTAGCACAAAACTGGTGTTACTTTCATCCCAAATGGGCAGAGCAAGCAGGAAAAACACAAGAAAAATGGCAAGTCTGGGTATCTCAACTCCCACTCATGATAATCTGTAGACAGAACAGATAATAATCCAGAGGAGAGTTCCCAAAAAGCTCTACAAACACTACTGGTAAACATGGTAAATGAAAAGATTGAAAACCTACAAAGGACTCAGTATGAGCATGATTAGGAGAGAGAGGAGGCAAAAAAAGGCCAATACAGAAATATCATGAGCATGAGGAAGCTACTCAAAGATGATACAGAATTGCGTGAGCAGCTTGAGAGCACTCAAACAAAAATAAAGGAATGGTGTAAGCAGGCTGAGATCAGTCAAAGAGAGCTACAGGAATCGCATGAACGGGAGGAGGCTAATCAAAGAGTAATACAAGAATTGAGAGACCAGGATGAGAATACACAAAGATAATTAAGGCATTCATGGAAACCATAAGTGGTGAATTAAAAGAACTCAAGGAGTCCACAAAGGGAATACTGAATCTAACACAGAAGAAGGAATGGGAGTCCAAGGAAACCATAACCAATCAACTAAGTGATTTGAGAATAAACACTGAACACCGAATTAAGGAAGTAAAGAATTCCATACAAGATCTAATACAAAGTTCCAACAAAGAATTTGAAGCCATCAAAGCTGACCAACTAGAAATAAAAGAAAAAAAAACAAAGTAGAAAGTCTTGATAGTAGGTTAGAACTTGCAGAAGATTGAATCTCCAGGATTGAAGACAGCATGGATATTATGGAGAAAAAACATATAACCATCCAAGACAAATCCAAGAAATATGATAGATCTATTCAACATTTGGAAGACACCATCAGAAGGCCTAATCTGAGGATAATGGGTGTAGAGGAGCACTTAAAAACAAGTTAATGGTCTAGGAAATTTGTTTAACAGGATCCTAGCAGAGAACTTCCCAAACATGAAAAAAGATAGACCTATTCAGATACAATAAGTTTTAGGACTCCAAATAGACCAGACCAGAATAGGACATCCCACTGTCACATTATAATCCACAATGGATCAATTCAGACCAATGAAAAGATCCTTAAAGCTGTCAAGGAGAAAAGATGAATCACCGATAAGGGGAAACCAATTAGAATCACCTCAAATTTCTCATCAAAGACAATCAAAGCAAGAAGAACCTGGAATGATGTATGCCATGCACTACAGACAAACAACTATCAACCAAGAATACTGTACCCAGCTTACTCTCCTTCATAACCGAAGGTAAACTAAAAACCTTCCATACCAAAGAACAACTGAAACAATATATATCCACCAAACCAGCCCTACAAAAGATTCTTAATGATTTTCTACACAGAGAAAACCAACAAGACCGTAATAAAGGCCAAGAAATCAAACCCAAACTGAGCATCCAAGAACCATAGGAAGAACCCAGTTGCTGCAGCCCCCAAGAAGGTGCACAAAATGGCAGAAACTCCCAAATACCTCTCAGTTCTATCTGTCAACATTAACGGACTTAACTCTCCAATTAAGCAACATAGACTGCCCAGATGCATTAAAAAGCAACATCCTTCTATCTATTCCCTTCAGGAGTCACATCTTGCCCATAAAAACAACATTTTTAACATGAAAGGCTGGAACCAAAGCAAACAGCCCCCATAAACAGGCGGGAGTTGCAATCCTAATATCAGGTAAAATAGACTTCAAATTAAAATTAGTAAGAAGTGATAAAGAAGGTCACTACATACTAATAATTAAGGGATCTCTCCTCCATGAGAATATTACAATTGTAAATACCTATTCAAACAAAGGAGCACCCAAATTTATCCAAGAAACACTACTTTTCCTCATATCCCACATAGATCCACAGACATTAATTGTTGGGGACTTTAACACACCAATTTCCCCACTAGATAGATCAACTCGAGAATTGGCAGATCTAATCAACTTCATAGATCAACCAGTTTTAACAGACATCTACTGAATATTTCACCCAGCAGCATAAGAATGCACATTTTTCTCAGCAACACATGGAACATTTTCCAAAATAGTCCACATTTTAGGCCACAAAGCAAACTTGTCCAAATTCAAAAGCATTGAACTTATACCTCTCAGACTACAAGGGAATAAAATTAGAACTCACCACCAAAAGCCACCAAAGAAAGTCCTGTAACACATGGAGGCTGAACAACACACTGCTGAATCACGAGTGGGTCATGGAAGATATTAGAAAGGAAATTCAAATGTTCATGATATTCAACAAAAATGAACACACAAATTACCAGCTCCTCTGGGACACAGCAAAGGCAGTACTCAGGGGCAATTTTATAGCTCTGAGTTCCTACATCAACAAAGTGGAAAGATCTGAAACCAACAGTTTAATAAGGCATCTGACCCTCCTTAAATAAGAGCAGCAATATAAGCGCCAATCCAGTAGAAGGACAGAAATTATTAAAATTAAATCAGAATTAAATGAATTAGAATCCACAAAAAAACCATAGAAAGTATCAACAATAAAAGACTTGGTTCTTCTAAAAAATTAACAAAATTGACAGACCCTTAGCAAACCTTATCAGAAAAAGAAGAGAACAACCCAAAAAAATAAACTCAGAAATTAGAATAGAAACATCACCGGAGAAACAACCAAGATTCAGAACATTATAAGAGAATACTTCTCAAAACTTTATATTAATAAATTTGAGAACTTGGCAGAAATTGACCTTTTCCTGGCAAATATTGACATGCTGAAACCAAACCAAGATGAGTTAAATCATTTTAACAGGCCCATATCAAGTATTGACATAGAAACAGCAATAAGAGTCCTCCCATCTAAGAAAAGTCCAGGACCAGATGGTTTTATGGCAGAATTCTACAAGGCATTCAAAGCACAGCTCACACAAATACTCCTCCAACTCTTCAATGAAATTGAACGAGAAAGTGCACAACCGAACTCATTCTATGAAGCCATCATAACCCTCATCCCAAAACCAGGCAGGGACTCATCAAAGAAAGAGAACTATAGACCCCACCTTGCAAATCTTTCTTGGTTTCTTTCCTTCCTTCCTTTTTAGTGCTGGGGATTGAACCCAGGGCCCTGTGCATATTAAGGAAGTTCCATAATACCAAGCAATATGGTCATTTCAATCGCTCCAATTTCACTCTTCAATTAACTGGTACCTTGCTCCTGATACTTTACGTTCCTTGATCATAATATTTAGAGATTATTGAACTTCATAAGATTTTCTTCATTTTACAGAATATTTGTATTCTCCCTTCCTATGTATCAAGATACTGAGCAATAAGGATTTTCTTGAACTCCCCAGGCAGAGTTCATGGCTCACCATCAGGTTTTATTTTACCATGTATATCATTATATTATTACATTTATAGTAACAACTCACTTAAATAATTGTTTCTCTTCTTCAGTCTACTGGTAGATCCATGTCCAATCCTAGCTTTTATATAAACAGGAATAGAATTTTGCTCGTCTTATTTTCCACTTTTTGACATGGTGCAAATTTTCCTGATCGTGTAGAATTGTTTTTATCCATGAATATTTTTTCAGGACATTTCTGCATATTGTGCATAATACACTAAAGAGATTTCCAGCCAAAGAAAACAACTCAGAATTCTAGAGATTAATGACTGTACTCTGGGTTCTTGTGCACTTGGCACTGGATTTGGCATCTCAGTGTTACAGCAATATATATATATATATATATATATATATATATATATATATATATATATATATATATATATATATATATAGAAAGTTGCTTTCTTTTTGGTTTCCCATTTTCAGCTATATGAAGCATTTAAGGTGCATAGCAAGTTAACCATGGAAATATTAGCTGGTAATCTTTTTAAAAATATTTTTATTGTAAAGAAACTGTAGAGGGGTTACAGGGTTCAGTTACAGCATGGTAATGAGTACATTTCCTGTCGAGCATTGTTACCCGATCCTCTGTTTTCCCCCTACATTCCCTTCCCTCCTTACTTCCCCAACTCCTCCTTCCCCCTACCCTGAAGTTGTGAAGTTAGTTTGCAACACAGTTTATTGTACTTCTCATTGTTACAATTGGTCAACCTGTATCCTTGTTTCAGCATTTTGTTGTTTCCCTTCCCCTTCCCAAATTAGAAAAATGTGTATACATGATGTAGAGAACTGGAATCAAATGCAGTGACAACAGAGGATATGTGAGCTAGTAATCTTTAACTTTCAAATTCAAAAACAAAAATAAGCAATGAATGATAAAATTTGTTCATAAGGGAACCCCCAGCCTTCCGTTTGATACTCTGATTCTTCCATTAAAATAAAATATTGTTAGAATCAAGTTCTGATCCAGGCTAAAATGCTAATACACGTGGAAATGATGACGTTGAGTTGGTATTAGTTAAATATGCCTTCCTATTAATGAAATAACATGGAAAATGTTTTTACAAAAACTGGATGATAGTAAGAGGGATTTTCGACAAAAGCATTATAATGGATAAGGTGTGTAAAAGTGACAAAACTGGAACTTTATGCTGGGAAAAATATAAACTTTATGGGGAGGATTAACGTACTGTTTTAGATGAGCCAAGTTAAGATAAATCATTATGTAACAAGAAATTTTGTATTTGGTTCTTTCTAACAACTAGCAGATACTTATCTATTTATAAAAAATAAATACTAGAATGAAAAATCCAAATGAACTTTAATGGTGCATTTAATATTTTGGAGACAACAAAATTTTCAGTGTTAGGGACAGTTTAATTAATTATGGAATTTATAAGCACTGGACTCCCATGCAATCATTGTAAGTGATGTTCTTAGAACAGTATGAAATTTCTAAGGATAGGAAATATATGAATGATATAATGAGATGAAAAGTCAACTTATAAAGTAGGCTCACACCTGTATCTTACCTACTCACAAGGATGAGATTTGAGTATGACGGTTCAAAGCCAGCCCCCAGAGGAATATCCATTTGACCACCAAAATGACAGAAATGGGCCTGTAGCTAGTGCTGTGGGGGAAAAAAAGCAGAGAACAATGTGTAGGCCCTGGATTCAAGCTCCAGTTTGGGCAATAAACAAATGAATAATCAAACAAATATATGACCCCAAATTTTAGGAAAATATGCATATGCATATATGCATGGCAGAGGGGTCTAACCGTGGTGTTCCAGTGTTTATATTGTGGAGTTCCAGGATGGGAACATCACAAACATTTAATTAAAGGAAATCAAATGTAACAATATGTTGGAAATGATCTGTACAACTTTGGAGGGATTGAGAGAATGAAGGAAAGAGGAAGAAAAATGAGAGAGAGGGTAACAAGTTAGATAAGAAATGTTATCACTACCTTACTTATGTAACTGTAACCCCTCTGTACATCACCTTGACAATAATATTAAAATAAAAAATAAAAACAAAACAAAAGCTTTTATTTATATCATTATATTTAAAAGTAAACTTTAAAAGAGTTATAGGCATGTTTTAAATTTCTAATGTGTTGCCCCACTCTACTGGAGTATACTGGAATATGGGGAGAATTACTTACACATGAATCTATGAGTAAGGACCGTAAAAGAATTCCATAAAGAAATGTCAACATGGGCCAAAGGGTCCTACCCATAATACCTTCCTTCTATAGCAAATCCACATAATTTAATCATTTAAATACAAATGATGAACCAACGTCTCCATTTGTAGAAATACATACTTGTGACAAGGATGGAAAAGGCACTGAGACCCAAAGTGAATGATGCACAATTTTAAGGAAGATTCTATAGATAAAGGAATGTGTCCCACACACTTCCAACTGTAAATCTGGGAAAGTCAGTCATCTTTGCCATACTAATAAAAACCACAAAAAAGCTAACTGTGGGATTCAAAAAGATTGCATGAGAACAAGTGTTCATTGTGACAGCACAGTAACTTCAGTGCAAATTACTATGTCTCTCTTTCCTTGCCTTATTCCCACCTCATTCTTGAATTCTGAAGGTGATATTCTGGGGAGCCAGTTCCCTTTGGTCCAGTAATTAATGAAAGTGAACAGGTGAATGGAGATACAATTTCTTCACATAGTTCTTAGTTTCTCATTTTTTATTAAGCTTATGGAGAAATAATGGGATTGCAAAGCACAAGAAAGTCTTAACTTTTCCACTAACTTCTAAAATGTCTGCAGTAAGAACAACAAAATTAACGAAAGAAAAATCTTAGAAACCATATAAAGATATTTGTGTTGTATTGATACCAGGAGAAATTGAAATGTCACATATAAATATCAAATTACATTTACAAAGCACAAACTCTAATTCTTCACTGAGCTAATGTGATAATTACAAATTTATATTTTCCAACAAAATCACCATTGAGAATACCACAGTCAATTTCAATCACAGAAGCAAAGCTGCAATGAACTGCTAAAATTTTTACCTATTCTTTCCTGGAGTTGAGAGGGTTGATTCTGCTGATGTTGACTGTTTGATCCTCTTCCTCCTCACAAATAAGTGTGCCTATCTAGAACAATTTATACCTATATCTTAACTTCATGGGTGTCTAGCCTTTCTGGTTGGATCTTCAGTCTGAGTACCACCTACGGAGCATATATAGTTTATGAACATGGACCATTCCTTAACAAACTAAAACATGCTCTAAAACAGTTCTAACAGAAACATCTGTGATAATGGAAATATTCTATATATGCATTGTCTAACAGACTAGCCACTGGCAATATGTGGCTAATGAATCGTAAATGTGAATAGTGTCTGAAAAATTAATCCTTCCAATTTCAGTTAAATGAAATTTTAAATAATAAGATTCATCTACTCACTTTTAACTGAACAGCTCAGTTTCCAAATAAGGAAGCTGAAGATCTCACAAAGATGATGATAAAATATAATCCAAGTGAAGAATTTTCCATTAGATACTAACTGAATGCCTGTGAATTATGTGAGTTTTCCTGTCTTATAGAATTCAGCCATCGCTCACCTAGATTGACAGCTGGGAGGAAAGGGGTGGGAGATAAACACAAGCTACTTGGGATACTGAAAATTGCTCCTTGAAGATGAGGGTTATGCATGAATCTTTTCTATATTTAGTAGACAGCAAAGTGTGTGGAATCCTGAAGGTAGAAAAATAATGATTGTATTTCAATCAAACAGGTGCTCTTTTTTTTATCAAAATGGGAGAGAAGTCAGACAGGTCAATTCTATAAATATACCAACAATATAGAGAAAATTTGCTACATTCTATTCCATGATAGGCCCTGGCATAAACGTTGGCACACTGTACATACTCTGTAAATATTCACACACTAAAAAACAGAAATGTAATCTTTTATTACTTTTAAAATACATAGAATATCTTCATAATATATATTTGTAGGCCTATTTTTTCCTTAATTTCTTCCACACCTACATTAAGAAATGCCTCTAAGAAAAAAGTTTTTAGATGTGTTAAATTTGAATTCCATCTATTTATTTTGTTGAATTGTATTCTAGATAGGACTGAGGGCTTAGGGCTAGAAAAATAATAAGTATTCTCAACAAATTGTCATGCCTCCTTTTTAAGGGGAACTAAACGTTTATTAGGAGAAATATATATTGGTCTTAGTAGCTAGGAACATTCAAGAAACAAAAGAAAAAAAAACAATTCCACGGCAGACTCAAGTGTTTGTATATCTTCAAGTGAACACTAGCTGATCTATATTCCACAGTATATTTGCAAGCTTTTTCTAAGCTATTGTCATTCTCCAGAGTAAAGTTCAAGAATGCCTATTTGCTCATTAGAAAGATCGAATTTGCTCAAACTCAGAACCCATTGTTTGTATAGGCTTCACATGGCTATCTGTACTTCACTCAGTGGCACTGAGGGATGGGAGCTACACTTGTAATATATAAATATACACATACACATATCTCACTGGCTTTCACTATTACTGTAAAAATTAAGTCCTTTTTGTCTCTGACTCAAGAGCATCATAAATCGTCTAGCATCCATTAAAGTGTGACAAGTTCATTATTAACTTGCAAGTAGGTTAAATCTCTAGCATCACACAATTCTAAATACTCATATGAAGAAAAATATATACCTAGAGTTTTGGTGTGCTTCTATATTACGAAGCTCTCAATTTTCATCTTATTTGCCCGGAGGAGGCAAAAATGCTTGATAGGAAATGTACTCATTACCTTGTCACGTAACTGTAACCCCTTTGTACAGTATTCTTACAATCAAAAATGTATTGATTTGCATTTTTTTTATGGCTAGGGATGTTGAACATTTCTTCATGTGTCTATTGGCCATCCTTCTTTCTTCTTCAGATAAGTTTCTCTTTTAGTCTTTCTCCCACTTATTTATTGGGCAGTTGTTTCTTTGAGGATTTGTTGTTGGGGGGTTTAATTTTTTGAGTTCCAAGTATATTTTAGATATGAGACCCTTGTCCGTGGTATGGCTAGTAAAGATCTTCTCCCAATCCGTGGGCTTTCTATTGATCTTGCTAGCTATGTCATTTGAACTGCAGAAGCTCTGCAACTTTATGCAATCCCTTTTGTCCAACCTTTCTTTGATTTGTTGTGTTTCCGGGTCTCTATTCAGAAAATTTCGGCCTGAACCAAGGAGACCTAGGGTTTCTCCTATTCCATCCTGGAATGTTTTCAGAGTGTCTGCTTTGAGTTCAAGGTCTTTGATCCATTTGGAGTTGATTCTGGTGCAGGGTGACAACATTGAGATATCATCTCACTCCAGTTAGAACGGCAAAAGTCAAGAACTCTAACAACAACAGATGCTGGAGGGGATGTGGACAGAAAGGAACCTTACTTCATTGTTGGTGGGAATGTAAACTCGTTCAACCACTTTGGAAAGCAGTATGGAGGTTCCTCAAAAGACTTCACATAGAACTCCCCTATGACCCAGCAATCCCACTTTTGGGCATTTACCCAAATGTTTACAAACAAGACCACACTAAACTACCAGCACAACTATGTTTATTGCAGCATTATTTACCATAGCTAAGATATGGAACCAACCCAGATGCCCCTCAGTAGATGAATGGATCAAGAAAATGTGGTATATATACACAATGGAATTCTATGCCTCCATCAGAAAGAATGAAATTTCCCCATTTGTTAGGAAATGGAAAAACTTGGAAAAAATTATATTAAGTGAAGTAAGCCAGGTCCAAAGAAACATAGGTCCCATGGTTTCCCTTATTTGTAATATCTAGTATATGTATGAGTCAAGCGGAAAAGGTCAGATAATGTGACGTCAGGAAAATGAACCCTTAGATGTGTATTTTAATGTTTTTTTCTTTCATGCATGTGTTTCTAACGCATTTATAAGATTATCTCTTTGTTGCTTTGTATATCCCTCCCCCACAGTATAACCCCTGCTTTCAATATATTTGATGTCAGTATAACTTGTGGAGGAGATGGGGAAAAAACAGTTGTTTAAGAATACAGGTAGACCTGTTGCAACAATGAGAAGTACAAGTTGTCATGTCCAAAACTAGCTTTACAACGTCGGTGTGGAGGGGGGGAAGGAGAAGGATTGGGATTGGGGGGAGGGGAGAGGCTGGGAAGGGATGTGAAAGGTAAACAAAGGAGGAGACTGCAATGCTTGGTAAGAAATGTACGCATTATCCTGCCCACGTAATTGTAATTCCTCTGTACAGTATATTCACAAATAAAATAAAATTAAATTTAAAAAAATGTACAAAAAGGAAAAAAAAGAAATTGGACGTCACATATTTCCATTAAAACTAAATTTAAGGCCTGTAATTCTACAGGTTTTTAAGGACCAAATAAGTTGTGGATATGCTCCAAGGCCTTTACGAAAAGCTAATGGAGAGAGATACAAAAGTGGCAGTAGGTAGGTGACCAGAGCATAATTATGTAGCTTTACTTCACTGTTACCATAGCAGGAGTGCAAATCAATATGATTGTTCGTAGTTACAGGACCAGAAGACATACTGGAAACTGACATCAATGAAGGGTCATTCATTATAGGAAAACATAAATCAGAATGCACCAAAGGTTGCAAACAACAGTGTCCAAAAAAGCATCACAGAATGGGATAAAGTTATTGCACGCATATATTTGATAAGTGGTTCACATCAAGAATATATAATGGCTTACTTCACTTAATATAATGTTTTTCCAGGTCTTCCCATTTCCTAACAAATGGGGCAATGTCATTTTTTTCTGATGGAGGCATAGAATTCCATTGTGTATGTATACCACATTTTCTTGATCCATTCATCTACTGAGGGGCATCTGGGTTGGTTCCATATCTTAGCTATGGTAAATAATGCTGCAATAAACAGAATTGTGCTGGTAGCTTTAGTGTGGTCCTGTTTGTGATCATTTGGGTAAATGCCCAAAAGTGGGATTGCTGGGTTATAGGGGAGCTCTATGTGGAGTCTTCTGAGGAACCCCCATACTACTTTCCAAAGTGGTTGAACAACTTTACATGCCCACCAACAATGCAGTGAAGTTCCCTTCTGCCGACATCCCCTCCATCATCTGTTGTTCTTAAGAGTTCTTGATTATAGCCATTGTAACTGGGATGAGGTGGTATCTCAATGCTGGTATGATTTGCACTACTTTTAAGGCTAGACAGGTTGAACATTTCTTCATGTGTGTATTGGCCATCCTTCTTTCCTCTTCAGAGAAGTTTCTCTTTAAGTTTTTAGCCCACTTATTTTCGGGCAGTTGTTGCTTTGAGGATTTGTTGTTGGGGATTTAATTTTGAGTTCCAGGTATATTTTAGATAGGAGACCCTTGTCTGTTATATGCCTAATGCAGATCTTCTCCCAATCTGTGGGCTTTCAATCGATCTTGCTAGGTATGTCCTTTGCCATACAGAAGCTCTGCAGTTTCATGCAATCCCATTTGTCCAAACTTTCTTTGATTTCTTGTGTTTCTGGGTCTCTATTAAGAAAATGTCGCCCTGTGCCAAGGAGGCCTAGGGTTTCTCTGATTGCATCCTGTAATGTTTTCAGGGTGTCTGGTTTGACTCCGAGGTCTTTGTTCCATTTGGAGTTGGTTCTGGTGCAGGGTGATACATAAGGATCTAGCTTAATTTTCTGCAAGTAGTTAACCAATTTTGCTAGCACCATTTACTGAAGAGACTGTCTTTCTTCCATTCTATTTTTTTAGCTCCCTTATCTAAATTTAGATGGCTATAGGTCTGTAGGTTCATTTCTGGGTTTTCAATTCTATTCCATTGGTCCTGAGGTCTATTCTTGTTCCAGTACCAACTTGTTTTGATTATTGTGGCTTTGTAGTGGAGTTTGAAATTTGGTATTAATATTTCTCCAGCACTGTTCTTTCTGTTGAGGACCATTTTAGCTATTCAGGGTCTTTTATTGTTCCATATGAATTTTAGGATAGCCTCTTCTATTTCCTTGAAGAATGAGGATGGAATATTGGTAGGTATTGGATTGAATTTGTAGATAGCCTGGGGAATTATTGCCATTTTCAGGATTTTTATCTTTCCAATCCAGGTGTATGGGAGTTTTTGCCACTTTCTAAGTTCTCTTTTGATTTCCCTTTTCAGGTTTTTAAAATTTTCATCATCGAGGTCCTTCACTTCTTTGGTTAAGTTAATTCCTAGGTATTATATTTTTTGTGGGGCTATTATTAATGGTGTTCCTTTCCTTATTTCAGCCATGCTTTTCTCATTGTTGGCATTCAGAAAGCCATTGATTTTTGATGGTTGATTTTATACCCTGCTACTTTGCCAAAGTTTTGAATCAGCTTGAGTAATTTGGGAGTAGAGTCTGTGGGATTCTTTAATTATAAGAACATGTCATCTGCAAAGAGGGAAAGTTTTACTTCTTTTTTACGTAATTGGATCCCTTTTATATCTGTATCTTATCTTATTACTGTAGCTGGGCATTCTAATACTAGATTCGGTGCTGTCCCTCAGCTCTTTAGCTCAAGGCTAGTTCTCTACAACTTGAGCCACAGTGCCACTTCTGGCGTTTTTCTTTTTGCTTAGGTGGTGCTGAGGAATCGATCCGAGGGCCTCATGCATGCAAGGAAAGCCCTCTACCATTGAGCCTCCTCCCAGCACCTCTTTTCTCTTTCTAACAGGATTTGCTAAGGATCTGTCAATTTGTTAATTTTTGAAGAACCACTTCTGTTTTTTTGATTATTTCTATGTTATTATGGATACTAATTCATTTAATTTTGATTTAATTTTAATTATTTCTTTCCATCTAATGGATTGGGGTTTATCCTGCGGCTCTTTTTCAAGAAGGCTCAGATGTCTCATTAAATTGTTGGTGTCAGATCTCTCCAATTTGTTGATGTAGGTATTCAGAGCTATAAACTTGCCTCTGAGTACTGTCTTCCCTGTGTCCCAGAGGAGCTGGTAATTTCTGTGTTCATTTTGTTGAATATTATGAAAATTTGAATTTTGTTTCTGATCTCTTCCATGACCCACTTATGATTCAACGATGTGTTCTTGGTGGTTTTGGTGTTCAGTTCTAATTTTATTCCCTTGTGGTCTGAAAGAATGCAAGGTATAACTTCAATGTTTTTGAATTTGGACAAGTGTGCTTTTTGACCTAAAAATGTGGTCTATTTTGGAAAAAGTTCCAAATGCTGCTGAGAAAAACGTGTATTCTGATACTGCTGGGTATAATATTAAATCTAGGTGATCTATGCAGTTGTTTATATCTGCGGTTTCTCTGTTGAGTTTTTGCCGAGTTCATCTATCTATTGGTGGAAGTGATGTGTTAAAGTCCCCAACAATTAATGTCTTTGGATCTATGTGAGATTTGAGAGAAAGTAGTGTTTCTTGCATAAATTTGGGTACTCCATTGTTTTGTGAATAGAGATTTAGAATTTTAATATCCTCCTGAAGGAGAGATCCCTTTATTAGTATGTAGTGACTTTCTTTATCTCTTCTCACTAATTTTAATTTGAAATCTATTTTATCTGATATTAGGATTGCAACTCCTGCCTCTTTTCGGGGGCTGTTTGCTTGGTAGATTTTGTTCCAGCCTTTCACTTTCAAAATGGGTTTGTTTTTATGGTCCAGGTGTCAGTCCTGAAGGGAGCAGATGGAAGGATCTTTCTTTTTAATCCAACTAGACAGTCTATGTTGCTTAATTGGAGAGTTAAATCTGTTAATGTTGGGAGATTGGACTGAGAGATATTTGGGAGTTCCTGCCATTTAATCCACCTTCTTGAGGGCTGCGCCAAATGGGTTCTTCCTATGGTTCTTGGATTCTCAGTTTGGGTGTGGTTTCTTGGCCTTTATTGTGGTCCTGTTGGTTTTCTCTGTGTAGGACATCTTTAAGTATCTTTTGTAAGGCTGGTTTGGTAGAGATATGTTGTTTCACTTTTTCTTTTGTATGGAAGGTTTTTATTTGACCTTCAGTTATGAAGGAGAGTATAGCTGGGTACAGTATGCTTGGTTGATAGTTGTTTGTCTTTAGGGCACGGCCTACATCAATCCAGGCTCTTCTTGCTTTAATTGTCTCAGTTGAGAAATCTGAGGTGATTCTAATTGGTTTCCCTTATAGGTGATTGATCTTTTCTCCTTGACAACTTTGAGGATCTTTTCCTTGGTCTGAATTGATCCTGTGGGGTTTATAAGGTGGTGATATGATGTCCTGTTCTGGTCTGGTCTATTTGGGGTTCTAAAAGCTTCTTGTATTTGAATAGACCTATCATTTTGCATGTTTGGGAAGTTTTCTGCTAGGATCCCATGAAACAATTTTCCTAGACCATAAACTTCTGTTTCTAGGTGCTCCTCTACACCTGTTATCTTCAGATTAGGCCTTATGATGGTGTCTTCCAAATGTTGAATAGGTCTATCATATTTCTTGGATTTGTCTTAGATAGTTGTATGTCTTTCTCTATAATATCTAAGCTGTCTCCAATTCCCGAATTTTGATCTTCTGCATGGTTTAACCTACTGTCAAGAATTTCTCTTTTGTTTTTTTAGTTCTTTTGCTTTTAATTGCTTGGATTTGATGGCTTCAAATTCTTTGTTGGAGTTTTGTTTTAGATCTTGTATGAGTTTCTTTACTTCCTTAATTTGGTGTTCAGTGTTCATTCTCAAATCACTTAGTTGATTGGTTATGGTTTCCTTGGAATCTAATTCCTTCTGCTGGGTTCCATACAGTATTCCCTTTCTGGTCTCCCTGACTTCTTTCAGCTGGCTTTTAATGGATTCTATGAATGCCTCTATTTAGTATGAAAGTAATACCAGCTTTGTGCTAGAACACTATTTTAAGGCAAGCATCAACCAACGTCCTGTAGTTGTACAGACAAAAGTCTGCAGATACAATATATTTCAACAGATACAATCTATTGAATGTCAAACAACTATGTATTAATGGGCTATGAACAGCAAAGTAGAATTTGGCAAACCAGAAACTACTAGGTTTAGGGAGAAATGTGGGGAAAAATAGGATCCGAGAGATGTAGAAAGGTAAAAAGAGAGTAAAATTAACTAAGTCCTAAACTTAAAGAGGGAAATGGATTGGACAAAAGGATAGAAGAAAGAGAAGAGTAAAAAAGAGACAAGAAAAAATGGAAAAACAAAAATTTAAATTTAAAAAGTGAAACACAAAAATTATGCAAGCTTATTAAAGTAATATTGAGAGAAAAACGTGGGTAGGATGAGAGGAGGGGAGGAGTAGAAAGGAGATATGAAAAACTAAAAATAAAAATACTTAAAATATTATATACATATAAAGAGATAATACTGTTATTACGGAATTTAACCCTAAGAGATTTTGAATTAAGTAATAAATTTCTGGATTATGTGTGTACACAACGAGGGATAAGGTCTAATAATCAATGACAGGTATATCTGAAGATGAGCAGAACAGCAATTTAGTCACTCAAAAAAAGAATGAAAGAGAAAAAAAAAATAAAAAGAATGAGAAAGAAAGAAAAATGACCAAAAGTTCAGTAGAAATAAAATAAAAATTTAAAAGAACATACACATGCATATTCACCTAAAATAAAAATTATAAGAGGAAAAAAAGATTAATAGAATATATTTTTTAAATTAATAATAAAAATAGGTATAAAAGTAGGGTTCTTTGATTTTTTCAGGGGGGGGGGGGGTTGAACGGCAAGATCCTGTATCTCCCTTTTGTCCATAACCAATCACTTGGTGGAGTCTCTTTTTTGCTTGTGGTGTTTGGTTTTCCTGTGGCTTGATTGGTTTCTTAAATCAGTTTGTTTGAGCAAGCAGAAAAATGCTCTACTTTACCCAGAATTTTGTAATCCTCCTCCCAGGCTAGTTCAGTGGGAGGGAGATCTGTTTTGAGTGTCACAAAGAGGAAGATGGCTGTTTCCTCTAGTTTGGAGATGCTGTGATGAGGCTAGGTTCTGGGTAGAGTTGAGGCCTTTCAGCAAACAGTATCTTTTCCTTGAGGGGCTAGCTTCTGAGACATTCACAGAGCCCAGCATAGAGCCATTCTCAAGGTTTATGTTTACTGAATTTCAATTGATTATCTAGGCTGCTTTAGCCTCTGTCTCTGTGTACCCAGTGAAGAAAGACACTCCTTTAGGGGAAGAGTTTTCACTGCCTGGGCTGAGTGACTTCTCCTCCGTGGAACAGAGTCTTGGTTCCTTTGAAGTCTCTGGTCTGCATTCTGTAGGATGAAGATATCTGCTCCTTGTCATTTCTTACTGGTGTTGAGTAGAATCTACTAGCTTGCTGTGTCTGGCACCTTTGTCCAGGATTCTCTGTGTTGTAGGTATGGAGGCAGCGGCTCACCACCACAGCCGCAGCTACCAGCAAGTGCTCAGACCTGTGTCCTTGCCTGGATTTTCCCTCTCTGGCTAACTCTCTGTACTGTGATGGCACACTTGGTGAATTCTCCAGCCTAGGACTGTTCACTGGAACAATAAAACTGCTTTCTATGCGAGAGCTTGTTTAGCCTCCAGCTTTTCTCCGCCATTTTCCCGGAACTACTCCTCTTTTTTTTCTCTCCAGTATATTTTTTGTTTTGGAACAAGTGTCATGGACTGTCCAATCATTCAACAGGAAGCTTATTCCATTAATTTAATAGAAAAGGAATACAGCCTTCCTGCATCTCAAGGCAACTTTGAGTATAATGTTAATGTGATAATTCACATCATTGTATTTTCAAAGTCCTTTTGATAATTTTTTGTTAAACCATTCATTAAAGAGGTTCCAAATAGCAAGAATAAAAAACAATATTTTGCTTTCTAAGAATGTTTTAAAAGCTAGTAATGCAAGAAAACACCTTCTATTTTTCCAAGATTCCACGGTGAAGAATTTCTCTTTTATCATAGCCCTTACCACTGACCCCCTCACTGCAAACTTGTAGCTTTATTCCGTTTTATTGTTCTAGATTTCATTTTGATACTATCATCTGTAATCTCCTTGTATTATTTGACAATGGAATGCCATTTGTTGTTAGAGAGCTCAATTAATATTGCCAAAGGCAGACTCCTGAGCATATCATAGAGCATAAACTATTGAAAATAATTAACGTGATACTATGCAACTATTCCATTAATTAATATAAGTACCGCATAAATGTGCATCTTCATATAATTTTTAAATGCAAAGTAATTACATATCTATGTCATAAAATAATTCAGACCACTAGTAGAAGAGACTAAGCTCAACCTTTTGCATCATCCCCAATATTTTTTCTAAAATTTTCTTTCTCATTAACTTTCACTGCAAGACCTTCTTTTCCTAGCAATAAGTTGTAAGTCATGTCCTTGGATTGTAGTCATCTTTGAGTAAGCTGTTTTCTTTCCACCACCAGTTAGTCCCTCGTGTTAAATACCTGAGGAATAACTTGTCCCAAAGCGCCTGCAAAAGGAGTATCAAACTCGACTGTCTGTGCTCACTATTCCCTTGCTTTGTTTGGGAATGGGGTATCAGAGACAGGGGTGTCCGTGTTCAGATGGTTGGAACCATGGTGTTATGAATTATGGGAAACAGAAAAGAGTAGTAGAGACTAGGATACCAGGTAAATGGTAACTGTGACTGTAATTTGAGTTACAGAGTCAGGAAATTGATTAGAAGCAACAGTTTTGCACGGGTTGCGGTAGCTAATACAGGCATCCAGAAGTATTTAGCAGGGAAAAGGAAACATAGACAAAGTGAAAGAGTAAAAGTTGTGAGGGATTGTGGGGCACAATCAGGGTAAAAGGTCATGGGTGTGCAAACTGGGTAGCTAGTACTATGGTAGAAGCAATTGGCATGGTGGCCTGATGTGGTGCAGAGCTCTGGGTTTGCCTCTCCAGTTTTGGCTGTTAGATATTTAGGGAAACTACCTCTAGCATCTCATTATCAGCTTGTTGTGTTCAGACACGTGCCATCTATAAATGTCTACTCCAAGTAGACTGCATTCTTTGATACCAGCTATAAGCATCCTGAGACCACACTCCACAATGCTGCAGAACAGCCTCCACATAGTGAGTTGCAATCACCTCATACAACTCTTGCTGCTCCTCTCCAATGTCAATTATCATGGTAGCAAGGGATCTGAGATGTGCTCAGCAGCAGTGCTCTTTGTAGCTACCAATTCTTACCCTGTCATTCTGAGAGCTCCCTAGAAATGGGCAAGAGCACTTGCTGATGTTCTTCCAACTTCTCTCTGTGGCTTTGCACAACCAGACTGTTGTACCTCAGATGGGTTAGCTTGATGTCCAGGTGGCCTCAAATGTGCTCTGTCTTCTCTGTCTAGGTGCTCTTCTGCTTTAGCTGCCTCTCCTTTCCCTTCCAGGTAGCTCGCTTCATCTTCACTTCCTTTGAATTCTGCTTTATATCAACCTGTGGCTTTCACACCAAGCCCTTCCACTTTCTCATCTACCTCTCTAGCTGTGAATCTGGCACAATAAGTTGCATGTATGTTTTGTATCTGTTTATCAAGATTTGAGCTGGAATCTAGGTGGTACTAGCTAACTGAGAACATGGGGAGCTTCTTGAATACTCCCCTTCCACTCACTCACTGCTCATTGAGAAAAATGAAAATGTGTTGTAGTCATTCTTTCCTTCTCCATTTCTGGTGAATAAAGTGAAGTCAAAATGGAGCTACCAGACAGCTGCTATGTCAGCAAGTGACCAAACCAAAGATAATATACTGAGGGTATACTTATCAAGTGTAGTAGGATAAATGCACATATTTGTGGATATTACTAAGGGCTTTCATCAAACTAGTTATATTATGTCCAAAATGGCAGAACAATGTTAGGCTGTCCCCGAGATCTTCCTGTTCCTGAGGACTCTCACAAACAACTCAGACCTAATGACATAGGTGAATAAGAAAGTAGGTGAGTATGGATTAGTATTCTGATAGTGTGCTAAGGATTTGTCTTGTCATAACTATGATGAAATCAATGTCCTTTCTCTGACCTTCACCATATCTCTTTATTTGGCATAATTGGCAGATTTCCTAGTGTGTCATTTTCTCCTGTTAGTTCAGTGCACAAGTTAAAACATTAAGCATGCCAAACCAAGTGTTTCCATTGTCCTAGCAGATGCTTTGCCTTCTAGGATCTTCCTTCCAGGTAACTCTCTGTTTAGCATATTGCACAATGTCCAAATCAATGAAATAATTTTGAGCATTAGAGAAAATCTCCATTTATAAAGCAGTACACATAAGAAGCAGAAGATGCCCTACACTCAAATGCTCCGGGAGAACAGAGTATAAGGGTGTCTACACAGTTGGGAAATAGTATTCTGGGGGTGGATATGGATGAGTTTAGATAGCAAACTTAGTAGCAAACTTAGAAGTAATTATAAGTTTCTGAATTACTAACCTTACTTCCTTCTGCACCTCAGGTTCAATTCAGGTAGTGTTGGAATGTTTATGATCACAAAAAGGACTTTTTAATCCCAGGCCCAAACTCTAAGTGTTCTTGTTACATCTTCCCACCTGCCCCTGATGTAAATGGTCAGAAGGACTAAGAGGAAGGGAGCCCCATGCTCAAGAATATAAATGGAGCTTACAAGTAACTGCAGTCTCTGACTTTCTATTTTGACAGTAAGATAAAAGGCAGTTTGGGTTTTACGAAATCAGTTTCTAGGCTCTATGGTTCCTTCAGAGCTTCTTTCCCTCCATCTATGTTTTGACAGCAACAGTTAGTACAGTACTTCTGTCTCTTAGGGGCAATCCTTCTCTTCACACAATGCTTAAAGTAGACAATAGATGGAAGTTGTCATTAAAGCAAAAAGTATGAAATAGCACACAGTGAGTGCTTTCCCTAAATTCTTGGACCTAACAAGTTCCCAGTTCTGAAGAGAATGTGATTATGGGTGAGTACTAACAATCTCCACTGAATGGTGAGCTTAGAACACTTTTCCCAAGGCAAGTTCTGTCCAGGTTATTAGGATGACTGAGATCTACTGGATCAATGAACTTACAGACAATGCAAGACAGAAAAGTCTAAGAGATTGAGTCCCAAAAGAAGAACATAGACCAAGAAGAGAAAACTTATCATTGCTGAAAAAGGAGGAAGACTTAACTAGGAGAATATTTTTCTTAATAAAGACAGGGGTATATTTATAACAAAGTTCTAAGCTCATCAGTTGAAACTATCAAGTCAAACCTCACTAAAGCTAAAAAAATAAAACTTATATAATTAAAAATAACTATTTGGATTTCAGTACTAACATCTGCTTTAAGGGATGTGATTGTGGTGTGTGTATGTGTGTGTGTGTGTGTGTGTGGTGTCTGAGATTATGTATGGAAAAGCATTGGTTCTTGAAAATCATCATATTGACACTATCTTTTACGTTTCCCATTCAAGTCTGGTGGCGTTGTAGCTCTACCACATGAAAGACGCAATTCTTGCATTCTTCTGTTTAACTGGAGATAAACATGTAATGAATATGTCAACCTTGGATGGTTTCAAACTATGATATTCAGATCTTACTTTCTGGAGTAGGTAAGGTATAAAAGCGATCCACTGTGCTCAGCCTTGTATTTACAATAGGTTGCTTAATCTTTCTGAATCTCGGCTTCTTCCTGTGTGGAAAGTGGAAAGAATTACTTTGTGGACCTTAGAATTGGGTGAGAGTTATGACTGGGTGCAGGAAGTATACGAGTTTGGGATGTGTGTACAGAGAAAACTACTGATGTTTATATTGAAATGTATTCCAGGAATTGGAAACAAGAGGAATTTTTCTATTCTAGTTTATCCATTTATGGGCATTGAGGGAGTCAGAGATATTCAAGGAGAACAGGGAAACAAAGGCAGCTCTTGTACTCTGTAGATACTGTATTCACAATGAGCTATACCACTGTGGACAGGGACAGGACGGATGGGATTGTCAAACAAGAAATGAACTCATTACCTGATTTACAATATGTTTATCTGGAGTTCCGGGAAGATGGCGGAGGAGAAGCTGGAATCTGAACAAGCTCTCGCATAGAAAGCAGTTTTAAAGTTCCAGTGAACAGTCCTAAGCCAGAGAATCACACCAAGTGTGCCATCACAGGACAGAGAGTTAGACAAGAGAGGGGAAGCCAAGGAAACACATCAGCTGCCGCAGCGGCGGCAGGGTCACGGCGGTGACCACCGCAGCGGGGTCATACCTGAGGCACAGAGAGTCCGGGACGTAGGAGCCAGACGCAGCGGACAAGCGGATTCTACTCAACACCAACAAGAACCGACAAGGAGCGAACATCTTCATCCTGCTGTTTGCAGACCAGAGACGACCCAGGATCCAAGACTCGGCGTGAGTACAAGCCCGACATCCTCACTCCTCAGGGAGCAGAGGAGGGAAGGCCACCCCTCCCCCCCCAGCACTGGTGATCTCCATCTTGGATACCGACAAAGCTCGGAGGAGCTTAACTCAGGCCTTGGAATAAAACGAGTCATTTAGCAGGTCACAAGAACTTAACGGCGAAGTGACCTGCCAGACTCAGCTCCATCCAGGGAAAAGTCACCCAGCTCAGGCACCAGCCATTGGAGCCTTGCCTCACTGGGTAACCAGAACCAGAGGCTGCCCCTCCCTCTAGCAGCCACCACAATCAATTGAAAAACAGAAACCCTGAGAATGGCTCTAGGCTGGGCGCTGTGAGTTTTATCACAAAATAGCCCCAGGGAAAAGCTACTGTTTGTTGAAAGGCATCAACTCTAGCCAGAACCTAGCCTCATCACCGCATCCTCCTCTTTTGTGATTCTCAAAGCAGACCACC
The DNA here is from genome assembly GCF_024711535.1 of Dipodomys merriami. Classification (NCBI taxonomy): domain Eukaryota; kingdom Metazoa; phylum Chordata; class Mammalia; order Rodentia; family Heteromyidae; genus Dipodomys; species Dipodomys merriami. Next base: position 89,962 of record NW_027205137.1, on the reverse strand, counting down.
CTCCCATTAACCTAACCAGGGAGGGGGATCTCAAAATCTTGGGTAAAGCAGAGCATTTTTCTGCCTCTTCCAACCAACCGACTTAAGAAACCAATCAAGCCACAGGACCTCAAGCTGACCAGAGACTCCAACAAGAAACTGGTTACAGACAAAAGGGAGATACAGGATTCTTCCCACTCCTCCCCCCCCAAAAAAAATCAAAAGACTTTTTTTTCTTTTTTTTTCTTCTTCTTCTTTTCTTTTTTTTGCTTGTTTTTGTTTTTTGTTACCATATATATATATATATATATATATATTTCCCTTCTAAAACTTTTATTAATCTTTAATTTTTGCCTCTTCTGAAAAAATAATTGTTTTCCAGTAACTTTTTATTTTTTCTCATCTTATAATTTTTATTTTAGGAATATGTGAATGAGCGTTTTCCTTTCTTTTCTTGTCTTCTTTCTCATTTTCTTTCTTTCTTAATTATCTTTTTGTTTTTTGTCTAGCTCTACTGAACTTCTGATCTTTTCTTCTCCCTTTCCCATCCTTAAAGTTTTTCACATCTCCTCTATGTCCCTCCCCTTCTCTGAACATATTCACATTCCTCTCTAAATAGACGGTCTTTTAACCTCTATAATAACATTAATTTTTACGTTTCTATTTTTTTTCTGGTCTCTCTTCATTCCCCTTTCCGTCTCTTCTTTTTCTCTCTCTCTCTACTTGCATCCTACCCAACCCATTTCCTGCATTGTGATTAGGACATAGTTAACTCTCCCTGTGCCTCCCCACATCAATCTATTCCTATTTTTTACCCACATCTCTCCCTAATCCTAATAATTTCTGGTTTTCCAAATTCTTTTCTGCGGTTCGAAGTCCTTTAACATATAGTTGTTTGATGTTGAATAGATGTATCTGTTGAACTAGATTGTATCTGTAGACTATTGACTGTACAACGCAAACTTTGGTTGATGCTTGCCTTAAGATAGAGTTCTAGCATAAAACTGGTGCAATCTTCATCTCAAATGGGCCGAGTAAGCCGGAAAAACACAAGAAAAATGGCAAATTCGGGTATCTCAATTCCCAATCTTGATAATAGGGATTAGAACAGATAAAGAATAATCCAGAGGAGAGTTCCCAAATAGCTCTACAAACAATAATAGCAAACATTATAAATGAGAAGTTTGACAATGTACAAAGGAATCTGTATGAGCGTGATAGGGAGAGAGAGGAGGCATCCCAGAAGTTTATACAGGAATATCATAAGCATGAGGAAGCTACTCAGAAACTGATACAGGATTTGTGTGAACAACTTGAGAATACTCAAAGAGAAAGGGAGGAATGGCATGAGCAGGCAGAGAACACTCAAAGAGAACTGCAGGAATCCCACGAACGGGAAGAAAGAGAACTGCAGGAATCCCACAGACGGGAGGAAGCTAATCAAAGAGTAATTCAGGAATTGAGAGACAAGGTAGAGAATACACAAAGATCACTAAAGGCATTCATGGAATCCATTAACAAAGAGCTGAAGGAAGTCAGGGAGACCACAAAGGGAATGCTGAATGGAAAACAACAGAAGGAATGGGAATCCAAAGAAACCATAACCAATCAACTAAGTGATTTGAGAACAAACACTGAACACCAAATTAAGGAAGTAAAGAAATTCATACAAGACCTAAAACAGAGTTTCAACAAAGAACTTGAAGCCATCAAAGCTGAACAATTAGAAGGAAAAGAGATAAAAAACAAAGTAGAGAGTCTTGACAGCAGGTTAGACCATGTAGAAGATTGAATCTCAGGGATTGAAGACAGCCTAGATATTATAGAGAAAGAACATACAACCATCCAAGACAAGTCCAAGAAATATGATAGGTCTATCCAACACCTGGAAGACACCATCAGAAGGCCCAATCTAAGGATAATGGGTGTAGAGGAGCACCTAGAAACAGAAGTTAATGGTCTAGGAAATTTGTTTAACAGGATCCTAGCAGAGAACTTCCCAAACATACAACAAGATAGGCCTATACAGATACAAGAATCTTTTAGAACCCCAAATAGACCAGACCAGAATAGGACATCCCACCATCACATTGTAATCCACACAGGATCAACCGAGACCAAGGAAAAGATCCTTAAAGCTGTCAAGGAGAAAAGGATAATCGCCTATAAAGGGAAACCAATTAGAATTACCTCAGATTTCTCAGCAGAGACAATCAAAGCAAGAAGAGCCTGAAATGACGTACGCCATGCCCTAAAAACAAACAACTATCAACCAAGAATACTGTACCCAGCTAAACTCTCCTTCATAACTGAAGGCCAAATAAAAATCTTCCATAGCAAAGAAAAATTGAAACAATACATCTCCACCAAACCAGCCCTACAAAAGATTCTTAAAGATGTCCTTCACATAGAAAACCAACAAGACCGCAACAAAGGCCAAGAAACTGCACCCAAACTGAGAATCCAAGAACCTTAGGAAGAACCCAGTTTTCGCAGCCCCCAAGAAGGTGGATAACATGGCAGGAACTCCCAAATACCTCTCAGTCCTATCTCTTAACGTTAACGGACTGAACTCTCCAATTAAGCGACATAGACTGTCTAGTTTGATTAAAAAACAAGACCCTTCTATCTGCTGCCTGCAGGAGTCTCATCTTGTTCGTAAAACCAACACATTTTCAATGTTAAAGGCTGGAACAAAATCTACCAAGCAAACAGCCCTCATAAACAGGCGGGAGTTGCAATCCTAATATCAGATAAAATAGACTTCAAACTAAAATTCGTGAGAAGAGATAAAGAAGGTTGCTACATACTAATTAAAGGATCTCTCCTTCAGGAGGATATTACAATTCTAAATATCTATTCTCCAAACAATGGAGCACCCAAATTTATCAAAGAAACACTACTTTCCCTCAAATCCCATATAGATCCAAAGACATTAATTGTTGGGGATTTTAACAAACCACTCTCCCCACTAGATAGATCAACTCGGCAAAAACTCAACAGACAAACCGCAGATCTAAACAGCTGCATAGATCAACTAGACTTAACAGACATTTACCGAACATTTCACCCAGCAGCATCAGAATACACGTTCTTCTGAGCAGCACATGGAACGTTTTCTAAAACAGACCACATTTTAGGCCACAAAGCAAACTTGTCTAAATTCAGAAACATTGAAGTTATACCTTGCATTCTTTCTGACCAAAAGGGAATAAAATTAGAACTCAACACCAAAAGCCACCAAAGAAAGTCGGGTATCATATGGAGGCTGAACAACACACTGCTGAATCAAGAGTGGGTCATGGAAGAGATTCGAAAGGAAATTCAAATGCTCATGCTATTTAACAAAAATGAACACACAAATTACCAGCTCCTCTGGGACACAGCAAAGGCAGTACTCAGAGGCAAGTTTATAGCTCTGAGCTCCTACATCAACAAATTGGAGAGATCTGAAACTAACAATTTAATGACACATCTAAACCTTCTTGAAAAAGAGCAGCAAGATGAATCCCAATCCAGTAGACGGAAAGAAATAATCAAAATTAAATCAGAATTAAATGAATTAGAATCCAAAAAAACTATAGAAAGAATCAACAAAACAAACAGTTGGTTCTTCGAAAAACTTAACAAAATTGACAGACCCTTAGCAAACCTTATCAGAAACAGGAGAGAACACACCCAAATTAATAAACTCAGAGATGAGAATGGAAACATCACCATGGAAACAACCAAGATTCAGAACATTATGAGGGAATACTTCTCAAAACTTTATGCTAACAAGTTTGAGAACTTGACAGAAATGGACCATTTCCTACCAAATACTGACATGCCAAAACTAAACCAAGATGAGTTAAACTAGGTTAACCGGCCCCTATCAAGCATTGAAATAGAAACAGCAATAAGAAACCTCCCAGCTAAGAAAAGTCCAGGACCAGATGGTTTTACAGTGGAATTTTACAAGGCCTTCAAAGCAGAGCTCACACCAATACTCCTCCAACTCTTCAATGAAATTGAAAGAGAAAGCTCACTACCCAACACATTCTATGAAGCCATCATAACCCTCATCCCAAAACCAGGCAGGGACTCATCAAAGAAAGAGACCTATAGACCCATTTCTTTGATGAACAATGATGCAAAACTTCTCAACAAAATTTTGGCTAATGGACTTCAACAATTAATCCAAAAAATCATTCATCATGGTCAAACAGGATTCATTTCAGGGATGCAAAGCTGGTTCAATATACGCAAATCAATTAATATTATTCATCACATCAACAGGAGCAAGAATAAGAACCACATGGTTATCTCAATAGATGCAGAAAAAGCATTTGACAAGATCCAACACCCCTTTATGATGAAGGCTCTGGAAAAATTAGGAATCCATGGATCATTCCTCAATACAATAAAGGCTGTATATGACAAACTTACAGCCAGCATTATACTCAATGGTGAAAAACTAAAGCCATTTCCTCTTAACTCAGGAACAAGACAAGGATGCCCCTCTCTCCACTTCTCTTCAATGTAGTATTAGAATGCCTAGCTACAGCAATAAGACAAGATGAATATATAAAGGGGATCCAAATAGGGAAAGAAGAAATAAAACTCTCCCTCTTTGCAGATGACATGATCTTGTATTTAATGAATCCCATAGAATCCACTCCCAAATTACTCAAGTTGATTCAAAACTTTGGCAAAGTAGCAGGTTATAAAATTAACCCCCAAAAATCAAGACTTTTCTATATGCCAACAATGAGAAAAGTGTGGCTGAAATTAGGAAAACAACTTCATTTGTAATAGCCCCACAAAAAATAAAATACCTAGGAATTAACTTATCCAAAGAAGTGAAGAACCTCTATGATGATAACTTTAAAATCTTGAAAAAGGAAATCAACACAGAACTTAAAAAATGGCAAAACCTCCCTTGCTCCTGGATTGGCAAGATTAACATCGTGAAAATGGCAATACTTCCCAAGGCTATCTACAAATTCAACGGGATACCTATCAAAATTCCACCCTCATTCTTCAAGGAAATAGAAGAGGCAATCCAAAAATTCATATGGAACAATAAAAGACCCCGAATAGCAAAAACGCGCTTCAACGGAAAGAACACTGCTGGAGGAATATCAATACCAAATTTCAAACTCTGCTTTAAAGCCATAGTAATCAAAACAGCTTGGTATTGGCATAAGAACAGACCTCAGGATCAATGGAATAGAATTGAAAACCCAGAAATGAACCTATAGACCTATAGCCATCTAATCTTCGATAAGGTAGCTAAAACAATAGAATGGAAGAAAGACAGCCCCTTCAGTAAATGGTGCTGGCAAAATTGGTTAACTATATGTAGAAAACTAAAGCTAGATCCTTATATATCACCCTGCACCAGAATCAACTCCAAATGGATCAAAGACCTTGAACTCAAATCAGACACTCTGAAAACATTGCAGAATGGAATAGGAGAAACCCTAGGTCTCCTTGGCTCAGGTGGAAATTTTCTGAGTAGAGACCCGGAAGCACAACAAATCAAAGAAAGGTTGGACAAATGGGATTGCTTAAGTTGCAGAGCTTCTGCAGGGCAAATGACATAGCTAGCAAGATCAATAGAAAGCCCACCGATTGGGAGAAGATCTTTACTAGCCATACCACGGACAAGGGTCTCATATCTAAAATATACTTGGAACTCAAAAAATTAAACCACCCAACAACAAATCCTCAAAGAAACAACTGCCCAATAAATAAGTGGGCGAAAGACTTAAAGAGAAGCTTCTCTGAAGAAGAAAGAAGGATGGCCAATAGACACATGAAGAAATGTTCAACATCCCTAGCCATAAAAGAAATGCAAATCAAAACAACATTGAGATATCACCTCACTCCAGTTAGAACAGCAAAAATCAAGAACTCTAACAACAACAGATGCTGGAGGGGATGTGGACAGAAAGGAATCTTTCTTCATTGTTGGTGGGAATGTAAACTTGTTCAACCACTTTGGAAAGCAGTATGGAGGTTCCTCAAAAGACTTCACATAGATCTTCCCTATGATCCAGCAATCCTTCTTTTGGGCATTTACCCAAATCTTTACAAACAAGACCACACTAAAGCTACCAGCACAACTATGTTTATTGCAGCATTATTTACCATAGCTAATATATGGAACCAACCCAGATGCCCCTCAGTAGATGAATGGATCAAGAAAATGTGGTATATATACACAATGGAATTCTATGCCTCCATCAGAAACAATGACATTTCCCCATTTGTTAGGAAATGGAAAGGTTTGGAAAAAATTATATTAAGTGAAGTAAGCCAGGCCCAAAGAAGCATAGGTCCCATGGTTTCCCTTATTTGCAATATCTAGTATAGGTATGAGTCAAGCAGAAAAGGTCAGATGTGATGTTAGGAAAATGAACCCTTAAATATGTATTTTAATGTTTTCGTTTCTTTCATGCATGTGTCTCTAATGCATTTATAAGATTATTTCTTTGTTGCTTTGTATGTCCCTCCCCCACAGTGTAACCCCCGCTTTCACTATATTTGATGTCTGTATAACATGTGGAGGAGATGGGGACAAACAAGTCGTTTAAGGATTCAGGTGGACCTGTTGCAACAATGCGAAGTACAAGATGTCATGTCAAAACCAACTTTACAATGTCGGTGTGGGGGGGGAGGGGGGTATAATTGGGTGGGGGCAGGGGGGAGGCTGGGAAGGGAGGTGAAGGGTAAACAAAGGAGGAGGCTGCAATGCTTGGTAAGAAATGTATGCATTATCCTGCCCATGTAATTGTAGCCCCTCTGTACAGTATGTTCTCAAATAAAATAAAATTAAATTTAAAAAAACAATATGTTTATCTGTATGTACACTCTCTTAACAATAACAATTTTAAAAAACAGGTTGATGATTTTCTTCTCCAGTTTTTGTAGGTTCCCTTAAGACTCAGGCCAACCAATGGAGTTTTTGAAGGTCAATTTATTTGATAATTATCATAAAGCCATAATTCCTTAAGAAATGTTATAAAAAGTATTTCATTCTTAGTACTGTTTTCTCTTTGAGTGGCAATTTTACATGTTGTTGACAGAGCTGATGTTTTACTTTCTGTTTTTAGTATTTTTCAGGTGCTGTATCTTGGCACCCTGCCCCTACCCAAAATGGTAATCAACCTTCGAAATTAATGTACTTGAGTATGACTTTCATTTATTTATTTAATTTGTTGTTGTTGGTGAACTCTGGGCGTGGTCACTGTCCTTCAGCGTTTCAGCTCAAGACTAGTGCTCTACCACTTGAGCCACAGTTCCACATCTAGCTTTTTCTTCTTAGGTGGTGCTGTGGAATCAATCCTAAGGTCTTGTGCATTCAAGATAAGCTGTCTACCATTGATCCACCTCCTCAGCCCCTACGACTGGTATTTTTGTGCATTTGTCTATCAAGCAAAGCTATTGAGCAAATGCATTCATTTGAAACTAGACATATTCAAAATTATGAATTATCAGATATTTTAACGAATAAAACAGTTATCATTGTTACTAGGAATTGTTTGTCTCCCCACGCTATAAACGTGGAGGAGGTATTTTAAACTAAAACTACAAAACAAATTTTAAGATCTTGGTGCAAACAAATCTGTCCAGGTGTTATTACATTAAACAGAGAATTCAAAATGATTTTTCTTCATGAACACAGACATCAAAGGTCTTATAATACTTATTTCAAATTGCAAATTAAAGGGAAAATCAGTCAGGAGTTAAAAGTTATATTTCATGTTAATTTTTGAAGAGGAAACAAAGGTATTAGATGGCAGACTAAAGACAAATCAATATCAGAGCCCTTATGCTCAATAATAAATAAGAAATTTTAATTGAAAAATTGAGCTTGAATGTGCACATCAGGCAAAGGCAAGCAATCAGATCATACAATGAACCAAGAAACACCATGATTATATCTCAGAAAAAGGAGACAAGTTCAGACCAGACATTCTTATCCTTGATTTCAATGATACACATACACATACACCCCTCTACACACACACACACACACACACACACACACACACACACACACACACACACACAAATGAATGTATGCAACAGCTCAACCTACTCACATATATTCAACATTAATCAAAGATCTTACTGTAATATTTGAAACTTTAAAACTTTCAAGTCTTGTAAATAATTGATAACAGATGCATAAGCAAGTATTTTCTGAATAGACTTTGCTATGGAAATGAGAGTTCATGATGGTTATAACTACTTAAACATCTCTGAATCTTGAAAGAATTAAACAAGAGACAATTTGAATTTTGGGACTATATTTCTACCAGCTATTCTTCAAAGGCTTAATAAGAAGTTACAAAATCCAAAATTAAATATCAAATTAATACAACTAATACTTGTGTAAGTGAAGTGAAAGACACTGATCAGAGACCTATGCTGCCTCCATTTCTAAGCCGGCTGCACATTGTGGAACCTTTGATTCTGCTGGGCCAGGTCCACAGTTGTCTTCCCCAGAGCAGTGGCCCCGCTGGGGTTGGCACTGGGAGCTGTGTGGAGAGGAGGGGAGGCCTCGGGGTAGGCCGAGCTAGGGTTGAGGATGGGGATAGTAGGGAGAGTACGGGAGGCTCTGGCAGAGGCTGGTGAAGGGAGGAAGGAGGCAGTAGGCCAATGGCTCGGGAAGCAGCAGCCCCAAATTCAGCTGGGTTCTGGGGAGTGCCTGTGAGGTGCCGAGTTTGGCCGCTGGGGCCTCGGAGTGGCTGGGTGAGGAGAGGAAGGAGTCTCAAATCCCACCCAAACAGGCGATGAGAAATGAGACCACCAGTGGCTGTAGAATTTCAAGAAAAAAGGCAGGCACTTGCAAGGGGGGTGGTTAGTGGCTATAGGTATGTCCACAAACTAAGGCATCAATCTAGCTTGAGGTTACAACTATTAACATGAGGTATTGTTTGTAAACAGTGATAATTGAATCCCTTCTTGTTAGAGATCAGAAGGGAGTAATAGTCATTAGAACCATAACACAGACATCCATCTTGTCTCCAAATCTTAATATTTCAGTGTCCAACAGCTCGAACTTAAATACTCTTGAGATAACTCATACCCCTGTCTTCCCTTGACTGTTTGACCTTTCCAGAGCACAGTTTTCAGCCTTTTGATTGTTGTTTGCGATGGCTTCCCAATCTATCCTTTTCCAAGTCTAACAGCTTGACTTCAGAATCCCTCACAAGTACTGTGACAGATGTATTATTGTGAAAACTATATTTTTTCTAGGATTGGTTCAATTTTAAAATTTTATTTTATTTCAAAAATACTGTACAGAGTGGTTACAGTTGAGTAAGGTACATTCCTTATTGAAAATTGTTACCCACTCCATTACTGTTCTCCTATCACTTCCCATCCCCCACACCTCCAACCCACCCCAAAGTTGTAAAGTTCACTTCCGATATAGTGTCTTTTGAATATCATTGTTGCAATGGGTCGCTCTTTGTACTTCTTTCATCACTATAATTTTTCCCTTTCCTTCTCCAATTCAGATAAATGTATATACAAAGTTGAAGGTACCAGAATCAAGGCAGAGATTGCCAGGGATAAACCAACGGCAATAGACAAATGAAATAAAGGTTGATATCTGAAAAAAAAAAGAATTTTTTTCTGTGTCTTGGAGTTCATTTCAATTAGCATAATTTTGGAAGGTCAAATGTATGTAGCTCTGGAACCAGCAATCCCACTCCTGGGCATTTGTCAATATGATCTCAAGGTAAAATACACCAAATCTACAACTAAGTTTTTGGCAGCATTTTTAGAACCATCAAAATGCCCCTCCATAGATGAATAGATCAAGTAAATATGGTGTATATATACAATGTAAATTTATGCTTCTATCAGAAAGAATGACAAAGCTCCTTTCACAAAATAATGGAAAGATTTGGAAAACTATCATATTATGTGAAGGAAGCCAAACTCCAAGAAGCATAGGTTCCATGATTTCCCTCATTTTATTAATTAATATATGTTTAGGATAGTCCTTAAACTCTTAATATTCATTTTTTCTCTCTCCCTCTTCCTCTCTCATTCCATTTGTGTGTGTGTGTGTGTGTGTGTGTGTGTGTGTGTGTGTGTGTGTGTGTGTGTGTGTGCATGTGTGAGCGTGCATGCATGCACACACAGTAATTAAACTTGACTCAGAGCCTCAACCTCTTGCTTGGTTTTTTCACTCATGACTGACTGAGTCTGTACTATTTGAACCAAGGTTGCACTCTGCTTTGATTGAATAATTGAACATAAATGTCTCATTGATTTCTACTCTAGCCATCTGTGAAACTTGATCTTCCAATCTCAGGCTCGTGACTAACTAAGAATAGGGATAAGGCACTGGTATCCTCTATTGTCTTTTGCTTTGTTTTGTTTTTGTTTTTTGTTGATTTTGTAGATCCAAAATCTGTAAGGAAAACAAATCATTTATAATCAGGACTATTGCCATAAAATGTGTGTTGTTTAAAGATTACCTTAATAATGTTATGCTTTTGCATTCACATTATGTGATTTGATTTTTTGAACTCTATTGTTGCAGTCAAGTCACTTATATACAATTTGAATCTTCTTGTCTTGGTTTTATAGTTTGTTAGGTGTTTCAAAACAGAATTTATCAAGGTTTAACTCTGCACTACTGAAGCAAGACCTTTATGATTATTCAATGTCTTGTAAATATAAGTTCTTCACTTCTTGTGGCACCATATGAGTACAGGTAGCTTCCTATAATACCTCCACATAGTTTAGACCTCAATGCCATGCACTCTTCTGCCAAATATGCAAGGGCATTCTTCGTAATTCTCCTTGCATTTTCACTGTTCTTGTCTCTACTCTCCCATGCTAAATCCTGTGATGATCTTGTTGATTTTATCTCTGTTACATTCATCTTTGCATCTTGGGAACTACTGTTATGCACTACTGTACTTCTATCCATTCTCCTTTTGCTTCATCTTGTACCCTTCTCACAGCGGAGGGCCAGAGATTGGGGATATTTTTTTCACTCTTTTGCTCAGACATCTATCTTTACTTTCTAGCAGTACATTCACTGAATTCTTTCTGTAAAGTCTAATGTCTTGAAAATGATTACTGCATTTTCATGACTTTGTTATTTGGCATTAAAGAAGAACATAGGTGAGTAACTAACTTAGGTAAAAGAAGATTGCAATCAAGCTTCAATAGATGTTGTTCATTGGATAATATTTACTTCATGGTCTGCTTGCCTGCTTCCTTTTCACTGTTTACTTTTCAATGTAGCCTTTTCTTAGGGAAAGTATTTATAGGCCTACCTAGTGAAGAACAATTCCTACTGTAATTAGTCATTAATTTTATTCCAACATCATTTCATAGATCCTTCTGAATATTTTCAGGGTCTGTATAATAGTGTTTCACATTATTAAATATGTTTTAACATCGATGCATCCAGTGCTAAAGACACATTGCTTAAGTCACCATTTTGATGACGGAAAGGAAACCATGCTGCAAACTCACTATATGACAATTTTCTGGTTTTTAATTCTTTTAGATTAGAATTGATACTGGAGAATGAACATTCTGTGTACACTTTTATATTTTCCTAATTATTTTAGTATACTTTCCAACATTGTATAAAGTTAAAACATTACTATTTACTTAGTTTTATGATTTCAAAAGTGGTCAAAGTAAAAGTTCTATTCATTCATAACTTTAAGACAATGTTGTCAATTCTGACCAAGTGAGACATTTTAAACTTTTATTTGTGGTCCTTAATGTTGCTGCTTGGGAATCAATTCTAGTCCTTCATTTGCTTAGTCTACTTTGTGCCTATGAGCCTGATTTGACCTTTGGTTTTATTTTCACTCAACTGGAATAAAGAAAAATTTCACTAGGAAAGAATTATTACTTGGTTACTTTATCCAGTATCTCTCACATACATAAACGTTATATAAGTCTACACTGACAGAAAATGGTGTTCTTATATGGTATTTATTAGTGGTAACTGTTTATTTTTTGTAGCCCCACTCTTCACTAAGTATGGTCCCTTTCCTATTCCCCCTTCCCATAAAACTTGACTGGAACCACTGGAAACTCACTTCCAGGCAGCTTCTTTTTAAAATGCCTAACCTTAACTAATGTACATCCTGGTAGACCTGCTATAAACTTTCAAAGGCCTGACTGCAACCAGACTCCTTCCTGAAAGCCCTCTTCTATTATAGGGAATTCCCTCTTCCACTCCATCCTTTCCTGTAATCCCTGCTCTGCACCACCAGAAACAAGGCCACATCCATATCTCCTTCCATGTCCCGACTTATTGCACCAAGAACCCAGCCTACATCAGGGTCCTCCCTGAAATCTCCACCTCATCCACCAGTTACCCCGCCCCTAACTATTCTAGTCCCTCATAGTCCCATTGCTCCCCTATTCTAGTACCTCCAAGCTCCTCCCATCCCTTTCATACCCCAACCCCAACCAGCATTCTCCCTCAAGCTCCTCCTGGTTTCATCAGAAACTCCGCCAATAACTAGCCTACTTCTAAGTGGCCTAACCTCTCAAACACAGCCCTGAACCTACCTCTTCTCACAAAGCCTATCCTGCTATACCAAAAACTCTTCTCCTCCCCTATAACTGCCCTTGAAGCCCCGACTCACTTGCACAGCCCATCTCCTGCCTGGAAAGCCAGCGCTGCTCCAACACAAGCCTCTCTACCTCCCACATCTACTCTCTCAATGCCCTGCCTTGCTCCACAGATAAACCCACCCCCTATTGGCTCCTCCTTCAGATCCACACCCTCCTACTCCAGGTTCCCATCCCATAATTATTCTACACCATTGCAGCCCTTCCACTCCTTCTCAAAGCCCCTCCTCCAACTAGCCCCATGGCTCTAAACACTGCCCTGCTCCTGAAAAACCCCACTAGAAAACCCCGCTAGAAACCACTGCTCCAGTTGACCTCCTTCTGGAAGCCTAGAAAACCCCCACCACATTATCCCATCTCTTGACACCCACATTGCTCCACTGGAAACCACGGCACCAGTTGGCCTCCTTCTGGAAGCCTCACCAGGCTCAACTGTAAATCCTTGTCCCTCCATAGTCCCTTTTGGAAGGTTGCTTTGCCATACCTGAAACCCTGTCCAAAGTCCATGTCCTGCCTTGCAAGACTAAAATTCCCACCCAACCTTACTCCTCTTTGCGAAGTGGTGACTGGCTACAACAGGAACCGCATCCCAAGTAGTCTAGTGCACTGGATCCTATCACTGCTCTCATAAAGCCCTGGTTCTGAAAAACACCTCCATACATTGGGACTATATTCTGCTCTACCAGAAACCCCACCTCCACACTAATACATTTCCCAAAGGCCTGCCATTCTCCACCAGAAACTCCACCCCTTACTAGCCCACTTCTTCCTCGTATTACCATGCCCTCTCAAAGCCAGACCCTGAAAAGCCTCACCCTCATTTTTCCACATTCCTGTCAGCCTCTTACCTCCATTTCCTGCCCTGTCTGTTGGGAAACCTCCCCTACATATCCCACAAGGGCTCACAGTGCTCTAGCTGCACCCCTCCTCTAACTAACCTCCTCATTTGTAGCCTTGTTCTTTCTTCCCAAAGCTCTGCCCCAAACAGCCTCCTCCCCAGTGACCAGTCCTTCTTCCACTGAAAATCAGTCCACCTGCCAGGGCTCCACCAGAAACCCCACTCTTCTTTCATCCATGAAGGTCCCATCTAGTAACTTTTATTACAAATGTGATTTTATATTGGCCATAGAATTCATACTAATCAATATGATAAGAAAGCAGTATTGCAAAAAGGCAACAACAATTAGATAGCTCTTAGATGCCTTAGTCTAGTTTGGGGTTCTGTTACCCGGCAGATACATATTGTGTGAAAATATGTGAAGGTGATTCCCCTTATTGGAAAGCATTATTTGAAGTATCAGTAAGGTTTCATGAGTGATCATTTTATTTCTAGAAAATTCGTGCACATTCTGCCCATTAACTCCAAAAAATATTAGTTATTTTAAATCCTCTGGTTTCCTTGAGGAAAGAGTATTAGTGTGTAAAAAGATGAGTTATAACTCATCTCTCTAATGAATAATTTTGGAGTTTCTTACCTTACTATGTACCGGAGATTTTAGTAACAGAAATTCTCTACCAGAATCCACTTTGAATTTCCTCCTTCCACTAAAGTGCCCTTTGGAAAAGTTTAAAGTGAGATTATACAGGTGAAATGCCAGAAATAAAAACGTATTTGAGATCATAACAAAATTATGATGAAGACCTCTCCCAATATGCTTTTTATTTTCTAACAAAAGAAACGTAAACCTATTTAACTGCAGACTTTCTGAAGACTAGAAGACAAAAATATAAGAAATGGCCTGTTATATCATGGTTCTGAAAACAAAACCAAAACAAAGATAACATAATGAGACAGAAGGGAATGAGGAACTTGTACATGAGATATATAGTGTAAAAAATACAGTGATTCAGGAAAAAAAAATAATTTTGGTTGCGGTGTCTTGTTGTTCAATGTATTTCATTGTAAATATTGCTCTTTGTTAAGCTGTGATTTAGTATAGGTCTCAGCAGGTATCTGCCCAGGTAATTCTGTAGTTAGTCTATTTCATCATTTCAACATCATCAGGATGAAAAACTCCACACACCTTAAGACACACCTGCAACAGCACTAGACATACCCTCCTATTGGTCCAACAGTGTAAACCAGACCTGTGTTTTGGTATGGTTTATTCAGGCTGAAGAGCTAAAGTAACTCCAATTTGAGATTAACCCCACTATCTTTTGCTAGGCTGCCCTCAGAGTAACCCCAAGAGAGAGACAAAAAACACAGGCTGCCACCAGCCCTGCCCACCCTTAAGAAAGCAGAGCAGTTGCCCAAGTGTTCAACGAACAAAACATACTAATAGTTCAGAAAAAGGGCAGAGTGGTTATTGTGGACTCAAAATAATCATGTAACTATTTGTGTGGAAATTCCTTAAACTTGTTTGTTTAATAAATAAAAGCTGTGCTGATTTTGTGCTCAGGGATTCTTAGAATCACTGGTTTCCTGGTGTGCGGGGAACCAAGCTAAAGCTTGCAAATAAACGACTCTTTTGCTGTTCGCATTGGTAATGGTCTCCAGTGGTTTTTGGGGGTCCCAAGTCCATATAACATTTCTGGGGGCTCATCTGGAACCTGCCTCATAGGACCCTCTAGACACCCCACCACAGAATCCCAAAAAACCCAGCTCTTAAGTCAAGGCATTGCCGTTCTGTATATTTGGTTGCCAGCAGGTTCTGTATCTGTAGTTCTGGTTTCCCGAGGGGTCTATACACTGGTTGGCAAGGTGGCTTGGTAGACATGCTATAAGACTGCCAATGGGGTCTGTGAGTAGACGTCCCCAGACCACTCTGTGTAGATTGCTGTTTCGGACAGACATTTTTGGGAAACTATAAGTCTGTAGACTGGCACTTTTTGGTTGGCAATTTACAAAGCTGCAGTATGCCTTTGTAAGTTGTGTCTTTGTGTTGAGTGTTCTGTTTGTCATTTGAGGTTTATCTTAGCCTTAGGCCTTGGCCCAGGGAGGTCAGAGTATGGGGGATAATCTGCAAGTCCGAGGGGATGGCCTCTAGGGACTGATTTCCCTAGCCCCAAAATGACTTGGAGTTCTCTTCCCCCTTGGAAGGCCCCTGGGTCAACAAAGGTTGATGAGATGTCACCCCATTCACTGAGACCTTATTGTTCTCTGTTGTATTTTTCTGGAGATAGGGAAGTTCTGGTTGAGAGTGGTAGGCTCACTCAGCAGACTCTGGATTCAGGTTGCTGAGTGAGAATGACACAGAGTTCTGGCTGAGTTTTCAGCTTTTGGTTATTGTCTTCTCTAGTTCTGTTTTAGAATTTGTACCAGTTTTAAATGTGGGGTTTTGGTTTTAGTGTTTTTGTTATTTATTTGAAAATCTCTGGGGAAATAAAAATTCCAGCCTCCAGCTGAGCTCAGTCACATAGAAAGATGTATGCCTGTTTTGATTTTTCAGCTAGTCCTGACAATGGAAAGTGCTCTTGTCTAAAATTGGATAAAAGTGGATGAACAAGATTACACATCCACCAACAATGCAGTAAGGTTCCCTTCTGCTCACATCCCTTCCAGCAGCTGTTGTTATTAGAGTTCTTGATTATAGCCATTCTTACTGGGGTGAGGCGCTATCTCAATGTTGTTTTGATTTGCATTTCTTTTATGGCTAGGGAGTTTGAGCATTTCTTCATGTGACTTTTGGGCATTTTTCTTTCCTCTTCAAAGAAGTTTCTCTTTAAGCCTTTAGCAGAATTATTTATTGGACAGTTGTTTCTTTGAAGGTTTGTTGTTGGGGAATTTAATCTTTTGAGTTCCAGGTATATTTTATATATGAGACCCTTGTCTGTTTTAAGGCTAGTGAAGATCTTCTCCCAATACATGGGCTTTCTGTTGTTCGTGCTAGCTATGTCCTTTGCCATACAGAAGCTCGGAAATTTTATGCAATCCTGTATGTCCAACCTTTCTTTGATTTGTTGTGTTTCTGGATCTCTATTAAGAAAATTTCCTCCTGTGCCAAGGAGACCTAGGGTTTCTCCTACATCATCCTATAATGATTTCAGAGGGTCTGCTTTGACTCCGAGGTCTTTGATCCATTTGGAGTTGATTCTGGTGCAGGGTGATATATAAGGATCTAGTTTTCTACAAGTAGTTAACCAATTTTGGCACCACCATTTACTGAAAAAGCTCTTTTTTTATCTCCCTTATAAAAGATTAGATGGCTAAAGGTCTGTGGGTTCATTTCTGGGTTTTTGGTTCAATTCCATTGGTCCTGAGGTCTGTTCTTGTGCCAGTACCAAGCTGTGTTAATTACTATGGCTTTGTAGTAGAGTTTGGAACTTGGTATTGATATTCCTCCAGCACTGTTCTTTCTGTTGAGAATTGTTTTAGTTATTGGGGGTCTTTTATTGTTCCATATGAATTTTTGGATTGCCTCTTCTATTTCCTTGAAGAATGAGGTTGGAATGTTGATAGGTATCGCATTGAATTTGTAGATAGCCTTGGGAAGTATTGACATTTTCACGATGTTGATCTGTCCAATCCAGGAACATGGGAGTTTTTGCCACTTTCTTAGTTCTGTTTTATATTCCTTTTTCAGGTTTTAAAGTTTTCATCATAGAGGTCCTTCACTTTTTTGGTTTAGTTAATTCCTAGGTATCTTATTTTTTGTGGAGCTATTCTGAATGGAATTGCTTTCCTAATTTCAGCGACACTTTTCTCATTGTTGGAATACAGAAAAGCCATTGATTTTTGAGGGTTAATTTTATACCCTGCTACTTTGCCAAAGTTTTGAACCAGCTTGAGCCCCCCTATGACCCAGCAATCCCATTTATGTACATTTACCCAAATGTTCACAAACAAGACCACACTAAAGCTACCAGCATAACTACGTTTACTGCAGCATAATTTACCATAGCTAAGATATGGAACTAACCCAGATGCCCCCCAGTAAATGAATGGATCAAGAAAATGTAGTATATACACACAATGGAATGCTAAGCCTCCATTGGAAAGAATGACATTGCCCCATTTGTTAGGAAAAGGAAAGACTTGGAAAAAATTTTGTTAAGTGAAGTAAGCCAGGCCCAAAGAAACATAGGTCCCATGGGTTCACTTATTTGCACTAACAAGTATATGTCTGTGTCAAGCAGGAAAAAGTCAGATAATTTGAATACATATTCAAATATTTTTTTCTTTCATGGGATTGTTTCTAACACATTTGTAAGGTTATTTCTTTGTTGCTTTGTATGTCCCTCCCCCATGGTATAACCTCTGCTTTCACTGTATTTGATGTCAGTATCATTTGTGGAGGGCAAGGGAAAAAACAAATCATTTAAATAGGGATACAGGTGGACCTATTTGAACAATGAGATATACAAGTCGTTATGTCAAAAATGCACTTTACAACTTTGGTGGTGAGGGGAAGAGGGGGAGGAGGATTGGGTTGGGGGGTGGGGAGAGGATGGGAAGGGATGGGAAGGCGAATCAAAGGAGAGCCTACAATGCTTGATAAGAAAGGTACTCATTATCTTGCCCATGTAATTTTAACCCCTCTGTACACTACTTTCACAATAAAAAAAAAACCACATTAAGAAGAAAAATAAATAAATAAAAATAAAATTGGATAAAAATGAGGACAGTTTAGTTTCAGGTGACCCCAACCCCACCCCCTGAGCCTTCCTCCAAGAGAAGTGAGTCAAAGATCAATTGGTGAAATAACTTGCTAAACAATCAGGCCCTGAGAAAATGAAGCTCTGCAAAATTACTTAGTTTAAAAGAAATATTGTCTTAAATTTTTGTTAGAAAACTTTAGAAAATATATGTGAAACTGATTTTTATTTTTGGGTGCTTAAAGATCTGAGTCTGTTTTGTATGTGTTTGTGAACATATTCATGATAGAAATTGTCAGCATGATGTAACAATTGGGTGAGATTAAGTTTAAAATTCAAAGGGTTATGAGGTTTGGCCATTACTGAAACATTTTTAAAGCATTTTCACATGGTTTTAAATAGCTTTTTAAGGATATTTTAACTTTAAAATTAGAAAATCTGGTATTTCAGAATGCATAAGGCTGTTTATACTGTAATCCAGATATCTGGCTTAACAAAAAGGAGAAACTTAGAAGCTAACAAAAAAACCTGTCTTTAGGAGTGAACAGTGAACAGGCAGAAGTGCAGTTCAGCTGGTCATGCATGGTGGAACAGGCCATGGGAAGTCCACCCATGGTGAAAGAGGGCAAACTGGCTCAATAGCAGTTCATCTAACCCTAAAGAGTTGGATTGTGTGTGTGCACATTCCACAGGAAGGGCCAAGTGGCCCCTCTTTATTCTGTCCCTTTTCCCTTCACATAGACACTGGAAACATGATGGTAAAAATGAGTGATGTAAAGATCTGATTAGCATTGCTAAAACTGCCCCTTGGATGTGTTAAAATTAAAATTGAGAAGGCCTTAAAAAGAGGGTTAAAATTTTATTTGTATAATGTGATTTGCTCTCAATAACATTCTGCCATTGTGTATGTTTTTTTAAAGACATAAAGGTGTTAAGTCTACCTCCTTGGTACAGTGATGGTGATTGTAATTTTTGCATTAAGAAAAAATATTGAGTTTAAAAGTTTTCATATGTATCTGTTTTAAAACAAGCAGCCAAGAGGAAATTAGTGACACACTTAGCCTTGAAAGTTCAAAGAATTTTTCAAAATGCAACTAAAAACTAAAGTATAGAATATTAAAACAGAGATTAATAGGAGGCTTATAAATTAGGAATGGGTTTCTGTATATAAAGATTAAATGTATAATTGTTCTAAACATTTGCCTCAAAGTGCAAAAAGGAAAAATTAGGGTTACCAAAATAATTGCTTAATTCCTATTTCAGTTTGCTCTCATGGTTTTTTTGTAACAGTTCTCATCAGGCCCAAAGAAAGGAGTGAGGATTTTTGTCAGTTTGTCAGACGTAACTTTGGTTCTTAATACGTTTCAGGTAAGAATATTCTTAAAACTACTTCTATGTTGACCCCCCCCCCCAGCGTTGCTTTTAATTGGAATAAAGTGGCGTTTTATGAGACTCATTGATGTGTAACTAGTTTGAATCCAGCCCGGGCAGAAAAAGTCCGTGTGAGACTGTCACCTCTACTCAGCCACCAGAAGGCTGAAAGAGCAAGCAGACCTACTTTAGGATTCAATGTGACAGAGTGCTAGCCTTGATCTGTAGAGCTGAGGGACAGCACTCAGGCTCCCAGTTCAAGTCCAGCAACCAACTAAGAGAAATGCCAATGAGGCATTTTTCCCAGTGTGTAGAAGACACTACTTGGATGAAAGCAATTGAGGAGCATCCAGATACTGTAAGCCTATGCTTGGATGGCAGAAATAATGTCAGATCCTATTTGTGTGTGGACCTTCAAAAATTGGTCAGAGCCAGGAGGTCATGGAAAGATAGTTTGTAAGCATGCCTAATGTCTATGACTATCTACCTTGTAAGGGACAGGAACTTGTCAGTCATCTGTGATAGTACTAAAAGGCTAAGGTTGTAAAATGTGGAGGATAGTTTAGATCCCAACCCCTGTTACTGCCAAAAGCTCTAATTGACAGTAACTTTTGAGCTGACACCAGCTTCATGAAATTCATCTGCTCAGGAAAAGTTTGTATACAGGAGAGTTTTTTCTATTGAAGGCCTGCATAGGTAACTCAGACATTGTTAGGATTACAAGAGATCACATTCCTAAGCCATCCTGAAAGATCTTTTTGCAAAGTAGAAGGCTAAATAAGCAGCATTTCTATAGCCAGAACAAAAGGTCTGTGCATTTGTCAAAAGTTAAAATGTTGTTCTTAATGACATCTAATTCTGGTAACCTCTTTGTAAAATAGGCTAAGATTATAGGTTCCTGGTTAGGTAGGATCAGCACCCCTGAGTCAGCTTGAAGAAGTGACAGAAGATGAATCTTTGCCCATCATCCCCATTTAAGAACAAGGGACCAGAGTATCTTTTTCAAAAATGTGACAAAATAGACAGAATAGATAGAAGGAAAAGGCATGGGAAATAATAGTACAGGCCTGAGTCATCCATATCTGCCTAGAAAATCCTAATCTTACTAAAATTACAATCTAGTTTAAAAAATTGTCATCTTGGTAAATTGTCTTGGGCTACTGTGTAAATAGTCTTAAAAAAGTTAGTTGAGTCATAGCCTGCCAAGCCTATGCAATGAATCCTTAACCAGTCTTTGTAGGAATTTGCAGCCCAGAACCAGGTGTGACAGTCCCTTGAAGCCACAAAGAGTCCCTGCTGCTGCTGCTGCTGCTGCTGCTGCCCACCCTAATGAGTAAATTTCAACGACAGCTTGACAGTCACCTGGAGGAAATTTATATCATCACCCAGACCATCTCCACCCTGGTAAAAGTAGACTGAACTCCTGCCTGATTCCATCACCTGAGAATGCTTCCTGGTTGAAAGCAGCTAAAACTAATATCTTGTGGGACATTCTTTTGGTGATATCCAGTTACCTCTCTACTCCCACAGTGGATATTTGGGGCAAGGATATCACTGCCTTGCCTTAGGCACTTCAGGGTCACAGCCTAGTTTCGCTCTGGTATGGTAATTATCTGCTTCCTCCTGGGTGTGTTAGAAAGATAGAGGAGAGAATTTTTTTTAATCTATGGTGGTAAGAGGAGGAATGAGACCCAGCCCTAATCTTAGCCTTAGAGTCTCACAAGCTTTTCATCCCACTGGTGCCTTAAGGCTTTCTAAGATAACTTGGTTCCACAAATCAAAGGAAAAAATTGCAGTTTTAAACTCTAGTCACAAAGGAGCTCAAGGAACTGTAAAGAATAGGAGTGTAGTAAAGAAAGTCTTAGGAAGGAATTGGGGAAAAATTGGTATCCTCTAGATAAGAAAGGATTTAAAAAGTAAGGATTGTCTTAAAATGTTTGTAAAGAAGACAAACCTCAGAAAATTTAAATATGTAGCAAATGGTATGAGTATGTCTTAAAATTGGAGCTTACAAGTTCAGCTGGTATAAAGGTTAGTTAGCTGTGGTATACAAAGTCAGGATTACTGGAAGAAAATGTAAGGACCTTTGGTACTGTTAATTTTTGTTACTCACAATTGGACCTTGTAGACCCTGTAGATCAGCACAGTCCATCTATTATTTCTGAAATCCCAATACCAAACTGTAAATATAGAAGACTGTGCCAATTAAGGGACCATGATTGGTCTGGGATGCTCTAGAAGAGGAGAGAATGAAGAGCCACAGTAACTCCAATTTGAGTTTACCCCCACTAACTTGTGCTAGGCTGCCCTCAGAGTAACCCCAAAAGAGAGAAAAAAAACCACAGGTTGCCACCAACCCTGCCCAAACTTAAGAAAGCAGAACAGTTGCCCAAGTGTTCCAGGAACAGAACATACCAATAGTTCAGAAAAAGGGCAATGTGGTTACCGTGGACTCAAAACAATCATGTAACTGCTTGTGTGGAAGTTGCCTAAACTTGTTTGTTCAATACTATAAAAGCTGTGCTGATTTTGTGCTCGGGGACTCTTAGCGTCACCGGTTACCCGATGTGCAAAGAATCAAGCTTAGGCTTGCAAATATATGACTCTTTTGCTGTTTGCATTGGTCATGGTCTCCGGTGGCCTTTCAGGGATTCCAAGTCCATACAATAGGGCTTGATACAAAATGTCTCTTCCCAGGGAATTAAATGATGGCATTTATAGCTAAAATGATTTAGTGTCATTATTAACATCTAACACATGCTGAGGTTTTTATTTATACCTCTCATTCTCCCTCCCATTCTTTATTCCACCATTTCTTTCTTTTCTTTTCTTTTCCTTGCTTCCTTCCTTGCTTCCTTCCTTGCTTCCTTCCTTCCTTGCTTCCTTCCTTCCTTCCTTCCTTCCTTCCTTCCTTCCTTCCTTCCTTCCTTCCTTCCTTCCTTCCCTCCTTCCTTCCTTCCCTCCTTCCTTCCTTCTTTCCTTCCTATCTTCCTACCTTCCTTGCTTCCTTCCTTCCCTTCTCTCCTCCTCCTTCTCTACTCTCTTTTCTTTCTCTTTCTTTCCTCTTTCTTCCCCTTTTACCTCTTTTAGGAAGTGAGTATGAATTTAGATATTTTGTTGGCTGAACAAGTATTCTACCATTAGAACAGTTTTTTTTCAATTTATTTATTTGCTCATAGACTTACCAGTTTTGCTGAGGGCTGAACAGAGGCTAAGTTCCTCGCCTCTGTCTGCCAAGTAACTCAATCACAAATGCATTGCAGCATGCCAGGCTTAGTATGATATGAGAATCTTATTACGTTCCTTGCACACTGGTTCTGAACTGTGATCTTCTCAAATTCTAGTTAGTGATGTGAGCTCCAAAAGCATGCCCTCAGTATAGATTGTTTAAATGAATGGTTGAAGGCAATTTCATTTTAATTTTTTTTGCCAGGTCAGGGGCTGTTATAATTTTATTTCTAGAAAATTTTTGCTTTAAAATGTTGCTTTACCGCCTTTTTTCCCTTTTTACTTTTCTTGGTCATGGGGCTTGAACTCCAGAGTCCTTACATTTTCCACCTTACCTTACAAATAAAGAAAGAGTCAAATTCAGTTTGTTGGTATAAAGTCACAAATTGTTTCCTGCAGAAATAAAAATAAATTTCACCTCCTGGCTCTAAGGTGTATGTCTTTTTAAGGTAACTACAGATATGTAAGTGGTATTATGTAAATTGTGTCATATGTTTACAGCTGTATTGAAGAACATACTCTTAATATATCATTGGAAAACAGGGTTATAGAATAGTGTCTATATGAAAATGTTATTTGAACTAATCACACTAAGTTGAAAACTACATCTTAGTCCATCAAAATGTGCAAATTAACGATTTTATTTATAAGAAAATAATACCACCAGGAAAAATGAGTATAAATTAGAGAGACTGCAGGAATAATATTAGGGTTTTACTGTCTCTACTTGTTTAATGTGGTTCTATTTCTTGATATTGAAACTCTCCTCTTGTTATTCATACTGTATGTAATCTAACGCTGTTTATTACCATGTATTCAATGTGGGAAATCTAGCTTCAAAAATGTGTAAAGTCTTTTCCTTTTCAATCACAATATTGTAATTATCAGGATACACTGTGGTCATCATAATCTTCACCAAAATTATTGCTAGCATCATAAGTGCTAACTATTGAAAGTCTGATATGTATTTGTGATTTTGCAATTATTTGTCTGTTGATTAATAATTTTAATGTTACCACTGTGCATGCATCCATATTAAAATTTAGAACAAAAAAAGAAATAAAAAACTAAACCATAACAGGTAGCTTGACTATATGCCTATAACAAATTGTAGAATATATTTTTGAAGTATTGCAAATTCCTAACCAGTATGAATTAACTTCCTCTCTCCTCTCCCCACCACTACACAAAATATGTAAGAGTTTGAACAGAATTATTTCAAGTAATATACTGTAAATGCTACTACAATATCATGGGTATATCGAAAATTCCCTTGAAAATAATAAACTCTACATTCTATTTAAATATTAGTTATTTTATTCTAGGAAACTTTAGGAAAAATAGACTGCATATCTTTGAAATAAAAAAGATCAGCAATAGTAGCATAAAGTTTTATAGGGAGTCTGTCTTCAGAAATATATATATATATATATATATGTATATAAAATGTGTAGAAAGACATACATTTTTGGAGATTGTCATCAGAAATATATACATATATCCAAATTTTTGTGTAGAACGATGTACATTATAGTGAAAAAATCTTAAGACATAATTAAAATTAAATAAATACATCAAAACAAGTGCCAGTGACTCAAGCCTATAATTCGAGGTATTATGTGTAATTAGACCTTAGAATTGTGTTCAAAACTAGTATACACAGAAAAGTACTTGTTAGATTTTTATCTCCAATTAACCACTATAAACAGGAATTAGCTCTGTGCCTCAAGTTGTATAGTGCTAGCTTTGAGCATAAAAAGGCTTAGAGACAATGGTCAGGCCTTGCAAACAACAATAACAATATATATCACATTAATTTCACATTAATTTCACAAAAGCATCTTTTAACTGCTGTGAACATTTCTTAGAAACATGAATACATGCCCCGGAAAAATGTTAAGTAAAAATTATAGAATATTTACATCTATGTTAAAGACATGACTATTTAGATTGAGATATCTAGGTAATGATTAGAAATTAAGAAGAAGAAGAATATATTTGGACTGGTCTTTTATTCTACTTTATAATAGTAATAAAATGATATTTGTAATGATTATATAAAATTACTCTTGTTTGGTTTTTAAATTATAATAAGTGATAAACATTTTTAAATGATTTTCATAGGAAATGATCATTTTCTCAATGGTATCAATTCTTTTGTGATTTCAAAACAATTAAGAAAATTATTCCAAGTCTGGTTTGCTTTAAGACTATATTTGTTTTCGTGTTCTAGTTTTCATATGTTAGTAGAAATTAAAACTCCAAAAAAAATCAATGTCTGTTGGCATTCAGGAACATATTCATAGATAATAACATTGGAGTTGCTTAACTGGAATTGTTTTATTTCATTTGTTATTTTCACAAATAAATCAACATGATTGTTTATTTTGTTTCTTTTCACTGCTGTTGGCTCTTATCTTGAGAATACTTCTTTCCTAGCAAAGTAGAGAAAAGCATTTGGATTGAGCAAGTAGCATATAGGTTTCATAAAATGCAAATACATAGATTTGTGTATATTGTCATTTGCTAAAAGTTTCTTCCAGAAAAGGTTATCAATTACTTATAAGTGATGCATAATTCCTAGATATTCCAGTTATCACATGCACTTTTTGATTGAGTTATCTCTGCATAAACTCAAAAAAGTGGACCAAAAAAACCTCAAAATAAACAGAAATCACATCTTCATTGTAAAAGCTGTAGTTTACAAGGAATTTTTAGCCAACACCGAAAACATATTTTCAGGTATTCTGCAATTTGTGTGAAGTATTTTTAACAATTTTTTTTGCTGACATGAAATTCACATGCAATATATTATCTCCTTTTATTGTATACATTTTAGTGCTTTGGAAGTGAATTTTACAATCATAGGTTTTCCAAGCCTAAGTTTCACAAACTTACATTTCTTCAAATAGAAATGCTGTACATTTTAGAACAGACATTAAAATAGATATAAAATTCAGTTACAGGAATTTGTCCAGGACATTAAAATAGATATAAAATTCAGTTACAGGAATTTGTCCTCTATAGTGTGTCTTTTCAAATTTGTTTTGGGGGATTATTTCCAGGGTCTCACACATACTATTCAAGCGCACTGTAAATGAACTACATTCCCTGTCCAAACATTTTTTTTTTACTTCTCTTTAATACATACATAGAAGTGTAATGGCTGAATAATATACAATTCTCTTTAACCTTATGAAGACTTGAAAACTTGCTTGCTAAAACGATTGCGGTATTATACAATTATTGTGCTATGTGGAGTGTATCAATTTCTCCACAAATGCATTATTATATTTTGTGTCATCTTTTTATATTATTGTCATACTAGTGAATTTTCTTTTTTCTTTTTTCTTAGATACTAAATTATTTCATATGCTCCTCCTATTAACTACTAATTTACATATGTTCTTTAAGAAATCTCCTGTTCAGGAAAAATTTTATATAGAATTAGAAGATATGAATTTACTTAAGACTCAGGATCATTGTAACATTAACATTGTAGCATTAACAAATATGTGTGCTCTATCTGTTGGATATGTTTTCATTACTTTCATAGAATTATGAAAGGTTATCATTTGATACTAACCAATTAATTCTTGATTATCTTTAGCCTCTAATGCTTTACATGTCAAATTTTTAGAAACCTTTACTGAGCCAATGTCATGACTTTGTATATTTATGTTTTATAGGTTTTACATCTCACATTTAGTTTGATAATCATTTTTTATTTTAAATTTTTTGTATAAGGTTTGAGGTAGTAGTCTAAGATCATTTTAAATCTAGAGAGGCAATGGTGCCAATACACCCATTTAAGATTCTATTTTTATTTCATGAAGTCGTAGCATCCTCTTCAAAATCTATTGACCATAAAACTAAGAATTTATTTTTGATAAATCTGTTACATTCTTCTATGTGTCTGTTCTTTCACTACTAAACATGGTAATAAGGTTCAAAACTAGTATGAGGGCTCAAGCTACTCCATTTTACAAAATTGTTCTGACTGACCTGTATTCCCTGAATTTACATACGAGTTTATTGAACAGGTGGACCAATATTCTACAGAGATATCTAGATGTTTGATAGTCACTCACATTTTGCACCTTGTGAAAACACAAGAACCCAGATACTATATAGAGAAAAATGTCTTTAGAGAATGTTTGAAGCATCTAAAATAAATTTAGGGATGAGTTAAGATTTAGTTAACACTATAGCATAATAAAGTTGAATGATAACGACTTGAACTGTACTACAGAGTAGAGTGAGAGGGGATAGAATAGAATGATGAACTACATAGGAGATATATGTAATTGCTATTGTGTTTCTAAGTACAGAAATACTTCAGAGAAGAGAAGGAGGAAATAATCAAAGTATTCTGAATCAAGTTTCTTTTCATTCTACCTAATAGTGTGGACTAAGAGTCAACGAAGATGGGAAAAAATAAAATAGAAAATAAAGCATTGTATAGACCTGTTACAATGTAAAGAAATTGTAATAGGAATATGATCACTAATTTCCAAAGAAATAAAAGAAAGAGTAGATAAACTCTAAAGGCAAAAAGAATGAAGAGAGAAAAGTAGCAAAGTAAAACCTTTATCAATAACAAACACAAGAGTTTGGAAGTAGAAAAGCAGTGGAAATATTCTAAAAAACAATAAAATAAGAATAAAAATTGCTATCGTGGATAGAAAATGGATCACATTTTATCATATATAATTTTGAAAAAAACATACAAGGAATCAAAATTTAAAAGTCATAATTTAAAACAGTACTTACTAGAGAGTATAGTTCAATGGTAAAAACTAGGCCCAGCATATGTGAAACAATAGAGTGATCACCCAAGCATTACAAAGTACATACAAAGCACACACACACACAAACCACATAAACACTCACACACACACAACACATACACACCTTTAGAATATTGATATTATCATATTAACAGAGTAAATTATCACAAATAGTAAAAGTAGGTTAATATATTGAATCATAGTATTGTTTGTACTATTTAAAATTTAGTAGAAATAAAATAGTCACAATATACTTGGAATCTTATAGATTAAGTAAATTGAAAATTAAGAAATAGAAGACATGAAAACCTTTGCAAAGAGTTTTAAACAATAAACATTTTGAAACATGTATCCTTTTATTTTTACAAAAGATTGATGTTATTGGAGTTTTAACTCAAGATTTAGAATATGAAAACCAGGTGCTCTATATTGCGCTAGGGAAGGCTATATCTTTATTCATTTCACTCTGGATATTTTTTTTTAATTCACTATGGATATTTTTTGTGGGTCCTGTTGTGGGGCCTGAACTCAGGGCCTTTGCGCTGTCCCTCAGCTCTTCAGCTCAAGGCTAGTGTTCTACCACTTGAGCCACAGCGCCATTTCCAGCTTCTTTCTTTTTGCTTATGTGGTGCTGAGGAATCGATCCCAGGGCTTCATGCAAGGCAAGCACTCTACAACTGAGCCACCTTCCCAGCCCCACTCTGGATATTTTTGTAGTAAGGTCTCATATTTTCTCAGGCTCTCCCTATTTATAAACCCTACTTGCAGTTCCTACCATAGCTAGAAAATGGAAGCCACAAATCACCACTTTTTTTTTTAATTCAAGTACAAATATTTACAAAAAAGTGACCAGGTAATGAAGCCCTTCTTAATAAAGTTTGTCTTTCTTGAAAATACAGTAAGTATTTGTTAACTGGAAAAATATGTTTAGTACCTTAAGAAAATAAATCTATTTAAATTTACCAACCATATAAAAATTAAGAAAATAATCTTAGAAATTCACATGTTAAACATTTTTAAAGCAAAATATATATCTGAATAATTTACATATGTAAAAATCATGCAAAATTAAATTAACTAATCCTACAACTCTGAAAAAAGAATTACCTCAAAAAACAAAAGAAAATAATTAATTTCAAATTTTGAAATTTAGAAAATAAAATGAAGTGTACTCTTTAGTTAAATTAAGTAACTGTAAAACCAGCGTATATCAATTTTGTAATAAAAAATAATGCATGAACAAAGAAAGCAAAAGTACCCATTGATCAATAGCAAGAGCAAAAGCATCAGTAGTTGTTTGAGTGTACAAAAAAAAAAAATCGATGGAGTGGATAACAATGTTCTTCCCATTAAAAATGTGCTCATTACCTCACTTATGTAACTGTAACCCCTCTGTACATAACCTTTACAATGAAATTAAATTGAAATTAAAAATAAACCAAATAATATACCAATTAAGAGTTCTTAGAAGCCATCGGTTAAAAACCTTGTACAAAACTCCCCCAAGTACCCGAGGAATATACTTTGATGATACTATTTGAATACTTAAACTTCAGCAGAGAAGCAAAAAGTTTAAAAACTGTTACAAAGTAAAGTAATAAATCAGAATATATTACTATAATAATCATTAGATGAATTTTTAGTGGTAGTCAAATATGTAAGGAATGAGGCAATTTGCCATTTGTTTTCACTTAATACGTGAGAAAGAATTTTCTAGGTCTTTTTAAATATATCATAAGTAAATGAAGAAACTATTCTGTCACATCATATGATAATCAGATAAAGATTATATTACAGCAAAGAACAGATTGTAATATGTTTTTGGATGTTAATGTATATACCTATTTTGGTTGTGGGCAATTATGGGGATTTCAAATTGGGGTATGGTTCTTGCTAGGCTGGCGTCATATCAGTGGTTAATTTTGGGATAGGGGTTTCTTTGCCACAAGAATATGCACCTGATCTGCCCTTTTAGCCTTCCCATCATCAATGGCATCAGAGTTGCACACCAACTTTCTAGCTTCCGACCATGGCTGGCCTTGATCCTGCAGTCCTTCCAATCTTAGTCTCTAGATAGTGCAGGATGGTGGAAATGATCCAATACACCCAGCTATAGATTGAGAAGGAAGTCCACTAAAATTTGGCCTGGTTTCTGTTCTCAAGCCTCCTAAGTAGTTAAGAGTATAGATTGGAGTCCCTGCTGCCAAGCAGTAATAGTATTTTTAAAGCAATTAGACATATTATGACTTTGGCTTGTGATTACCTCAGGAAAGAATAAAAGAGCAATGAATCATAGAGGACAAGAAGAATTTAACTAGCTACTCAGAGGCTGAATCAGCTTAGCTAACTACTCAAGAGGCTGAGATCTGAAGACACCTCTGTTCAAAGTGGTAGACCACTATCCTTGGGCACAGAAGCTTAGTGATAGTGCCCAGCCACTATCAAGCCTCAGGAATGATGAATGCATGCAGGAGCACATGCACATGCACGTGTGTGTATAGGCACGTGTACACACACAGACACACATATACAAATGAGTATTTCAATGCAAAGTTCTTTATATTTTACCTTGCTGTACTTTCCCTGTATTAGTTCACCAATTGACAAAAACAGCTAAGCACCTATTTACATCGTGTTTCTCTAAAGTCGACTCTCTTTTTGGAAGCCTGATTTTATTTAACTCAAAAGTAACTTATGCAGGAGGTCAGTTCATCTCTCTCAAATCTGTAGTGTTAGGAGATTGTTTGGGTTCTTCCTAGCAATATGATTTTGTGAAATCCTGCATCAAGCAGCATATTTCTTTCACGAGAAGGAAGCCTCTATCAAATAATTAGTAATAGTTTTTTCTCCTCCTGGCAAGCATCTGTAGCTTTATTATCTTCATATAATTCATGATCTGTCTGTGTATGCCAAAGATGGCTGAGAAAATAAAAAGACCCTTGTCAGTCCTTAGCATTCATATACCATTCATAGATATGAAGGTGTTTAAATATTACTTAAATTGCTTTGGACTAAATAATGTTCACCTTGACTATCTTGAGAAAGAAGAATTGGTTTCTCAGCACTTTACGTAAGAACATGAGTGAAAGAAAAGGAAAAGTGAGGAATAAGTCAACACATACATTCAAATGAAACAAAAGAACCCAAGAAAACACAAATTAATTCAGTATTCAAGAACCTGCAGGAAATGCAACGATTTTTTAAAAATCAGGTATGATAAGCTTATGAAAATCCTGACTATGTGGGAGTCTACTATTGTGAGGCTAGTGGATAAAGCCCAGACTGGACAGAAAGATCTATACACTATCCCAGGCACCAGTTATTCTAATTTCCAGGAAGAATAACATCAAATGGATAGCGCCTATGATCATACACAAGTAGGAAGCCAGATTCTATCTGAAAATTAATCAGGATAATTTAGGGCTGGGGGCATGTGGCACTGTGGCTCAAGTGGTAGAGCACAAACCTTGAGCTGAAGAGCTGAGGGACAGTGCCCAGGCCCAGAGTTCAAGACCCACGACCTGACCCCCCAACCCCCAAGAAAAGGTGATGGCTTTTCAAGTACTTATATATCACCTGAGTTACCTTTGTGAAGCTAATGGATTCAATATAAGCCTTGCTTAAGAGCTACTTCTAAATTTCTGCAGTTTAAAATTTCCCAAATGAGGTCTTACTGTCACAAATGTCTACCTGACCCTTTACCCTTCTTCCATGTATGAACAGACCAACCAG
This sequence comes from Dipodomys merriami, assembly GCF_024711535.1. Lineage (NCBI taxonomy): Eukaryota > Metazoa > Chordata > Mammalia > Rodentia > Heteromyidae > Dipodomys > Dipodomys merriami. Next base: position 58,703 of record NW_027205137.1, on the reverse strand, counting down.
AATATCTTACCTTGACAGCATAGATTGTCTTACTGGAACAAAACTAAAATGTTACAAGGGATCATAGAGAGATGAACAGTTAAGACAGAACTGTTCAGACTAGAAGGTATTTTATCAAAATCTAATTGTTTATTACGCCTACCATTTCAAAGTAGCTAAAGTCAAGAAGATGAAAAAATTGTTCATATGCATTATTACCTAGTGTCCTGGCCTGTCTACCATCCAACCAGGAAGGAACTCACACTATTGACTTTCTATCACCAAATATTTCCATTGCTCCAGGAGAAGTCCATATGTTTCTCCTCGATATTAGGCCTTATATTGGTAATGTTTAATCACAGTGTTTCCTCTTGCCTCTAGGCTGTACAACTACAAATGGTAAAGCATTAGGTCTAACTTTACCAAACACTGAGGTAGAGATAATGAAATAATACTTTAAAACAGAGTTGCTTTTGATACCCTAACCATAACAGAAAATGCAAAACATTTTCTCATATTATATATAGTTATATATTTTATTTTTATATTTATATTTATAAATATATATATATATATATTATATTGTATATTTCATACAGTGAATCTTACTAAAATTAATTGATAATTTGACAAATAAATTGATATTTATGCCAATAAATAGATTGGAATATAAATAAATAGGTTTAGAATATATATTAGGATATAAAAAGTATCAATGCAATGTCTTCGGTATAAACTTGTGATACGTTCTAAGTGTACTTGGTCTTTTGAATTCACATGGTAAAAAAATGTGTTGTTTTCCTCTAATCTATAAGGGATTTTACTCTGCTGCTCTCTTTATTGTTTTAACTAGCTGGTCTCAAACTGTTTTTCTCCATATTTCTGAAGCATTCCTACTGATTATGCCCTAATTTTGCTGATATGATGTCTAAAAGCTATTATTCTTCTGCAGGACCCACAGGTCTTAGGATCCCAGGTCCCAGTTATCCACATCATCAGATAACAAGGGCAAGACTTCTCACCTAAGCCCATGCAACATGCCAACAAAAAGTAATTGAAAACTCATCTCAATTTCTCATTTCCTATAATATTTCAGGGCCCCAATTCCTTAAGACACAGAAGGTAGCGGTAAGCAATTGTGAAGTGCAAGGCATCTTAAAATGAAAGATGATATCACAAAATCTGAGAAAATGAACAGTAATTCAAAATTTCAATTTACAAATGACCAGCCCATATGAGTGAACAAGATCACAAATGTCACAAGAGTATTTTTAATATCCCTCCCCTAATTATTAATGAAAAATTTCAGTACAGAGTAAGTAGGCCAAAAAATATTTCCTGGAACGATAGATTCATAATTGGTCTACCAAGGCTAGATAAACGACTTAGAAGTCAAATACAATTCAGTAAAATATTAATTGAGAAGATCATTAGTGCTTCAAAACATTGGTACTTCAGTAAAACTTGGTTCTGTAGTATAAAAATGTTGTCATTCTCAAACCAATGATAACCTACATTTAATCTCCTGAAAGTATATTACTTTTCAAATAAACTTTTTAAAAATCATTCACCAAAATAACATTTGACAAGTAAATGATACTTAATGACATTACAAGTTTTTCATGTGTAGGGAGCAAATTACAATAGAATTGATTTATTTACCCAGCACTAATGCCAAACAGGTTCAACCATTCATTGAAGTGTAGAAATAATACTCCCCACCATTTGTCTTGTTCAGTAGGTGCCTTCCAGAAATGTGTTAAATAGATCAGGGACTCATATTTCAAACCAAAACATTAGTTAATAAAATAAATGTCATCACATAAGGTACATTTCAAAAAGTCAAAAATAGTTGCCTTATCATACGTTGTTTTTTATGTTTCCCTATCTGTCTAACATATGTTTCCCTATCTAAGAAATATGATTTTTTAAGTCTTGAAAATGGGTACTCATCAGAGATGTGACGAACATAAAATCTGTCTTCTATTTCCATTATATTCCTCTATAGTATTAAATTATAGTTTTCTTCTTTTTGCAAAACCTGTAGGTAGTAGAAAATATTATCCCATGTAAAATTAAATAATCGCAAACCATTGTACAAACCCATTTTAAAAAAAACTGGTAGTTAGGAATACATTCTAAGCCATTTTTAAACTTTCTTGTTGACTAAAGATTAATCTTCCAAATGGATGAGAATAAAATCATGTCTAGGTGCTTCACGTCTCCAGTCTTGCAAATTGTTATTGCAGATGAATGAATTATGAAAATATAAGCGGACATCAGTTCAAGTATATGCAGGATTGAAACTCCATGGAATGTATATAAACCTTTCAAAGTATTAACAGACAGTTTAACAGAATGACTATCAGGAAGTTGAAACCAGGGAGGCATAATTGTAAAGATATAGAATAAATGAAAAATGGAACAAGCGGCAAGTCAAGCTAGAATACTCAATGTACACATGTGATAAAGGAAGTAATAAATCTGAAATAAATCTTGGAGAAGGAGTTGGTTGAGAATGATAGAAGGAATGACTCTGATCCAGGAGCATTGGACAATTAGATGGACATATTTAATTGTAACACACTTGCACAAACTTCTGAAATTCAGTAAAAAAAAAACACAACAAACAAAACACACAAAAATCACAACCAAACAGCAATCTCTAGAGAGTATGAATATGATCTCTCAAAATTTTAAATAGTTAATGAAGGGCAGTCGTGGGAAAGGCAAACAAAGCTGTTCAAAAAGGCAGTTTGGGGTTTGGGGAGAATTTTGATCAGATTTAAATAGATTTTCTAAGGTTATAAATCACCTATATCTGCTGCAAGTATTTTCTTCTGTGTTTTCTTTGTCTGAACTGGATACTCCAGTCCTGAGACACACTTGATAGCTTGTGAAGATAGAATGGAAGAAACAAGATCAAGAACCCCTTACTCCACTGGAGACAAAAGAGTTCTCTATGTTTTCTCTCATCTCTCCGCACTACTCTTTTTTCATACTTTTAAGTCAAGTGAATTTGAATTATATCTCTCCTTTTTTCTGGCAACTAATTGGTCAAAGTAATTCACTAAATATTATTTGCCATTTTGTTTTCTATCAGGCTGTTTACGTGTCCAAGCAAGTCCATTAAACTTCACCCTTGTGTTTGGTTGCCATGAAAACCCAACATCTAGGTTAATGAGGACAAACTTTAATGTAAAACTTTGTCTCCAAAAACCCAGTCCAAGAGGCTATGATCACAAATATTTAGCTATTCATTTTTCTTTTTTCTTTTACCTTTAAAGTCTTCCTGTGTTTAAAGTGCCCACAAAAATAAGTACTCCACCAATTTTTGGTTTAATCACTTCTAAACTCAAAGATATATTTTGCTAACAAGATGCTTAGAGGAAACCGAAGTATACTCCACGTTTATCTTCTCCCTTAATACTCTCCTTAGATACAATATCAGAAACAGTGAAGTTATTCTTTGTAAAATTATTTCAATGGATTATTTTTCTCTTGGTCTTGCATTTGCTCAACAAGGTGCATGAAGACCAGACTTAAATCACCCATACCTTGAATGACAGGGTCTCTTACAACGGACAATACTTCTTTGTCCTACTTCGATGTCTTCCTCTTAGCTCTTGCCTGATTTCGAATTAATCACAGCTTCTTGACTTCAAGTTTGGTGAAGCTGAAAGACTATAAGGCCTACCCCACTGCTAAATCTTCATGGTTTCTCTTTTTAAACTCTTTTATTTGGATGTGGAATTTATTTTCATGTTTTCATTCAGCATTTTCTGAATTGTAGAGAGCCAAATAGGTTCTGTAAAATCACTTTAGGTACCAAAAATGTTAACACAGTCTATATCAAAAAGTTTTGGCCTCCCTCCACTGCTTAACTTGGGCTTCTAAGAACGCCTTTTTTTTTTTACCTTTTCAATTTGCTCAATTCTTTTCTTTTCTTTTGGAAGGGGGGTCTAGTCGTAGGGCCTGAACTCTGGGCCTGGGCACTGTCCCTCAGCTCTTCAGCTCAAGGCTAGCATTCTAGCCACAACACCACTTCCAGCTTTTTTTCTTTTTGCTTATGTGGTGCTGAGGAATCGAACCCAGGGCCTCATGCATGCAAGGCAAGCACTCTACCACTGAGCCACCTTCCCAGCACTGTTCAATTCTTCTTCTGAGCCCAAAACTTTTTGGTTTATGTAATAAGGGAAGTCTTCTCTATATCATGTTAATAAGGATATTATATTTTGTGAGCTACTTAGATACGTGAAATCATTGGTTTGAAGTATCCAATCTGATGTTTTTCTGTGTTTCACTGCTTCATGTGCAAAGACATTGTGGAAAGTATTGCAAACAGAAAAGTGTAAACCCAATAACTTCTTTCACTCTGGAGGGCATTTTCTCCCTAAATATTTTGACCCAAATTATCTTTTTCGGAGAATTACTGTTTGGTAATCAATGGTCAATTCACAAATTTTGATGTCTTTTTTTAAAGAACTTAGCATTTAAATTCTAATAAGAACCTTGTTTGAAACAGTGAGAGTGTATTTCCTGGGTAAGGACAATTCTCAAGGGAACCTACAGTATTTATAGCAAGGTTTTTGAGGTTTGTTTGTTTAGAGTGAAAATGAGCCATCTTCACCCACATTGCTCCAACTCAGCTAAGTCTCCATGGATTTCTTTGCATGAAAGCCTATTTTCCTAGGCAATTTAAAATTTTCTTAATAGGCTAAGCTATTAAAAAGTTTGAACAATTACACTTTACCTGTCATAATTTTTTTTCTTCTTTTTTCTTTTGAAAATACTGTACAGAGGCATTACAATTACTTGAGCAAGATAATGAGTACATTTCTTTTTTTTTTTAAATCAGATTTTATCAGATTTTTTTATTGTGAGAATACTGTACAGAGGAGTTACAATTACATGGGCAAGATAATGAGCACATTTCTTATCAAGCATTGTAGCCTCCTCCTTTGTTTCCCCTTCCCATCCCTATCTATCCTTCCCCTGCCCCCCTCAGCAAATCCTCCTCGCCCCCCTCCCTCCCCCCACACCAAAGCTGTAAAGTTCCTTTTCGACATAACGACTTGTACATCTCATTTTTGCAATGGATCCAGCTGTATCCCTATTTAAACGATTTGTTTTTCCCCTTCCCCTCCACAAATTATACCAACATCCAATACAGTGAAAGCAGGGGTTATACTGTTGGGGAAGGACATACAAAGCAACAAAGAAATAATCTCATAAATGTGTTAAAAACAATCGCATGAATGAAAAAAAAACATTTGAATACATATCTTAGGGTTCATTTCGCTAACATCACCTTATGGGACCTTTTCTGCTTCACTCAGACTTATACTAGATATTGCAAAGGGAAACCATGGGACCTATGTTTCTTTGGGCCTGGCTTACTTCACTTAATATAATTTTTTCCAAGTCTTTCCATTTCCTAACCAATGGGGCAATGTCATTCTTTCTGATGGAGGCAAAGAATGCCATTGTGTATATATACCACATTTTCTTGATCCATTCATGTACTGGGGGCATCTGGGTTGGTTCCATATCTTAGCTATAGTAAATAGTGCTGCAATAAACATAGTCGTGCTAGTAGCTTTAGTGTGGTCTTGTTTGTAAATATTTGGTAAATGACCAAGAGTGGGATTGCCGGGTCATAAGGGAGCTCTTTGTGGAGTCTTTTGAGGAACTTCCATACTACTTTCCAAAGTGGTTGAACAAGTTTACAACCTGTCATAATTTTTAAACTCTTTTGAAATTTCTTTATCAGAATCGCAAATTCACCAATCCTAATTCCACCTTTACCATCAAAAACAGTTAACATGTTGTTTTCATGATATTGTGTCCACGAAACTATTATTTTCCAATGACTTTCTTATGCGTACATATGACCATATAAGCTGATGCTGAGCAAAATGAACTCCAAGATATGGAAACAGAGATTTTTATTTGTGATTGTTGTTTTTTCATGTACTATGTGATTTCTCTTTTCTTTGGGCTTTTCCCCTATGGTTTATCCCCTGCTGTATTTGAATTTGGTACCCTGTTTATTGTGTATTCATTTACCTAAATTGGGGAAGGGAAAGGGAACAACAAATTGGCGAGACAAAGGACAAAGAGCAAACCAATTCAATAGCAATACTCACCAGACAATATGTTGGAAATGTACATTACAACTTGTGAGGTTATTAGGGTGAAGAAAAACTGTGAGAAAAATGAGGGAGGGGGTAACAAGTTTGAAAAGTTATTTATTCACTAATTTACAATTACTGAGACCCCACTGTACATAACTTTGACAATAAAATTAAACTTAAAAATAAGTTGCATAAAATATAGCTTATCTCTATTTTGAACAAAACACTAAACCGCTGCTAATGTGATGCCCTCCTTGTTCTGGAACGAACACCACAATAAACTGGGTTGCATGAATTTTCTCCCCACTGGTATTCTTGAGATCAGAATACTTGCAAATATTACTTATATTTATACTTTTTTAACTATCATAGATATTAAGGATGCTAAGATTGGAAGATTATAGTTCAAAACCCACCCAGGCAGGAAGGTTCCTTAGAGTCTTATCTCCAATAAACTTCTCAGAAAAAGCCAGACACTAGTGGCACTGAGGTTGAAGTGGTAGGCCATGAGCCTTTAGCAAAAACAGGCTCAGAGACAGTTTCCAGGTTCAGAGTTCAAGCCCTAGGACAAACCAATAAAACAAAACAAAAATATAAACTAATCCCAAACCTAACATTTTTCTCATTGCATACAGAGGCATGTAATTAAGGAAATTGCTTCTTGTGTTACATATAGGTACAAGAAAGAAGATCTGACAGAATCATTCTCTTCATACCATGTTATACCAAAGCCTCAAAAAATTGCTCTTTTTCTAAATTTATGAATTAATACCATCCATTTGTTCGCAACTCTGTGTAGAGTATTCACATTATCATTTTATACATGAACTATTGGAATTATACATTAACTAATTTCTAATTATAACTCTTGAAAGAATATTCTGGGCAAATAGAATGCCAAAATCATTTGTAAATTTGTCAATTAAACCATCTACATAAAAAGAATTTTGTACTATCCTATAGAATATGAAATTACAAACAAAACCAAAATATTTATTTTAAATCTAAATTCTAATTTAGCAAGATCTTTAAAGTCTTACAGACGAAATTTGCTATTTCTCCAGGCTTAACCTTTTGTAATCCTTCATCATTTCTTTGGAATCCAACAGAATGATGATTATTTAGTTTTTCAAATTTTGGATGGGAATCATGAGCCATTTTCCATCTAGGAATGTTCGGTAATGAAGAGAGCATTTAAAAGTCAACTGGCGATTATATATGAGTTGCATTACAATAGGAAACTTGACTTCTCAAAACATAATAACAAAATTAGCCCAATCTTCCAACTGTGTATTCCTTTCTTGAATGGTTGCTTTTATTAAGACAAAATTATACTACCTGGTCCAGGGAAGCTATCACTATGTAATTGCACTCTCTAATCTCCTGTCTTAGTCTGAGTGCTAGAATTCTAGCCTTGTATCACATTGCCCTGCCATAGTTTCTTGGTTTATTTAATCTACATACCGACTAGCAATTCTGAACTACTCCAGTGATATTATCCACTAGAATGACTGTTCAGACTGTTTATCTACTATTTTCAAAGATGTTCTAACATTCCACACAAGATATGAACATTTTCAGATGCACCTGCAGGGGTCTCTGATTCATTCTTCCATGGATCCGATTCCTTTAATAATGATTACTTGATTCTCTTACTATCTCTGGTACCTACCTATGTAATAGTCTCAAAATTTTGAAGGTAATTCACGTGAGGACTTTCTAATTTTAAAAATTATCACTTTATTCTAGTGTTACTCATGACATATTTTCTATTGTTTTCTAACTTTTCTACATATTCTGAGAGTTGTTTCATTTGTGTATTCGTGTGTGCACATGTAAGTACCTCTGTGTGTATGTGTATGTTTGTATGTATGTACGCAAAAGCCCCAAGCTCTTATCCATCAGTCTTGCTCATGACTAGTATTCCATCACCTGAGCCATTCTTCCAATCCAGCTTTTGGCTGGTTAATTATAGGTAGTGTCACAAAGAATGTTCTACCCAGGCTGGATGCAAACTGAACTTCCCAGACTCCTTTACATTCTTAGGTTATATTTATCCAGTAGTACCAACTTTTTTTTTTTTTTTTTTTTTTTTGTCGGTCGTGGGGCTTGAACTCGGGGCCTGGGCGCTGTCCCTCAGCTCTTCAGCTCAAGGCGAGCACTCTACCACTTGAGCTACAGCGCCACTTCCGGTTTTCTGGTGGTTTATTGGAGATAGGAGTCTCACGGTCTATCCTGCCCGGGCTGGCTTTGAACCGCGATCCTCAGATCTCAGCCTCCTGAGTAGCTAGGATTACAGGCGTGAGCCACCAGCGCCCGGCCAGTAGTACCAACTTTTGAACTACAAACATTTTTGTGAGTGTAAAGTCTAATCTGTATACCAGATTTTTTACTCAAGAATTCATACAAAGATAGATGAACATACACATTGCATATACTGAGTGTACACTGTTAGAAATGTGATCTTAAACCGGAAGGCGATGAGATCTGAGGATTGGGTTTCAAAGCCAGCCCAGGTAGGAAAGTCCCGGAGACACTTTTCTCCAGTTAACTACAAGAAAACTGGAAGTGGCACTGTGGTTCAAGTGGTAGAGCATTAGCCTTGAGCTGAATAGTGGAGGGAAAGTGCCCAGGCCCAGAGTTCAAGACCACCACCACCAACAAAAAATATATATACGTAAAGAAAAAGAAATGTAATCTTAGCCAACAGTTCATTGCTAGTATAATGCCTGCTCTCTCAAGATGGACTTTTCCCCTAGTTAAGTCCATGCTCTTATAGCTGACTTGCATTGGAAAAAGAATTATTCTTCCATTCTACTTTTAATAAATTTGCATGGTGAGCAAATGTGATTTAGAAAGGGAATGGCCTCATACTTCATGTTCCACGTAGGAGTAATGTTTTCTGTATATCACTCCCATAAATCTACATACTGAACTTGGCTTTATTGTTTCATTATTGTCTTATTTGTAGAGTCTTCTATACTGTATTGAACCCTTATACTTAAAAACAGAACTTCTTTTTCTCCTATTATTGCTATTGTTTCTCTCACTAACTCCTGTACACTTGAGAAATAATGTGCAGCACATACACTCACAAAAAGAATGACCTGAGAAAATTCTTCCCATTAAAAATTTGCCTTAATTTACAGAGAACTTACAAAGTTTGAACTCAAGGTACTCATTGATAATGTATTTATAAGCAACATAAATTTCATATTTTCTCTTTACTAAGTTGTCTCTGAAACACGTGTTACCTCAGGTCCAAAGGTGTCCTTGTGTTATTTCAGTGAACCCAGAAAACTTTCATCATACCTCAGGCAGCACCATCGATTGTTACTGGAAATAACTGCTACTGGATGTGGAAACTCCCAGGAGAAGAAATAAACATAGAGGAATGACAAAGTTCATGTTAACTTGTGCTTTCCTGTTTACTGTACAAGAAAGAATCCTAAGGCTTGAAGGAAACTCTGTTCCTGACTTTTTCGAGTGTGTTCTATACTCACATAAAATTTTTCTGTAAATTTCTAGTTGAGAGTATTACAAAAAGAAATAATGTATCATTTGAAGGCCAGCATAGAACAAAAGGAAATAACATTGTTTTAAAAGTGTTCTACAGAAAAGAAACAAAGACATGGAGGTTTTAAAGTGTCTTATGGATGGATATTTCACCCCTGAGATGATTCTCTTGTTGCAGGATGGGACAGTTATCAATTCCTTTAGTCTGGTCCTGAGTTCTCCAGAGCAATAAGGATTCCGAAAAAGCAGGATCCAGTGAGTATGATCAGCAAAAGGAGCCTCTTCTAGACCAGTACTCCATAAAGGATGGTCCCAAAGAAATATGTGGGGTTATTTTTGTTTCCTTGTTTGTTTGTTTAGTTTGTGTTGGTTCTGGGGCTTGAATCCAGAGGCTATACTCTGTCCCTGAACAGTTGTCTTTCCTGCCCACCTCCCTACAAAGCTAGTACTCTACTGCTTGAGCCAAACTGCACCTACGGATTTTTGGTGTTTAATTAAAGATAAGAGTTTGACAGACTCCCCTGCCTGGGTTGGCTTTGAACTAAGATAGTAAGAAAGCTAAGTGACATCAACTGTATGGACTTATCTTTTGAAAAAAGAAATAATACTTGAGGGCTGGAAAGGTGGCTCAGTGGTAGAGTGCTTGCCTTGCATGCATGAGGCCCTGGGTTCGATTCCTCAGCACCACATAAGCAAAAAGGAAAAAAAAGCCGGAAGTGGCACTGTGGCTCAAGTGGTAGAGTGCTAGCTTGAGCTGAAGAGCTGAGGGACAGCGCCCAGGCCCAGAGTTCAGGCCCCACAACTGGACCCCTCCCCAAAAAAGAAAAAATATTAGTTGTAATTTATTGTCAAACTAATATTTTACAATTTTTTTGGGTCCAGTTGTGGGGCCTGAACTCTGGGCCTGAGCACTGTCCCTCAGCTCTTCCGCTCAAGGCTAGCGCTCTACCACTTGAGCCACAGCGCCACTTCCATTTTTTTTTCTTTTTGCTTATGTGGTGCTGAAGAATCGAACCCAGGGCCTCGAGCATGCAAGGCAAGCACTCTACCACTGAGCCACCTTCCCAACCCATATTTGACAATTTTTAAAAGAAGAGTATATGTCCATCAAAGAAGACATAACTTATATTTTAACTCAGCAAAAGTAGGTGCATTGAATCATTTTGGAATTATTTCTTCTGCTTGGGAAGATTGTGACCTTGTCATTCCTTTTGAGGAAACTTAAAGTCATATTTCACTTTTTTTGTTGGTCTTAGGGCTTAAACTCTGATTCTGGGCACTGTCCCTCAGCAGTTCAATTCAAGTTGAGCGCTCTACCACTTTAGCTACAGCACGACTTCTGGGTTTCTGGTGGTTAATTGAAGAGTCTTATGGATTTTCCTGACCAGGCTGGCTTTGAACCACAATCCTCGGGTCTCCACCTCTTGAATAGCTAAGATTACAGGTGTGAACCACTAGCACCCATCTCACATTTGCATTTATGTGCAAATATGCAGACAAAGAATGGAAATTTGAACCAAATGATGACATTGCAGCTTTTCAGAAAATTTGAGTTAGCAATAAATATGTCCTCCTTTTCCATGTTGTTACATTAATGACTAATGAGCTATGGAACCCCTACATTAGTATCTTATGCCATCTGTAATATGTGTAGTATCAAGAAATGTTCATAGAGAAATACAGAAAGATTGAGATTTTTAGAAAGCAAAGGAGATCAGGTATGAAAGAACAGCATAGAAGGATATACATTTATCACACAGAGCTTAAGAGCTAGCCTAAGAGATTTGGAATGCTATAAGGCAATGAGGAACAATCCTAATTGATAACTAGTTCTTCAATAATCAAAAATGGTTCCCTAGAACAGCTTCTGTTATACCTTAGCTATCATTTTATTCCTTCCATCTGGAGTTATTCCTTCTCTTCTGTCACAACTGTTAATTAGCCTCTGCTTTTTGGTGCCATGACTGACCAAAAAGATTTTGACCACCCTTCTCTTTGTGATTAGCAATGACGACACAAAGCCTGGAATCATTGACTTTCCAAAATTAATCTTCACCTGACATCTAAGCACATTCCTGGCATTAATTGCTGTGACCTAATAAACAAAACTTTTTATTTCAGCACAGTATCCTAATATGAGTATTGCACATGAATTAGGGCCTATTTTTAGGTGTCAGTATGGAAGGAGCAATTATATATTCCAAGTATGGGTTCTTTATTTTGCATGTACTAACTAAATGTTTCTTGTTTTGTTTTGTTTTGTTTTTGCCAATCCAGGGGATTAAACTCAAAGATAGGGAATTATTCCCCAGCTTCTTTTTTTTTCTCAAGGTAAGTACTCTACCACTTGAGGCACAGCACCACTTCCAGTTTTTTTCTTTTTATGCGGTACTGAAAAATTGAACCCAGGGTTTCATGAATGCTAGGTAATCACTGTACCATGAAACCACATTCCCAGTGCCCTAAATGACTTTCTTAATATGGCATTACATTTTCATTCCATAACTATGTATCATAATTTTGGCCAGGTGCTACAAAATGATGTTGAAAACAATACTAAGTCCAGTAAGGCTGGATGAAAAATGAATAACCATAATGGTCTAGCCAGGGCACAGAGAGGCTTACCTCATGGAACTGTTTCATCAGGCTGAGCGAGACAGCTCCTGACCCAAAGCCCACCCGCAGAATGAGAGGGCCACCTTGGGTTCCAGCCACAAGGGGACGCTGGGCCACCTCCTCCAGCACCCATTCAACCAGTTCCTGTGTGTGAGGGAGAGAAAGCAAGTCAGAATTACACTTAACTAGACAGGTGGCTGAGAGTTGAGAATCATGGCTCATAGCCATCCCTGGCAGGAACAAATGTGAGACTTTTATCTCCAAAGAAACATGAGAAAACTGGAAGTGACGTTGTGGGTTCAAGTGGTAGAGTGCTAGCCTTGAGCTGAGGAGCTTGAGAACAGCTCTTAGGCCTAGAGTTCAAGCACCACGACGGACAAGAAGTGGACTTTCGACCACAAGAAGTGGGCTGAATAGCACCCATTGTCCTAGAGAGCATGGCAGAGAAGTCAGGCTGAGCTTCCTGTGTACTTGAGGTCATAAGTAGGTCACCTGGCTTCTCTATGCCTTCCTTTCCCCAGCTGCAAAACTCAACACAGTGAAGGATCTCTTTCATCATGAGGATAGGGTAATGATGAAAGAAAGCCATGTTTTGTTTCATAATTCCAGACCTGTTCTATGAATAATAACAGGCCCCACCTGAGCCCTTTCCTGGTATCTTCCTGTCATATGCTCCCAGAATTGTCAAGAACCTTGTCTGAAGGCCACTCCCTCTGTGCTTAGCCATGCTCGAGATCCCTCTGTATAAATCCCTTGTTTCGTCACAACTATTCTGTGAGGAGACTGAGGTCCTATTGTTGAGGCCCTACACAGAGATTCACCTGTGGTCAAAAATTGGCTGCTGTGGAGTAAGAGTATGGGGTAATCCATCTAAACCGATGACTGAGCATGGCGCTACATGCCTTACCATCCCAACTACAGAGGACCAGGTCTGGTGGAGCATACCTGTCACAGATAGGAGTACCATGATTCAGCCCAGCCTGAGCATATATTGAGTCTCTATCTCATAAATTCCCAAGACAGAAAGCTGGCTCCTCAGAGCTGGGGAGAGAAAACAAGCAGGGGATCATGGTGCCCCTAGATGGGTGTCTGAACCGGGGTAGGGTTGGTGTTGGGGTGGCCATACACCTGTGCTGCTGGGAGAAGCTGTTGGTGGCTGCTCCAGGTGGGGTGAGCAGCAATGGCAGCAGCATTGCAGACACATGGGCACAGAGCAGAGGACCTGGGGCAGGGACCAGGTGGGGGCCTTAGGCTAGCTGGCAGCAAGCCATTGCCTGAGGTATGAAACCCAGCACTGAGGAAGCAGGGGAGGGGGCCAGGGCACAGGCTGGAGTATCAATATCCTACTATACTCAAATTCTCTTGTGCACTCAGCCACCTCTGCCTTCCTCAACTGCTGGTAGTGGTGTCAACCAACAGAATGAATCCCTGTGCTACCTGGCAGCATAGAATGTGGGCGTGGCCACCATTCTTGTATCCCATTGTTCAGAAAGAAACATGAAAGAATGGGGGTGTGGCCGGAATTCTGTAATGCAAGCAGCATGGGTGGAGTAAAGATGACAGCGGCTCCCCCAGCCCTTTTCCCAGAGAACTCTGTCCAATTCAGCTGGGTACAAGAGGGTGACCTGCTTTAGCCAGATAGCCAGCTGCACAGATTGTTGTGTATGTATGTCTGTTACCAGTCCCAGACCTTGAACTCAGGATCTGGACAGTCTGTCAGCTCCTTTTGCTCAAGGCTGGCCCTCCACACAGGAGCCACAAGGCTTCTGGCTTTGTTGGCAATGAAGCTGGACAGGGGTCTCAAGGACCTTCTTACCTAGGGTGACCATGATTCTCCTGTCACAGCCTGGTATGTATCTAGGAGGACTGCTGAGAGCCACTGGTGCCTGCCTCATCATTGGTCTTGCTGATGTTCTTGTACAGACTGGTGAGTTCCCTATCCATGGGTTGAAGTCGTGGGAGCTGGAGCCCACAGTTTGAATCCTGGTCCTGCCACCTCCAAATGGCAGGAGAACCCAAGAAACTTGGTCCTATCCGTATGATTACCAATGGAATGTGATATATGTCATGATTGCATGAGCAGATCTTGAATGATTCTAGCATAAAATTATTCACAATTATATTGTAGGACACTGATCAATTTTAGTTAATAATTTATTAAGCATTTAAACAATCACATACATATAATGGAGGCATAACGAAATTCTTAAGAATTGAGCCGTACATACTATAATGGTTCCATTTTTCTGCCAGGACTGGGATTTGAACTCATGGTCTGGGTAACTCTGTTGCACTGTGTGGGAAAGGGAAGCTGGCTTCCTTGAAGTCAAGAAATTCAAGTCTGATCCTTAGGCCTGAAATAGATCGCCACCAATAGAAAACATCCTATCCATGTACAACTTACATATATGATTTTTATTTATATACATATGTTAACTCCATATTGTGTTAAATACATCTATTTTATTTTTTGTTTCATTCATGTATTGACTGTTTATGTCATTGGCTATTATGGCACATAGAACATTGATTACATTGATTAAATAGGATATAGTTCTACATATGTATTCTACTTCATACCTGACACTGAGGACATTCACAGAAAAGGAAAACATGTGTCACCATCAGCTTCTTACTCCACGATTCATTGTTTGGGAGTGCTGGCATCTGAACTCATGGCCTACAAGGCCAAACTCATGAATGGGTAAGCGTTATCACGCCATCCTGGGGCAAATTGAGCTGACAGGCTGTTTCCAGGATCTGAGTTAGAGCCCAAAGTGTTAACAAAATAAGAACAGATTGACATGCAGATGGCATTATGCTAATAAATATATATTTTATAGAGTTCCAGATACATCTATACATTTTTCAATTATACAGATTACATTTCTACCAATTCCTGGGTATTTATTATGGATCCATATAATTAATGTTACTGTTTTCATCCTTAAAATGTTAATGAAATCAATTAGTGTCCTGAACTTATTGCATTCCTGTAAGTAATTATATTCTTTTAATGCTTCATAAATATTAAATAAAATTAATCAACCTCCTGAAATGATGCTGTCTAATTTTATAGGAGCATCATTCATTGACACTATTCCATTGTTATTCCTATGGATGGGAACCAGTTTCTTAATATCTCCTGCCATTGGTTGGTGTCAGAATGGGGATTCGAAATCAGGGCCTATGTTGCCACGTAGCCCTATGGCTTCCCCGATAGTCTGGCAGCCTTCAGCAATGCAAGGTGAAGTACCCTTTGCAACAGTGTCATTCAGACCCAGGAGGGTCACCATGCAAAGTAAGAATACATAAAAATGCCACATTTTTTTCTGTGCATTTTTTTCCAGGCAAGGCCCTGGGGGTTTAGGATGCCAGGAGCAGCTATGGGGCCAGGGGGTGCACCCCAGCCTAGGGTTATCAGAGCTGAGGCAGAGGTACCACGACCTGAGTTCAAGCCCTGTGCTGAGAAAAAAAATTAAAAATTAAAAATTAAAAAATTAGCTACTTGGTTTGCAATTCCCGCTATTCATTCTTCCAGGCTTTGGATTTGAACACAGGATCTGGGTAAATCTGCAGCAATGTGGATGAAGGGGAAGATTACTGTACTTGAAGTTAAGAAATTCAGGTCTGCTCACTAGGCCTGAATTCAAACCCCAATCCTGGAAAACATACTATTTATATTCATTGTAAAGATAGGATTTATACTTACCTATTGATGTTCAGTCCATACATGTTTGATGTGGTTGTTCCTTGCATTTTTTGTTTTATTCATTTATTTAACATCAATTGTACTATGAGGAAACCCATTCTGTTTATTACATTGATGACATCCTATCACAGAGAATCTAGATTTGTAGAAACGTTCTCCATCATGCCTGACACCCAGGATTCTCAGAGAAAAGGTAAACAAATTTCACACTCGGCTTCTTACTCCATGATCCACTTGTTGGTAGTGCTGGGATCTGAACTCAGGGCCTAGCAGGACCAATTGGAGAATAAGTCAAGGTGAACACACCAACCTGTGAGCAACTAAGGAGCTCGGACATTCTCAGGTTCTGACAATGATCCCCAGGGCGGTCCATTATATTCATAAATTCATTACTTAAACATAGAATCTATATTGACATACATGTGTGGACGCTATCTTGTGTTCGGTGCACTTCTTCTTATTTTGTCTCTAATTCTTTGAGGTATTGCATATTTTACTAAGTATGGTGACAGGTATAACTGTTCTAAAATGGATGACAACCTGTTCCCATGGTTATAGGGTTGCCTATACATTCTACATCCTAGTTGAGACCCAGGACATTCACAGCAGAGGAAAATGTGTGCAACAACTGGCTTCTGATATCAGCATGAATGTTTTGTCAGTGCTGGGATTGGAACTCAGATCTGGGCAGCTTTGGTGCACTGGGTGAGAAGGGGAAGCTCACCATCCTTGAGGAATAGAATTTCAGGCCTGGTCCAAGGCCTGATTGGAAGCCCCAGTACAGCAAGCCCACCTTTTTTAAACATAAGATCTTTCTTTACCTACAGGTGTGGTATGCATCTTGCATTCAGTGTAGTTATTCTTTTCATTTTGTGTCTTATTCAAGGATGTATTGTATATTTTATTGTGCTGATGTGGATGACAACCTATTGCCATGGCTATAGAGTTGTCTATATAGCATTCTCCATCCTCGATGAGACCCAGGACATTCACAGGACAGGAAAACATGTACAACCATTGGCTTCTTACATCAGAATTAATCTTTTGGCAGTGCTGGAATTTGAACTCAAGGCCTAGCAGACCCAATTGGTGAATGGGTCATGATGAACACACCAGCCTGTGAGCCACTAAGGAGTTAGGTCATTCCAGGGAACTGAGATCGAGCCCTGATGGGGAGCAATATAGTCATAAATTCATAATTAAACAGAGGATCTATATTTCCAAACATTGGTGGCCTCATCTTGCATTCGGTGTAATCACTCTATTTTGTGTCTCATGCATTGATGTATTTTGTATTTTCTTGAGTATAGGAAGACAGATATAACTGTGGTGAACTGGATTACAACCTATTCCAACGAGTATAGAGTTGCCTATGCATTCTCCATCCTAGCTGAGACCCAGAACTTGCACAACACATGAAAACAGGTGCAACGACTGACTTCTCACATCAAGGTGAATTTTTGGTAGAGCTGGGATTTGAACTCAGGGCCTAGGAGGCCCAACTGCACAATGGGTCCAGGTGAGCAAACCAGCCTGTGAGCCACTAAGGAGCTTGGGTCATTCCCAGGAACTGAGATTGAGCCCCAGGGAGGCAAAATAGTCTACAAATGCATCATTAAAACATGAGATATATATTCAAATTCATGTGTGGACTGCATCATGCATTGAATGTAGTTACTCTCTTTCTTTTGTATGCTATTCATGGATGTATTGTGTATTTTCTTGAGTATATGATGAGTTGACATGGGTTGACGTGGGTAATAACTTTTTCCCATGGCCACAGGGTGGCCCATGAATTCTCCATCCTAGCTGAGGCCCATGACTTGCACAGGAAAGGAAAACAAGTGCAATGATTGGCTTCTGACATCAAGATGAATCTTTTGGCAGGGCTGGGATCTGAACTCGGGGCCTAGCAATCCCAATTGGAAATTTGCTCCACATGAGCACAACAGCCTGTGAGCCACGAAGGAGCTAGGCCATTCCCAGGACCTGAGATTGAAACCCCCCCTTAGGGGGGGAAAGAGTGGGGAGCACAATAGTCATCCATTCATAAACTGAAGTAGTATGCAAATAAGTACATATTTGTATAGGGTAGGAGAGATGGTATCCTGTGATGGAATCCAATCTACCATGGAACTACCGATTCTTGGATCTTTCCTGATGCCTCCATTTCATGAATGTGATGATTATTTTCAGCTTCATCAACTCTTCTTTACAATTAATCGATACTCCATGAGTCTTGCCTATCATTTCCTACTCGCATGTATGAACTACTCATTCAAGGATGAGATCGATAGCATATCATGACTCTTCCTAGGTCCAGAACTGAGTAGCTCATGATCTCCCACCATTCCCTCCTCGTAGTGGGGGCTGAATTCAAGATTCAGGCCTGGAAAAGATACACCTTATATACATTTTAAAAGTAGGATTTATACTTCCATATTGATGTTCAGTCCAAATTGTGTTTGGCGTGGTTATTCATTTTATTTCTTGTTTTATTCATTTATTTACCATTTATTTTATTGACTCTGATGACACCTATACCATTTAGTAAATTGTTTACATCCTATCATATAGCATCAAGATTTTAGATGTGTTCTCCATCATGCCTGGCAATGCTAGGCTCGGAAATCAGGGCCTAGCAGACCCAATTCATGAATGGGTGAGTTTGAGCATGGCAGCTTCTTGCCAATGAAGTTGTGAGGGGGTTCCCACATGCTGAGATTGACCCCCATGTTTGGCCAAAACAGCGATACATGGATAGGCAGACGGTGGTATACAAATAAATATATATTAGTAAAGAGTGACAGAGCCATCTATCTATGATTGAATGACAACAAATACATTCCTATCAACTATTAGGTATATATTATACTGCCAGTGAATGAATATTATTCATTTCATGCTTAAAAAACTATTAATTAAGATCAATCAGCATTCTAGGATTATTGCATCCAATTTTAGACTAGACCAAGGCATGAGCTACTCTTTCAACCAGTATTCCTATGCATAGGAATGAGTCTCTTGTGATTTTCTGTCATTGGTGTCAGGACTGAGATTTGAAGCTAGGGTCTATGTTGACAGGTTGGCCGATGGCTTCGCTGAGAGCCCACCAGACAACAGCAATGGCAGGTCAGGTCCACTTTACAGCCGTGTCATTCAGACCCAGGATGGTCACTGTGTAAAGAAAAAAAAATCATAAAAAACAAGGCCTCTGCAGCTCGACACTTTTTGTGTTTTCCAGCTTTTTCTTTTCTTCCTGACAGCCCCGTGGGCCTAGGATCTCAGGATTGGCAATGAGTCCAGAGACTGAATCCCAGCCTAGGGAGATCCAAGCGGAGGCAGTTTCCACGACCTGATTTCAAGCCCCATGGTTGGCCAAAACATAAATAAATGAAGAAAGAAAGAAAGAAAGAAGGAAAGAAAAAAGAAAGAAAGAAAGATAGAAAGAAAGAAAGAAAGAAAGAAAGAAAGAAAGAAAGAAAGAAAGAAAGAAAGAAAGAAAGAAAGAAAGAAAGAAAGAAAGAATTCAACAAAATAAAAAAAATAAAGTTCCTTGGTTTGGAATTTCTGCCAGTTTTCTTTCCTCGCCTGGGATTTGAACTCGGGTTCTTGGTAAATCTGTAGCAATGTGAAGGAAGAGTTGCCACTACTTGAGTTCAAACCCCATGCCAACCAAAATTGAAAAATTAAGTCACTGACCTAGGCAGGTGGAGATAGTTGTCAAGATGGGAGGGAAGAGATGGTAAGGGGAATACAAAGGAGGAGGCAACAAGGCTCAATAGGAAATGTACTCATTACCTTGCTCATGTAACTGTGACCCCTCTGTACAACATTTTTACAATAAAAAACATACAAAAAAAAGAAACATATTAGTTTTCAGAAAAGCACTTTGGGGGTAAGGGAAGGAAATCTGAATAGCTGTACAAAATTCTACGCTGCCTTTTTTTTTTTTTTTGGGTCCAGTTGTGGGGCCTGAACTCTGGGCCTGGGAGCTGTCCCTCAGCTCTTCAGCTCAAGGCTAGTGCCCTACCATTTGAGCCACAGCGCCACTTCTGGTTTTTTTCTTTTTGCTTATGTGGTGCTGAGGAATCGAACCCAGGGCCTCAGGCATGCAAGGCAAGCGCTCTACCACTGAGCCAACTTCCCAGCCCTACGCTGCCTATTTTTAATGTTCAGTATGGAACTGAATAAACATAACTGCTTCCATTTAAAAAATTAAGTCACTTTCATGGAACTGGGGCCAGTATTTCTGCAATTGCTAGGATTTGAGCTCACCATCCAGGTAACTCTTTTGCAACATGGGTGAAGGCGAAGCCCACTGTCCTTGAGGAAAATAATTCAGGCTAGAGTTCCCAGGGCCTGAATGAAGGCCCTGCAATGGAAAAAAAATATTTCTATACATGTGTACTGAATGTATGTTATATACTTACATATGTATGTTAATTTCATATTATGATTTTTATTATTGATTTTGTATTTTATTTTTATTTGATTCATTTATTTATTGATTATTGTATTTAATATTATTATACACATAATATGTATTGTATTTTGCACATCTATTATAAAATTATACACAATAACTTAGGACATTGACTAATTTTCCTTAATATTTTATTAAGTGTTGAAACATAATACATAATTAAATGGAGCCATTTGTCACCGTTTTCACATGTTTAGAGTCTCTCCCAAGTATGAGCTTTTTTTTTTCTTTTCTCTTTTTTTTCTTTTTCTTTTTATTGTGAAAATACTGTAGAGAGGGGTTACAATTACATGGGCAAGATAATGAGTATATATCTTATCAAGCATTATAGCCTCCTCCTTCGTTTCCCCTTCCCATCCCTTCCCATCCTCCCTGAGTTTTTTCTTATCTTTGGACATCTTCCTATAGAGATTCCTTTAGATTATTTATACTCAGAAGCCTTTTCCTGAGGATAGGCAAATTGAGGTATAAAATTTTAAGGGTGGAGCTAGAAATGTGGCTTGGTGGTAAAGAGCTCGCTCCCTCAGCATGCATGAATGCCAGGATTTGAATCCTCAGTGACACATACTCAGGAAAAGCCAGAAGCTGTAGAGTGGTTCAAGTGGCTACCCTTGAGAAAAAAAGCACAGAGATAGTACCAAGGCCCTAAGATCAAGCCCCAGGACTGACAAAAACAATAGGCCAGATGCCAGTGCTCACACCTGGAATGCTAGCTTCTCAGGAGGCTGAGAGCTGAAGACTACAGTTCAAAGACAGCCTAGGCAAGGAAAGCTCCAGTGAACCACCAAAAGACCCCACCTGGCGCTGTGGCTCTAGTGGTAGAGTGTTCACCTTGAATTGAAGGGCTCAGGGAGAGTGCCAAGGTTTGAGTTCAAGACACACAACTGGGAAAAAAATGACGGTTAATCAAAGTACTTTCCTATTTGCTAATTAGGAGAACATTCTCTGGAAAATGAACACTGATGTACACCAAAATTGGAGTCAGAGCTCTAGGTTCAAATGTAGCAGATTTATATTCCCATCCTCTTAGACTCTAGCATTGAACCTTGTGTCCTACATGGTTCTTAAAGGTCCATCGTTGAAAGGCTTAATATGCTTCCCGAGCCTTATGTGATAAGCAGTTGACTTGTATTGTCAATGTCATTACATTTCTGAACCTAGCAGAGCACCAGTAGCTCATGCCCAACACCCTAGATCATGAGGCTGAGGTCTCAGGATCACAGGGTGAAGCCAGCCAGCGCAGAAAGGTCTATGACACTCTGACTTCCACTTCTGAAAGGTCAGATGTTCAAGAGCTTCCTGTGTTTCCCTTGGTGATGAGAAGTTACTTGAACTCTAATATTCTTAGAGTTCTCGAGCTATAGAAGCAGCAAAGAAACATTATTGAACCATCCTGGGTTCAAATGAAGTTCTCATTATCCAAGCCCTAGCACTGTTTGCAGAAAAACTCCAGTGTAACACTGTAATTGAAGGACAGAAAATGGTTGCAAAAGCCAGGCTAGGTGCAGAGACCTAGGCCTGCAGGATTAGGAAACAGAATGTACACACTCAACAGGGAAGTCAGCTGCAAAAGCCAGCAATGGGGGGAACCCTGAAACATTTGTTAGAGTTACAACAGGGTCAGGCTTTTCTCACACTCTTCAAACAATGACTAATTAACCTTCCTCTCTCAGGTGAAGGGAGCCTCAGGCTATCTTTAGGGTAACAATAGAGAGCCAGTTTAGTGGGGGAGAGGGGAGGAACAGAGAAGAAAAACCCTGCTCTCTGGTCTTAAGGAGTGGGGATTTGACTCTCCATGTGTCAGATTTAAAGACCATTCTTCTACCTCCGCCAGTCCATTCTCCTTCCTTCATTCTGAACATCATTAATGCAAATTCCCAGTCCAAGGAGAAGCAGGGTCCTTTCTCTTCTGTCTCCAAGCACCTGAGTTAAAACCTGGCTCTGCCCTCTTGGCTCTGGGGCATTTGGCTGCCTGAGAAGTGGGAAAGAGACAGTCTTCCTGCTCTGTGGTTGTGTGAAGGCGAAGTTGGTGACCGGAACCCTGCAGAAGGCATCATGATTGGGAATTGTTCCCTTCATTCCTCCTGACATCCAAGACTAGGTTAATATATCATGTTTCTTTCTATCTATCTATTTATCTATCTATTTTTCTTTCTATTTATCTATCTTTTTTCTATCTATTTTCTATGTATTATGTATGTATGTATGTATGTATGTATCTCTCTCTTTCTCTCTTTCTCTCTCTCTCTCTCTCTCTCTCTCTCTCTCTCTCTCTCTCTCTCTCTCTCTCTCTCTCTCTCTCTCTCTCTCTCTCTCTCTCTCTCTCTCTCTCTCTCTCTCTCTACCTATCTACCTAGTTAGCTAGCTACCTACCTACGTAGGTTTCTGTTTGCCAGGTCTAGCCACAGCACCAATTCTGGCTTTTTCTGTGTATGTGATACTGAGTAATCATACCCAGTGGTTCTTGCATGCTTGGCAAGCACTCTTTCAGTAATCCAAGTCCGCAGCCCCATCTTTTTCTTCATGGTAGATTTTACATAAGTATACTACCATTTTACATCCCCAAATTTAATTTTCTGAATACTAGTTATTTCTAAAAAACCTTTCCTTCTGTTCCCCTGCCTGATTTGTGTCTGTTCCTGCATGGGCCTCATAATAAAATGTAAATAAAAACTGCTGAGAGCTTAAGTGTGCATCATATAAGGACTCAGGCCTGGAACCCTGGAAGAGAAAAGCCATGGGCCTGAAATGAAGAGAATGGTGCAGTATGTGCAACGAGCATATCTGAAAAATGAACCAGTAAATAAAAGGTCTGTTTGCACTCAGGGAGGTACTATACATACATAAGTAGTTAGTGCACTGATACATAATCCTGGCCTTCTCTTTTTGAAAAGAGAAGCCATCCCAGTGCTTAAACACAGGGCCCAATGCATTCCTCAGCTGTTTCGTACAAGGCTGAGGCTTTACCACCACCACAGCTTCACTTCCAGCCATCTGGTTGTTAATTGGACATAAGTGCCCCCCAGGCTTTCTTGCCTGGTCTGGCCTGTGTCTCCTGCTCGGCTTTCTCTCTCAAAGCTGTAGCTTTACCCTCTGGGACACTGTTCCACTTCTGGTTTTCTGGTGGCTTATTGGTGATAAGAATCTCACAGACTTTCTTGCTTGGGCTGACTTTGAATTGTGATCTCCCCAGGAGACTGCAAGCAGCTTTCTCAGGGATACACTGAAAAACCCCTCCACACAAAACCTTAGTCTAAATCTCTGGATGTACTAGAGAAAAACAGAAACATGCAGATGCTTCTAATGTGTTCTAGATAATTAACACTGGAGGCACACAACATTCATAATTATTAGATCATTTTATAGGAAAAAGGAGCAATGCAGACAGTATGAGGATTGCTCCAGCTTTCGGTTCTCTCATCCTTAGACAGTAAATTCACTGCAGCTCAATGCTAAGTGCCAGAACTGGCATTTAATGTGGACATTAGCTGCCAAATCCTGTGATACTCATATCTTACTTTTGGCTTCAAACCTGTGACCAGAAGAGAAGATGAGGAGTGAAAATCCTTCTCAGAGAAAGCAGCTATAAAGGACATTGGAATTGCTTACTTATAAATTCAAACCACTGGAAGGACCCTGTTAAGAAGTCAGATTGTACAGATTAAAAAATGAAGAAGAAAAGAAAGGCAAGAGCCAGTGGAGGCTGACTATAATCCCAGCTCCCCAGGAAGCTGAGATGTATAGAATCTGAGTTTAAATCCAGCCAGCATAGGAAAATCCATGACACTGTTACTTCTAAGACATCACAGAAAAACCCAGAAGTGGGGCTGTGATTCAAGGTTAATGCAATACCCTTGAGCAAAAGGAGCTCAGGGATAATGCCTAGGTTCATAATTCAACCCCACGTCCTGCCCCCTGGAAAAGAACCTGTACCTCCATGTCTCTGTGTATATGGACGTATTCCTATAGGTGAATCTCCAGAGTAGCTATTATGAATTGCACCAATCTAGAAAATTTGTTTTCAATTCAATGATTTCATAACACAGAGAGTGCTTTCATGACAGTGCATGTTCTGGGGCTCACCTCACTGTTCCCAGTGTAGCCTGAGGGTTTCTCTGCATCCCAGGCCTGCTGGAAGAAGTCTCTCTCATTGTTTCTCTGCATCCCAGGCCTGCTGGAAGAAGTCTCTCTCATTATCTGGATATGCAGACAAATGGCCTCAGTCCTGTTCAGCTGTTTAACAAACAATTCCATCTGCATCAGTTAGTGATGATGAGTGTGGGCAGGCTTTGAAGGCCAGGAGAAAAAGGCCTCTTTGTATCCCAAGCGATCTCTCTCCCCAGTGCCCTGTTTTGACAGGAAGCCTTCATTTGTGCCACTTCCCATGGCAGGCCAAGTCCTGTGCACTCATCCTGCCTTTGTGAGACTATATTCCGGTGTTCAGATACAGTGCTCAATATAATTCAGGAGACCTTCTGGCAGACAACTAGGGCACTGAACCTAATGAAATATTTCATTGTTGGAGATGATGGGCCTATGATGCCTCTCCTAGGTTTCTTGAAGCTTAGGAAATCCAAGCGCATGTCAGATATCTCAAAGCTTCCTGTCATCTAGGGCTGGTGAAGCTCATCAGATATTGAAACTTTTGACCTCTCCTAGTTAGGCCCTGGGTGGCTAGGTTTGGGGGTTGAACACAGGGCCTGGGTGCTACCATGAGCTCAGTGCAGAAGCCCAAGGCTTTACCATTTTGTGTCACAACTTCACTTCTTGTCTGTGTGTGTGTGTGTGTGTGTGTGTGTGTTTGTGTGTGTGTCTGTGTGTCTGTGTGTCTGTGTGAGTGCACATACACCAGTCCTGGAGCTGGAACTCAGCACTGTACCTAGTTTCTCTTGTACAAGGATAGCCCTCTCCCGATTGAGCCACAGAGCCACTGCAACCTTTTTCTAGTGTTGTGGTCCTGAGAAATGAAGTTCAGGGTTTCATAGTTGCAAAGCACTCCACCCCTAAGGCACATTCCCAGCCCTTTACTTCAGGTTTGTTAGTTTGTTTCTGTCTTTTTTTGTTGTTGTTGGTTGTAGTTGAAGTCTAGGCCTGGGTGCTGTCCCTGAGCTCTTCAGCTCAAGTCTTGTGCCCTACCACTTGAGCCAAAGCACCACTTCATGTTTTCTGGTGGTCCATTGGGGCTAAGTGTCTTAAAGACTTTCCTCCCCAGGCTAGCTTTGAACCATGATACTCAGATCTCATCCTCCTGAGAAGCTAGTATGACAGGTATGAGCGACAAACACCCAGCTTCAACTTCAGGTTTCTTAGTGGTGAATTGGAGATAGTAGTCTCATGGGACCTTTTGTTTCTGGGATAGTTTGAAACCCAGATCTTCAGATCTCAGCTTCTTGAGAAGGCGGGGTGACAGTCCTCAGCTATCGACCCCTAGGTGGCACTCTCCTGCAAGGGGGTCCTTGGCTCCACGGGGTCGAGTGCTAGCCATGTACCCAAGAGGTAAGGGTCAGTGGCTAGGCCCCAAGTTCAAGGTTCATGACTGTGAAAAAACAAAGAAAGAAAAAAAAAAACCAATTGTCTGCAGGAGACAACTCACTAGTCTTCAGTAATACATAATTTTGTCCCTGACATGGGGACGTATCGAAGCCTCAATATTCTTGTCTGCATAATCATCTCAGTTGTGGAGCTCTTACAAGGACCTGATGAAAGAATGCACCTGTGAAGGACACAGCACATGACACTCTTTGCATGACTCAACAAACAGCATCCTGTGAAAGACCCAGCACACAGCACCCAATGCAGGACTCAGCACACTGCACCCTGTGAAGGACTCAGTACATAGCATCATGTGCAGGACTTAGCACAGAGCACTTTATGAAGGACTCAGCACATAGCTCTATTCCACAAGCTGTTATTTGAATTAGGGTGCTTTCATCACTATCACCATTCTTTGAGGAACATTTCACAAACCACACAAGTTCACATCTAATGGTTTATTGTGGTGGGTTTTTTTTTTGGGGGGGGGTTAGGCATATGGCTTGAACTCAAAACATGGAGATTATACTCTAATAACATTTGCTCAAGGCTAGAGCTCTACCACTTGGAGCCACATTTTAAAGAGTCTCACAGGACTGGGTTTTAAAGCCCCTGAGCAGCTAGGATGATCTGGGTAAGCCAGTTTTGTCTGGTTCCATGGAGCTAGGTTGCAGTGTTTACATCTGGCTAAGTCAGGTTAGGTGGCAGCTGTCAGCACCATACTCCTAGCTTGCTCTGTGATGAGGTATTTGAAGTTCTGTCTTTGTATAGTTGCATTTAGAACAATCCACCTTTTTGTGGAAGCAGTCTTATGGCTTGAGTAAGGGCTTAGACACTGTACCTAAGCATTTGTACTCCAGGCTAGCACTCAATTGATTGAAAGACCTCAGAACTTCCAGGTATTCTGTTCATGTGGCATTGAAGAATCGAACCAAGGGCTTGGTGCTTGCTAGGTGAACACTCAACAACTGAAACCAGGAGTGAACAAGGTATACTTAGAGATTGCTGTATATAAATATTATATACACAGAGAGATGTCTGTATATTATTTAATTATAGATAATATTACTAACAATTGTAGGTATTAAATTATGTCTCCATTTAATGATATGTTCCAGTTGAACAATTAATAAATCATTAATCAATAATTACTCAATGTCCTGTTGTTGTTTATCATATATGTACATACATCCATACATAAAATTACATATTTTATAGAATGAGATAGATGTCTATATATAGTTAAATTATGTATCATGTGTTACTTTCAATTATTAGGTATTTAATTATATCTCCATGTAATTTTTATTCTGTTAATGCTTAATAAAATATTAATTAAACTTAATGCACCTCCTAAATTGTTGCATCTAATTTTATCCCAGAATGATTCACTACTAATTCAATCTGTTTTTCATTCATTTTAGTGACAATTATTCCACATATGACTTTTCTTACCTTTATGACATCCTATTACATAGTATATAGATTTGCACCCTAATTATACATCCTATCTGAGCATTTTCAAAGAAAAGGAAAACATGGGTCCCGCTCAGCTTCTTACTCCAAGATTATATTTTTGGCATTGCTAGGATCTTGACTCAGAGCCTAGAAGGCTCAGTTCATGAATGGGTGGCTGTCAGCATAGCAGCCTCTAGCCAATTCATCTGCCAGGCAGTTGCCAGGCCCTGAGATTGAGCCCTGTATGTTGACTCAATATTCCACTTATTGTAGTTATTCATTTGATTTTTTGTTTTATTCATTTAGTTACCATTTATTTTATTGACTTATTGCACATGGAATATTTACTACATTTATTACATAGGATATAGATTTGCCTATGTATGAAACTTCACAATTGACACCCAGGACGTTCACAGAAAAGGAAAACATGTGTTACCCTGGTCTTCTTACTCCCTGCTTCAATTTTTGTGAGTGCTGGCATCTGAACTCACAGCCTACAAGGCCCAATTTATGAATGGATGAGTGTCAGCTCGGCCAGCATGGGGCAGATGGAGCTGACAAGCAGTTCCCAGCACTGAGATTGAGCCCCAGGGGTTGACAAAATAAGAACAGATTGACATGCAGATGGTAGTACACAAAGCAGTATGGAGGTTCCTCAAAATACTCCACATAAAACTTCCCTATGACCCAGCAATCCTACTTTCGGGCATTTACCCAAATGGTCACAAACAAGACCATACTGAAGCTACCAGCACAACTATGTTTATTGCATCATTATTTACCATAGCTAAGATATGGAATCAACCTAGATGCCCCTCAGTAGATGAATGGATCAAGAAAATGTGGTATATATACACAATGGAATTCTATGCCTCCATCAGAAAGAATGACATTGCCCCATTTGTTAGGAAATGGAAAGACTTGGAAAAAATTATATTAAGTGAAGTAAGCCACGCCCAAAGAAACATAGGTACCATGGTTTCCTGTATATGCAATAACTGGTATATGTCTGAGTCAAGCAGAAAAGGTCAGATAAGTTGATGTTAGGGGAATGAACCCCAAGATAAGTATTAAATTTTTTTGGTTTTTTTTTTTGCCTTTCATGCAATTGTTTCTAACATATTTATAAGATGATTTCTATATTGCATTGTTTGTCCCTTCCCCACGGTATAACCCCTGTTTTCACTTTATTTGATGTTGGTATAATTTTTGGAGGGGAAGGGATACAAGTGAACCCATTGCAACAATGAGATGTACAATTTGTTATGTCGAAAAATGAAATTTACAACTTTGGTGGGGAGGGGGTGAGGACCTGGTGGGGGGAAGGGAGTAGTATGGGAAGGGATGGGAAGGGAAACAAAGAGGAGGCAACAATGCTTGATACGAAATGTACTCCTTATCTTGACCATCTAATTGTAACTTCTCTGTACGGTATTCTCACAAAAAAAAAAGCCCTGAAAAAAAAAACAAATAAATATAGATCTTTATTAAGTGCCAGAGATTTCCATACATTCTTCAGTTATATAGACTACATTCTTACCAACACTTGGGTATTTATTATGCCTCCATGTAATTAATATGACTGTTTCCATCCTTAATGAATTTTTAATTGAATCAACCACTGTCAGGAAACTATTACATCCATGGAATTAAAAGTATTCTTTTAATGTGTCAGAAAATATTCATTAAAATCCATTGGCCTCCTAACATCACTCTGTTTAATTTTATAGTGGTATCTTTCAGGAACAACTAATTCAACCTTGACATTCATAACCTTCCATCAGTATTCCTATGAATAGGGATGAGACTCTTAGGATTTCCCTCCATTGGTAGGAGACAGGAATGGGCTTCTAACACAGGGCTTATGTTGCCGAGTTGGCCTATGGCTTCCCTGGTAGCCCGCCAACCTTCAGAAATGCCAGGTTACAAACAATTTTCAGCCATCATACAAATCCAGAATGGTTACCTTGCAAAGAAAGTAAATGTAAAACCGGAGCCATCTGCAAGTTGCCGGATTTTTATCTGTCTTTTCATTTTTTTTTTCCTGTCAGTCTTTGGGGCCCAGGAACTCAGGTTCAGCTGTGGGTACAGTGGCTGCACCCCAGCCTAGACTAATAAAAGCGGAGGCAGAATTGTCACTACCTGAATTCAAGACCTGTGCTTGACAAAACAAAAATAAATAAATAAATAAATAAATAAATAAATAAATAAATAAATAAATAAATAAATAAATAAATAAATACATTAAAATACTTTAAAAATTGTGAGGCTCCTTGGCTTGGAATTCATGCCATTTTTTCTGCCAGGCCTGGGATTTGAACTCAGGGTCTGAGTAAATCTGCAGCATTGTGGGGGAACGGGAAGCTCACCGTGTTGGAGGATAAGAAAGTCAAGCCTGTTCTCAGGTCCTGAATTCAAGTCCTAGCACTCGAAAAAAAATAATATTCGTATACATTTTAAATACATGATTTATATTTACATGCACGTTTACTGCATATTGTGGTTAGTGTAGTTATTCATTTTATTTTGTGTTTTATTTATTTTAATCTATTTAATGAGTATGATTACACATATAAGATTTTTTACATCCTATTACATAGGACATAGATTTGTCAATGTATTATACATCATTCCTGAAACCCAGGACTTTCGCCGATAAGGAAAACAAGTGAGACAATTGGCTTCTGCCACCAGGATTAAGTTTTTGGCAGTTCTGTAATTTGAACTCCAGGCCTAGAAGGGCCACTTCATGAATGGGTTAATGTTAGCACAACAGTCTGATGCAAGTGAAGTTGGTGAGCAAATTTCAGGACCTGAGATCAAGGCCTAGGAGTGGCCAATACATAAACAGATATATGTGTAGATCGCTGTGTGTGTATTTACATATGTATATTCATCTATAAATAAATGTATATATAGAGAGACAGACATGTATGTAGATTCTAGTGTATAACTCTATATAATGTGATGTCTGTCTATATCTTATTTTTATATATTCTATTACTACCAATTATTAGTTCTAAAACTATGCCTCCATTAATTACTCATGGTAGAAGACTTAATAAGGTACTAATTAAATTAATCAATGACTTATATTTATTGCATACAATCTTATAATAGACTAGCTAATTAGTAATTAAATTAGTATATGTCAAACATTCTATTAGTGTTCCTATAGATAGGAACGAGTCTCCTAGGATCTTCAGCTGTGAGTAGGTGGCAGTCCCAGGATCATGGAACTCAGGTCCTAGGTGTCTCTGTTGGGCTCAGGCTTCACTGACAGCCCAGAAGCCTTAGGCCATGCAAGGTGACATACAATTTTCCAGCCGAGTCATTGAGACCCAGGATGGTCACAGTGCCAAGGAAAAAGAGGTAAAATGGTTGTGTAAAACTTCTTGGATTTTTCTTCCTCCGTTTCTTTTTTTTTTTTGGTTTGATGTATTTTTGCCAGTGCTGTGAGTTGAACTCGGGTCCTAGGATCCCCGGATCATCTGTGGGTGTAAATGCTGTACCCCAGCCTAGGGTAAACATGGTTTAAGACAATAAAGTGCTTCCTTCAGCAAAAGGAGCTCAGGGACAATGTCTAGGCTCACAGTTCAAGCCTCAAAAAAAAAGCCATTACAAAAAGCCATTAAAAAGCCACAAAAAAGAGCCATTAACTCCATGTGTCTGTGTGTGTATGCATGTATTTCTATCAGTGAACATCCAAGGTCGCTATGAAGAAAGGCACACAGCTAGGAAATTTGCTTTGAATAGAATGATTTCATAGCACAAACGGTGTTTTCAAGACAGTGCCTATTTCGGGGCTCCCCTCACTGTTCCCAGGGTATCCTGAGGGTTTCTGCGCACCCCAGGATGCTGGAGGAAGTCTGCCTCACTGTTGGAACAGGCAGACAAAAAGTTTCACTCCTGTACAGCTGTGTAACAAACAATTTATCGGGGGCAATTAGTGAGGATGAGTGTGGATGGGCTCTGAAGGCCAGGAGAAAAAGGCCTCTTTGTACCCCAAGCTAACTCTCTCCCCAGTGCTCTGTTTTGACAGGAAGCCTTCAATTGTGCCATCTCCTGCGGCAGGCCAAATTCCCTGGACTTGTCCTGTCTTTGTGAGACTATGTTCCAATGTTGAAACAAACTGCTTCAATTAATTCGAGTCCTTCTGGCAGACAACTAGGGAGCTGAACCTAATGAAAAGATTCCTAATTGGCAATGGTGGTGCCTCCCTAAGATTCTGGAAGTTTGCTAAATCTAAGCACTTGTGCAAAATCACAATGCTTCCTGTCATCTAGATCTGGTGAAGCTTATCAGGTTTTGAAACCTTTGTCTTCTCCTAGTCAGGCCTTGGGTGGCTAGGTTTTGGGGTTGAACACAGGGCTAGGGTGATGAGAATGAGCTCAGAGGAGAATCCAGGTGCTTTACCATTTTGTGTCACAACTTTACTTATGCTCTGTGTTTGTGTGTGTGTGTGTGTGTGTGTGTGTGTGTGTGTGTGTGTGTGTGTGTGTGTGTGTGTGTGTATACCCTAGTCCTGGAGCTTGAACTCAGGACATGAACATTGTATTTGTTTCACCTGTTCAAGTATACCACTTGAGCTTGAGCCAGAGATCCACTTCAGAGTTTTTTTCTAGGGATGTGGTACTTAGGATTCAAACCCAGGGTTTCATACATGCAAAGCACTCTACCCCTAACACAAGTTCCCAGCATTCCACTTCAGGTTTCCTTCTTTCTTGTAAGTTGGAGGAGTTCAAGTCTGGGCCTCGGTGCTGTCTCTGAGCTCTTCAGCTCAAGTCTAGCTCTACCACTTGAGCTACAGCGCCCCTTCAGGCTTTCTGGTGGTTCATTGGAGATAAGCATCTCAAGGAATCTCCTGCCCAGGTTGGATTTGCACCATGATCCTCAAGTCTCAGCCTCCTGATTAGCTAGGATGACAGGCATGAGCCACCGATGCCCAGCTTCCTCTTCAAGTTTCTAAGTGGTGAAAATATGATAATAGTATCATGGGACATTTTGTCAAGTTAGATGGCAGCTGTCAGCACCAGACTCCCTACTTGCTCTGTGATGAGGTATTTGTAGTCCCATACTTGTGATGAGGTATTTGTAGTACTATACTTACATTGTTGCAGTCAGAACATTCTATCTTTTTTTTTTTTTTTTTTTGGTGCCAGTCCTGGCTCTTGAGTAAGGGTCTAGACACAGTCCCTAAGTTTTTATGCTCAAAGCTAGTGCTTGACTGCTTGGGTAACAGCATGCCTTCTGGATTTTTTTGTGTACACAGTAGTGAGGAATCGAATGCAGAGCTTTGTACTTACTAGGCGAACATTCTATCATTAAACCCCAGGAGTGACAATTGTATGAACAGATAAATGTATAGATTGGTAGATAGACAAATAGATGTATATGTATAAAACAAGAGAGAGATGTCTGTATATTATGAAATTGCATAAACAATATTAATACTGATTATTGGCAATTAAATTATTCCTTCCATTTTTAAGTATCATGATTGAATACATAATAAAGTATTAATTGAAAACTAGTCAATATTGTATAATTGTGTATAATTTTATAATATCGTATACTAACTACTAATTTAATTGTTAATTTTATAACATTCCATTCATATGGATATATATGGGAATAGGTTTCTGAGAATCTCCATTCATTAGTGGCAGTCCTGGGATTCGACCTCCAGGGCTAAGTTGCTGGTTTTGGCTATGGCTTCCTTAATACCCCACCAAACATCAGCAATGCAAGATAATGTATGCTTTCTGGGCCTTGTCATTTAGACCCAGGATGGTCACAATACAAAGGGAATAAAAAGGAAAACTACCTCCTTGAACTTCTCAGTTTTAGGCTTCTCCTTTACAGTTTTTTATTTATTTTTCCACCCCAGGATTTGAACTCAGGTCCTAGGATGCCACCGCCAACTGTGGCAGAGATGCCAAGACCCGAGTTCAAGCCCCGTGCTTAGGCAAAATAATCATCATCATCTTCATAATAATAATAGTAATAATAATAGTAATAAGGCCCTGGTTTGGAATTTGCACCATATTTATATTTATACATATATATATACATATGTATGTATGTATACGTTGATAAATATGTAGATTGAAGTAGATAGAGAGATAGACATAAACATATACAAATATATACATATACAGAGAGTGGGAATGTGAGGATATTAAATTATATATGTTATTACCAATTATTAGTTAATAAATTTTGCCTCCATTTAATGAAGTATCCGGGTTGAATACTTATAAAAGTATTAATTAAAAATTAATCAATATCCTTAATTATACCATGGTGTTAGAATGGAAAACATAAACCCAATAATTTTTGTGTGGCATTCTAAAATAGGGTCATGAATCCACTGCACATTTATTGTTACATTAGCAACACTCTATAAGCATTCACATGAACAGGAATAAGTTTGTCAGGCTCTCCTTCCCTTTGTGGGTTGCAGTCCTAGCATTCAAACTCCAGGCCTGGGTCATTTAATTATAATGCAAACCATTGGAGTGACACCATGAAGACTTCAGATTGTTACCATTAAAAAAAAGAAAAAAGAAGAAAAGTAAGCAAGGTGCCAGTGGCTCTTGCCTGTAATCCTAGATCCTCAGGAGGCCAAGATGTAGAGAATGCCAATTTGAATTCATCCAGGATGGGAAAGTCCATGACATTCTTCTTTCTAAGAGATCACAGGGGAAACAAAACCATACATGGGGCTGTGGCTCAAGGGCAGATCACTACTCTCGAGCAAAAGGTGCTCAGGGACAGAGCCTAGGCTCATAGTACAACCCTGGACCTGCCAAAAATAAAAAAAAAACAACAACGAGGCAATAACTCCATGTATCTGTGTATGGACAATGGGCATTCAGCAGGTTGCCCATGCCCAGCCCCCCAACCTGGGCAAGCTGGGACAAGCCCTCAGAGAGTACAAAGTCTGAGCAGGCAACATGAACAAAGAATCCTTCTCTGCCATTTAAGAACTGAAGCCTTATGTTCTGGCCGAGGTGTCCCATCGGGACACCATGAAGCCAGCCACTGCCTCCAGGGAAAGCACAGTTCCTAGGCTGTAGGAGTTGTCAAAGGTTCTGGCTCCATATTCTTTATCCTTCTGTAGGATGACAGGCTAGACTTCTGGGGCCTGTGGCTATCACTCATTTATCATGCCTCATTGCCGAGTCACAAGCTGGTCCCAAATCATGGCAAAGATATGAAATAGAGATTTCTACACCAAAGGGGGTAAGCCAATAAACCCCACCCTCATAACTCCCTTTAGAAGGGAGCCTTGGGATGAGATTGTGGCTTAGTGCTAGAGTGCTTACCTAGCCCGCATGCACAAACCCTGGGTTTGATTGCTCAGTACCACAGAAACAGAAAAATCCAAAAGTGGTACTGTGGCTTAAGTGATAGAAAGATAGCCATGAGCAAATGAAGCTCAGGGATATGCCGAGACTCTGAGGTCAATCCCCAAGACTGTCAAAAAGAAAAAATTCATCCTGGTGTGATATTTTGCTCTGGAACTCAGACGAGGGCGGAAGTTATAGATAAGAGGTAGAGTAGAGGACAGGTGCTGGTGGCTCACCCCTGTAATCTTAGCTACTCAGGAGGCTGAGATCTGATGATACCAATTGCAAGCAATAAAGTCTATATGAGACACTTTTCTCTAATTAAACACCCAAAAAGCCAGACATAGAGCGGTAGTTCAAGTAGTAGAGTAGAGCGCTAGCCTTGAGCACAAAAGCTCAGGGATATGATAGCATCCAGGCCATGAATTCAAACCCCAGGACTGGCACATACATGCACACACACACACACACACACACACACACACACACACACACACACACACACACACACACACACACACACCCCAAGATAGAGCATTTGCCAGTCAGCCTGCACAAGTTCCATCTCTAGAAACTCAATATTAAAAAAAAAAAGAGGGAGAAGGGAAGGAAAGACTTGCTCCACTAGGTGATATAACCAATGCCAAAATTCCACAGGAGTTCCAAGATGTGGATTCAGGACAGAGGGCCTCAGGCAGAAGGTACAGCATGGGCAAAGGTCCTGAGATGTGCTTTAGAGCAGATGGTATGGGTGGAATGAAGGTTCTGTGGCTTCAGACAAGTCTGGTAGGACATTCAAGGCTGGGTCAAGGTTTATATGTGAGTCACAGGTAGGGCAGAGGCTGGAGTCCCAGAATGGGGCCCAGGAGGAAGATTAGTTGGCTTTTTACCAGAGACCCCAGCCATTTCCTGTGGCTGGAAGCTAATTTTTCAGAGCTCCTGACCCTCAGACCTCCTTTGCATGGAGGAGTTAGGGCAAACTCAGGGCAGAACACTTGCTTAAGAAAAGCTTCTAGCCCAATGCCACCAGTGGCTCAACCCCTGTAAATCCTAGCTACTCAGGAGACTGAGATAGAGATCGTGGGTCAAGCCAGCTCAGGGGAGGAAAGCAAGTGAGACTCTTCTTGCCGATGAACTACCAAAAGCCAGAAATGGAGCTTTGGCTCAAGTGGCAGAGTGCTAACCTTGAGGGAAAAAATTAAGGGACCAGAGCCTAACCCCTGTGTTCAAGCCCCAGTACTTGCACCTAAAAAAAATAAAGAAAGGCTTTCAGAAGCTCCTAGTCTACTGTGGTGAAAGGCCAGATCAGCCGGGCACCGGTGGCTCACACCTGTCCTCCTAGCTCCTCAGGAGGCTGAGATGTGAGGATCACGGTTCAAAGCCAGCCTAGGCAGGAAAGTCTGGGAGACTCTGATCTCCAAGGAACCTCCAGAAAACCAGAATTGGTGTTGTGCCTCAAGTGGCAAGCCAAACAGCTTGGGGACAGGCCCCAGGCCCAGAGTTCAAGTCCCATGACCAACATCTGGCCTGCTTGGACCTCACTCTGTGGATCTAGGCAGAGTAATTTCAAGTGGGCCACTGAGGGTCTCCCAATGACTAGGTGTCCTACAAGTCTTGAGAGCAGCCTCTTTGGAGGCCTTTGCCTACAGAGCAGGCCACAGTATCAGAGAAGGTTGGAGCCTTGAGCATGGAGGTCATTAATCTGTTCATCAGAATGGCATCTGTCATGGCTGACCAAGGTTCTGGGCCAGCAGGGGCAGGAGCTGCAAGATGGCACAGCAGGTAATGCCCACTCACTCGAGTATCACAAGAGTGTGAATCTGTCAAGCACACATTGGGCGGGTGTTGAGTTGGGCTCAGGAAAGACTTGTAGTCTCAGGTATCCACAGCCAGCAGGCTGCTGCTGGTAGCAGTCTCTATCCCAGGAGTCACAGGGTTCGGACCCTTACTTTGCTTACCAGTGCTCGGGGCAATTGTGGGCCGACTACAAATGAGCATCCATAATGCCTTCCCTTGGTCCTGTGGCCCCGTGCATGGATAGAAAGGCAGGTTCTATGGAACTTACTGGCATGACCCAGACCCCTCAGCCCAAGAATGACTTAGGGAAAAACCACTTGATCTGCTTTGAGAGTTTACTATGACTATGCCTCAGGAGTGCCCCCAGTTTTCTAGCTGAGCTCATCATTACCACCTTCTTCTGTGTGTGTGTGTGTCTGTGTGTGTATGTATGCCTGCACACACTTGCACACATCTTGGTACTAGGGCTTGAACTCAGGGCCTGGACTCTGTGCCTCACCTTTTTCATTCAGGGCTAGCACTCTACCACTTGAGCCACAGCTTTTCTTCCAGCTTTTCAGTGGCTAGTTGCAGAGGACAGTCTCACTGACTTTTCTAGCTAGGCTGCCTCTGAATGGCAATCCTCAGATCTCAGACTCCTGAGGAGCTTGGACTAGGAGGGCATGAGCTATTAGCATCTGGCCACACTTTCCTTCTTGGCTGAAACAGACTACCTATCCCCCAGCCCAGCGCCCATCTACAGCTACCCTCCTTCCCCAGGCTACAGAAGAAACATACCCTCCCATGAGTACAAAGAAATGGGATCAGGTTAGAGGTTTATGTTCTCCACACAATCCCGGGATGCTGGGAGCTGAAGTGGAGGTCAGAGATCTAGGCCAGGGGAAGTAGACAGCTGTTAGAACAGAAGAGCGTATGAAAAGACATTCTTGCAACTGGGTGCCAGTGGCTCATGCCTATAATCCTAGCTACTCAAGGCTGACAACTGAGGATCAATCAAGATTCAAAGCTAGCCTGAGCAGACTCTTCTCTCCAATGAATCACCAAAATCTGGGAAGCAGAGATACCCTAGTTCAAGTGGTACAGCACCAACCTTGTGCAAACAAGCTAAAGGATAACACCTAGGTTCTGAGTTCAAGTCCTGGTAAATACACACACACACACACACACACACACACACATACACACTCATGCACACACGCATGCATGCATGCACACAAACACGCATGCAAGCACATGCATCCACTATCATCCTTAACTGGAGCCAATTGTTCATACCAGCAATTCCAGCGACTCAAGAGGCTGAGCTCTTAGAATGGCAGCTTGAAGCCAGCCCAAGCAGGAAAGTCTGTGAGACTCATCTCTCCACTAACTACTAAAAAAGGTGAAAAGTGATCTATGATTCAAGTGGTAGAGTGTTAGCTCAAGGACAGTGCCTAGGCCCTGAGTTCCAGCTCTGAGATTTTTTTTTAATATACACCCTTTGCCTTCCCCACCCCCACAGACCATAAATCCAGATTTTGGTCGTACTAGATCTCACTTTTGCTCCTGCCACTTCCATATCACTGCCACAAATGGCCGGTGTGTGGCCAGCCACGGGTTAAGAAGTGAACTTACCCAAGGAAGGCATAACCAGGTCAAGGCTAATGCCCCAGAACACTGCGCTACTGGCCATACCAGTCTCTCATCCCCCAGTTCCCTGGTCCTGGAATCTTAAGTCTGTGCCTCTGTATTCTGGGTATCCAGAATTGTCTAGAAGGACCTGAGAGGCCAAGCTGGGGCTGGGAGATAGACTTGGCTGCAATAATGTTCGTTGACATTTCCTAGACAACAACAGATACTTTCAAGCCACCTGGGCCTCACCTCTATGCAGCCCAAGATCCTTCTTGCTTGGGTAGCCTTCAGTCAGCTATCAAGCTCAAGTTGGTCAGAGCCACTGGCAACCACCCTTCCCACACTCCACTGCCAGCCTGCTGGGAGGGACACGCAGCCAGAGGCCCAGCTGAGGAAAAGGACAAGACATCCTAGGACTGAACCCTACCCCTCCAGAGGTAAGGGAGAACCTATGCCAGCTGGCCCTGCTGACACAGAATCCCCTGGAAGTGGCCAAAGATATGGACAGCCAGACTTGGGCCCCAATGAAAAGCTGGACTATGCAGGTCTCTGGCAATTTAAGACTCATTGTAGACCCTGACGGGGCAAAAGGCAAGGTTGTAATGGAAGAGGGGAAACATCCCTGGTCAGGAAGAGTAAGACAGGAACCCAGGAAGGGGACAGAGAAAGATGAGGAAACACACACACACACACACACACACACACACACACACACACACACAAACACACACACACACACACAGGGGTAGCCCAAGGCTTCATCAGTCCCTGAGCACCCGAACATGCCAAACCCCGAGTAGATGGCACTACCGTCCTCAGACCAACTGTAGACAAATCTCAGCCTCTCACACGTCTGGAATGGCTCATAACACAGAATGGCATTTCCTACTGTACATAACTCTATGCAGAAAACTCATCCACCTTATTTTTGGTTGTCGGTCATGGGGTTTGAACTATGGGCCTGCACGCAGTCCCTCAGCTCTTCAGCTGAAAGTGTGTGCTCTACCAGTGGAGCCACAGCACTACCTCTGGTTTTCTGGTGGTTCATTGGAGATAAAAATCTTACAGACTTTCCTGCCCAAGCTGGCTTTGTACTGCAAGCCTCAAATCTCAGCCTCCTGAGTAGCTAGGATGACAGTTGTGAGACACTGGCAGCACCCGGCTTCAGTTACCTTCTTATAGCCAGGTGAAACCCAACTTGTCAGGCTACAAACCACATGCAACCCTTCACTTCAGACTTTAACACCGGCATCCAAAACTATATTTCCATGGATAGAGGGAATATAATTGACACTACCCTCCCATCCCTGCTCCCATTAGCCCACTCCTTGCCTAAGACAGGCCACGACTTCTGGAGTTGTTGGTAAGGCAACGCCCACCCTGCTGTGACTTCACACTGGGGCAAACCTGGAGAGTTTTTAGAAATTTCTGTACACTTAGGCTAGCATCTGGTCTCCCAACGACAGGACCCCCATTGCTTCACCATCACTTGCAAGCAAGAGTGTATTTCTGTTTTTGTTGTTGTTGTTGTTGTTGAAGGGCTTGAACTCAGGGCTTGGGAACTGTCCCTGATGATGATTTTTGCTCAAGGCCAGTTCTGTATCTTTTGAGCCATGGTGCCATTTCTGTTTGGAGATTGGGGATGACACTCTCATGGGACTTTCCTGCCACGCCTACTCCGGTGGAGTCTGCTTAGCATGGGAAACCTGCTTTCAGACCTGAGAATGGGGCTTCACAAAGACCTATCTCTGAGAACGGGACTTCACCGAAATCTACCTCAGAGAATGGGTCTTCAAAGAGGCCTACCTCCTGGAAAGGCTGGCAAGCCCCTGGGAAAGATGTGTTTCTGTCCCTGCTTTTCTTTTCTTCACTGTATAAGAGTGCCTATTAATCTTTTACTGTTTCTGCTGCTCATTGTACTTACTCATGCTCAATGTTCCCTTATTTAAAGCTCTTTCTTAAGAGTGTTGACGACTCCAACATCTGATGAGTGTCTTAAAAATATGACTAACTCACCAGAGTTAAGTGCTACCCTGAAAGCCCCTCTTATGGACGCTAGTAGACAAGTCATAAGTAAATATAAAAGTATTGGGGGTTTCACGACAGCAGAAGGAATTGTTTGTAAGAGATTTACAAGAAGCTGTAGGCCGGCTAGAACAGAAAGAATGTATGGCAATTGCTGGGAGAACTACTTAGGAGAAAGAATTTCCTGTTACTCTCTTTCATTTACTAAGAGACTTGCTAGATCTAGGCCTCCTTGGTGCTTACTATTAAAGAAGGAACAGGAAAGATATTATGGGACCGTTAAGGCCTCTATAGAAAAAGGTAATGGTTAATTGGTGATAAACATCGAAACCCATTGTATTGCTTAAAAATAGAGATAAGCCAGAAAGAAGTGCCTATCAGGCGACCAGCTGGTAACCACCCAAGAATGAAGCCCTGCAGCAAGATTGTGTAACCTTTTGCCCTTTCTCCTGGAGACTTTTGCTATAAAAGTTTGTTATCTTCTGCATTAAATCGCACTCATCATCCATTCCTCTTGTGTGAGTTGTCTGTTTGCCATCTCCCCACCTATTCCAGTTCCTCCACTAGGTGTCCTCCATCATCCCGACAGAGCCGGTCCTTGGCACTTTCCTGCCTGGGCTGGGAAATGAGATCCTCTGAATCTCAGCCTCCCAAGTAGCCAGGATAACTGGCGTGAGCCACCAGCACAAGGCTTACTGTGTCTCAGTCTTTAGAATTTCCATGTAGTCCTCCTCTATACACTACCACCTAGACACTCCTCTATCTCTCCCACAGAAAGCAAAGAAAGGCTTGGAATTTGGTTAGGGCCATGGGCATTAAAGAGCTCCCTCCACATCTCTACCCTTCTCTAAGCTCCCATCTGCCTCCTCTGGATGGACTGGTCCTCTGGGACAGGTCAGACCCACTAGGACTTCTGGGGTTTGCCCTGTATCCCCCCAACCCCATCCAACTTGTACCTGAGGATTTCTGGGGCCATTTCCCCGGTGAAAGATGTTGGGAGGGTTGCTGATAACCACCTCCAGAGGTGTCCAGGGCAGAAGGAATATCCAGCTCTCCTCTGTCAAAGAAGGAGACACTAAGCATGGATGGATTTACTAAGAGCTACAGGGCATAGCCAACCACCTGTCACCAAGGTCCATCTGAGTGCTATTTTATTTTCACAGTCCTGGGGCTTGACCTCAGGGCCTGGGCACTGTCTAGGAGCTTCTTCTGAGGCAATCACTCTTCCACCTGAGCCATGGTGCCGCTTCTGGCTTTTTCTGTGTATGCGGGACCTAGGAATTGAACCCAGGGTTTCCTGTGTGCTAGGCAAGCCCACTACTGCTAAGACACAATCCCAACCCTGGATAGCTGTTCCTCTGTGAACCCTCGGGCCTGTCTCGGGATAGTCTTTCACATCAATACTGAGTTTCTCACCAGCAGCCCTGTCTGTAAATAAACATGCTCAACTATGTTGTAATTTATCTACAGCATCTTTGCTCTTTGTGCTTCCTGTCAGATCCTCTTTGTTAAGAAAAACCCCCTTTCAAGTGCTGCCTCTAAAAAGCCTGCTCCAATCGCCCTGACAGAGCAAGATCTTCTTTGCTCTGCAGGCTGCCTGCCTTGTCACGCTCTGCCTTCCAGCTGGTGTGGGTTTAGAGCACACGAAGGAGTAGGCCTGGCTTCCACCACCCAATTTCTGAAGGCTCTGATACACTACCTAGGACCAGTGTTGTATCACACTCTGTGAGAAGGCACTCAAGGCCCAGGCAGTCTGTGGGCAAAAAGATGGGGCCATTTTTGTGTGTGGACTTGAACTCATGTTCTGGGAGTGGTCTCTCTGAGTTTTCATGCTCAAGGCAGTGCTCCACAAATTGAGCCACAGCTCCACTTCTAACTTTTTGGTGGTTCCATGGAGAGTAGATTCTCACCAGCTTTCCAGCTTATGGCTGGCTTTGATCTTTGATCCTCAGATATTTGCCTCCTAAGTAGCCAGGGTGTCAGACGTGTACCTGAGCCAGAGGTGATGGGCCCCAGACCCTTTCTTTGTTTATCTCGTGCCAACAAGCAAGCCGTAGTTAAAATAGTCATTTACAAGGGATCAAGTTCCTCTGTTAGGTTATTTAATACAAGGAGATAATGTGCCTTTGGAAAAGGCTAGTCTGAGTTGGCCTAGGTGAGTGTGTGTGTGTGTGTGTGTGTGAATTACGGGGATACCTACCCCCATCTCTGCAGTGCCTCATCCTCCCAGTGGTGAGTACATCCAGAATCCCCACCCCAAGGAAAGTGGGTAGGGGAGGGTATATAAGGTCACATTGAGTGGGATGATCTGAATTCTATCATGAAACTGAAGCCTGGAGAGCTAATGGAGAGAAGGGGAGGTTTAGAGGAGCGTCAAAGAAGCCCCTTACTTTTGGCTACAAGTACCAAAGAGAAGACTGAATCCATTTTTTTAGTAGTAAGATAACAGGTGCCCACTATTCATTTATTTTATCATTTTTTTCTGAGCCCTAGTTCTTGGATTCAGGGTCTCGGTGTCGTCCCTGAGCTTCTTTCATTCAAGGCTGAGGCACTACCACTTGAGACACAGCACTAAATCTGGCTTTTTTTCTGGTGGGGGGATGTGGTTTGGGGGAGATAAGAATATCACAGACTTTGCTGCCTGGGCTGGCTCTTAGTCATGACCATCAGACCTCAGCCTCCGAAATAGCCAGGATGATGGATGGGAGCCACCAGCACCTGAACGCCACCATCCATTTATATTCCTCTAGGGCCAGTGCCGGCCACCTGCACTGCACCCCCCCCCCCCCTTATTGTGAGTGGGAAGTAATCATGAGTGGGTTTGATACTTCAACAGCCTGCCTACTTACCTTTGAGCATTGTATCTGATCAGTTTGATGGCAGCTACTTCCTTATCCACAGCAATGACGGCTCTGTCACAAGAACAAAGGTACCACAAGAGCTGCCAGGTCTGGAGTCTTTCCTCTGCACCCCGCCCCCCTACCTGAAATGACACACCCCAGCAAAGCGAAGTAGACATAGAGTGAATTCATTTTCTTATAACCAGGGTCTGGCCAGATAGATGGCAGTGAGGATCAGAGGCCCAGGATCATGCTGGGCTGTTGGACAACACGATGCCTCCTCATCCACTTTCCTTTAACTGTCTTAGCAGAGGGTAGTGGGGAAGTACTCAGAGGAT
The DNA here is from genome assembly GCF_024711535.1 of Dipodomys merriami. Taxonomy (NCBI): domain Eukaryota; kingdom Metazoa; phylum Chordata; class Mammalia; order Rodentia; family Heteromyidae; genus Dipodomys; species Dipodomys merriami. The sequence goes on along the minus strand of NW_027205137.1, from coordinate 15,298 downwards.
GGATGGACAATGAATAACCGTCACGTTTTAGCCTGGGCACAGAGTGGCTGACCTCAGGGAGCTATTTCAACAGGCTGAGCAAGACAGCTCCTGACCCACAGCCCACCTCCAGAATGAGAGGGTTACCGTGGATCCCAGCCACATGGAGACGCTGAGCCACCTCCTCCAGGACACATTCAACCAGTTTCTGAAAGAGAGAGAGAGACAGAGACAGAGACAGAGACAGAGACAGAGAGACAGAGACAGAGATGGAGAGGAAGAGAGAGAGAAAAAGAAAGCAAGAAATCAAGAAAGAAAGAAAGAAAGAAAGAAAGAAAGAAAGAAAGAAAGAAAGAAAGAAAGAAAGAAAGAAAGAAAGCAAGAGAGAAAGAGAGAAAGAGAGAAAGAGAGAAAGAGAGAAAGAGAGAAAGAAAGAAAGAAAGAAAGAAAGAAAGAAAGAAAGAAAGAAAGAAAGAAAGAGAAAGAAAGAAAGAAAGAAAGAAAGAAAGAAAGAAAGAAAGAAAGAAAGAAAGAAAGAAAGAAGGAAAGAAAGAAAGTCAAAATTGGTCTTATGCCTGATGCCAGTGGCACAGGAAGCTGACATATGAGGATCATGGATTTTAGCCAGCACAGGCAGGAATGTTATGTGAGACTCTTATCTCCAAAGAACCACCAGAAATCCAGAAGTGGTGCTGAGGGCTCAAGTGGTAGAGCACCTGCCTTGAACTGAGGAGCTTGGGGACCCAGAGTTCAAGCCCCAGGACTGACAAGAAGTGGATTTTCCACCACAATAAGTGGACTGAATAGCAGCCATTGTCATAGGGAGCATGGCAGAGAAGTCAGGCTGAGCTTCCTGTAAACTGGGGGTCATGAATAGGTCACCCAGCTTCTTTGTGCCTCATTTTCCCCAGCTGCAAAACTGAACACAGTGAAGGATCCCCTTCCACATGAGGATAGGGTAAGGATGAAAGAGAGCCATGTTTTGTTTCATAATCCCATACCTACTGCATGATAAATAACAGGCCCCATCTGAGCCATTGCAGGGTACCTTCCTCTCATATGCTCACAGAATTTCCAAAAACCATATCTGGCAACCACTCCTTCTATGCCTGGCCCTGCCCCAGTGATCCCCCTATATTGATCCCTTGTTTCCTCACAACTGTCCCAGGAGGATACTGAGGTCCGATGGTAAGGCCCAGAGCTTCAACTGTGGTCAAGAATCAGCTGCTGTGGACTAAGAGTTTGTGACAATCCATCTAAACTGATAACTAAACGTGGTGCTACCTGTCTAGCATCCCCATACAGAGAACCAGTCATGGTGGCCAACACCTGTCACAGGAGGATCATGAACCAGCCCAGCCTGAACATATATTTAGTCTTTATCTTGGAAATGCCCAAGACAGAAAGGCTTGGCTTTCATGGTAGAATACCTGACTGGCAAGCCTAAGGCCTTGAGTTCAAACCTTAATATACCTAAAAGAATCAGAGGCCAGGTGCCAGAGGTTCATGCCTATAATCCTAGCTACTCAGGAGGCTGAGATCTGAAGATCATAGGTCAAGATTTAAAATAGGGTTGGCCTCACCAATCAGACCTCATGATGAGAAGACCCAGAGTTTGACCCATCCAGTATGCTCCATAATAACAGAGCTGGCATCCAGACTAAGTGCTGGCCATGCTCTCTGTCCCTCTGGGGAGCCACCTCCTGCAGGCCCCACCCCCAGGTCCTCCCAAGCTCCCTCTGCCACCATCCAGGGACAAGGAAGTAGACAGCTCCAGGGAACACAGATCCCTTGGTCTTATAATTTAAGCTTTTCACCCTTCCAGGCCCCCAAACCTAAGACACAATATCCATTCACCCACCCAAAGATAGCAGTTAGAAGTTACCAAAGGGTCTAGCGCTCCTTGTTACAACCCACTTCTACACACACACACACACACACACACACACACACACACACACACACACACACACACAAATCTCCACTTCTACACACACACACACACACACACACACACACACACATACACACACACACAAATCTGGCACAGGTGGTTCATGTCTGTCATCCTACCTACTCAGGAGGCTGTGGTCTGAGGATCACAGTTCAAAGCCAGCCGATGCAGGAAAGGCTCTGAGGCTCTTATCCTCAGTGAACTACCAAATAGATAGAGATGGACCTGTGGCTTAAGTGTCAGAGCACTAGCTTTGAGCTCAGAAGGTCAGGAACAATACCTATGCCCTGAGTTCAAGGCCCAGTTCTTCTACCTCCAAACAAACACAGACACAGACACAGACACAGACCCACACAGACACATAGACACAGACACAGACACACAGAATCACACACACACACACACACACACACACACACACACACACACACACACACACACACACACACACAGGGACAGCTCAAGGCTTCAGCAGTCCCTGAGAACAGAACCATGAACTCATTCCATTAGGATTACATCCCACCCACAAGAAGGTGGCACTACCGACATCAGACCCACTGTAGACAAAACATTGAGCCTCTCACACATCTGGAATGTCTCATAGACCAGCATGGCATTTCATACCATACACACTGCTATGCAGAAAACATAGCCACCTCGTTTTTTGTTGTTGCTCATGGGGTTTGAACTCTCGGCCAGGTCACTGTCCCTCAGCTTTTCAGCTGAAGGTGAGCACTCTCCCACTTAAGCCACAGCACCACTTCCTGTTCTCTAGTGGTCCATTGGATATCAAGTCTCACAGACTTTTCTGCCCAAGCTGGCTCTGAACCATGGTCTTCACATCTCAGTCTTCTGAGTAGCTAGGATGACAGTTGTGAGCCACTGGTGACTTCCAGTTTCAGCCACCATACATACCCAGAGGAAAACCATCTCATAAGGCCACAAACTCCTTGCAACCCTTCACTTCAGACTTTGTCACCAAGAATCCAAATCCACCCTTTACTGGAGAAAAAACAGACACAGCAATCCCAGCCCTGCACACATTCACCCACTCACTGCCTGCCACAAGCCATGTCCTCTTGAAGCTGTGGCTTCAAGCTGGGGTAAACTTGGGGAGTTCTTAGAAATGTCTGTACAGTGGGGTGAGCACCTGGTCTCCAAACCACAGCACCCCCCTTTTCATCCCTTGCACACCTGGACCATCCTTTGCAGGCAAATATGTTTTACTTTCTTTCTTTTTTCAGTTGTGGGGCTTGAACCGTAGGCCTGGGTGCTGTCCCTGAGCATTTCAGCTCAAAGCAAGCACTCTACTACTTAAGCCACAGCACAACACCACTTCTGCTTTTCTGGCAGTTGGTTGGAGATAAGAGCTTCAGGGTTTTTCCTGCCCAGGCTGGCTTTGACCCCTGATCCTCAGATCTCACCTGCTGAGTACCTAGGATGAGAGTCATGAGCTAGTGCCACCTGGCCAAAGATACTTTTCCATGCCTGTCATCCTATCTCCTCAGGAGACTGAAATCTGAGGACTGCAGTTGGATGCCATCCTTGGCAACAAAGTCCATGAGAACTCTTTATCTCCAATTATAAACACCTAAACAAGTTGGAAGTGGAGTTGTGGCTCAAATGGTAGACTGCTAGCTTTGAGTATAAATGACAAGGGATAGGACCCAGTCCCTAGTTTCAAACTTTTTCTAGCAAAGACCCACCCAAGAAAGGGAAGCAGGTGGGCATACGGGAGCTGAAAGCTCACACATAATACTCAAGACTCCCAGAACAGACCCCATCCTGATCTGATTCTCTAGATTCTATGTCCTACATCATGGTAAACTTAGATGGAACTTACCATGCACTCTCAGGATGTTCAAGTACAATCGCATATTCAGGATCCCCTGACCTTATCAAAGACTCAAGATCTCTCACTGTCCTGCCTCTACACTGGGTAGGGAGGTGAGGTCTAGTTATCTAACCACAGGATGTGGGAATGAAAGGATTTCTTGGTCAAGGGACACAGACTCAAGGGCTCCAGGTCCCTCTCAGGAAGGAGAAAAGGGCTGATCTATCCCAGGAATGTTCCTGGGTTGTGATTATCCTCAAAGAAACAACCTTGCTCAGAGACCAGTGCCTCTGGTTTTCCCACCAGCCTCTATCCAAACCTGCCCCACCTTCAGTCTGCCCTCTCTGAATCCCAGATCTGCATCTAGACTAAAGGCTGAGCCTGCAAAGAGAACCATCTCTGCCTCTGAGAATGGCAATCATGGGGTCCTCGCGCCCCCTAGAGGAAGTCTGGGGCAACAAGGATCCTTACTCCCATCCTCATTCCCTGGCTGTCCTGTGCTAGTGGCCAGCTTACTTCTGTCTCTGGTGGAGGAAAGAACGGGGGGGGGGAGGTGTCAACTTCAGATTGAGACATGGAAAGTCCCAGTCCCCAAGGATGTACTGCACAGGCATCCTGCAGTGGACGATAGCCAGGTGGTCAATGGTGACCCAATGTGCCAGGACTCTTAATAGCAGTGTGGCTGGGTCAAAGGCTGTATCACTTTTGGTCTAAGTTGCCAGGTGAAGTCATGGCTACAATGTCCTGACACTCTTCATCTTCCCTCTTCATCTTCCTGCTTATTCCTTGCACACACACACCCCCCCCCGACACTCCCTCACAACAATACCTCCCTAGCCCTTGGACAGCTTGTTCTAATCTGACCAGAAAATAAACTCATTGGCACCAGGGATGATTGAAACCTGGTGACCCGCCCTGAGTCCTAGTGTCTACCTGAGGCTGCTTCCCTCTGCAGTCGGCTACCACACAGCTCCTGGATATCAGAAAGTTGCTAAGGTGTCAGTAGCTTGGTCCTACATACTGGCTTTAGGCTCTGAAATTGTCCCCACATAGATTGTGAATGGTTGGCTCCCTTGTTACAGGGACTCCAAACCAAGTCTCACATGTTCTCCCTTCTTCCTTCCTTTCCTCTTTTTCTCCATCTGGACTTCCCTCCTCTTTCTCTCTTTCCTTCCTTTCTCTCACTCTTGGACCTTGAACTCAGAGCCTAGGTGCTGTCCCTGAGCCATTTTACTCAAGGCCAACAGACTATGGCTTGAGCCACACATCCACTTCTGGTGTTTTCTATTTGGTAGTTAGTTGGAGATAAGAGTTTTACAGGCTTTCCTGCTTGGGCCTCAAGCATCCATCCTCCCATCACAGCCTCCTATGTAGCCAGAATGACAGGTATGAAGCACCGGCATCCAGCTCAAACCAAGGTTTCTTCATGTGCTGTGGAACCAGCACTGGAAACTCTCATTGTCTATGACCCCTCCAGAGCCTGGCACACACTGTAACTCTTTGTGGATAAATAAATGAGCATCTGTCTACAAAAATACTACAGAAAACTCCCATCCCGTTCAGGTAAGCATCTTGTTGGGTGGGGCAAAGCCTGATGTAGCTCTCCCACAGTTCTCCCTTCTCCTTCTTCCCACCCTCCTTGTGCCACTGAACTTAATTGTTTTGGCTCTGCAGACATGATCCACGGTGTGCTCACTGGATTCTGGGGCCTCTGGGATGCCTATCTTCTCAAAGATCTCTGGCCAGCAGCTGACCGCTCTGTGGTACTCAATTCCCCACTCAGGAGTGAATGAGGTTGCCATGAGCTGAAGGCCAGGCTCAAGGGGCCTACTCTCCTACCCCTGGGGCCAGCCAGGATGGACCACCACATCTGGCACCCAAGTTTCATGTTGCAGAGAAAGGATCCTCGAGGCATCTTGGGTATATGAATCTCCCAGAGTCCAGTGCAGGTGCTGAGAATCCTCTCTACTCATAGCTGGCAGGCTAGGGATGGTGAGGTCACAATCTCTGCTCCCCATGACATCCTCAATGTTATGTCTAGGTCTCAGGACCCCACCAAGAAGACCACCAAGAATCAGACTCTACAGCTGTTTTATTTAAACGGGCTGGAGCTTGGGCCTCGTCCTACACTCTGACACAGCAGAGCCCAGGAGGAGAGCCCTGAGCTAAGGATTTACAGGTCTTATGAAGGCACACAACCAGGTGGTTTAGCACCATGTGTTGCTCTGCTTTGAAACAAGCAACAAGTGGGCACTGCCTCAAGTACTTTAACCCTTCACTCAACTGTGGTGGTCACACTAGAGAGAGTCAGAGGAGAATCAACAGCTGCCCCATAAAAGCAATCAAGGCACGACGTTCATAGCAGGAGACCATCTGGCTTGGAAATTCTGCTTGTGATACTTTGAATGTCATTGATTGTTGGCTGAAATGGTTCATCTAATTTGAGCCATAATCCCAGGCATTAGTGGAAATTGCCAGCTTCAAGAAAATACCCTGGAAAAGGTGTCATTTCAGTTGTCCCAATCAAACTTAAAGGGTTCCAAAGTTAGCGGTCCCCTTTTCTTTCCAGACAGCCTACAGCAGGTTACAGAAACTGGCATTCAGCAAGCCCTAGCTAACTGCCATGGCCTGATACCGAGCAGGCTCCAACAGGGGGAATGCACTTGCCTACCACTGCCCAGCAGGAAACAGCACAGGCAGGACATAGATTAGAGTCTGCAGGATTCCAGGGAGGACATCCCACCAGAGGACTCCCCCAGGAGGGAATCCATGCCACCAGTGAGAGCCCAGAGCCCCCTGCCCAGATGCCCATGGACACCATCAATGCCCTGGGTAAGGTTGCCCTCTCATCCTTGGTAGTGGTGAACCATCTGCAATGTCACACCGTTCACCACTTCCCAGACCCTCCTAGCTTCACAGCCCCTGCCCTACTCTCCCCCCTCCATCTTGTTCCCTAATTACATTTGGCAGACACATTCCCAACCCTTGAATTAGCTCCAACTATACAAATGAGAACAGACAGTCTGGCTGGAAGAGTGTGGCTGTGGTCACACTCGTCTCACAAGCCTTCAGGCTTAAGACAGAAGGTGTCCACTTTGGTCTGTGGTTCACACAGGCCTCCTAGGCGAGACCCACACAGGCCCAGCAGCTACTGTGGGCTATAGGAAAGGGGGAAGAGAGAGGTGGAAAGGAACGTCTACTGAAATCTTCCCCAAAGGAGCCATGAAACAGTGAAGGTGAAAACAAAAATTATACTTGGCATTGCTGAAAAAAGAACAACAAATACACACACACACACACACACACACACACACACACACACACACACACACACACACACACACCAAGAACAGTGACTGTAGACTCATCCATGCAGCACCTACAATTTGCCAACTGATCACTCACCTGAGCACAGTCAGGTGCTCTCTGTCTCTCTCTCTCTCTGTCTCTCTGTCTCTCTGTCTCTCTGTCTCTCTCTCTCTCTCTCTCTCTCTCTCTCTCTCTCTCTCTCTTTCATGCACGCATGCACACACACACACACACACACACACACACACACACACACACACACACACACACACACACACAGACTCAGAGTAGTGCCCTGAGTTTGTTGGTTCCTCATCTGGGACAATCTACAAGCTGGAGCACGGGAGTTCCCTTGTCAGAACCAGGAGCTCGACCCAAGGAAGCACTGCTCTAATAATGCTGAACCACTCTGCCTCTCCCTTTCTCTAGGACCAGACACTTTCCCTTGGGCAAAACCAGCCTTGACTCCCCATTCACCAAAACCCTAGGCCAGGACTCTGGGTGAAGGAGTCCTGAGACAGGTGGCTCTTCAGAACCTGGACTGAAAACAAGCAGGAAGTCATAGTGCCCCCAGAGAAGTGTCTGACCCAGGGTGGGGGCAGTGTTGGGGAAATGGATGAGGTCCTAAAGGCTACATACATGGATGAACTTCCTACTCCAGCCTAGATGCTTCTGGGTGACTTGGTGGATTCTTGGGGAGGATGAGGAAACCAGATGGGCCTGGAGCACCAGCAGATGGTGCCAGAGCTGGGAAATGTGATCACCCTGTTGACAGCTGGAGTGGGGGGGACCAGCAGGGTGTATGTGTGTTGGAGGGGCATGTTCTTCCCAGACATTCACCTTGTATCTGACCCCCAGTGCCCTCATCTCCCTAGTGGGCTCTTCTGGGACCCTCCTCAGGGGAAAGGGTGACCGAGCACAAAAGACAAGGGCTCACACAGAAGGGGGGGCTATCTTCTGCATCCAACACCACCCCACCACCAGAAAAAAGGAAAACTCCCAAGAAGGAAGGTGTGGAGGTGCTGCTCCCCACCTCTGACTAAAGCCACCGAGTTCCCCCAGGGAGAGAAAGGGTGAAGATGCATGGCTCTGTGGCTCCCACTGCTCTAGGCCAGGATCTCACCCATCCCTGCATCTGCCTTTTTCCTGGGACACTGGCCACTAGGGATGGGGGTGGGATCCCCGGATCAACATCCACTCCCCCACCCCCCACTCCTGGGGCGCATTTGTGGCAGTCAGGGCTGGCCTGCCTGGTGCTGGGGAGGCATGTTTGGGACACAAGAGGGGAGGCAGGAGTCACGGGTCTGGGTCCGGGTCCGTGGGGGGGGTGTAGGGTAGGGGGAGGTCATGAGGTGCAGACCCGAGGGGCTTCCACTGGGGACCAGGACCGGGTCAGGGCCGCAAGAAGGCCAGGGATGCACCATCTCTGGATGACTCCAAGAGGCACCACGGGTCCAAGCTGGCAGCAACCTGTTTCAAACGAGGTGCCACGGGGAGGGCAGGAGAAGGGGCCGGGGCAACGGTGGGCAGGTGACAGGGCTGAGCTCACCCCCTCCACAGCTGAGCTCCTGGTGCAGGGGCCTTGGACTCAGGTCCTACCTGGCATCTGAGCCTCCCTGGAGCTGAGAGGGATATGCCTGCTGTGCTGGCTTTGTGTCCTCTGTGTTCCTGGCCCAGACCTGTGCTCCTACAGCAGCGGAGGCCAGTCATGGATGCTGACACCCCTGGTGCATGTGCCTGCTCTCTGTTCGCTCTCTGCCCCCACTTTTCATGCAGGCTACCCAGCCCCTGCTGCACAAGTGTGCCAGCTCCCGTGTGCCCCTGGCTGCAGCAACTATGTGCCCCTTCAGCCACACCCTGTCCTCCCCTCAGTCACACTCCCTCCCCACCTCGGGCATGCCCCCGCCCCTGGCTTTGTGCTGCCCTGACTCTGCCCTAAGACTACCAGGCCATGGCAGAAGCAGCCTCACCTCAGCTCAGGGCTTCCCCCTAACCCCAGCAGCTGCCTGGGGGAATTGAAGATACCCTCAGCCCAATCACTTGGGGAGACTCTTCTCCATCCACACCACACACCAAGCAGGTGCAAGATAATGCTCCGAGTTGTGTGTGTGTGTGTGTGTGTGTGTGTGTGTGTGTGTGTGTGTGTGTGTGTGTGTGTGTGTGTGTGTGTGTGTGTGTGTGTGTTGTGTGATTGTCCTCTCGAGGACTCAGAACATTGAATCTTTTGGGATGACAACACACAGCACACTTTTAAAAAAAGCACTAAGAACTCTGTGTAATGGATTTAGCACAATGTGCCTTTTGAAGGACTCAGCATATAGCAACTTTTGGGATCCTCATGGTAATTTAATTACCAATAAGATTAGACATGCCATTTTGACATCACTAAACTTAAATATCATAATATTATGGCATTATATGTCATAGTGACATTAGAGACATATGTGAATTCCTATTCTGTGATTTCATTCTATTACAAGCTAACAATATTGGTGGATATCAGAAATCTATTGTGACCTCAAAGCCATTGTGACATGAAAATCCCTTTGTGACATCACAGTGCCATTGTGATATCATTAGCCTGTTCTGACATCACAAACCTGTCTTGTCCATTGTGAGCTCATCACCAATGTGACATCACAAAGCCATTGTGATATCACATTGCTGTTGTGACATTACAATCACCTTGATACCTCCCAAACCCATTATGACATCTTTCGCATCTTTGAAAAAACACATGGCCTTTGTGACATCACAGTCCCTCTGTGTATCCGTATCCTCATTGTGAAATATCAATTGAGATCAGATATGTCATTGTAATATCACAAAGCATTTACAATATAATCATTGGTGTGACATCATATTGTCTTTTTGACAGTATCAGGTCATTGTGACATCACAAATCTGTAATGACATCATACCACTATGACACCACATTGTCATTGTGACAACATATATACATTATGAAGGCCTATTATGTGATTTCGTTGTATTTCAAATGTGGGTTCATATCAAAAACACATTTTGACTTCATAACCATTGTGACATGACAATACCTTTGTGATATAACATTGCCATTGTGATATCTCTAAACAACTGTGACAACTCAAACATATTCTGTCCTCGTAAGTTTTGTGACATGTTGCCACTGTGTTAGGCCCATTGAGAGCTCAATCTATTTTTGATCTCATATTATTTCAGGTATGACATTAAATATTAGAAATATACTGTGATATTATGAATATTGTGACATTGTAATGACCATTGTAATGACCATTGTGTCACATTGTCACATCACAAATCTGTTCTGACTTCATCACATTTGTGCCAACAAATGACTTTGGAATCCTCACAATCCCATTCAAACTCATATACTCATTATGAGTTAATGAAAATTGAGGTCTGGAATGCCATTGTCACATCACCAAACTACTGTGACATCACAAAACTATTTTGAACTCATCACTATTATGGCATCACCAACTAATTGTGACATAACAACACTCTTATGACATTATAATTTGACATCATATTGCAATTGTGATATTACTGAACCCTCATGCTTTCACAAACCTATTATGATCTCATCACATCTTAGAAAATTATGGCCTTTGAGACATCAAGCTCCTTCCGTGAACTTGTATCATTGTGAACTTGTAGCAATTGAAAATAGAAATTAGATGTGATATTGCAAACTAGTTTTGACATCACTAACCCATTTTTATATCATTAACACTTTGACAACCAGAACCTGTTAAGAACCCTAGCACTTTTGACAAAAAACATGGCCTTTGTTTCATCACAGTTCATTTGTATATGTCATTGTGACTTCATTCTCATATCCTCACTATAAACTAATGGAAATTAAGATCTGACATGCCATTGTGACATCATAAACCCTTTGTGACATCATCACCAGTGTGACATCAGACTGTCATTATGACACCATCAGCTCATTGTGACATCACCAAGCTACAGTGACATCATAGCATTATGACATCGCATTGACATTTTGCTGTCATAGACACATTGTGAATGTATATCTTGTGATTTCATTCTATTTCAAATGTGGCATATCAGTTAATATCAGAAACACATTGTGACCTCATAACCATTGTAAGATAATAAACCCTGTGTGACATCATAACCAGTGTGACATTATATTGTTTTTATGACATCTTTAGCTTATGGTGACATCACAAAATGATAATGACAGTATAGCATTTGCCATTGTCATTGTGACATCATTGTCACATTATGAATGCCAAATCTGTGATTTCATTGTATTTGAAATGTGGCATGTGGGTTGATATCAGAAACTCATTGTGATGTCATAACCATTGTCACATCAAAATCCCTTTTTGACATCCATTTGGCAATGTGACATCACACTGGCAATGTGATGCTAGTAAGGCACCGTGATATTACAATGGTCATGAACTCACAATGGATTTCTGATATCAACCAACATGCCACATTAGAAATAGAATCAAATAACATAATAGGCAAACACAACGTGTCTATGACATCAGAATGACAATGTGATGTTATAATGCTATGATGTCATTGTAGTTTTACATGTCAAAATGAGCTGATGGTGTCATAATAGCAACATATTGTCACAATTATGATTATGTCAGAAAGGATTTGTTATGTTTCAATGGTATATCTGATGTCAGTTTTCATTAGTTCCTCATGAGGATATGGATACAAAAAGGTTCTGTGATGTCACAGAGGCCATGTGTGTTTTCAAAGGTGGTAAGAGGTCATAATAAGTTTTGGATGGCCCAATGTGATCCATAATGTCACAATGGAAATGAGATATCCCATTGGGTTTTTCATGTCACAGTGGTGATCAGGTCGCAATGATTTTGTGATGTCACAGTTTGTTTGTAATATCAGAATGGAATGATATATCAAATTTCAATGACTCATAATTCAATATGAGGATACCAGGTGATAGAAGAAGCTCCATAGTATGAGGTCATACTATGTGAAAACCCAATGGGACAGTGATTTCACAATGACAATGTGATATCTCACCATCCTGTTATAAGAATGTTTTGATGTCACAATTGGTGATGCAATACTGATGAGGAGGTTGCAATAGATTTGAGATGTCCCAAGGGGTTGGTGATGGCACAATGGCATGTGGGATCTCAATTGTCATTAACACACCATGAGTATATAAGTTTGGGAAGGGATTCTGATGTCAGCAAAGCATATGTAGTCAAAAAGGTGAAGAACTAACAGGTCTGAGATGTCACAAAGTGACGTATTGGTTATGGTGTCCAGCGATGTGATATCATGATGTTACACAGGATTTTAGATATCTCATGTCATATCTGAAATACGAGGTCAAACACAGATTTTCAACTCACAAAGGACCTAAGATATCACAATGGCATGTCACAAAATTATGAGAACAGGAGAGGTATTTGATGTCACATTGGGTTAGTGATATAACAAAGGCAATGTGCTGTGACAAAGAGATTTAGATGTCACAAAGGTTATGAGTTCACTATGGTTTCCTGATATCAATGCAAATGGCACATTTCAGATAGAGTGAAATCAAAGATAGGCATTCAAAATGGGTCTATGACATGAAAATGACAATGTGATGTCAAGGCAGCAATGATGATAGTATATGTACTCATTACCTTGCTCGTGTAACTGTAATCCTCTGTACAGTGTATTTACAATAAAAAAAACTCACAGAATTAAAAAAAGAAAAATATGGCATGGTGTCATTGGGGTTTGGTGATGTCACAATAAATGGTGGTGTCATGATGACAATGTGATTTCACAGTCATAATTATTGCACAAAGTATTTGTGATGATAAAATGCTATGTGTGATAACAATTTTTATTAGTTCACTATGAAGATATGAGTACACAAATGGTCTGTGATGCCACAGAGGTCATGTGTTGTTTTTTTTTTCATGTTTTTTTTTGTGTGTGAAAATACCGTACCGAGGGGTTACAATTACATGGGCAAGATAATGAGTACATTTCTTATCAAACATTGTAGCCTACTCCTTTGTTTCCCCTTCCTATCCCTTCCCATCCTCCCCCTGCCCCCCCACCCAATCTTCCCCGCTCCCCCTCCCCCCTCCCAATGAAAGTTGTAAAGTTCGTTTTCGACATAACGACTTGTACATCTCCAGAGTTCACAATAGCTTTGTGATGTCAAAATGTGATTGTGAAGGCACAACAGCAATGTGATGTCACAATGGTTTTGTGATGTCACAGTGGTGATAAGGTCACAATGAGTTTGTGATGTCATTATGAGTTTGTAATATCACAATGACATGTCCAATTTCAATTTCTACTAGTTCACAATGAGGAAACAATTTCAAAGAAAGAAAAGCTCCAAAGACCATGAGTTTTTAGTCATAACTTTTGCGATATGCTGCCATTAGGATATTTTAGGCCTTTAGTAAGCTTATAATCTGTTTTCAAACTCATAATATTTCAGGTATGACATATGATATCAGAAATTGACTCTGACATGAACATTGTGACATCACATTGATAGACATCAAGAACAAGGTGTCACATTGTGAACTCACAAATTTGTTAGGGCTTCATCACATTTGTGCCAATGACATGACTTTGGAGACAACACAGTCCCTTTGTGAACTCATATTTTCATTGCGAATTAATGACATTTGAGACCCGGCATACCATTGTGACGTTTCCAACCAATTGTGACAGCACAAACGTATTATAGTAGAAACACATTGTGATCTAATAGCCATTGTGGTAGCACAATCCCTGCATGACCCCATATTTCGATAGTGATATCACTAACGCAATGTGAAATTCCAATCCTCTCATACCCAATCCAGGTATGAAATGTGATACCCGAATCCAGTGTGACATCTTGATTATGGTGACATCACACTGATAGATGTTATGAGCATTTTGTCATATTCTGACAACACACACCTGTTAGGACTTCATCACTTTTGTGACAACACATGCCTTTGGAGACATCACAGTCCCTTTGTGAGCTCATATACTTATTGTGGGTTAATGACAATTGAGATCACATGTGTCATTTTGATATCACCAACCCATTGTGACATTGTGACACACCTCTTGTAAACTCATCACCAGTGTTGCATCACCAATTGTGATATCAAAACATTACGAAGTCATCATATTGCAACATCACATTGCCATTGTGATGTCACTGTTCCACTGTGTTTTCAAAAACCTGTGTCTTCACAGCGTTTTAGAAAATTCATAGCCTTTAATACTTCAGTCTTCTTCTGTGAACTCATATCCTCATTGTGAAATAGTAGCAACTGAAATTCGACATGTGATTATGAGATATGACTTCACAAAATTATTTGATTTCATCACAAATGTGACATCACAAACCCATTGTGAGCTTTCATTGCCATTTGACAATCACTATCACATTGTGACATCCCAAACCTATTAGGACTTCTTAGCATCTTTGCAAAAACACATGGCCTTTGTGACATCACAGTCCCTTTGTGTAACTATAATCTCATTGTGAACTGACAATTGATATCAAACATGCCATTGTAACATCACAAACCCTTTGTGACATCACAAGTGTGACATAATATTGTCATTATGGCAGCATCAACTACTTTTGACATCACAAATCTACAATGACAAGATAGCATTATGAGATCACACTACCATTGTGATGTTATAATAAGATTATGAATGCCTGTTTTTAATTTTTTTTTCAGTCCTGGGGCTTGAACTCTAGGCTTGGGTGCTGTCCCTGTTCTTCAGCTCAAGGTGAGCAAGCTATCGCTTGAGCCACAGAGCCACTTCTGGTTTTCTAGTGGTTTTCATTGGAAATAAGAGTCTCATAGACTTTCCTGCCTGAGCTGGCTTTGAACTGCGATCCTCAGATCTCAGCCTCCTGAGTAGCTAGGTTTATAGGCACCGGCGCCCGGCTTTTTCATTCTATTTCAAATTTGACATGTGTGTTGATATCAGAAACATAATGTGACCTCATAACCATTGTAACATCATAAATCAGCAGTGACATCAAATTGTCATTATGACACCATCAGTTCATTGTGACATCACTAAACAACAATGGCATCATAGCATTATAAATCACAGTGACATTGTTATGACTTAACAGTGTGAAGGCCGATTCTGTGAATTCATTCTGTTTCAGAAACCCATTTTGACCATATAACCAATGTGATATCACAATCCTTTGT